>NC_138145.1:19697439-20354939 GCF_964199315.1 Orbicella franksi | reverse complement strand
GCAACATGTAATAGAAGTTAAACTGAAGGGGAAAATATGAGCTAGAATTAGGCGATAATAAGTCTATTTGGATTAAATTTACCGTAACTTACATTGAAAACTTAATTCCAGACATTGGAAGAAGTAACTGTCTGGATTTCGCTCAGAGGGGAAGTATGGAGTTACAATGTCTCTCCAGAGATGACCACTACTCAATATGATGGTCAATAAAAAAAAATGAAAAATAAAAAAAAAAACAATCAGAATTGAAATTCTTATATTTTACCTTGAGTGACAATTGTACAAATGGCTAGCAGCAATCAGGATGCGACCTAGTTTTTACTGGATCATGACTGATAGAGTGGTAAACGGAATCGGAAAAAATGGAAATGCTGTCGAGCTTATGACTCTGCTTACGACTCCGATTTTTGTTTATTTGGTACTTAAACTGGAACAAATCAGTAAACATCAGTGTACATCAATACTACACATTGTAAAAAAAAACAATAAAAACCTATAACAGCAAAACTGTGTAAACTAACCTAATCTAACTAACCCTGATTGCCTGTGAATTCAGGCAACTTGAAAAATTAGTTCACAATGCCAGGCACATTTGTTGTTGTCAATAAAATTGTTTATACGGTAGCACTTGCTGACAAGTTACCTGTTAAGGTTCAGAAAAGAAATCGCTACCCTTGAGACAATTTCTGGGTCAGAAGGTAGCAATATTGCCAAAATGTGGCTTTCCTTGTACTTTATGGGCTGTGTATGGTTTGCATGTTATTATGGTAAAATGAACAACCGCCATCTTTTTTTGTTTTGTTTTTTTAATGGGGGATTTAATTTTACTGATGCATACATGGAGACAACATTGATAAATTTGCCTATTTAACACGACGGGACGGAATTCTTCTTTTCCTCAATAAAGCAGGGACACTCCCAAATGTTGTTATTTTAAAATCAGTTAATAAATATCTTAATTAGATAATGTTACCGCTTACATTGAACAGAAAACTGAGAGAGAGAACAAACGAAAGTATAGAGAGCGAGAGAATCGGAACAAAATATTTTGAACGAGTGCTCTGGAATATAATTTTTCTTTGAAAGGAGTTCATGATAACAGTTTTTGAGGTTCAGAAATAATTAAAGACTAGGTACATTTGCCCTTTAAACAGGAGTTAGTATGATATGATGCTAAATATAACGGAATGGTGTATGGTACGACGGTTCATCAGCGGAACACTTAATATTTTTATCGTATGTAAATTAAAGTTTCATCCTTTGATCATGATCATGATGGCATTATACATGAAACGAGTTTTGTTTCTAAACTAGTAATTTAGGGAAATTTGTTTTACAGGTAGACTGGCATTAAAAATGGATTAAAATATAAAGAGATTCTATAATATCAAGAGATTACATTGATAATATTTTAAAATGATAAAGCTGCGAGTTTTCAAGTCCCCGAAAAAATCTTAACAACGTATTGACAATGGCACCGTGTGCACAGAAAGTCTCCGATGGTGAACCAAACTTCCTTCGCGTAAAAACTCAACAGCAAAAACACATAATGGAGGGCGAGCGCGTGTTCAACTATAAATAAAGCTTATCCGATCAGCTGTAATATAAAACTAAAAGTAAAAAAAAAAGTTGAACATAGTGTCTCTTATAGCTAACACGATGTGTTGCTTCAATTAAAGCCCGGAAGAAGCCGCCTCTTCGATCAAAAGCCTGATACTAACTCTTTGAAGTGTTCTAGTTTCTTCACTCGAAAAATAATTGTATCCTGTTCCAAGCTAAACGAACTCGAAAGAAATATTTA
Organism: Orbicella franksi; assembly: GCF_964199315.1. Taxonomy (NCBI): domain Eukaryota; kingdom Metazoa; phylum Cnidaria; class Anthozoa; order Scleractinia; family Merulinidae; genus Orbicella; species Orbicella franksi. The sequence goes on along the minus strand of NC_138145.1, from coordinate 20,353,138 downwards.
TTATGTTTTGAAGTGTAGAATTTGCATGTAGAAAAGATTTTTCTGCTGTAATAAGAGAGCGACTTCGTATTAAGGTTACGACAGAGAGTGTCTTGTCAGATCATGAGAAATCTTTCGGTGACAAGGGACAAAAAACTGTGTCCGGTTAACAATAATTGATATTGATGTTTTAATAAAGTTTGCTTTTACACCTGTAGCTGGAATCCATTGAAATGACTTCAACGTACACAATCGGGGACACTGTTTCAACCTCTTTGACATATTTACAAAAGTGTTCAAAGAAACGCAATGCGGGGTATGTTTTGAGCAATCTATCCTCATAAGAATGCCAAGTTTCTTTGAAAATTATAGAAAAAAACCGCAACAGAAGCGACAAGAACGTTGCTGTACACGGAACTCATAAAAATACTGAAAACATACTCTTTCCGACAAAATTTGAACGAACAAAGGGACATGATATCGATATCAGCGGCTGCATGTTTGATGTATCTTCAAATAGTGGACTTACAGTAGCCAGGTTATTAGCAGTCTCCGTATTGACTCTTGATTGACAATTTCAAGTTTTCTCTGTGTAAGCTCCCTTTCTTCAGACAATGTCAACTAGCTCGAATGTTAGCCAGCTAGTATTGTGAAGGTTTGTTTGTTGAACGCGTTGGTGAACTAATGAATTTAACAAAGCAAGATTTAAAAGGTGAAGCTCAGGAAGACTTTGACTCATAACATCGGATTTCTTCGATTAGGACTGATTGTGATGGCTACTTGGTTTGTCTCACTGCGGCTTGTTTTGTTTCTGAGTATGATTCCGTCAGCGAAGAATACAGATCTAGGTTCATTCGAGGGCAGCGAAGGTAAAAGAAGTATTTATTACTGTTCGTGAAAAAAAAGCAACAAAAACTAATCCTTTGATGAGAATATATGTTCACCCCCAACAAAAAAGCGTAACCCTATTTAGCGATAAGACCCGTTCAGACGAAACAATTGAATAAATAAGCTTGTGTATACAAAATAAATATATAGACCGTGAATTTTGAATTTCTCCGAAATGTGAATTCTATCCTTTGTTTCAGAAGATCGATATATCGCTACTATAAATCCGGAAAATGTATAATTCAGCAATACGGGAGTTTGTGATTTTGTTATTGCAATTCCAACAATTACATATATTAGACTATGTTGATAAGTTTTTTCTTATATGAAATGGGCTTCTTTATTACATTATGAGAAATAGCTAACTGTTAAAAGGTTTTTTTTTTTTTTTTTTGTATACGATGGTCTAGTATAAACCAAATCTTGTAACACGTTTTTTTTTGAAACATAATTGCGAAGCTAAAAATTAAACCCCAATTGATCGAACGGATAATCTAACGAAGCGGCCGCCATTTTGTTAAAAGCACACTGTCAGGCTACTCGCTATCTATACTAGAAAAGGGAGTGAGTAGCGTGACCAATGAGAAAACGGCATTTGCAAAAGAATGCTAGTGGCTTAGATACTTACTAACATATGATTTTCTATGATCATGCTAAATATTTGAGTTACCTTTTCCCAATTAACTGAAAGCACGTGATTTGCTAAGTTTTTTTTGTCACTTATGGGCTAACCTACTCACTTGTTGTCATACAAATTCATTTCGTTTTTCGTCTTCCTATAATTCCCTTCGTCTATCTCTATCTCTTTCCTTCGTCTATCCCAAATGATTATTGTAGTGTTTTCCTCCTGTTTTTGCTTTTTTTTGTTATATTTATGACATGAATAACCGGAGAAGAATGGTGGCAAGTAATAGACTTGAGTTTAGCAGCTCAATAATTCAAGTTTAGCAGCTCAGTAATTCAAATTTCAGTCATTCATGCCTTTTAAACCATTCTTTTCTCTGCTTTGTAACCAGATATCATTTATGAGAGAGTCGGTTGTTTCAAGGACACCACGGCGAAACCCAGGCCCTTACCAGTTCTTGTTAAAAACTACCGCCGGCCATCTGAGATTGACTGGAAGAACTTAAATAGGACCATAAGAGCATGCGCTAAGGAAGTAAAGGAGGCTGGCTATCTGTACTTTGGCCTTCAATTTTATGGCGAATGCTGGAGTGGACCGCAGGCTCATTTAACCTACGATGAAGATGGAGAGTCGAAACATTGCACACTGGGAGTGGGAAAGGCACGAGCTAACTTTGTGTACAAACTTGTTTTTAAAGGTGAATGGACTTGGATTTGCTTTAGGGCTTGGGAATAATTGGCGGCAATTAGGTCCAGTCCTTTTCATAATTGACCAAAAAGGAGGCTTACAACATATCTTATAGCAAAGAGCTAGAATTTACGTGCTCAAGAGAATGATAGAATTCGAAAGTCAGAGGGGATCAGAACGATAAGCCGAGCATGATTTGTCTTTTTAGCGTGAATTTGAAATGCCTTATTTTATTTCCTTCGAGGCTTAACAATATTTATATTCCGTCACGTTCTGATGCTTAAGCCATTGAGGTGTACTGTGTTCTCCATGTCAACTGATTTAAATCCAAACCAAAAGCACACATCATTCAACACAACATAGTGCAACACTTTGGTTCTCGCATGAGAATGGCACTCATTTCGCCACCCTGTTTAACAAGATCTTGATCCTTCTCCTCACAGCATCTTACTACACGATACAACGATGCAACATGTTTGGTATGCTACGCGCGTCTGCTAGAGCCTTTTTTTCTCCTTAAAATTATTTCTTTAACTCATTTAATAATGTTGCCTTCGTCTTCGAGCAACGAATATGACCGCCAGCGAAAGTTTCGTCCTGCGCAGACTTTCTCCTAGGTGCGTATTTCAGACACATTTTGTTCAAGGAATCACAAGATTATTCCCAATAAATGCTGACACCTACATTATCTCTTTTAACTCAATTCATTCCCAGAATGCAACGAATACAAAGCTCTTCAATCAGAGGATCGTTCTGTTCACCAATCCTACACCTCCTCTGCAGCTTGTGACGTCAGTCTTAAGGCCGCGTGGTACAGATTCATGGGTAAAGCAGGCAATGCCATGGCGAACTCCTGTCCACGACGCTTCCAGTGCGGAACCATTGTACCGGGTTGGCTGAACGGAGAGCTTCCTTCTGTTCAAGAAGGGATCGTTTCCAGAAGGGTTTGCTTTCATCAGAGCCGAAATTGCTGCTATGAATCAATTGGGGCGAAAGTCCGAAACTGTGGAGTGTTTTATGTCTATTATCTTTCCCCTGCACCATACTGTCAACTGAGATACTGTGGCAATGGAAGGACGGTAAGAACGACGGAAGTGTCTATGTAAAAAAAATCTACTACTCTACAGAGTTAAAATAATATACAATGCAAATTTTATTAGCACTCCCCAAGGGGGCTTTTCAGTACTAACACTACTATGTAGTATTTGCTCTTCATCCTTCATCGTACTGTTACTTTCATTGCAAGCCATTTTGTTATGTACGTAATAGTTTTGCAGATGCATCAGGAAGTTCTAGGCCTGAAACAATGGTCTGAAAAAAAAAAAAAAACTCACATCTAATCAATGAAAATGTTAAGCCCAATCAAAGTGTTCATATTGAACCTCAAGCAACAAACTTGGAGAAATTTCAGAACATAGTCACGAAAAAGCCTTGATGTTGTCTGGAGAAATTGACTGATGGGAATAATATGGCCTCACGTACATGTATATCTAAAACTGCCCTGATTATATATTCTAACGCGACAGAATTAGCATGTGTTACAGCACGTGCTCCAACCATCCGAGGGTACCAATGAGTTTTCATTTTCTTCAGTTAAGTGCAGTATATACTTGTTTTGTCCCATATATGATTTGCAATATTTATTTTTCTTTTCAGGATTGAACTACTACACAAAATCGAGGAGAGATAATTTAAAACCACTAAGATGAAAAAAGAAAAAAAATAGGAATATGCAATAAAATGGCTGTGATAATCTAAAAATACTTTTAACCTGGTAAACTAATTAAAACAGCTTTTCAAGTTGCTTTTTTACTCCTGTTTTATATGACTGACATCGTCACTACTTTATCATAAATGCAGACAATTCCTACCCCCACCCCACCCCCACCCCTGCCTTCAATGAAATCAAATCTATCTGATGTGTATTTTAAACCCAAAAAAATTCTCAATAAAAATACGTATATATTATTACAGCAACCTTTAAAACTTAAGAAAGGTTCCAGTCGGGAAACTCTGAGGTAGTTTCCGGCAATGTTTTAGCCTAACGATTAACAGCATTTCGAATTCAGTTAAAAGAGCATGTTTCCTATTGCTAAACCCGTAATTTTGTGAGATCACGGAAAAGCCTGGGTTTCCCGCGGGACCTTCCGGAATGCAAAGAACGTTTGCGCACTAACAACAGAGGGATTCTCCTTAATAGGTGTTTTTCTGAAGATCTGGGCCATACTAAAAGCCCCTTTTTTTTCTCCCCTTAAACAGTTCCATTTTCGTAACATATCTGCAAGCTACTGTGTACAAGTGCCAAGTACGCACTGCTCTAAAAACCAAAAAATGTAGACGTATTACGTCCTTGTGACAAATCCAGAGAACAACAAGGCAAGTTGGGATTAAGCGGACAAATTGTGAATAGTGTGACGCTGCAGTCAAGAAACGATATTATACTAGTCTCATGCAACGACAATTACGAATTTCTTCTAAAAACCAATAGCAAAGAGCTAATCTAAATTGTAAGTCAGTAGCCCATCATGACACTACTAATGGGTTTTAAATTGGTATGACTTAACTCCAATAAATATGAAAAGTGATTTTGTAAAGAAATTTGATATAAACTTCCTAATTAAAAGACGTTCCCCATCCCCTCCATTATGGGTCCATTATAAGCCTTGAAGTGCCGAGATCATTTTGTTGCACCCAAAGAGCCTTCCTTTACTCCACGCCTCCAACCACCTGCCCTCTTTACTTTCGTCTCCCCTATCTTCGCTTTTGACCTTCTCTGGATCCGTTATCTTCTCATATTGCTAGCAAAGCAGTACCTGGGGCGCTTGTCTGGCTAAACTAATACAGCTGCTAAAACCGCAATATGGCCTATACTGTCTTTAAATTGTAGAAACATCAAAGAGTGACGCCGGTCAGGAGAGACGAAAAGAGTATTTTGACGAAAATAATATTTTAACAAACACATCCTGCATTGTGTAAATGGGAGAACTATTATTAATATTTTTGGTAAGAATATAGGGAATTCTCATAAAATTTTAACAAATGAATAAAATGTTCGCCTCAATTGCTAATAATTATGGAATGCGCTCTTTGTGAATTCATATTCAGATTTTAAAGAAATGCAGTATTTACGTTAATGTCATTTTGTGCAATTTCCGTAAGACTCAAGTAAAATAATAAATGGGTTCCTCACTGACTATTTGCGAAGCCCACGAAGGTAAAATGGCTCCCACGACAGGGCGGATTTATCAAGGCCGTGACCAAAACCATTTTAACGAATTAAACATAGTCCAAACAGAGGACATCATTAGTAAACCTCTAATAAACTCCTAATCAAGTATCACTGCCCACTAACCGCCAAAAACTAAATGGTAACCGCTAACTAGCCACCTCATTATCTACGCTTAAAAATATGGGTCATTTGTGCGCGTGATACGCGACAGGTAGCGCGGTCTTGCAGAATCTACGTGAAATATTTCAATGTTCATTGCTGTAATCGATCTCAGTCTTTCTTAATCTGAATTACCCCGAGTCCTTGATTTATGGTTCATTGCTATCTCTTTATTATATTTATGGTTTTACGTTGGCAAATGATCGGTTACTGGTTTCCTTAAAGCCATAATACAGCTCCACGTCGCAAAAAGCGGCTGGTAAAGCCCAGGTGTCAGCAAATTAAATAAATCATGGAGGTTTCAAAACAGACGAGAAAACTAACGGTAAAGCCTTTGCAAAACGGCTCTTCAAGCTATGCCCTTAAATTGACTGGACATAATGTTTTTTCCCAGCTGTATTTTGCAAGAGGAAAGCGAGAGAAAGGAACAATGATCTTAGCGCGATTTGGATTTTGAAACGCATTGCTAATTAAGGGCGTTTAAAGACCCATTAGTTTTATTTGTTTCGGAAGGGAGATAGGAAATACTTTTATTTGCATGTCTCTTAATTTCCTTGATTCGTGAGGATAATATTCTTAAGTAACTAGCCAAGCCGTCCCCATTATAATTAATGTTGTTACGATGTTTATTTTACAGCTGTTAAGTTCTTGAGATAGTTTGATCAGAGGGAATTAAATAACTCCCCTCAGCAGTACCATAAGCCATTTGCACGCGACTTCTAAGTCTCTTGAGAGTAAAGAGAATCCTGAATACAGGTAGGAAAAAATGCTCATTTATTTTTCGAATTGTTGTAGATGAAGCTACTCAAAGGCAATGAAAGTGGTAACAAAATCTTCTCTATTTTAAGGAGACTGCGAGCCCCTAAAGAAGACAGAAACCGTCTTTCAATATATTATGTACTTCTTGATTCACAGTTGACAAAATTTTTTTTCACACTTATCTTAATAGCGTAAATTTTCAATACTTCTCGTAATTCTGTATTGAGTTAAAAATAATTCGCTTCTTACTGCCTATGCGTTAAAATTTTTGACGAGTCAAATGTGTCTACATGAATCGTGAACTGTTTCACTCACGAAGCGGAAGGTGTTTTTTCTTATTTTATTTTATCAGGGAACTGCTCAAAAAAACCTTCCGGAGTTTTCTGCATGCGAGCCGTACAGATATTAACAGTGATCTTGTAACGCCCTCAATGGTGTGAATTGCTATTCTCTGATAGACAGGACGATGTAACGTGAGAGTGAGGAATATATTGCCAAAATCTTTCAAATGCCGCGTTTTCACTTCGTGCACCAAGATAAAATTTTACTCTTTTCAAAACCCATATGTAGGTTTGGATGTTAAAGGAGCTACATCACAGTTTGCGCACCTTGAAAAGTTGAGCCTAAATTTTTCAAGTTTATCGCGGTTGTAATCCGTGTTAATCTTCTCCATCTTTTACCATCCTCGTTCCTTTATTGTTTATGATTATCCCTTTGGTGTTTTATTATCCTAATAAACTACTATTTTCAGGTTTTCTTTCAATTCAAAGGTAATTTTGTACGTCGTTAAAATAACTCAAACTACCGCGACTGAGCTCCTTTTAGACGGCCTCACTGACACAAATTGTAATATAATTTCGCGCACAGTGACTCCGAGCGCGCTTTGTAAGAGAATATGAACGTGACTGAAAACAAAAATCCATTTCCTAAGAGAGTAAAGGTGAATTTGTAGACTTAATTAATTCTAATATATATGATACAAACAAGAAAGTTCATCTACTATTCATCCTTGTCGTTGCGTTTTCTTGTGCATCTTTTTGCAAGAAGCATTGAATATTATCATGTTGTCAGCAAAAATATGAAGCAACTTCACACTTCCAAGCTCAGTTTACTAAATACTTCATTTTCGGATTTTCTCAAGACAAAAGAGCATTTATCGATGAGTTGAGTGATGAAAATGAAACCTAAATAGCCTTAACTGAACGCGCGCCTATAAAGCACATGCAGAGGAAGTGATAGAAATACTGGCCTTCGTCTCGTGTTTCTTCTGCCTTCTTTTCGCACTCTCGTCACTTCCTCGCGTGCCTCTTAAAAGAAGACGTGTAATAAGAATTCTTTATTTGCTAATTATAATAAGCCTCCACAAAGCACTTTATTTGTGAAATGCGCAATGCGTGCTAAATTGAACGTCGTTTATTTCCTTCCGGGAACACATTAATTTTGATCTCGTTAAGATCGGCCTTTCGGTTAGAGTCTTAGTCATAGGTACGTTTTCTACTACTCAGTTAAAACATTATAACGATTCCAGTCCATTATTTCACGCTTCTTGACAAAACAAAGCATCCTAAGGCTAATAAGAATTTTATTTGCTAGACATACAAAAAACACATGGTTTAGTTTTCAAAATTCGCAATGTGCGCGACGGCACCTAGAAAAATTAAGGTTTACTGGATTCAATATTTCAGCTAGTTATTGGTTAGAGCTTGAATGTTCTGCAGGGCTCTTTTTATAATTGCTTAGTTAATTTATGACTCAATCGTGTATTTCTAGTAAGTGCTTAAGCAGTTAAAACAAAGGCAAATGTCAGAAGTCTAATGATGCACCAGAGCTATATCGAAAAATAGCAAGATGTCCCTCGATTTGCTAAAATTCACTTTAATTTACTGTTTTAAATGTGTAGAAAATCGCAAAATCTAGTTTTTCTTTATAACCATGTTCAATTGTAAACTAAGATCAGCCGTATGGTCTGTGGTATGATGTCTTTGTGTTAAAAGTTATGTATTGAGATATTAATTGCAGAATATTAATGACAACTTTGAAAAAAGAACTTATGTAGGAATCCAATATCTAAAGTCGAAATCATTGAAACATCACATGGTACTTTGGTTTCTAATGTTATAAAAATAATGTTAAAAAAAATCCCTTGCTTCCAATATTAGGATATAATGTTGATCCACCGACGGAAAGGCGTATTGTTGTCGGACACAGTCAGTCAATCACTTTTATTATTTTCACTAGGTCTACAGACAGCTGCTGACAAGTTATTCATTCACGACGGCCACATCACAAAGCGGAGCCTGAATCGACACCTGTCGTTCACATTTCACTTCCCTCGAGCTTCACTCCATAACATCAACCAGAATGAATTGGCCACTCTTCGTTCTTGCCTCGTTATTTTGTCTCGGATTCCCCACCAGCTCGACAGGTTTGTGAAATAATCTTGTTTCCGAGTTATGGGCTTACAGTGTAGAATTTTGGCCCAACCTTTCAAACCTTGGTGTAAAAGAGGAAATATCACTTACTTGTTATGACAATGACAGAATTACGACACTTGAGTCAGCATGAATGGCAAAAATTATCTTGCCTCGGAAACAATTTAATTTTCTGTCTTTTGGACGATAAACATCGCTAAAGGGGACTCGCAATGGTTCCGGCTTCCTCTTTGTTCTTTTGACTGAGGATCCAAGTTTAGAAAAAGCCTTACTAATTATGAGTAATGTGCCGAAGTTTCCCGTTAGTTTATTTGTGTTTCTTTTTTCACATGGTCAAGTTAACTTAATCTCGGCCCGGCCTAGACCGAATAATCGCGTTTAGAACATTACAGAAAAGCGCACGCAGCAAGAGAAGAAAACCTTAACGTGTCATACAGGAACCTTGAATAAATTTGAAGATATAGCCCACTCACAGCTGTGGCTCACAAATATAATTCTGTCCCAAAGGAAAGTTTTACTACAATAAGCAAAGGGTCTACAGGTATATGCTTAAAAAGTGTCCTTATGCGTTACCGATAAGGTCTGTTTCAGTGTTTTAAACCTTAGAAATCGAACTAATACATGTTAATTTATCCAATTAAAGAAAAGTCAAGCAGTGCACTTTTTTAATATTTGCGTTTGGGTTCATCGTTTAATAAACTCGTGGCTGAATGCATCCCAGACGTGCTCTAGTAAGTTTGAATAGTGATGATGAATGACACATAAGGAGGACATTTTAGAGATATTCTCACGAGTGTGTAATGTTTTTGTTTTAGGAAGTTAAGGATGTTGATTCATTGATATCAATTTTGGCTAAGTATTGTTTTGAAAAAATATATGATCAATTCAAAACAAGTCAAACAACGAATGCTAATTTTGTTATGTGATATGAGAAAACGGTTTGATTACGATTGTAGATTTGTTGAAAAGATATTGGCTCCATAAGGGATTTATGGATCTTCGAATCAACCGAAAGTTTCCAAATAACCGAAACAAAAAAATCCAGTAACTGCATGGCATAGTATGCTAATCAGACACAAAAAGACGACAAGATTCGCCCATAATACTAATTCACTGAACAAATACGTTTAGACAAGTTTGCTCCGGTCTTCTGTGTTCATAAATCGGCTACTGCACTTATCATTCTTCCGTAAACACAACACGTCAGTAAATGAACGCGATCACTGCAAATTGATAAGCGCACTGCCTACTCTGAATCTCAGCTGCAGAATGCGTGGCAATAAAAGAGCGATGATAAGAGCGATATGTAGTATGACAGTGGCTCCTGGAAAACAATTTTTTGGGTCTTCAGAGAGAATATGTAGGATGCGATTAACTTGCTCTACTGGCAATTGCAAAACAGTAAAAACATTATTCTTGACGTGATATTTGGATGAACTGTTTAAAGGGACACTATCATAATTTTTAGCATGATTTTGAAAATCTCAAAAACATATATCAATCATTGAAAGCTGAACAATAATGGCTTTATTTTGTAGAGCAGTACTCGGCAAATGATTAGAACCCATGAGGAAGAGAGGATGGAACCGAATTGTGACATGGATTTTTGAAAAAGCGTTAGGATGTCACTTTTTCAAAGGTTCAAGTTTGGCTTGAAAATAAAATCGTTGATTAAATTTTGCAAACATTTTGCTCCAGTGTGGACTTCAAGAAATTGCTTTTAATGATTTAGTTAGAGCTAATTACGTTCTTATTACAAAAAGTTAAGGACCATTTCGTGAATTTATAACAGTTTTAAGCAAATATATCGTGACAGTGTCCCTTTAAGGGGTATATATTTGTAGAGCCTTTCATAATGCACGGTAGAGAGGGCGTAGGTAATTAAACGACTGTGCAGTTGATATATTTAACCATAATTCCACGAGCGCGCATTGGATATGAGTTGGATAAAGCCATCACATATCCAACAAGCTCGAGTGAAATAACTGTTTTATTGAAAAACGCCCCCAAAATATGAAAAACTAATATAAAATAAGAATAAAAAAGTCCCAAAAAATCAGGCGTACGCTTACCACCTTTGTAGAGCGCGGTATAATGGCTCACACAGTACCATGATGGTTAAGCCAAAAAAGGCTCTTGAATTGCATTATCCAATGATCCCGTTTTTAATAATGTCCTAGATACATTACCCTATAGTAAAAATAACTTTGCAAACTGGGTACGTACTTCAGAATAATAAGCTGGTCTCGAAGGGTTTTTTCTGCCTTCTAGGGTCAAACTTTCCTACAGCATTTTTTGATCACTTACGTTTTTATTTCCCTTTAGCTGCACCTGAGTTTGTTCAAGTTGGTTGCTTTAAAGATATGTCTCGACAAAGAGCTCTGCCAAAACTACTGGTCAGCTATCGTGGAACAATAGATTGGAACACTGATTTAAATTACATTGTCAGGAAATGTGCGCAAGAGGCGAAGAAGAAGAATCATATGTATTTTAGGTAAACAATTAAGTGACTACTTTAAAATTAAATCTAAAGTTAATAGGCTTGAGCAAGATACTCGTCTCTTGTCCTGGAGCAATTCCCCCACCGCCACCCCACCACCCTCCACCCCCCCCCCCCCGACTCCAAAGAAACTCCCAAAAAAGGATGCTTAACCAATGTGCATGGCATAATGTTTCTGAATCCATTACCATGCTATTTGACATAGTAATAAAGTTAGCATAAATTCAGAAATTTACGTAATGCTTTCAGTGCTTTATTTTGTTCTCTTGCCTGAAGACTATTTCTTTTCCCAATAAAAAATAAACTTTGTGTCTGTAGTGTCCAGTTTTATGGGGAATGTTGGAGTGGAGATACTGCCCCTATGACGTATGACCGCTACGGAAAATCTACTCGATGCACCGCAACCGTTGGTGGAGAGTTTGCTAACATGGTCTACAGATTTGTAGGAGATGGTCAGTCAGTAAAATTGTTAATACTTGTGGCCTGTTTACCTTTGATTCTGGTTACCATCGATTCTCACTAACAATCAAGCACTGTATATATGTTTTTTTTTTTTCAATTCAGAAAAAGAGTGTTTAAACTACGCCACACTTAGTTCAGCTAGTCGCTCCTCTACTTATCAGCTGCCCGTAGGAAGCACGCCATCTTGTGACGATGGTCTCCCATCTGGATGGTACCGCTTCTCTAATCCCGCGGGCGATAAAATGGCATCCACGTGTCTTCCGTCTGGAAAATGTGGAACCGTGGTCACTGGTTGGTTAGAAACGGCTCATCCCAGAACGGCTGATGGGATTATTAGTGGCAAAGTCTGCTTCCGCTGGGGATCAAACTGCTGTCAATGGTCTCAAAACATCCATCTACGAAACTGTGGAAGGTTCTATGTTTATAAACTAGGAAAAACATTTGCTTGTCCTATGGGCTTCTGTGGGATAACTTCATCGAGACCAGGTAAGCTGCATAGTTTTTATATCGCTGTTTATCTATTATACGTTTCAACTCGTCAGCTTATTCATTTCAATGCGGTTCGTCACTGACTATGTAATATTAAGGGTTAAAATGTTACCTCCTGGACGTACAATGGGGGTCGGAAATCACCCTCACCTCCACCTTGCAAGGTTTTCAGGCCATCTTTCAAAGGTAGAAATTCGTCACTGGTAGAAATTCGCCGCGTATCAACTGTTTCTCCACGTCACTTAACACTGCCATAGTAACAAGGTATCCGCTGACCAGTCTCGCGGGCTCAGGTTTAGAGCTAATCGAGGTCGCGTGATTTTTGCAGTTGGCCGGTGACCGTGTACTGGTTTTCGATTGGATCGCAGGCTCAAGTCAGGCTATTACTCTGGGGGAGAAGGAGGGAGTACGTCCAGGAGCAAAATTTGTTCGCAAATTAACCCCTGGCGCGTTGTTGACTTTTTTCCCGACGTATGCCTTGCACAATCGTCTCTTCCAAAGTTCTTGATATATTGCGTAGGTAATTTCTACAATCTTGGGTATGCTTATTGGGTATAGTTTGTTAAATTTAACTGGAGAAAAAAGCGGAATGCTTCCTTTCCAAACGATTGTTTATAGTTGGTGTATCTAGACTTAAATTTGTGTCGGCCAATCCCACCGTAGCATTTGTTCCCCTGTTCTGTTGTTACGGTGGCTTGGTATAGGATGCCCCTTGTGAGGCACTGGTTCTTTAACCGGCACTCCTCAGCATTCAGCAGCCAAACTGAACTCAGCAAACATATATGGAAGTTAAAGAAAGCCAAGGTGAACGATCAGATAGAAAATCCTGGACAGGGCGCAGTCATACTTCAACGCAACTAAAAGATGCAAATTGTGCACCTTAGACACAAAAACTAGCCACTAGCAACAAAAGATCAGAACTTGCGAACACTCGCAGGCACGCAAACAAATTCTTACAGAAAAACACCTAGTATTGTGAAAGCACGTGTGACGTCAAGGGAGCTCTATACAAACCAACTAATTAACTTTGTCATCTAGATCCTAACGAGTGGGAAACACTCCCACGAAACATTTCTGTCGATTGAAAAAAACTGAACGAGAACCAGTCCACTCCCTTTAGACAAAGCTCCATTCCTATCAAGCACTCTCGAGAGCAACTCGACCATATATCGAGAATATTAGTGCTTTTATATATATTCGTTATCTAAAAACTTAATAGCATAATTGAATTACTAGAAAACCCAGAAGATTACGTTCGTTTAAATGTGTCATAATTTCTTTTATATTTGCAGGGTAATTTACTAGGTTAAGAAAGACCAAGGAGCGTCAACAGAGGAAAAAGGATACTCAAATTTAAGTTAAATTACGATGTAATAATTCAATTGTATTTAAGATATTAAAATGATAAAATGAAAAAGGCTTTCGTTTCTAGTGGGTGAATAAAACGATTTTTGTGTCCAGGTCCTTATTTGATTAAATATTTGTTCAATTCAAGAACCTAAACTGTATTTAGTACATCCAAAACAACTGTCCCTTGGCTTTAAAAACTTTTTTCGTGTTTGATAATCTGATAATCAGATTACAACGGAAGATGCTTTAGTAATGAGCTAAATCTGTAAGAAACGAACTGCGCCACACAAACACGCAAAACCAATTTTTATTTTTCTTGTAAAAATCAAAAAAACAAAAAAAGATCTTCCCTGCAACTGACGTTTTTGTTTGATTGTTTACTTTTCCAACGCGACCACAGGCGAATGAAAGCTCACAACAACATAAGAAAGGCGGGAGACAGAAAGAGAAAGGGAGAAACAAAAAGCTGTAACTAGTTGCTTTGTACCCATGCCCAAAGAAACATTCAAAAATGATGATGCCTCGAAGTGAAGGGAGTGTTAGCTGTCAGGATGAAATTAGATCTTTGAGGGTTAGACCATACAATCTCTCAGTGTCGTGTTTAGGCAGAATGCAGACGTTCAAAGGATAAAAGTCACACGATGAAAGGTTTTGCTATTTTTAAGATTGACTCGGTATGGAATATAGTATATAGAGGATATTATACGGTGGCGAGAAGATATAAATTTTATGTTCTCGTGGCAAGAACAATATCTCACTCGTTCGCTTCGCTCACTCGTGAGATATTGTTCTTGCCACGAGAACATAAAATTCATATCTTCGAGCCAACGTGTAATGTTCTTTTTATTATATGGAGAAACCAATTCAACAAAAGCAAAAGGCGGGAATCGTGACGTCATTGAACGATACGACACTCACAAAGGTGACATACGGAAAATACGCCACTCGGGTCCCGAATGAAGTGGCGTATGGAATCTACGAGTGGTTTAGTTCCCAGTAAAACACTCTTCTCCATATAATAAAAGATAATATCAAACGATTATTTCTGTTATCCGAAGCCGAAACGCTGTTATGATCAGATATCGAATCATATTTTACAGAAAAATAAAACTTTCGGTGATTGGCGCTCATTTCTGCTTGATCTTTCAACCAAGCTATCTAAATATTGGCTAAACACATGCATCAAACAGTTAACCTGTTCTTTGAAACGCCTACCACAAAGTAAACTAAGACATAGCATTTCGTTAAGAGTCTTCGAACGAGAACCGAAAACTGAACTAGCAAGAAAAGAAAAGCGGAAACAAAAATGAATTTATTCGCCGTTCACTGTCAAAGTGGAACTGAGAACAATGTTTATTGTTTTAGCAAGGAGGTAAACGGTCGAAACACACTTTTTTGTGCATTTGGTCAATACGCTAAAACATTACATGCAACGTTGATAATATAGCAGTAAAATAACGCCTAAAATCGGTTACTCTATACAACCTTCTCATCTGAAAGAGTCATTCCATTCATCAAGAACAGAACTTTTTATATTCAGAAAATAATTCGTAAAGACATGAATATATCTAGGGCATTCATTGAAACCCGCTGAAAATCCGCGTAGGACTGGGGCGCGCGTCTAGCAAATACTTGGTTAGCCTTCGTACAGGCGCACACGCGTCTCAAATTTCCTTCCTGTAGGTTAATGCTCGGTTGTTGCAACGATTAAAAAAAAGATAGGATGTTCTAGAGTTCCGACAGCTCAGAGCAAAATCGTTCGAACCGTGAAGAGTGTGATATCACACTTTCATTGTCAGTGATAATTGCTGAATCAGCGGAGGAAAAGGACTTTGGATGAAATAGAAAAGGAATCAGAAGCCAATACAACTGATAATTTTCACAAAGTTACCGGACACTCAGGGACAGCTGACACGTCATGATTAAACCCAAAATTTGGACACCTGACGCTATTATTTTATTTCTCTCCTCACTGTTAGAGGGTTCACAACCTCAAACAAGAATGAAGAACATTTTGATTGTTCTTGTCGCCATCCTCTTTTGTTTGGGATATCCTACCAGCTCTACAGGTTTGTAAAAACACATTTGTTCCATACGACTCATTTAAATTTCGGACACGGACAAAAGAAAATGCGTAAAACTTAATTATTAGTACTAAATGCATTCTGTTTAGATGCAGGAAGACATCCGAGTGTGTTTTTATCGGGTACTACTAAAGATTAGCCACGCCTTGTACAATTTTCAGCAATATTCTTGTATGCTCTTTCCTTGAAATTATTTGGCCCGTTGAGATTCTCGTTAAGAATTGCTCGTCCTCCGTTGTTCTTATTCTCACAGTAATTTCAAACAGCAAAGTTTGAGCTATTAGGACGACACCCCTTTTAAGCTCAGAAAACTCTTGACAAAAGATATGGTATCTGAAGAGTCACCTTTTAAGATCAGTGAAATGTAAAGTTATTAGTAAAACCTTGCATAGGTTGGAAGAGGATCTGATGCTTGATAAATGTCTCCGCAAGTTTTGTGTATCTCTGCTGTTTATCAGTGAATCTGTAATCGGGCAAATGTAAGCATTATAGCAATTGTGTGCGGTAACTGCGCTGTTTTTAATTTTTTATTCGTCCAAGCCGGATAAAAAGTGTGAAAACTGTAACTTCAAAGTCTTCTTCGCACGTTGGCAGGTGTACAATAAATGAGACTATTCAATTAAAAGAGAAGAAGACTTCCTTTTTCATTTTGCGTAAATGAATTCTCGTCACGCGCTGCAAGTTTCAATGGTGATGTTAATCTGTATATCGGAAACACATTTCAGATATGTTGTTAAAAGAAGTTCCTAACATGGATGGTTTGATAAGATAAGCATGTCGACCTGATGTCAGTTGTAGCTAGGTAATGTTAAGGAGTCAACTAAAGAAAATTACGAGCTCCTTAATTACCTTACATCACAATGGCCTCTTTTGATCAGAGGTGGGAATCATGATTAATTAACTTTCTCGGATGCCGGTCTCAAGTTGTCTTCTCGGGCTTGATCCAAGTTCGAAAAGCGTATACATTTTTTTTCAAATACAAAAAGCGCAAAAATTGTCGCTCGGGCGCCTGGATTTACCATAGTAGGTACGCATAAACAGTTTTCAAGGAAAGATCATCACTAACCCATTGGAATACCTGAAAAAGGAATCTTTACATACGTTTTTGTTTTTAGAAACCAGATCGGCGCAAGTGTTACTGTGTATACCGAACTGAATACCAAACAACAGGGCAGAATAAATTCGCTTCTTAATAAAACTCACCAAATTTGACATGCAGAGGACAAATATTTAAAGAAGATGTGACTAGATGTTTGTGCGTCAGTACCAAACTAAAAGTAATAGGCGGAAGTTCAAGCTGCTCTGATCAAATTTCTCTTCAGTTGTCAAACTTAATCACCAAGAGAGTTGTGTACGTATCTTGCAGGTTGCTCTTTACAATTATTGTCTTAAACTTTCTTAAGAACGACACCACCAATTTTGTTTTTCCAAAGTTGTTTAAAGCCCAATTCAGCTAATCGACGATTAGCGAGAATTTTTATTTCAGTTTGCAGCTTTTCGGTGATGTTTTCTGTTTATTTTGTTGATTATTCAGTTTTGAGTTTGAATAATCTCGAACTACACGAAAGCATAAGAATAAGCATTGAAAAACATAAACATTGAAAAACATTGTTATACAAGAAAAATTAATTCTTCGGTTAACTTAAATCCTTGGTTAACGTTATACGGCTTTCGAACAACCCGGCTCTGGAGTTTAGTGCTCCTAATATAACAGAAGAAAACCAATGCTCGTGTTTTACATCGAAAACGCCACATTGAAAACGATGTCCAGGATGGAAATATTAAAAACAAAGACCGTAAGACGGCACTAACTAGTCGAGCGAAAAGGGACGTTTTTGTAAACGCTGATGTCATTGCTCTATTTGTCGCATGCGCAAATGATGGTTGTGGTGTTTTCGAGGAGCGCATTTGCGTTTTAGCGTGGGAAAAACGCTTGCATATTAAAACAGTGCGGAAACGCGCGTGTACGCTTTGTATTTGGTGGAGAAGATAGTTGTCCCAAGCTCGTATGGCAACTGTTGCATGGACACACAATTTATTCTTCAGCAATAATAATAATTTTTTATTGTTAGCATCATCTCAGTATATTTAAGTTGATTGTGTTAAGGATTTCGAATTTTCCTCTAGGATTTTTTATCGCTTAAGTTTTTATTTCCCTATAGCTGCAGCCGAGTATGTTCCAGTGGGTTGCTTTAAAGATACATTTCGACAAAGAGCTCTGCCAAAACTGCTGGCTAACTATCGTGGAAATATAGCCTGGAACACTGATTTAAGTTATATTGTCAAGAAATGTGCCCAGGAGGCGAAGAAGAAGAATTACGTGTATTTCAGGTAATTAAAGCTGTGTAATAAATCTTTATTTGCAGCCGATCGATAAACTAGGTAGATAGCAATAACTAAATACTCGACTTAATCATTCGCAGCGTATAGCTTCGCGACCGTTTAAAATTTTGTATGCAATTAGAGGATTTTGAAAATTTGAGACGTTTATAAGGGGAAGTGGGTTTGACCACAATGAAATTGCGAAGGGCTTCAGTCTACATGGGGTTAGTTGTGTTATTGTCGTTTGTTTGCGCCTTATCAACCGAGGCAAACCGTCGCATTTTGGTCCAGGTATGGGTACCAGACTTTAGGGCTATCACCACTTTGGTTTAGGGTTGGTTGTGATCTATTCTGGTCATCAATCAAGTTGAGTTTCATGTTGAATCAATTGAAACGAATTGCTTCTTGAGATTTGGGAGTTTCACGGAAAAAAGCATTACTAATAATATGTGCGTTCCTGTAGCGTCCAGTTTTACGGAGAATGCTGGAGTGGAGAAATTGCCCAACAGACATATGACCGCTATGGGAGATCTTCTAGATGTACCAGTCATGTTGGCAAAGAAAACACCAATATGGTGTACAGATTAGCAGGAGATGGTCAGTATAGTTAAAATTTATGACGTGTTTGCTAGTATCGTTAATTTAACTAACAATCAAGCAATTCTGTTTTTCTTGTTCAGAACAAGAGTGCAAAATCTATTCTAAACTGGACACAGATGATCGAGCCGCCTCCATCATGACAGGCTCTACCGCATTGTGTGATAAGCAGCTTGCAACGGGATGGTACCGGTTTCTTCCTCCCGCCGGAAATCGGATGGCTTCCGAATGTGTTCCGAGCAGGAGATGTGGAACTGCAGTCACCGGCTGGCTGTCATCCTCCCACCCCAAAATGACTGACGGGATTGTTGATGGCACGGTCTGCTTCAACTGGAAAAATGAACCGAATTGTTGTCAGTTTTCTCAGAGAATCCAGGTTCGAAACTGTGGTAGGTTCTTCGTCTACAAGCTGGTAAAGACGAAAGGATGTCCAATGCGTTTTTGTTCCGAGACCTAGGTAAACTCTTCATGTCTTTCAATTCCTTTTTGAGCATTTCGTATGTATGACAATTAGAATTTCATCTGTCTGGTAATTTTGCAAGTTAAGTATCATTGATTCGTTACAGTACCAAGCTCTCGTTGGACTATTTTTAAAGGAGCTATACCCCACGGTTTGTACATCTTGAAAAGTTTAGTCTAAATTTATCAAGTTCGTCGTTTGTAATCCGTGTCAATCTTCTCCATTCTTAACCATCCTGGTTTCTTTATGTTTTATTATTATCTCCTTGGCACTTTAGTTTTTCCATCTCAGCAAACTACTATTTTCATATTTCCTTCAATTTTAAGGTATTTTGTACGTGGTCGAAATAACTCAAAGTATCGTGATTGAGCTCCTTTATGCTATTACACGCAAAATAATTTGGGTGAGCATGCAATCTGATTGTTTAACCACCCACTACAGTCTGAAGCATTATATTTATTTGTAGTAGCGGAGAAGCCAGAATCAAGTGCCTTTCCTTTTTCCCTGTTGTTCTTGATTTTCAATGCGTAAAATGGACAGTTCGCTCGTAATTGTTCAAATGATACAGCTTCGGTGAAGAATATCTCTTTCTGAATGCAATTCTCTCACGAGCTGAATTTTAAATCTGGAAAATTTTTAAGGACCGGGTCTTTCTGGAAGAAGGGAACCATGGCCACTCTGAAGAGTCAAATAATCTGCGATACTATTGTTAATTAATTTTTTTAACAAATTTGTGCTATTTTTCCTAGGCGAATACACAACATTGTTTGAACTGTATAGGCACGTGATGTTCTGGGATTCTCTACTGATGCACGTGTTTGACAGCTAGTCCAAACGATCTTATTGTATGCAAGCACTCAGTGAAATAAATAACTGGCCTTCTACTAAACTTAACAATTTATGGGTAAAATGTAACGGATTGTGTGGCTTTATCTACATGATTATTCGGTTTAATAAGTTAATTTTTGCTCTTTTCAGTGAAATTTCTATGGCTGTTAAAGCCCCAAGGAGCCTCCATCGATGAAGGAAAAAGGGATCACCGCGTTTCATTTGAATCATACTGTAAATTAATGCCTTATTTGAGCTTTGAGCGTGTAAAGTCGACATTTATTAAAAATGAATTAAGTAAAATAAGTGAAAATAAAAGCTTGTCCGTCAGTAATGACACTTGACTCCAGCGTCATTTGAATGTGTGCAGTTACCAGTGTTTCCCCAACCAGCGTGCTTGCATCGGAATATTGAATCATCGCTTGCTTGACAATTGACATTGCTAAGCCATATACGACCAGTGCCTTCTGCATATTTGGGGGTTGTCAAGGCATCGATGAAACCTAGATTCCGACACAAAACTCTTGCATCTGTGAGATCCCAGCCTTTATCGCAAATTGTTCCCCACTGACGAGCATAAAACACTTCTACTCGGCCTTCATTGCGGCTTGCTCCACCCACCAAACGGTCTGGAAGATCATTAAAAAAATGACATAATAAATGACTTCAGTCGCAACCCCTATTGTAAGGATTGAGGTTTGGAGTGGCAGTACGTACGGTACGTATTTAAAACTCGGATATTCGTCCTCTCTATTTTTAAAATTTTCAAAAATACATAAAATTTTATTTTTGATTTCCCTTACTTTGAAAAAGCGGCACCTTTGCAATTTTCAAGGGAGGATTAATGACAAACGGGTGGGGAGGGGAGAGTACAAGAGGTGTCCCAGCCATTATTACTTGTAGCTTGGTAACACAAGCAGAAAGCCTTAGAATCAGGCTGTTTAACAGTTTATCAAAGATTGCATGTTTATTTACATGGTATCCTTGGCTGTGGCTCAACTGAAGCCGCTCGGCATGCAGCGCCAGCGTCGTTTGAGTGACTACAGTCGCTGTAATCTTTGTGAGAACAAAGTGCTATATTCGTTTCGCTGCCTTTGCATCTAACATCACCAAGTCGGACACGTCCTTTTCCAGGCCCATACTTAGCACCTCGATACGCAGCTAGGGCACCTGGGTAGCCTAACATACGACACACAACATTCGCATCACGCATGTCCCACGCATGGTCGCAGACTGTGCCCCAACTCCCTAGATGTAGCACTTCTACTCGGCCCCTTCTCGAGTCTGAGCCGTTTACAAGACGTACTGTCATATCTAAAATGAAAGAAACTGGGGAATTATTTTTTTAAAAAAATCACTTTCATCATTGATATTAAGCCTATTCAGTTCTCACCGACGCTTCGCAACTTGAATCAACATTATTCTTAAAGTCACGTGAAACAATGTTCGTCGGTTGTCAAGTCTGGTCCGTTGAAACATATTGTTCAGCTTTGGTCCTCGCTACAACACTATACGCGAAGCTCGTCAACAGTGATTGGTCGATTCTGCTTATTTCGGGAATAAGTCGCATGTCAGATCGGGTAGTGCTTGAGAGAAGTTTGCTCTAAGTTAGCGTACCAGTTTTGTTGTAAACAGTTCGTACTGTAAGACCTGAAGCACTAAGCAGAGTCCCATCCAGTCAATTCTCTGTTGTGTAAAGTCCATGATGTTCGATAGCGGCTGATCAAATCGCCACTACTTCTCTTTCGTTTGTGTTTAGTCAAATGTTGAGGTTTCTAATACAGTGTCTTCCGTGCCTACTTTGGCTTATAAAAAATGAAGCAAAATGTACCTCTCTTTACGAAGGCATAAACAAAATTTGCCATTTTTCTTCCCACTCCATAAATGCATCTGGTGGAGGTTCCTTGTTTGTTATACGTGCGGTGGGCATTCAGTCCGCTCCAACATTCGCCATAGAATTGAAGACCAAAATACCTGAGACCTTTCTCGCTAACCCTACGAGCACAATCGGCTATGGTGTTATTCAAATTAAACCAGTCGATATGACCTCGAAAATTAGCGATCAGCTTGGGGAGTGGCCGGGGACTCCTACCACGGTCCCTGAAGCAGCCAACTGCTTGGAATTCAGGGATGTTGTGTCTCTGCAACTCGTGTTCCGTGCTATGTTCTTCATTTTGCGACAGACAAAAAAAAAAAAAAAAAAAAAAAAACAGGCAAAAAGGAACGATTACTATTATTATTATTATTATTATTATTATTATTATTATTATTATTATTATTTAGTGTTATTTTAGTTTTCAACCTAACATAACTTCAATTTCATGAACATTATTTTCACACTAAAGCGTGTTCATTTGAAAGCGCATGCAAAGTTTTGGATCCGTTTTCGTCACACTGAGATGATCAAAAACACTCATCGTGAATGAGGAGTTCTCTCGTATGATTATGATGGACAGTGAGATCAGATGCGGTAAAAAACGCTGACATCATTTACATTACATGCATAAACGCCGTAGCGGTTGCGCGTCAGCGCTTCTCAGTTTCAAAATGGAGACGAGAAAAACGTTGTGAAAAGTGTGGACGCGAAGCTTGTGACGGGTTTAAGCTACGAAAACAGCTCACCAGAAATTTTCCCTCGTGTTTGTTACAAAAAACGGGTATTTTATTTTGTTTCCTTTTTATTCGTTTCTTGGTTTTTCTTTTATTTTAATGATAATTGGCTGAATATTTTATTCGTAATATATTTACTTGCCAGACGCAGACTGAGAAGAGGACTACCAATGAAATTAAGAGTCGAAGAGACTGACGCATCAGCAAACCAAACATCAATTAAGTGTTGTCGTTGTCGCCTGAAGTCAAACAACTGATCAACACACAACTGATCAAGACACGACATAGAACAAATTCACCTGTAGCTTCCATAACTTGGGCACACAGAAACACTAGTCTGAAACACAATATAGCCAATGTAGAGGACGTAACTGCAATGTTACCCTAAATTGAAAAAAGTCAATCATAGTTGAGTCCAGTGGAAACTATATTTCGATAGTTAAGTCCAACGAAGACAAAGAGTGCTAAATGGAGTTCGGCAGGTAATTCGGTTCAGGGTCAATAATAAAAAAACACACACAAATAACACCTCACGGCCTATATATATTATCTCGTAACAGGATTTTCGATCCAAAGCAGAGAGAGAGAGACGTTAAGAACGGCCGGTGGGTGAACTCAATATATACAAATTGTGCTTAAAAGTCAAACATTTGGATTCAAGAAGAGAGTCCACGCTCTTGTTTTTGAATTTCTTTGCTCGAACTCCTGCTGTGAAACGTTGGGCCTTTGGTTACACAAGCAAAATACTTTATGCAGTCGTAGAATCGTTTCACACATAGCCTAGCCCGCTTATTTTCTCAAAGGCAACTAAATTATCAAATAGAAAGTGCCAAATATCATAATGGAGAATCACATACCATTTATTCGGACGCTGTGACGCAAATGGCGCAAGCAAGAACAGTGTCCAAATTCGAAGTGAAAACAGTGAACTGCTGCGTTGAACCAAAAGAAATGATGCTTGATTTTCCAGTAAATGAAGGGAAACTTGCACAGAAAAACAAGTCAAATTTAAAATGAAAATTTTTTCAGCCGTATGTAGAGGGTACATACACCTGTAACAAAGACAATGGACACTTATCTTTCAAATCAACAACCTGATGCCATAAGGCCAAGCTTCGTGGCAGATGACAATCATCACAGGATATATCACCAACTTAATAAAAGTAAGAACAATGTGGATGAACCGCCAATGCCAACAACACACCTACAGGTGTAGGTGACAAGATCATAGCTGGATTGAGGTGGAAATTTCCACAATCGAAACAGTATTATCTCTTATAACCATCATGATTGTAGCCTTCTTTCAGCTCACCTCAAAGAAATCCAATGTTACTTATCTCATGAAGCTAAAGAGGAGATTTGCCTCATCGATTTTAATCATGATGAAGTTCTGCCGATAAGCATGTAAAGACTGTAAAGTGCGCTCTAATACAGCGTAATCTAATTTCCTGGGTTAAAAATTGTCCCCACCGATTAACTATTCAAACTGAGAAGATAAAAAGTGTTAGAAGTTATGATAGTTCTAAATAGCAATAAACAAGGAGAAATAATGTAGAGACTTAATAGTAAGGTGTCTTAAGATCAATGACTTGGTACAACAAATATCGTAAGAATCTGTTGAAGGTAATAAGTCCGATGACCACGAAAGCCAGACTCGGACACCATTGTAAGAGACGTCACGTGTTACCGAAGGCGCTTGCTCCATCCCGGAAGGCGTTACTAAGAACCGTTTAAAGCAGGAAAATATCCGCTCGCTTCAACACTGGTAATTATTTTCAAATTAAAGACAGAAGCTAGCTTCTTTCTTTTTTCAACTGAGAAACATCGAAAGACCGAACGCGTGCAAAAATATTTTTTTCCTAAAGAGGGAACTTCAAAATTTGGGAAAACTCGTCAAATCATATTTGTCACGGCAACCTCAAGTTCTGTTGAATATGTGCCTCATATAGATTTAAAGATGGAAACAAAACCACTGAACGGGTTTTATCTAGAGCTAAACCACTTTTTTAAAATTCTGAAGAAAAAGAAACCTTGTAGTAAAAGCTTAAGATTCTCCTCCGAATGCAATTTGTTGAAGAGAAATTTACACTTAAGATCTTTAGAGTCACTTAAGATCTGTAATAACCTTTTTATTTGGTCTGGGGATATAAAAAACATCATAAAACGCATCCACGATAATAGCAAATAAGGTTTAAATTAATTTGCGTGCGTTCATTTTATAGCGGAGCTCTTGTGCGCCGAGGGTGCGCGAGTGGAGCCCCACGACTGGGAGAATTTGGTAACCTATCGAGCTAAAAACTGTCCGTCCGCACGTCCGTTCCTGTCGCCCACTGTTTTACGATCGTCCCCAACTACAAAGAGCCTGAAACAGGCTACCGTCCTTCCTTTCTAACGTCCGTAGACACGTACGCTACTTACACAAATTTACAAGCTATCACGGCCTTGTTTTCGTTCAAGAAACAAAAAATTACCACTTTTGGTGTTAAATGGAAATAAAAACACCAAACAATGTGTTTAAGCGGAACCGAAGAGGAATAGCATGAAGTAGAGTGGCATAAAGACCTTTCTGGTACAGAATTCAACTGTACGTCAGTGTTTTGAGGCTTTCAAGATTCCCCAAAAAATGGTAATGCACACTATTGTTTTGAAGTTGGATTCGATTTTTTAAAGGACAGGTAAAAGGAGTCAAAGTGATTGGGCAAAAAGCATTCAAATTACGTTTTAGCGTAATTAAATAACAATTATTCACCACAGTGGAGGTACAAGGTATTGATGGATATTGTATCCCATGCATGCACTAGCCTCAGACACCGAGAGAAGCAATTGTCCAGTTAGTATATAGACCCATACCAAAGCAGTAGGATGAAGTACCCGAAAAACATTGACACAGAAGACGACAGAAAGTCCTCCGCGCATAAAATGTACAGCGGTGCAAGATTAAGTCACATGATTCATCAGGATATCAACAAGAGAAATTACAGATGCGTTTCGCCTGTTTGGTGAAATTACAAAACGCGAGCAACGCGGATCGTAGATCTATCGAAAAGAATAGTTCAGTTCAGTCCTCACAAAGTTTACTAGAAGTTAACGCCCGTCGCGTTTTCTAAAACTTAACTTGCAGGCACTTGTCATGTTGCTTCGAAAGGAGTTGCAAAGTCTTCCGGATTTGAAACCATACTGTAAGACATTTTACAAATATTTATTGTTTTAATTTTTCTACCATCTAAACAACGACACTTGAGTTGCTTTGTCCAAGTTGTCGTCTGAATTGCAATTGTAAACTAATAAAAGTTAATCTTGTGTCAGTTTTCGCCGAAAAATCTCACGGCAAAAATAATACAGCGGCATCTGTAAATACCGCAAAGCTTCTAAATGACGAAGGAAAAAGGCCATCCACAGCATGTACGTAATTTGAAACGGTTTGCATTTGCTTAAATCATAGGTAATCCAAGCATAATATTTGCATTAATGATATTTTTTAAAATGAATGAATTTGTATGGAATTTAGAATTGACACTTTGTGCCGATAAATAATATCGATATCACGAAATACGTTCACGTAACTTTATCTAGTGTTGCTTTCTATCGCTACGTTGTCTCACTAGCTAATCTAAACGAGTTTTGGTCAATGTATCCTACCTTTTGACTGCCATCGTTGTTTAACTATGCTGCCACGTGCCGCCACAGTTTAACTTGCTGAAGATAGGACGTTGCATTTTGGACGAGTCACTATATTACTTTTTTGCTATATAACTGGTATAACTGGCTGACTGGAAAGTGTATAAGCGATTTGTCTCATGTCTCCTGGAAGAAGGGAAATCGCACACTGCAGCTGATGTCGCAATAGCGAAGTAGCACGCATAATATTTAAATTATCTCAAAAACATTTGCATATATAATCCACAGGGAATTATATATCTACACCAGTGGCGGAACTAGGGGAGGGGCCTGCCCCCCCCCCCCCCCTATTTGGGATGAAAAAAGAAGAAATGACTGAAGGAAGAAAAGTCGGCAGGGCAAGTAAATCAAAACCGCCCCCCCCCCCCCTCCCCCTCCCCCTCTTAGCTCAAAGTCTGGATCCGCCACTGTACACCTATTATTTTTAGTGAAAGAAATTCTCATTCTCATACGTATAATAACGAAGATCATGAACAAGAAAACAATACCGTGAACTGCCGTAACAGCTCCCCCTACACTCCAACTACAGTGGAATCCCGATTTCTCAAACCCTCATGTTTTCAAACCTCCCGATAACTCGAACCAAAAGTCATTTCCCTCTCCTCAGTCGAACGCTGTCATTTTAATTTACCCCCGATTTCTCGAAATATCCTATTTTTCGAACCAATTTTCGTTTCCCTTGAAGGTTCCAAAAATCGGGATTCCACTGTATATAATTATTATGACAAAAAAGAAAGATTCAGCCTAACCTGTTAGTAAAAACCAAAAACAAATTTGATAAAAATGATTCTACTAAAAGAGCAGCACGCCAACTGCCTGCCCTTGGTAATAGAACACTAAGTTGACAAACAAATAATCAGTTTTCCCTTTGTATTTAGAATCAACCTTCCCGAAACTTTGGTTGGTAGCACAAATGGCCTGAGAATAAAAGTAATTCCGCTAGCATCTCAGCATTCAGTAGGCACATCTTGATATGTAGGCTGCACACTAAGGCGGGGATTCTGAGAGTGACTGGTATCTATTCTGAATTTCTGTATCTAAAGAAAATTCTCAAGCAACCAGTATATTTAACAATTATTCCACGAGCGCGCGTTGGCTATAACCATCTCATATCCAACAAGTGCGAGTGGAATAATTGTTTTATTGAAAACGCCCCCAAAATACAGAAAACTACACTAAAATAAAAGTAAAAACGCCCCGAAAAATTTGTAGAGCATGGTATAATGGCTCATAACCCATGATGGCTAAGCCAATGAAAACTCTAGAATTACATTTACCAATGATCCAGTTTTTAACAAAAGTGTTTATTTTATCACCATGCTCTACAAATATGGTAAGCGTACACGTGATTTTAGGGGCGTTTTTATTTTTACTTATTTTAGTTTAATTTTTTATATATATATTTTTTGGGGACGTTTTTAATAAACAATTAATCCACTGGCGCTTGTTAGTTGTGAGATATTTATAGCCAAACAAGGGCGTAGCGCCTTGTTGGCTATCTATCATTTCATATCCAACGCAAGCTCGTGGAATAATTATTAAGTAGTTCTGTGTTTTCTGCTGACCCAGCTAACTGAAAGCTTTCTAAAAATAATAATAAAAAAACATGGCACAGGTGTATTTATTTTCCAATGGAACTTTATTGTTTCGATCAGAAAAAGCGGACTAATGGGCTAAAATGTTGAAATCCTGTATTATGAATCTTCGTTTAAGTATTTGCTGTCTTGAAAATCTTTTTTTACGAACCTAAGAAAAAAAGAAAGTAAGTTTATTAAGACAAATAATACATTTTCATCTAAATAAAGAGAGCGATGTACACCAATCTTCAATCCCAAAAGGTATTTCGTTTTACCTTTCTTTTAATTTTTAAACTAGGATATTAGCCAGAGTGGCAGTGAAACGATCAAGTGATAGACGAAATCAAGTGGGGATAGTAAGATAGGCAATGGAGTCTCGCAATCCAAGATGATGTTCTTGAGACTTACTAGCCTGCAGTGCAGGCGTCTTATTGGGGCGAGTTAGCGTTACAACCTTGCGACCGCCTTTTTAGACCGCCATGTTAGACCACCATGTTAGACGGTGGGGGATGGGGGAGGGGAAAAATGAGACTTTCTTCGCTCCACCCCTCCCCTATCCTTCCTCTTGCCTATCATTCACCCCCTTGGTAAAACTTTCTTTCTCTCCCCAGTCTTCCACTGCATGAAAAATTCAAGATGGCGGCTAAACTTTTTACGATGTGAGCGCTCGCTCGAAAAAATCTCGCCTGCTCTGCAGGCTAGAGGCTTACCTATGACAAACATTCACTTTCCGCACGTTAAAAATTTGATTAATTGGACGCAAAACACATGATTTAAGATAATTCCTTTTAGCCTGATAAGCCTGGGTCAAATGTCGAATGAGTCGAGCCTATTGCAATCGAGCAAAGCTATCACTGTTTTTGCTCACTTGCCATAGGCTTGTCTGTGACTCAAATGAGGTTCGCCGTTTGACCATGATCGTACAATTACTATTTTCCAAAAGGAAGTCGCTTATTTCACATATTAATTTACCTGTTCTTGGGAGCATGGCATATTACTCTTCACATTCATCTATTTCGGGCTCTGGACAAAAGGAATTAAATCTCGTCAAGGTATGGAATAAAACAGATTAATTTACAAAATTATTTCGGAATACCACACTTATTATACTTTGTGAGATTTTAGTGGGACATAAAAGCGAGTTTAGCATCACTCAAAGGCAAAACGTACGGAAATTTAAACAGAAAACGTGACAGACAGATAAAAAATGAACTTAATAGAGTTTCAGATAACCGAGCCTAGATCTTTACCTATTGTTAAGGACCTATATCAAACCTTTTTTGATATTTTGAATTTGAACGTTTTAACGTGCAAATGATTACCGTGATGTCGTTAAGTAATGAAATAGATGCTGTTTTCAATCTGCTACAATATGTGTATAAACTGAATTCCGTGATTCATAAAGTGATTCCTTTTTTGGCTCTTTTGTGGAAAAACAAAATCACACTGAATCGATAACGGATCATTTGGTAATGAGAAATCTTCGCCTTAACAAACTCAGATTACCAACTTACGAAATGCACAGGAGGTCTAATACGGCTATTTACCCTTACGCTATTGATCTTGTTGTAAATAGAGCTATGTAAGCCAATAATTTATCATTAATTACCCTCGCAAGTTGACCCAAGCCATCCAGTAGCGCAGTCACAGCGGTAACTTCCAATGAGATCCACACATGTCCCACCATTTCTGCATGGAGCAGGTGCACACTCGTTGATATCTGAAAATTGGAAAATTGGACTCAGCTACGTTAGCCACCTATGCACAGAAGGTTTAAAAAAATTTACGTCTGAAAGCGGTTTAGGTTTGAAAGGTTTAGTGAGCGATATCGATCGATGATATCAATATGTTTATTGGTCCACCCCGAAATAGCTTTTTAGAATCACTACAATCCAAGGGAGGCAAGAATTTTGGAGCAATTAAATTCTGAATGACTTATAATTATAACCATTATGGTATTTTCACAAAAGTGAAATTCTTTTAAAAAATTTGCACATAATTTAGTTAATTTAGTTCTTACGAAACATTCTCCCTTCCTCTACCTCTACCTCTACCGATAAGTAAAACGACTAGCTGGCGATGAAGCCAAGATTGACAAAAGTGGATTAGCCACCCAAGCGCCCATGAAAAACGGACGTTTTGAGCGTGGCCCTTCGTCGGAGTATAATAGTGTAACGTTCGACACTCCAGCTTTTCACACTGAGAACAAAGGTTAACTTACTCTAAAAACTATTGACGGTGGGGGAATGTCAAAATTCACGATCCTGCGACGATTTTATGAAATTTGAGTACGTACCTGTTTCACAGTTGCTTCCAGAATATCCCGTTTTACAATCACAGCGGTAACTTCCACCAAGATCCACACATGTGCCGCCATTTTGGCAAGGATCAGGTGAGCACTCGTTGGTAGACTTGATATCTGTGAAAATCACTTAAATCGATTAGCAAACGACTACAATATAGTTTACAGTGCATAGACGTTTGAATGAAAGTGCATGTTGCTTGTCAAAAACTTCCGGCTTTCGATTCTCAACAACGGTTATTAATTCATGCGTTTCAATTTTACAACTGACTTATCACACCTGTCTCGCAGTTGCTTCCAGAATATCCTGTTTTACAATCACAGCGGTAACTTCCAACAAGATCCACACATGTGCCGCCATTTTGACAAGGATCAGGTGAGCACTCGTTGGTATCTGAAATAGTTAATTTCAACAAGGGTAGTCAAAACCTTCAGCCCTAAAAGAGACACTAAGCACCCTTAGCTCCGCACAAGTATATCGATTGTCCGGCATTGTAGATTATGTAACGTCTGCAGGAGAAATGTTCCCGATATATCTATGGATAATGCATTCGTGCTCAGATCAAATGAAAATAATCAAATCGAAGGAAAGATCTCTCTTAGGTTGTTATCACCTGTTTCACAGTTGTTTCCAGAATATCCCGTTTTACAATCACAGCGGTAACTTCCAACAAGATCCACACATGTACCCCCATTCTGACAAGGATCAGGTGAGCACTCGTTGATATCTGGAAAGTGGAAGTAACGGTCAGAAAACTTTAGCTACAAAACATAAACACTTCAAACCTTTAAGAGATGAAGACCCATTTAGCTTTGTGCACGGATTGCCCATAATTGAGATCGTATGACGTCCTTGGAGGTTCCTTTACCTCTATAAGCAGTGCATCCATGCACAAGTGAAAATGACTACATTTGAAAGAAACAACCTTAAAGAACAGCTCTCGTTTTATGAGATTGTTATCATTTGGCCATTACGCAATATTCTCTTATTTAAAGCAGTTTTGTACTTCTTTATTGTCTGATTTTGTATTTTTGTTCATTAAATGAATTTTATGTAACATAAATAACTGTAAATAAATTGAATTGAATTGAATTTAACTATATCACCTGTTTCACAACTGTTTCCAGAATATCCTGTTACACAATCACAGCGGTAACTTCCAGCAAGATCCACACATGTGCCGCCATTTTGGCAAGGATCGGGTGAGCACTCGTTGATATCTGAAAATTAGCGATAACTCAACACTTTCAGCCCTAAAAGACACAGTAAGCGCCCTTAGCAACTCACGAGTATATCGATTGTCCATTGGAGATTATGTAACGTCCTCTGGACAATTGTTTCGATGTATCTATGGATAATCCATCCATGTTCAAATAAAAATAACTAAATCGAAAGAAAGAAAGAAAGAAAGAAAGAACGAAAGAAAGAAAGAAAGAATGAAAGAAAGAATGAAAGAAAGAAAGAAAGAAAGAAAGAAAGAAGAAAAGAAAGAAAGAGAGAGAGAAAGAAAGAAAGAAAGACAGAAAGACAGAGAGACAGAGAGACAGAGAGACAGAGAGACAGAAAGACAGAAAGACAGAAAGACAGAAAGACAGAGACAGACAGACAGACAGAAAGACAGAAAGAAAGACAGAAAGGAAGAAAGAAGGAAAGAAAGAGAGAGAGAGAGAAAGAGAGAAAGAAAGAGAGTAAGAAAGACAGACAGAGAGAAAGAAAGAGAGAGAGAGAACCTTATTAGGTTGTTATCACCTGTTCCACAGTTGCTTCCCGAATATCCTGTTTTACAATCACAGCGGTAACTTCCAACAAGATCCACACATGTGCCGCCATTTTGACAAGGTGCAGGGGCACACTCGTTGATGTCTCAAAATTAGAAATAACGGGAAATAATTTTTCATTAAATTAGATTTAAAAAGATCCATACTTAAAAGAAACAGTAAGCCCCCTTGGCTCTATTTTAAGTATACATTTTAGATCATGTGGCGCCCCTGGAGAATAGATCATGATAATCTCTTTGCGTAACGCATGCTTAACATTTTACGTGAAATTATTTCAATTAAAATAAACTACCCTCTAAGGTTGTTATCACCTGTTCCACAGTTGCTTCCCGAATATCCTGTTTTACAATCACAGCGGTAACTTCCAACAAGATCCACGCATGTGCCGCCATTTTGACAAGGTGCAGGGGCACACTCGTTGATATCTAAAAATTAGCAATAGCGAGAAGTAAATTTCCACTTGGGTAGATATAACAATTTCAGCCCTAAAAGAGACAGTCTTCACACGAGCATATAATTATATTGATTTATTGCTCATTGCAAATCACGTGAAGTAACCCGAAGAATTGTTCCTGATACGTCTTAAACTTGCATTCATGTTCACCTGAAAATAATTAATTGAAAAAACCCTCTAAAGTTGTTATCACCTGTTTCACAGTTGTTCCCAGAATATCCCGTTTTACAATCACAGCGGTAACCTCCAACAAGATCCACACATGTGCCGCCACTTTGACATGGGCCAGCTGCACACTCGTTAATGTCTGAAAAGTGGAAGTAACGGTCAGTAAACTTTATTTACAAAAAAACACACTTAAACCCTATAGGAGATAAAAACCCAGTTAACTTTGTGCATTGATTGTATGCCCTTTTATCTCTGTAAGTGAAATGACTACATTTGAACGAAACAACCCAAAGGAGCAGCTATCGTCTTATGACGTTGTTGTCACCTGTTTGACAATTGTTTCCAGAATATCCTGTTTTACAATCACAGCGGTAACTTCCAACAAGATCCACACATGTGCCGCCATTTTGACAAGGATCAGGTGAGCACTCGTTGATATCTGAAAATTAAGATCTGTTGTAATCTACATGCTTGCAAATGTTCAAAAGGATAGTGGTGAATCACATTATGTTAAGTTTCAGCTCATTAGTCTTTATATTTAGAACAAATTATTTTACCGTTAAATAGACTCTAATATCAGCCAGGGGAGATAAGACATTTGGAGTCACAAGAGTAAAAATTTGTAGATCATCCAATGGCAAACGTAAACAGAATGAGACATTTAATCATACGGAAGAAAAACTGATTGTTAAGTTCATACCTGTTTGACAGTTGTTGCCAGAATATCCTGTTTTACAATCACAGCGGTAACTTCCAACAAGATCCACACATGTGCCGCCATTTTGGCAAGGGTTAGGTGAGCACTCGTTGATATCTGTGACAATCGATTCAATAGATCAGCAAGGAACCAGTTTATAGAGGTTTGAGTGAAAGTGCACGTTGCTTTTTAAATGATTTTTCCCGATTCTCAGCAAAGGCAGTATTAACCCTCGGTTACGCAGCAAAATGTAATAATAATCGCTGCAAAATGTAGCAACATTGACGCAAAATGTACCAGTATTCAACGGAAAATGCTAAAGGTAATTTTTTCTAACTCATAATGTAATAACACAAAATTTAAAGTTTCCGAATGACACGTGTGATACTTCGAAATGAGTGTCATCAGAACTCAGTTACCCACGTTAACGCGAATTGAATAACAGGTCTTCAGGTTTTGTTCTCAACTCTTAAAAGCAGGGCATTAGCTAGCAAGATACAAGACGAGGCATTTTCCTCGTCAAGACTTTATCACCAAATTTGTAAAAAAAAGTAGTTGGTTGGAAAAGTATCCCTTGGGTCTAGCCCCACCTCCAAAAATGTCTTATTGTTCAGTGATGATCCCCCACTCTGTAGCCCCAGCCCATCCCCAGAATACACATGCCATATGCATTTTCACTGTAGACCATGATTTGGGACTTTGACTTCAAGATTTGACTTGTATTACATTATGCGTTAAAAACGTTATTACTTTTTGCGCAAAAAAGTTATGACATTTTCCGTTGAATACTGTCTTACATTTTGCGTTAGTATTACATTTTGTGGTTATTGTTACTACAATTTGCGTCAGTGTTACATTTTGAAGCGTAACAAACCCTCGGACGTACAAGGAAACCCGTACCCCACCGTGGTACAAGGTGGGGTAGGTGGATGCAACCCCTCCCCTGGGCTTCGCTCTGCTAGGGCGCAACGGAAAAATTTGCATTGAGTAGATAGGGCTGTTCTCATACTCTACAAGATGACCCCATTTTTTGCCTATGAAGTCATCGATCCGCCATCTTGGATTTCATCATTCAAGAAATAGCGAAAATTAACACAAAATCAACCCAAGACACTCATGAAAAGAAAAAAATCAAGAAATCCTGCAATTTGATGAAGAGAACTGAAAAAAAATAGTGAATAATGTCACGAAAAGTTCATTTTTGCCCAGACTTACACGAAATTTGCGGTTGTAAGCCTAGGTGCTTTGGGGGAAAACGTGACAAATAGGTTTTAATTAAAAAAGTGCGGTTACCATGGAAATTCTAAAAATCATGGACATGCAGCTGACATATCAAAATTTCCGCGAAGTAATATATCAAACACGAAAGACCGTGTTTGACCACATTTCCAAACACCGAGAAGAGAGCTGAAAATACGACGCGCAGCGGAGTATTTTTGACGAACTTCGAGGTGTTTAGAACTGGCGTGTCATACCTGTTTCACAGTTGTTCCCAGAGTATCCTGTTTTGCAATCACAGCGGTAACTTCCAACAAGATCCACACAGGTGGCTCCGTTCTTGCAGGGATTGTTGCTACACTCGTTTATATCTGTAAATAAATAGTTTATTCTTAATGCATGAGAATATGGACTGCTCCCACATTACTTTGCATCTGTAAGAATAACTGAAATGTATTTGAAATTATAGCAATTGTTATAGGGCTGTCATTGGATGAGTGTATCGTTAATTCTTAATTTGTACTGCAGTACAAATTAACGCGCAAGCGTGCGCAATTTTCACAGCCATATACTATTGTGCAATTTTGAGAGAATTTTCAGATAATTATCACTCGTAGTGTAAATTCATAATTGCACTCGCATTCATACGATTTCCCATACCAATTAAAAAAGGAGGAAAAACAAAAGATAGAAGATTCTTTCTCACTTGTTTCACAGTTATTTCCAGTATATCCGGTCTTACAATCACAGCGGTAACTTCCCTTAAGATTGACACAGGTAGCTCCGTTCTTGCATGGGCTGTTCGTACACTCATTTACATCTGCAAAAAAAACAACAACAACATAAGTGCAAACGTTGCCGTGTTTGGCTACAACGAAACAACACAATCCGACAGATCTTCATCGGCCTTTTACCGTTTTTCTTTAAACTATGGTGTAACCAAACAACTAGCGGTAAGGTATGCTATAACCAGTGTATTACGCAAAACACTAGAGGTGAAGTACATTTATGTATAGCCGATGACAGAATTCAGAAACATTTTCCTCGCTTATCTACAGAATTCTTTTCTTCATTTGGATGCAGGATAAACATACTAAACTAACTACAATATTATTTCTAAAATACCGTTTTGACAGTTGTTTCCATGGTATCCGGATTTACAGCTACAGTGGTAACTCCCGGCTCGATCAGAACAAACTCCACCGTTTTTACACGGGCTCGAAATTTTGCACTCATCTGTAAATTATGTTTGAAAACAAACAAAAAATGAAATGATCAAAGACGCTGTTTTTAGCGTACTATTAATTTTAAGTTTTATCAGACCTCAGCAAAAGGGTCAAGTTATTTACTTATTTATTTAATTATTTATTTATTTAATTTTTAATCTCACGTCGATAAAATATTGTTAACTGTTGATGCAACATCAGTTTGTCTCTCAAGAAGATCATCAGCCAAGTTGCAATTGCTACAATTTTGTTAAACAACATGGTAACGTTTCTCACCTACATTCATCTTGCAACATTTCAACGTCTCAATACAATAGAGTCTGTCACAGCCTCCTCTGTAGATTCCAGCGATATAGTAACCCTCTCGCTTGCATTTGCTTAGTCCTTTATTGTCAAACGAAGATAAGATATTCTCGTTATAGCAGTGCTCATATCGATCTGGAAATGTATTCGGTTTGCAGCATTTAGCTTCTTCGATGTTATGTAACCAAGCGCCACTGCCCCGATAGAAACCTTGGACAAAGTAACCATTTGGACAAACAGCCCATGAGTTCGTTCTGATAAGAAAACAAGGAACAAAATCACCTCTTGTAAATAGGACAATCACATGACTTTTGGAGGGCATACAGTTTATTTGTGGCCCGAGTAGCATCATTTGCGCCCGAGCGCGAAGCGCAAGGGCGCAAATGATGCTACGAGGGACACAAATAAACTATATGACCGACAAAAGTCATGCGATTATCATTATTATCAATACACAAGGCCAAATCGTACAAATTCATTTAATAAGAAAAAAATGTTTAACAGAGATGTAGCATGAAACTATGGTATGGAAAGTTGTTGCTACAATACGAACAGCTAAACAAGAGCCAAATAAAATTCCTTTTTGTTTACAATAAAATGTCAAATATAATCTAGTTTTAAAAAGATTGGTAACAATGATTAGCAAAAAGACAGTTTTGATTTGTGTTTTGGTTTCGCATTGTTTTCTTTCGTAAATAGCTTGGCCTTCGCTTCAAACATTTTGTTGGCAGACATAAATTCGCTGTCTTGCAAAATGTTTATGTTTCGGCTGAGTGGAGCACAGGTTAGATGGCGATGAATGGCCGCTCTAATTCCAGTCAATGCACTTGGAGTTAATGCTTGGCCTTTCTCTGTTTTCACTTCAGCGAAGAACTTTCGCAGAATTTCACTCAAGTCCGTTGCACTTACTGTTTTGAGATCCACTGTAATTTTTCTTTTCTCACACCATTTCTCGAACTTTTTTACTCCCCACTCAGTTGCTCTCTTGGTGTTTTTCGCTTGAGCTTTTTGCTCAATCTCATCCAGTTGCTCGTTGTCTAAGTCCGAGTTTTGACTAGAAAAAAGCTGAAAATTTGGGAGTTCTTCCATTTTAAAATGAAATTTCCAAACGGCAAACGTTCACTACGCAAGCTGTTCGCACCTGAATGGTTTTCCCGCGTCAATAAACGTAACCTGATTGGTTAATATTCATCGGATGATGAACCGAGAACCAATCAGCTGCAGGGCCGTTAATACATTAACGGCCCGCTAGGAGTCATTTGCGGCCCGCAAAGCGCGTGTTTTCAAGAGGGCGGTTTTCAATTTGGCCGCGTATATTGATAATAATAGAATATTACAACCACCCTAGAAATCATGGTGTTTGAAACCCTACGATCGTTCTTCCTGTACTTACTTATCGAGAACTCCCCACCAATTGGCTGTTTTACACTTCGATGCCGTGTTCTGATTTGGCGAAGGAGCTGGGCAACATTTTGCCTCCTCCAGTAAAAAGATCTTGTCGTTTGATCCTCTATTATTATTCCTCCAAAGCCCAGTAATATAATGCTTTGACGAGTCGCACTGAACCCAGCCTTTCTTGTCAAAGGCTCCCCACCAGTTTGCAAACTTGCACCCGTCGTACATCATGCAACATTTGAACTTTTCGATGCAGTACAGTTTATCGCAACCTCCCTTGTAGAAACCTGCCATATAATATTCGCTATCACAGTTGCTCCAGCCTTTGTTGTCGAAGGATTTCCCGACATCATGGTCATAACAGCGGAGATAACTACTGGGCAAGTTGCTGGGCTTACAGCAACGGCCTTCCTCGATGTGACGAAGGGAATTTCCAGTGTTGCGATATAATCCTTGCAAGAAATAACCATTTGGACAAAGGGCCCAGCGGTTGTTGCTAAGGAAGAATATTTAACAATTAGATTACTGATGAGCTCGAGATTATTATGAACTCTACTAGTCGTTTAACTAAGGCTTTAACCAAGTCCTCTTCACAGACACTTGGAAAACGCAACGAGGCTGCCACAATTTTGTAAACATCTGCACACTGCTAGGCTACTCAGTATCCACAACAGAACATAGCTAGTTAGTAGCGTAGCCAATCAGAGAAAGACATACGTGATAGAACGCTTGTAGATTTACACTAAATGCTTTAAATCAACTGATCCCTCAATTGATGTTAATTAAGATTTCGTACTACTGGCGCATTACGTGTTTGCTTATTTGTTTAGTTGTTTGCTTCTTTGCTTGACCGGTTAAATGCGAGTTTATTCCCAGCAGCACCTTCAAAAATTACATTGTGAACAGCAAAAACGTAGTCAACCGACCTTGTTGTATTTCTCAAAAGTTAGAGACACAGCATACACATGTAGCGCCATTCCTTTTGATGTGCTAACTTCCAACCATAATAGTCAAAAAGTGAAAATTATATATATATATAAAAAGAAAGCCACGAACGGTTCGCTCTGCTCCTCGTGCGAAGGGCAACCTTCATTCAATACGAAATCAACATTTTTCCCGGCAACTCTTATTTTAGTCGAGGTCGATTTATAATAATGTTACTAACCTGTCCAACACTCCCCACCAGTTTGCATTTTTGCAAGTTGATGCTTGATTTTGATTTGGCGCGGGAGCCTTACAGCACTTTCCTTCCTCCAGTAGAAAAATTGGGTCGTCATTACGTTTGTTATTTCTGTAAAAACCGGTCAAGTACTCTGTAGTAGCGCCACATTTTGACCATCCTTTTTTGTCAAATGATCCCCACCAATTTGCTGTTCTGCATTGACTCCAAACGGTATCCGCCATCAGCAGAGTTACCAACAAGGAAAGGTTGAGTTTCATGGTAGGTCTTAAGCCGCCTCTGCTGTACCTGCATGTCGCAACGATTACAATAAAGTAACTGTTCAACTTCCTTTTCAGCTTTATATACTCTTTCTCTCTTTCGTTGTTGTTTGATATTCCTTCAAGTATTATTGCATCTTATTTGAGGAAATTTTTGGTTTTACTTACATTGGTGTAAAATGAACACGGGACAATTGCATTCGTTAGTGTTTACCAATACCTTTGGGCATTACGTAATGAACACGGGCAATTGCATTCGTTAGTGTGTACCACTGAATACCTTTAGGCATCACGCAATCCTTTTGTTTTACTTGCCATCGTACATTTTTCATATATTAGTTTTTCGTTCATAAAGTTAAATTCTAATCCTCGGTGTGTGCGGTACGAATCGGAACTTCTTGGGCATTTTCGAATATCGAGGACACTTGGACTGTAAGGGCATCGTTTAAAAGTTTGGTTTATAAAATCGTGTGGAATAGAATAAATGTTTAATCTGGTAAATATAAAAGAACCTCTAAAGTTTTTCTTTTCGTAGTTATTGTTAGAGTTAGGGTCCGTTATGTTGACGTCTTTGTATACTGATTTTAGTTTTTAATAACAATAACAATAATAATAATAATAATAATAATAATGATAATAATGACAATAATCTTTAAGCAGGGTGCGTTCATCACAGTAGTGGTTTTCAGAACGGTCCTACGTTACAAAAAAATGTGTAAATAGGCGTTAAAAAGAAAAAACTACAAAAAGCTATAAAAACAATAGAAATTATAATATACAGGTTAAAATGGCAGATTGCAAATATTAAAAAGTGTAAAATCAATTCTACTGTTCAAGCATGTTAAAATGAAGATACACCGATGCATATACCTTCTACACTCGTAAGTGTTATAGGTACTGACATACACCGAGGATGAACCAACTTTTCAACATAGTTGAGGAATTTCATGTTCACAAAAAAAGAAAACGCTATGTTAAATACAAAGGAATATTAAACATTTTGTGTTGGACTTCCAACTTCATTTGATCACGAAAAAGACAGATGGAGGGGAAAAATGAACTAATTTAAATGCTTGCTTCCCAATTAGAGCTCTTCCACACATGGCAAGGTGAAAATATAATCAATCCACTTACTATTCTTTCGTTTAGTTTTGTGAGATTTTGAATTAGAATTTTTGGGTCGCAGGGCGCTTTTAGAGTCCAAAACGTGCATGGCATTTCTTATCTGATTGGCGTGAAAAAAACAAGGTATTATCATTCTTGTAGCGCGACTCTTTGCTTAAGGTTGTGATGCAGTTTTTTTCTCGCTGTTTTATTCCTAGATGTATCTTCTCATAAGTTATATCAAAATCAGTCTACTGTCCAAGTAAACTAATGACGTTGTTAACGTAAACGTCGTTGTTAAAGCTTGTGTCCTAGCGTGCTCTTAAAGGAGCTCAGTCGCAGAATTTTGAGTTATTTTGGCGACGTACAAAAGTACCTTTAAATCGAAGAAAACCTGAAAATAGTAGTTTAATAAGATAGAAAAACGGGTAAGAGATCATGATGAATCATAAAGGAACAGGAGAAGTTAACACGGATTGCAAACCAGGATCTTGAAAAATTTAGGCTAGACTTTTCAAGATGACTGAGCAAACCGTGACGTAACTCCATTACCAATCTTATCTTCTGCGGAGTCACTGCTTTTGATAGAAATCCGAATTTTAATGCCATGGAAAACATGAAAGAAAACATGAAAGAAAGCAAAAGACAATCACAACCACGAACAAATTTCACAGGACACCTTCCCGGTTCATTTTCACAGCTACAATTTTAAAGAAGACATCTTCACGTATTGTTTTCCTCTGTCATGGAGGGACACTAAATAAGTAAAGCCACCTGATATGATTGGAAATGTGTAAGACAAAAACCCTACCCAACTTTAACTAGCTTTTCTGTATTTTAAATTCCCCACAGTGAAAAAAAAATATCCTGATGTCCCCTGCAGAGTTTTGATGTTTCTTAGTTCAGTGCATGTATAAGACCAAAAACATTATCTTAGTGTTAGCTGAAAAAATTAAAGTGGTCCATTTCAAGAAGTCTTTGGACACTTAAAATTAATACTACTTTTTGTATATGTCACGGTATGGTAAATGTCTTTAAAATGGAATTGAGCAGAAATGACGTTCCCTCCCTAACAACTACAACACAAGCCCAGAGCACGTAATCCACACAAACTTTGCAGTTCCGAGGTAGATCCAGTTAACACAAGGTACGCCTAAACAAATCATTCATCTCTTAACACGTGAATAAAATGTCGTTTGTCGATCATCAAGTATATTTACCGAATCGGGGCTAATACGAGGCGACACTGTAAATTTATTGTCGTTCATGACCACAACAGCACCAAATTCGGAGGATTTCGTGTTGAATATTCTAAACGAGAATTTTTAAATCTTTGCACGTACGTGAAAATAGCTTACTTGCTCGTTAGTGGTATCACGTAAATAAGGTATAATAATGAATTCTGATCCTTTATAGACCTTAGTGATCAGAAGAACCAACGTACCTTTGTATTCCCTTTTCACTCACTAGCAAAATATCGTTTTGGTCTTTCAACGGCTAACGCCGAAGTACTTGATGCTGCTTAGAAAAATTTTGTGGTCTAACGAATGCCACTAACAGCTGAACTAATATTCTTTGTATTGAACGTTTATTAAGTTTTCACTAAATGCAATTTTTTCTCTGGAATGTCAAAACATTGCATCCCAATTACGTGCACAAAAGCCAAAAGTTATTTCTTGTTTTCAGAAGCGTTTTGATTCTTGCTAAACAATTCTTAAACATGTTTTTGTTTCAATTGCTATCGAAATGACTCTTAACCTGTTGCTGTAAAGAAAAGATTAGTAAATCATGTTATAAGATTTTGAGCACCATTAATTATCACGGCACTGTGCTCATTTAACGTCATTCAACAACCTAATTATAAGAAACCCACTCGCGGTAAAGTAGTAAAATAGGGCCTCTATTAAGATCCATTTCGTATAAGTAAATTATTTCAATGGGCGAAAATGATATTATATATCTTTTAATTACAATTTCATCCGCGTAAACTTTTGTCGCGAAATAATCTTGAAGGGTAAATAAATTACACGGCTCACGCTTTACTTTAAATTTTCCAAAGTAAAAGATTTAAATCGACTTAATCTTAGAGGTTTTAAATTGCAAGATGAATTAAGACAAATTTAAGTTACTTTATGAAACGTATCTGAATTGTATTTGTGATTTTAAAATGCCATTCATCAAGTTTCTCTTAATTTCGGCAAAATGACCATTACACAAAGCGTGACAGTATTAACAACATTTTTACTTTATGTCAAAAGAACTTAGAAGTGTCACTCCACCGTCACGTTCAATTGGTTCAGAAACCTTGCGAAAATCTAAAGTAATTTTTAAGTTTACATTGCTGCACGAAATCGTGTTGGTTCAGCTGGCACTGAATGAATATTTTCAATTTATGTGTTTTACACCGTATGCCGTTTTCTTATTACCTTTCTCCATTCGTTTGAGCTTCCCAAAATAAATGGCTAAATTCTCAGTTTTGAACCCTTTAAGGGAAGTTTAATAGGTATGGCTCTGAATTCCTCAGAAAAG
Organism: Orbicella franksi; assembly: GCF_964199315.1. Classification (NCBI taxonomy): domain Eukaryota; kingdom Metazoa; phylum Cnidaria; class Anthozoa; order Scleractinia; family Merulinidae; genus Orbicella; species Orbicella franksi. Next base: position 20,310,808 of record NC_138145.1, on the reverse strand, counting down.
TAAACAGAAAATAGGAAAATAGGATTTATTTTTCTTTAATGATCATTTCTTTCTTTCGCGTTCTTATTTTCACATAATTTGTCGAGATGGTATGCGAATGTATGTTGCTGATCATTAGCTGCACTGATAACCACGTCGCATGTTCGTGAAAAGATAATCTCGTAGGCTAGGCAACTTCAAGCCCCAAGTCTGAAGTGAAAATTACTTGATAAGCCGTAACCATTGCCTGAAACATTGATGTCTAAAACGGCGATGAAGAGGATTGATACTCCAGCAAACGCCCCCATGTAAATTTGTGGTTGGAAAAAAGACCACTTTACAAAAGTGATTAATTGAAGCAGGACGAAAGAAGTCAACAGAGGTCGAAACAGGATAACAAAATAAGTTAGAATGAGTAGAATATAATCAGTCGACCAGAATACGAGATGAATCAACAATCCACAAACAGAAAAAGAGCGTGTTTGAGAAACACAATCCAACACAAGCAAAACGAGAGCGACATTTAGCTTAATCATAACATTTTTACTTCATCGTTCCCTACGAATTTACCCATTTTAATGATCTACATAAGCGTGGGCGTTTTCATCGCTTGTGTGGATATGCATACTTTAGATGATAGATATCCCAATATACAAATTTAGCCAAGCCTAAAAGTGGAGCTCCTGGTAACAATAATTAATCATAAATAAAAGAGGATTTGTTTTTCTTGGATCAGAAACTCAAAAAAGGATCAATTGTGAGCACGTGATTGTTCAGCGAGTGGTTTCACTATTTTTTTCCAGTTACATTTTAACAAACTATAGAGAGATTAAGAATGACTTTACGTCAAACGGCAAACGGCAAAAATTAAACTTTTGCCGTCTGTTCTCAGCTGTCTGAACGGTAAAGTGAAAATATTTGTATTTGTGGTGAATAGTAGGAGACATTGGTCTATTTTTGTGTGATTTATTTAAGGATTACAAGAAAATAATAAAAAATCAGAGGTAATCTTGGCCGTTTAATGTCTGCAGTAAACATCATGCGTAAACTCCCTTATACCTAATAAGTGTACCCAAGATTGCAGAAATTACCTACGCAATATATCAGACTTTCCAAGAGACGATTGTGCAAGGAATATGTCGGAAGAAAAATCAACAACGCGTCAGGGGTTTATTTGCACCAAAATTTCGCCTTTGCGTGTACTCACTCCTTCTCCTATAGAGTAATAACCGGGCCTGAGCCCGCGATCCAATTGAAAGACCAGTACCTGGTCGCGGTCAACTTCAAAAAAACAAGCTCTTGGCCAGAGCCCACGATATGGTCACGTCATACTGGTCAGCGGATACCTTGTTTTGACAGCTGTCAATTAATCATAACATGACCTATTAGTCAAGATATCGGTATGGGGCTAGGTGTACGGACGTACGTACGGACAGTCACGTGACAACCAAAATTTTTGAGATCGATGGGTTACCAAATTTTCTAAGGTATGGGGCTCCGGTCGCGCGACTTCAGCGCGCAGGAGCTCTGCTGTTAAATGTGGTGACTGCCGAAAACAATAAGCCAACCCATAAACAAAGAAAAGCATTTAGCCGATGAGTTTTAGAACAAAAGCAACCGTCTAATTAACCTTTCATGTAATTTGCATTTTTCCATTTTTGACAGGTTTGTAGCTTACGGGGTTTTCCGGTGTCGACATCGAAAAAAAAATTTCCAAATCAAATTCTCGAAGCAGCAAAAATAAAAGAGTACCCGCGTGCAAACCACACAAAGGTGTCCGGAGTTTGAGAAAATTCCACTCAAACGAGCCTTGGCCTGGGTTAAATTTTGAGCATGTTACTTTATCATACATAATACCCATTTAAAAAATTATATCACCTTGATATGATAAGAATTCAAGTTAGCCGTGGGGAGACTTTAGCAACATCTGATGTTTCACTCTTAGTTTACTTATATCTTTCTTGGCTCATTTAAAAATTTATTGTGAGCGAGATTAAGACACCTTAAGAATCGCCGATGGCCAAATTAATTATCCTAAAAGATTAAGGATGCTAATTACATATTGATTACATATTAATAGTACTTAGTATCACCCAACTAGTGGACTAATGCAAATCCTGCATTTTGATTGGCTACGCTACTAGGGGACTATTAGTAATAGTCATCGAGTAGCGAAATTGGCGCCATCGAGCGTGACGCTTTCTTTCGTTTCATTTCCAAATAAATATTTCTTCAACTTGCATTTGCTAACTTTATTATTACCTTTTCTGTCCGCCTAGTTGGGTGATACTAAAACAATTAGACCCTTCGCCCTTAAGGGCCACGGGTCTAATTGTTAAATAGTAGGATCATTACCTAACCGAGACATCACATCATCGGTCAACACTCCGCTTTAAGAGAATAACCAGTTTGAGACAGAAAATTAAATTCGCAACTCAAATAAAAGATGAACACAGGCTTAGTTTACTCGTGTATTTATTTTGCTTTGTTGTTCACTACAAGTTTACTATATCAGCAAGTGCATCTTTATCTCTTTTCTTGCATATGTGTTGTTGAAGTATTACATATCCACATATTTATAAGCCTGCTAACTACCACGTGTAACGAGCCAACCTACAAACAAGGAAAATTAAGTGTAGTTGAATGAGGTTGAGTTTTAGATTGAAATAGTTTTCTTTCAAAAGCAAACATAAGACTGGCGGAAAAACTGTGCATGGTACATTGTTATTTGCACAGCACGTTGCTTTGTTCACCTCTTAATTTTAATTTCTTAAATGTAAGTGTGTTTTATCATTTAGCTATTGACGTTATCATTTTTTATAGATGCTTATATCAATTTTTATTCGAAAGGGGGAGGTGGTGTCAAGATTTATAAATTACAGTGATTGTTATATTTTAATGCCCTTACTTAGTAGAAAAATGCTACTTCACTTGAAGTGAGTTGTTACTGTTATGTGTTACGGTATAAACAGGAAAATTGTCCAGAGGATAGAAAAGATATTATACATGGGCAATTATTGGTAGGTGAATATAAAAAGAAAAGAAATAGAAAACAAATGATCAAAAAACACTTCTTTAGAGTTACATGTACAATTCAGTTCAATTCAAGCCAACTTATTTGAACTTATTTTAGTTACATAAAATTCATTAAATTGACAAAAATACAAAATCAAAAAAAAAAAAAAAATGCAAAATTGCATCAAATAAGAGAAAATTGTTTAGTGGCCAAACTAGCAAAAGCTTTCGAGTTGGCAACTACCATAGTGGAATTATCCACGATTAGAAAGGATGAGGGTTGGACAGAATGATCCTTATATTCATACAAATATTCAACTGTGAGCAATACAGGAAATATTGTCTGGCAACAATCCTAGCCAGATTTTTATCAAATTTGTAATTATTCTAGAATGTTGGCAAGTCGCCAAAAACGAATAAAGTCCTCCTACCTGTAGTCTTTGCTCTCAGACCTTACTCTTCACACTCATCGATCTCGGCTTCTACAGACAAACAAAATTGGGAAAAAACGAATTGCTATTCATGACAAGCTTTTTAGTATTGCAGTCGTCAATGAAGATAAAAGAACACAATCGGACAAAAGAAATGCAATGTAGAGCGTTTTTCCTCACGTGGCCAGCAGCCATGCAAATTTATTGGAACAAAAAAAAGTATTTACATAACAAAAGAGTTCAGTTCCCACAGGATCCAGTGTTGCGATCGGTGATAGACATTTCTTTAGGTTTTTGCAATCCGATCTGTTTTTCTGTTCTAAATTTGGACAGCCACGCCGTAAACGAGGGAAAACCGCTCCCTCGCCCTTATGTACCGTTGATGAAAATCAATAAAACGACAGCACACGGGCTTGTAACGCGAGCAATAACGAGCCTTAAGCATAGCAGCTCTGATGAAGGTGGACAGAAGCCACTAATATTAAGAACAGAAAAATAGATCGGATAATGAAAACCTTAAAGATTCCAACAGGATTGGTTCGGGTCACCAGCATTGAGGCGTTTCATTGTTTTGGGACAACAACATACATTACGAAATGCGTAGATAAAGCAATTTACCCTCGCAAGTTGTTCCAATCCATCCAGCAGGGCAATCACAGCGGTAACTTCCAATAAGATCCACACATGTGCCGCCATTTTTGCAAGGTGCGGGTGCACACTCGTCGGTGTCTGAAAATTAAGAATTACCACCTATATTTAGTGATCATCTTTTCTTCTCAAACTTATTGAAATTCACCAAGGAAATCATAACTGTGACGGAGTTTGGATATTTTACTCTCATTGACATGGATTTTTACGATTTTCTTTTTCTCCATTTTCTTCCTTAGTTTTAGTTTCGATTGACAAGAATTATCAAACACTTGAAACGGTGTCTGACCACATTCCTAAACACCTCCAAGATCGCCATTTATCTTACGATGAGCGTCTCTGCACTCTCTCTGAAAGTGTGGTAAAATACAGTTAGTTACAATAACTGTCGAATTTCTCGCGCGCTGATTGGCTCATTTTTATCATCAATAAGAGTACAGACGGATAAAATTTTAATTTATGCAGGCTTTCAAGTTCAACTTTCAGCTGTCAAACTGTCAACTTTTTAACCAATGAGATTTTATTGACTTTTTTAAGTAGCCAATCAAAAAGCGAGAAGAGCTATTGACAATGTTGGCGTCATTTTGAATAAAATTCGTTTATCTTTGTTTAAGGCAAGTTTACGGCGTCTTTTCCCCTCATTTATTCCCGGCATTTGACCATTTTGGGGTCTTGTTATTATAAGAAACAAATTGACTTCAGTTTTTCATACGTCTGTCCTCTTATTGATGATACCATAAATTGCGTCATAACATTGTCAAAGTTTACTGCGAAACAGCCACTTTAACAGCCACTACTTCTACAGCCACTTTAACAATGTTATGACGCAATTTATCATCAATAAGAGGACAGACAGTCATTTTTTAAATCGCGTGCTTTGAAGAAAAGAATCTAATTTATAAGATGCGCCAAATAAATTCATACGTACATAACTCTTATTATTTTTTTACTTTACATCTTTAGGTCTCTATTGTTGCTTCCCCACTGGGATGTTTACACGTTCAATATAATTTCGTCAAAACATTCTAGGGAATTGTCACCTGTTTGACAGTTGTTGCCAGAATATCCAGTTGCACAATCACAGCGGTAACTTCCAACAAGATCCACACATGTGCCGCCATTTTGGCATGGTGCAGGTGCACACTCGTTGGAATCTGAAAATTGCCATTTACAGCTTCAAGTTGCAAACCATTACATCTATTCGATAATTAAAAGCTCCTGAATTATAAGAAATTAAAAAGAGTTTTTCCTTTTTGAACAATAAAGAACTTTGCTTTCTTGCTTACTTACTTTGAAAGATCAGTAACAGATAACCGATTACGTACAAAAAAAAGCAAGCTCGAAGAGCTTTAAAAAAAAAATTTTCCTCGAGTAAGTTGCTTTATCTTTAAGTTATATACCCCATTTGAAGTCTTTTCCGCAATTCCAAGATTCCTCCTTTATTTTCGACTTATATTCTCAAATTCCTTAGGATACCATTACCTGTTTCACAGTTGTTGCCAGAGTATCCTGCTTTACAATCACAGCGATAACTTCCAACAAGATCTACACATGTGCCGCCATTTTGGCAAGGATCAGGCGAGCAGTCGTTGATATCTGAAAATTAGCATTCATAGCTAGTTAGTTACAAATCACTTCATCATCACATACAAGTTAATATCTAAAGTTACCATTCAAAATTACTCATAGTTTCTCAATCATTTCCGGTACAAAGGAAACGCAGACTGTCTTCGCGAGGTGATATAGAAACAAAGAGGAAAAAAAAAAGAATTATCCTTTGATGGGTCGGTCTTTATCCAATCTTCTTTCTTTGAGATATTGGCGAGATGCTTAACAACATTTTTGGTTGACAATCCGTTTTCCGTGAACTCTGCTAAAGATCCTCCCTTTATCTTCTGGGTGGACACAACTACCGTCTACGCGCGCATGAGCAGAATACTATTTGCAACAAAATCAATGTCAGGCGGTAGTACGCATGAACAATCCATTACTTGTAGGCAGCTATCTACAAATGTATCGCGACGTGGGGTACAGACCAAAGGGAAGAAAAACTTCAGTGAAAGACGATAGCTGTTTTAGACATCTAAAGTTTAGTCACAAGCACTATATTTGAATGGTCTTGTTCTAGTTCGAATCAATCAATCTATTCCTTATTTAAATCAATGCTTCTTTGCACCTAGCTTCCTAAGTAATAACTAGACGCTCTAAGATCATCCAGTGGCAAACTGAAACAGAATGGGAATTTAATCATACGGGAAAAAAACTGATTGTTAAGTTCATACCTGTTTGACAGTTGTTACCAGAATATCCTGTTTTACAATCACAGCGGTAACTTCCAACAAGATCAACACATGTGCCGCCATTTTGACAAGGATCAGGTGAGCACTCGTTGATATCTGAAAATTAGCATTTATAGCCGTAAGTTACAAATCACATCCTCATGACATACACGTTAATATCTGAAAATTACCGTTCAAAGCATTTTCTATCGTTATTTTACATACATGTCCTTGCAACCGCTATTGTTTTAAGGATACTTTGAGTTTTGCTATATATTCTCAATTATTCTAGGTATACAGGAAGTGCAGACTGCCCTCTCGTGAAGTGATATAAAAACAAAGAGCAAAAAATGAATTATTTTTTGATAGGTGAGTCTTTATCCAATCTTCTTTCTTTGAGATATTGCCGAAATGCTTAATGACACTTTTCGTTGACATTCCGTTTTCCTTGAGCTCTGATAAAGAGCCTCCGTTTATCTCCTGAGTGGACACAACTACCGTCTACACGCGCATGAGCAGAATACTACTTGCAACAAAATCAATGTCAGACGGTAGTACACATGAACAATCCATTACTTGCAGGCAGCTCTCTACAAATCGCGACGTGGGTTAAAAGCCAAAGGAAAGAAAGTAAAATTTGTTGAATGAAGATAGCTGTTCTTTGAGGGGGCAAATCCTAGTTCGAATCAATCAATCAATCTATTCCTTATTCAAATCAATGCTTCTTTGCAACTAGCTTCATCAGAAATAATAAATGTTACTTTTCACGTTATTTTATGCATGGTTCTATGAATTCAGTTTCTGTTACAATATCATAAGTCACTGTCACCTGTTTCACAGTTGTTTCCAGAATATCCTGTTTTACAATCACAGCGGTAACTTCCAACAAGATCCACACATGTACCGCCATTTTGACAAGGATCAGGCGAGCACTCGTTGATGTCTGAAAATTTGGAATAACGGATAGTTAATTTCAACAAGAGTAGTCAGAACCTTCAGCCCTAAAAGAGAGAGATGGCACCCTTAGTTCCGCACAAGTGTATCGACTGTCCGGCATCGCAGATTATGTAACGTTCGCTGGAGAATTGTTCCCGATATATCTATGGATAATGCATTCATGTTCAGATCAAATGAAAGAAAGATCCCTCTTAGGTTGTATCACCTGTTTGACAGTTGTTGCCAGAATATCCTGTTTTACAATCACAGCGGTAACTTCCAACAAGATCCACACATGTGCCGCCATTTTGACAAGGTGCCGGAGCACACTCATTGATGTCTGAAAATTAGAAATAATACGTCTCTTTAGTAAGTTATGTATCAAATTCGCCTGGAAACATATCAATAATTTTTCTGGACTCAAAAAGTTTTATTTGTACTGTAGCTAAATTTATCTGGCTTAGATGACAAAGGAACAATTGACCTTTGACTCCCGTGCAGTATCAAGTTTGCCTATTTGTTTAGTTTGCACCCTGCCTTAACATTGTTATAAGCCGGATCGCAAAGAATTTCTCTGTTGTGATAAATTAATAATGAAGGTGAATTTTAAGCTCGGCAATGAAATGTGAAAAGTAAATTGATCAACATGACACCAGCGTGAGACAAAGAAAAAATCTAAGTCCCCGACAGGAATCGAATCCATGACCTCCCGAACACCGGGCGGCTCTATCCAGTGAGCTATGAGCACTCAAGGAAAGCAAGGTCATTTAACAGAGTTCATATGTGACAGGCGTCCTGCATACTGCTAAGATCAGCACTGTCGAAGTCACCGTGAGTAGTGATAAGTGAACAAGAAGATCTGTTAGATCTTATAACCGCGCTTTTAAAATTTAACTGTTTTCTTAGTACTACAGTCGCAACGCAGTGCATATTCCAAAGCAATCTTTGATGATTCATTGATTACTGTAGACATCACAGCACTTGATCAACATAAACTCTATTATCGCACCATCAGTCGTAGCCGTTGTGACATCTCCGATGACGTAATAGTCTTAATCTGGAAGTTTCTTCGGGATATGTATGGGCATGAAGATACGAACACTATTACAAACCGCTTTCTTTCTTTAACGTCACGATTAAATTTAATTGTTTTTTTCCCTTGAGTTAAGGGTTAGCAAAGAAGTCACACGAGTCACATGATTCAAGAATTGCGTTATCTACGGCTATCTTTAGTACGGTGGTTATTTCCCTATCAATGACGTAATCTTTGCACGTTCAGACACGTTCTTTGCTTAGCCTGCAAATATTTAATTTTCTTTCCGATCTATGAACTCGCTGCGATGAAACAGTCAAAGGATTTACTTCATTTGCCTAAAACCGCAAGAAATACTCGCAAAATTACAAATAAATTAATGACCGTCGCTTCTGCCGAAATAAACTTGCAAAGTAAACACGATCTTATTTGTCACGTAGCGAAAGTGAAAGCTGCAACGTCAGCGCATTCCATGGCTGACGTAATACCTTTTTTCAGCGTATTTATTATTCCCTTTAAATCCAACGCTTTGATAAAGCGAAAAGAAAATATATTTTACCCACAAAAAAGAAAACAATATCCGTAAAATTGTCCGTGTGTTTATGTTTTAACAGCTTCTGGCGGAAAAACATCACACGTTGCGTGACTCAAAGTTTGGCCGAGCGGAGGTCTGCGTCTGGTCACCGACAAAAAAAATAAAACAAGAAGATCTGTTAGATCTTAAAACCGCGCTTTTAAAATTTAACTGTTTTCTTAGCACTACAGTCGCAACGCAGTGCACATTCGAAAGTAATCCTTGATGATTCATTGATTACTGTAGACATCACATCACTTGATCAACACAGACTGTACTATTGCACCATCAGTCGTAGCCGTTGCGAAATCTCCGATGACGTAATAGTGTTAATCTGGAACTTTCTTTGGGATATGTATGGGCATGAAGATACGAACACTATTAACAACAGCTTTCTTTCTTAAAAGTCAAGTTTAAATTTAATTTTTTCCTTGAGTAAAGGGCTAGCAAAGAAGTCACACGAGTCACATTATTCAAGAATTGCGTTATCGACGGCTATCTTTAGTACGGTGGTTATTTCCCTACCAATGACGTAATCATTGCATGTCCTGACATGTTCTTTGCTTGGCTTGCAAATATTTCATTTTCCTTCCGATCTATGAACTCGTTGCGATGAAAGAGCCAAAGAATTTACTTCATTTGCCTAAAACCACAAGAAATACTCGCAAACTTGCAAATAAATTGATGACCGTCGCTTCTGGCGAAATAAACTTCCAAAGTAAACACGATCTTATTAGTCACGTAGCGAAAGTGAAAGCTGCAACGTCAACGCATTCCATGGCTGACGTAATACCTTTTTTTAGCGTATTTATTATTCCCTTTGAATCCAACGCTTCGATAAAACCAAAAGAAAATATATTTTACCCACAACAAAGGAAACAATATCCGTAAAATTATCCGTGTATTAATGTTTTAACAGCTCCTGGCGGAAAAAAACATCACACGTTGCGTGACTCGGAATTTGGCCGAGCGGAGGTCTGCGTCTGGTCACCGACAAAAAAAAAAATAACAAGAAGATCTGTTAGATCTTATAACCGCGCTTTTAAAATTTAACTGTTTTCTTAGTACTACAGTCGCAACGCAGTCCATATTCCAAAGCAATCTTTGATGATTCATTGATTACTGTAGACATCACAGCACTTGATCAACACACACTCTATTATTGCACCATCAGTCGTAGCCGTTGTGACATCTCCGATGACGTAATAGTCTTAATCTGGAACTTTCTTCGGGATATGTATGGGCATGAAGATACGAACACTATTACAAACCGCTTTCTTTCTTTAAAGTCACAATTAAATTTAATTGTTTTTTTCCCTTGAGTTAACGGTTAGCAAAGAAGTCACACAAGTCACATAATTCAAGAATTGCGTTATCTACGGCTATCTTTAGTACGGTGGTTATTTCCCTATCAATGACGTAATCTTTGCACGTTCTGACACGTTCTTTGCTTGGCTTGCAAATATTTAATTTTCCTTCCGATCTATGAACTTGCTGCGATGAAACAGTCAAAGGATTTACTTCATTTGCCTAAAACCACAAGAAATACTCGCAAAATTACAAATAAATTAATGACCGTCGCTTCTGCCGAAATAAACTTGCAAAGTAAACACGATCTTATTTGTCACGTAGCGAAAGTGAAAGCTGCAACGTCAGCGCATTCCATGGCTGACGTAATACCTTTTTTCAGCGTATTTATTATTCCCTTTAAATCCAACGCTTTGATAAAACGAAAAGAAAATATATTTTACCCACAAAAAAGAAAACAATATCGGTAAAATTGTCCGTGTATTTATGTTTTAACAGCTTCTGGCGGAAAAAAATCACATGTTGCGTGACTCAAAGTTTGGCCGAGCGGAGGTCTGCGTCTGGTCACCGACAAAAAAAAAAAAAATAAACCACGGGTAAACCTAGAACCGCGCTCGGCCCATGGCCGCGCGGTTAATAAACCACGGGTAAACCTAGAACCGCGCTCGGCCCATGGCCGCGCGGTTAAAAAACATAATAAACCACGGGTAAACCTAGAACCGCGCTCGGCCCATGGCCGCGCGGTTAACAAGAAGATCTTTAAGATCTTACAACCGCGCTTTTAAAAGTTAACTGTTTTGGTAGCATGAGTGACCCGAAGAAAAAAAAACGAAAAAAAAATATCGGTTTTGAACCTATTTCCAGCAAATTTGGCACACTGGAAGCTGAGAAAATTACTCTATTTCCGGTCATCATTTTTCAGCTCTTTTCGTCATATCCCCCCCTCAGGAGGGTTTTGTAAAGTTAGCGAATTAGTTGCAAGCCACCGTAATGGTGATTGCTGTCGGCGAAATGTTTATTTGCTAAAAAATTGCGGCCAAATCTTTCGGAGATGGAAGTCAGGACATTTGTAAGGATACAGAAAGTAATTTGGGACCAGTTGCTGACTTGTAAGGCTGAAATTATCCAGAAGTAAGGTTTTTTTAACGTGAACGTAACGAAGGCCACGCGGTGAATAAATTATCGGCTCTTCTCACTGTCTCGTTCTGTTTTTTGTTTCGTTCTCTTTTGGAGTCCGCCGAGGTCATTTTTTCGTCTAAATAACTTGAGAAAAGTTCGAAAAAGATGTTCCTCTTGAATTTTCAGCTTTCAGGCAATAATCCTGGATTTTTTTGACCGAAACGTAGGTTCACTGGTTATGTTAATGTGTTTCGGTGGCTATGGGCGACCGTCGCTTCCTTTGTCGAGTCACGCAATGAAGCTAGGTTACAAAAAAAATCTAATAATATTTAGTTCTGGTTTTGTTCGATTTCGTTGAAATTTTAATATGATGAAGCTGGATTGTTAACGAATAGATTTTAATACTGCCGATATGAGGTAGCTATTAACGCTAAAGTGATATATCGCTTCGATGTCAGGGTTTTGAAGAGATTTTTTTGCAACGTGTAGGTTCGGCGTGATTTTGTAATCTGAGATTTCTGTTGACCCTGAAGAAACAAGGTTTGGCGAGTAAACATTACAGATTGCGTAATTCAAAGTTGGCCGAGTGGACATCTACGTCTGGTCTCCGACAAAAAAAAAATAAAAAAAAATAAACCAAGGGTAGAACATGAACCGCGCTCGGCCCATGGCCGCCCGGTTAAAAAAAATAATAAACCACGGGTAAACCTAGAACCGCGCTCGGCCCATGGCCGCCCGGTTAAAAAAAATAATAAACCACGGGTAAACCTAGAACCGCGCTCGGCCCATGGCCGCCCGGTTAAAAAAAATAATAAACCACGGGTAAACCTAGAACCGCGCTCGGCCCATGGCCGCGCGGTTAATTAAGGAGATGAATTTTAAGCTCGGTAATGAAATGTGAAAGGTGAATTGATCAACATGACACGAATGTGGGACAAAGAAAAAATCTGAGTCCCCGACAGGAATCGAACCCACGACCTCCCGAACACCGGGCGGGTGCTCTATCCACTGAGCTACGAGAACTCAAGGAGAGCAAGGTCATTTAATAGAGTATCTGCCCATTTCAGTTGACATGAAGTCCCCTGGAAAACTGTTATTGGTATCTCTAATAATACATTTATGTTCACGTGACCATAATTACTTTGAAATAAATAAACCTCTTCGGTTGTTATCACCTGTTTCACAGTCGTTGCCAGAATATCCTGTTTTACAATCACAGCGGTAACTTCCAACAAGATCCACACATGTCCCACCATTTTGGCAAGGTGTAGGGGCACACTCGTTGATATCTGAAATTAAAATTAGGGTTTACCGCCAGTAATTAATTCCACTAATTCCATAATTTAACTTAGAAGGAAAAAATATGAATTCTTTTGTCAAATTGACAAGTTTTACAAATTTTTTTCTTATGTTTTGCAGCTCTCATTATTCATCAACACTGCATGAAGAAATCAGCACCAATTAATTCCACGTTTTCAACCAATCTCGTAACACAGAAACTTTAAGGATGCTGTCACCTGTTTGGCAGATATCTCCAGAATATCCTGTTTTACAATCACAGCGGTAACTTCCAACAAGATCCACACATGTGCCGCCATTTTGACAAGGTGCAGGGGCACACTCGTTGACGTCTGAAAATTAGAAATCTGTAGTTAACTACATGCTTGCAAACGTACAAAATGATGGTAACGAATCACATTGTTAATGAAGCTGAATGTAAAAATTAAAGATGTTTTGGTTTAGAGTTCAAATGGTGTTCGCAGTTTCTGTCCATTATAGTCTTTAGAAAAATATTCTTAACTTTTTAAAAGACTCTCAATATAAGCCAGGAGAGATAAGATATTAAGAGTCACCACAGTGAAAGTTTGTAGATCATCCAATGGTAAAGGTCAATAGAATGAAACTTTTAATCATACAGACGAGCAGAAGATTTTTAAGCTCATACCAGTTTCACAGTTGGTACCAGAATATCCTGTTTTACAATCACAGCGGTAACTTCCGACAAGATCCACACATGTGCCGCCATTTTGACAAGGTGCAGGAGCACACTCGTTGATATCTGAAACATTGCGAATTACTGTGAGTGAATTATGAATCACTTTATTTAGGAGACGTACCGGCATATGAGACTGACATATTTGAACTTGAAACCAAACTAAAGTACATGTAACTTAGAAGGCAATAAGTTTTGATTATTTAGTGGTTGTTGAAAGTGAAGAATGATCATCGCAGTTAATATTCCAATTTAAGCAATTGGAAAGAAGAAGCCTGAAAAAATCAGGGCTTCAACGGGATTCGAACCCGTGACCTCCGCGATACCGGTGCGATGCTCTACCAACTGAGCTATGAAGCCACACATTGGGAGCGAGGTCAATTAGTTGAGTTAATATCTTCCCGTGAGGAGTGAAATGATGTGAAGTTTATTTTTCATATAAACTTCACATCATTTCACTCCTCACGGGAAGATATTAACTCAACTAATTGACCTCGCTCCCAATGTGTGGCTTCAAAGCTCAGTTGGTAGAGCATCGCACCGGTATCGCGGAGGTCACGGGTTCGAATCCCGTTGAAGCCCTGATTTTTTCAGGCTTCTTCTTTCCAATTGCTTAAATTGGAATATTAACTGCGATGATCATTCTTCACTTTCATCTACAACCGCAGTTCATATATGAATTATTTCATATAAACTTCACGTCATTAGTGGTTGTTCATAGCTGCCCTTACCTGTTTCAGACGTAATTTTACGTTGAACCTTGTATCCTGTAGCTACAACTGGTCTGAGATGTCGGGATATTTTTGCTCGATTAGCTATTGCTACCGGTGACAGCAACAACTATTATTTGTAACTGACATTTACTACCTATAACTTACTTGATAATGAAAACAAAAAGGTAACCTCCCATGTTTTAAAAACTAGACGTCAGCCCGTCAGAAATGAATTCCAAATTCCAGTTCTTTTTTTAAGAAATGGGAAAAAAAAATTGAATGTTTGAGAAATCGCAGTCGAATATCGCCTATTTTCGCTTTTCAATTTTCGGCGTGCTACAATTTTGACGTATATCGGTTGCTGCAAATTTCAAGAAATAGAAATCAACGTTGTCTTGCATGGAACACTGACATCAGCTGAAACACGTCATAATTATTCAACATGGCGCCGTGCTGACAAGTTAGTACGGAAATGCGTGATCTTTGTATCAATATGTCGTCTCTTTATATCTCCCTATCGCTTGGTAGACAAAGAAATTGAGTTTAAAACTTATTTAGACCAAGTTAAGGCAGAGCCAATGGCAGCAGGTCTGTGCTACTATTGGTTCTCCGCTTAACCTGTCACGACAAAAAACCTTAATTTATCAATGAAAGTATTTCCCAATCCGTCAATCACTCGATTGATCAATAACTTCATCGTTGGAAATAGTTTTAATAGCAGATTTGCACGTTGTTGTCATTTGACTACAACTACCAGATTTCCTTTCGTTTTTTCTTGATTATTTTAATTTTGAAGCCCTACTGAGGGCTTAAATAACAATTTCCCTAATTAACATAAGAAGCTAGGATTGTGGTAGTTGTAGTCAAATGCGCCATCATGCAAATCGTCTATTACAACAAAAAGTGGCCAAAATTACTTTTCTCGGCCAAGACATTTTTAATTCTCCATTTTAGCATAGCATTTTGGTGGTCAGTCATCACCTGTTTCGCAGTTATCTCCAGAATAACCAGTTTTACAATCACAGCGATAGCCTGCCTGAAGATTGACACACGTGGCTTCGTTCTGGCATGGACTGTTCGCGCAATGGTCTGCAACAGCAGAGAAGTAAGAAATATCAGTCTTAACGCATATTTAATGCATAGTTTCGCCATAGTAACATGTGCAATGACTTTTCTGCTACTCCTTACTGTCCTATTAAATTCGTATTTGGGCTCCCCTAGTTTTTTTCATTTAGGTTTAATGGGTTTTCCAAAAAATTCCGGATATAAATCTCTCCTACCCCATTTATAAGCATCCGGTTGTTGGCCCACCTATATATGTAAACAACAAAAATTTATTTGCGCCACGGATATAAGCCCTTCTTTCCTTTTTTTTTTTTCCCGTCATATTATCACTCTCATAGAGAGAGTAGAACAATGTATTTCTTACTATCTCGTTAAGTACCTTAAACGAAACTGTTTACTCTCGAAAGTACGCAACAGTTGTTGTTATACCTCCCAACTCAAATACGTTTTCCGATTGACGGAGAACGTGTCACGTGTCGTGGGTCAAAACTCATTAACTCCCTAGGGCGAACAAAACTACCTAGAGAAACAACAACTTGAACTTTCCACTCGCACGTGATCAGGTCGTGCTCCTTAAAACCGCGGCCAATTTTTCAGGCAGCCGGCCTCAAGCAAACGATTTCTTCGCAGTTTTTTTTTTTTTTTTTTTTTTTTTTTCTAGTTTTGAGTTGGGAGGTATAACAAAACACTTAATGGCTGGTTCTGCGGGAAACAGTGAGTTTTGTTTCCCTCGACCTCGATGTTCCCGTCGGCTTCGCCTCGGGAAACATTGAGGGTCTTGGGGAAACAAAACTCACTGTTTCCATTGGGGCCAGTCATTAAGTGCTTATTAAAAGCCGGTATCCAGGCCATCTATTAAGCAGGCTAAAACGAGTTTTATTCGTGTGGTTCCACTGTTTGTCACTACGAGGAAGCTTCAATAAATAGCCGACTGTCGAAGACTGAATAACGAGGGCAAATCTAGAAAAAAAAGTTTTGAGTTCGAAATGACATATTTGAATTAGGGTGTCCAACTGTACCTGGGGATACGCTTGCACACCCATAGAGCTCCACCCTCATTGAGATGTGATTTTTCCAAGTGACTGGTCGAAAACGCACAAAACGTGCCTCAACTGGCGGGTTAAGTTGATGACTAACAACAGTGTCCCGATCTGTGTTTCCAGGAAACTCCTAAACCAATAAAATATGAATAATTAAAGTACTATTCTCGTTGATAATTTAGAAATAAACAAGTTGAACATAGAGAGAATCAAAAATAATTTTTAAGAAATTGAAAAAAATTTACTTAGGGTTTAAGTCTAGTTCACCTTGTCTTTGCCTTGTTCCTGGTAGTACTGGAAGTTCGTTCCATCTGTACTGTACTGCACCTTGTATTTAGTGACCCATTGGTCGTGGGCATTCCTTCCTTGGCTTGCCACATGTGTCAATGTAACGTACCCATTCAAATTAATCTGAAGCCATTGGTTTACATCGTTGGTACGAGCTGACCAAGCTCCTTGCTTGCCTCCACCTGCTTTAAAGTGCAATCTGCCCTGAACGGCGGCGTGATTGGCGTCCCATTGTGAAGAAGCACTGATTTGTCCGTCAGTGATGACACCACTTTCCATTCCAAGAGCATCTCTACATCCTTATTTTCAATAAAAATTCAATACAAATGTATTGTAGCCATGTAAATTTTTGGAACAAAAGAAAGTGTTTACATTCAGAAAAGAGTTGATCTCCCACATGATTGGTTTGGAACACCAACATGGCCACCGTTTCATTGTTTTGGAAAACCAATTTTGCTGTCGTCGTGACTGAAGTTAAAGCGCTCTACAAGGACTCTTAAATTCACCACCACTGTAGATTTACAGATACCATTTGCTTCATTCATACGCTCAGTAAGGCATTGGCGGATCTAGGGGGGCCGTCCCGCTACCTCTTTATTTTGGGTAAAAAAAGAAAAAATCACAGATGGAAGAAAACCCGGCTGGGCAAGCAACAACCCTCCCCCCCCCCTCCCCCCCCCTCTTAGCTCAACGTCTGGATCCGCCACCGTAAGGTTTTTTAAAAGCCAGTCCGAAAAAAAAAACAACAGTTTCACAAATATGGTTTGCCTGATTCCGAAGCGCCTCTGCACCCCCGCACCCCCAGAAAAGACACACCCCAGTTAATAGTAATAGTCTTAACGTATAAACATATGATTTCTGACGGTCTTATTTACCCTTGCTCAACGAAAAATGGTATACCTTCTGAGTATTGTAGGAGATTGACTAAAAGGAAAACAAATTGTAGTACCTTGACAGCCATAAACCTCGACCCTCATTGATACGTGATTGTGCCAAACGAGTGGTCGAAACCGGATGTAACGCGCGCTAACTGCTGGATAGAGTGCATGATAAACAACAGTGTTTTGGTCTGCGTTTCCAAGAAATTCCTACAGAGTATAATGACACATTGTTAGGACTCTATCACTTTAAAAACTTCTTTACCTAAGGAGTAAGTTATGCAGCTATTTCATATAAGGTAATCGGATGAATGTGCTTCCACAAGGCTATGGTGGTCCGTAGACACATGAAATTTTTTGTTTCACTACGATGCGGCCTTTTTTTCTGTAAGTTTTCTTTCAGTGTTACCCAGCTTTGACTACGGGAAATTCTTCTTTCCAAGAAGAAAAAGAAAGCGTGGTCAATATCAGTTGCCATGTTTGCGATTCAACAATAAGTTTTATGGACTCACGTTACCAAAAGAGACAGTTATTCCGATCTTTTTGTCGCCGTCGTAATCTGGAATACTACAACCTTAAGGTGGCTCAAACGGTTTCCAGCACTTTCCAAGACGTAGATTTTGATGGTCTTTATGAACACTCTTGATCAGTTGATGCTACAATCACGGTATCAAGTAACATCTTGTAAAGTGCTGGAATCACTTCCTACGTGAAAAAGAACCAGCGTGCTCTTAAAACGTAGCATGGAACAGATTAATTGAACGCCTACTCTACCTTGTCTGCGGTTTGTCCTTCGTCCTTGTAGTATTGGAAGTTTACTCCATCTGTACTGTACTGAAGTTTGTATTTAGTTACCCATTGATCACTGCCTTGTCGACCTTGGCTTGCTACACGAGTCACTTTGGTGTACATATTACCTAGATCAATCTGGAGCCACTGGTTTACATCGTTGGCACGAGCTGACCAAGCTCCTTGCTTGCCTCCACCTGCTTTAAAGTGCAATCTGCCCTGAACGGCGGCGTGATTGGCGTCCCATTGTGAAGAAGCACTGATTTGTTCGTCACTGATAACACCATTTTCCATTCCAAGAGCTTGTCGACATCCTGTCATTTAAAAATACGTCAACAAATCTGGTATAGAACAACTATAAGTCATGGTCGTGTAACGGTCAGTCGATCTACTATTACAAAAAATAATTACAAACATTGGCTCGATTTATGACGGTAGTTCGTTTTGACAGAATCGTGAACTGTGATTGGCTTACCAAGCAACTGGATAGTCAACAAAAGTCGTCTATCCTATATTTCCTTGTTCTTTTCAATAGCACATAATTGCGACCCGATTTTGCCGGTGCAGATTTTTGCCGCCTACAACTAACATTGCATGTCACTGTCGACAAGAAAAAAATTTCATTTTATTTTAAGGCTCGTCCTTGACGCGATAATCGCACGTAGTCTTGTGAGAACATTACGCTTACGAAACTTTTGTTGAATGTTTCTAATGGTCGATGCGCTTAGCTACAACTAGCTAGTTCTCAGGCATGCCACTTAAACTGAAAGAAAGAGATATTTCAAATAGACATAATAGGCTTGAGAATCCCAACCAGCGGGAGGCAATCCACTTGGCTATTTAAAAGCATGACCGCTGCCTTCCGTTCTAGAGTAATTGTCAATTAAATGCAACACGTGCAGGTAGAGAATTACCTGGACAACCATAGACCTCCGCCCTCATTGATATGTGTCCGTGCCAAGTGAGTATTTTAAACCGGATGTAGCGAGCCATAATTGGTGGAATGAGCACGTGATAAACAACCGTGTGCTGGTCTGTATTTGCAAGAAATTCCTAAATCGATAAAAAAAAAGAAACAAATTCATAACCATATTACTTACTTAACAGTAGACTAATAAAATATGAAATTAAAACTGACTTAAGACAGGACGCAGCTTACTTCAAACGCTGCTTACATTTGCTGCATTTCATGTAACATACCATTCTCCATACATAAAAAATCTAACTTGGCTACGAGGCTTGGGGGGAATAAAACAAAAGAAATTAATGACTCATCCCTGATTATACTCTATGAGATTCCTTTTGTTTTATTCCCAAAAGCCTGGGGGCAAAGTTAGAATTTTAATATATCGAAAAGGGTCTATTGACAGTTAAGTTTATCAGCTTTTCGGTCTTATGACTAACCTTCACTGCACCTTGTTCCCGATAGTAGTTGAAGTTCACTCCATCCTTACTGTACTGCAGCTTGTATTTAGTTACCCACTGGGGGTGATCACCTCTTCCTTGGGTGGCTGTACCCGTCACTTTGGTGTACTCGCTACCCAAATCAACCTGGTACCACTGATTTGCATCGTTGACGCGAGCTGACCAAGACCTCGCAGAACGTAGTCTGCCCATAGGGACATTAAGATGGGCGTCCCACTCTGTAGAGGCACTTAACTGTCCGTCAGGGATTCCACCGTTTTCCAAGCCAAGAGCACCAAGGCAATCTAAGTAATTAATGTAATAAGTAGATTTTCATTGTAAAGTACTATTTGAGAAGATGAAAGCCTGAATAGTCTTGAACAACCACTATGATTATACTGAAAATAATAGTTTCAAATCAAGCAAATACCATTTTGCTAAAATACAGTTATAGCGGTTTTCACTCGAGTGTTAAAAGCAATTCTTATTGCCTTTGGTTTTGCATTACAGTAAAAAACCGCAGATAAGAGCCTAGAATTTTCGAGGTCAGGTTGAACAGGTTCTTATATCTTAGGGTAGTTTTTCACGATTCAGGCTGATAAGGTTCTTAATGGGTCCTTATTTTTCACATTTTATCGTAGTGTAACCACTGGCAGACTTATTGCACTACTAATACATAATGGTTTAGCACTTGTATTTTCAACAACAAAAATGCTTGCCAATATATTTCTATAATTTATTTTATTAGATATATAGATTTTAAATTGTCTATATTGCACTCTAGCTTTATGGAAAAAATATTTCTAGTGAAAATCCAAAAAAAAAAATGTAAATCGAAGAAAAGAAATACACACAAACTTTTTTTCATAAGTTTCTCATACAATTAAATTCAGAATTTTCACCATCAAAATCGGAGTGACTTTTTGTATAAGGACGTATTTTTCTTTGCCAGGCTAAACAGGTTCATGTATATTTGGGTATTTAAATGCCAAATTTCAGCCTGTAGATTCTTCAACCACTAGGTTCTTATATGCGGCTTTTTACTATTCTACGAAAGGCGATTGGCTTAAAACAAACCTCCCACGACTTTGTCATCCAATCAAAAGTAACTCCAAAACCAATCGTGACTCACAGACGTCTTCCCGCTCCTCACGTCAGCTACATGTATTTGTTTGGAGTTTTGATTGGTCAGCTAGATTGTCTGTGGCATTTGTGATTGTCCCGTGTGCGGATTACTTTGATATTGGTTTTACGACACCAAAGAGAAAACCGCTCTAACACACACGTTCTTACGCACTTGATGAAAGCGGGATGTTTATGTTTATCTCGCTAGGTCCTTCGGCACTTAGTCTCCTTTGTTGTGTAATCCACGGTGGGCTGACCGTTCGCGGATTTCCCACAAGAGCATATGATCCACGAAAGTCTGGCGTGACGGGATCAACAGCGCCCAGTCTCTTAAGTGCGTCAACTGCTGAAGACATGTATCGTGAACCTTCATCTTGAACTGCGACCAAAACGATTTTGCTGCGTTAAGAATAAAAAGCGCTGAAATACATAATCGCACGGTTCACCAAGTACAGCTTGTGAGCTGCTTCTACTTCCCACCTCAAAGAAAACTTATCAGACATTCGTACTAAATGTAAATTGAAAAAGACTTTGTTTCACAGACATAATATTTAGTAGTAGTTCTTGTTCCTTTCATATTTACATTTTTATTTTTCTCCAAGATATTAGCTTCTTAGCTTCTCTGTAAATTCGAGATAAAATAAAGGCATGTTTGTTTGTCTGTCTGTCTGTCCGTGCGTCCGTCCCGCCGTCGGTCTGTACATTATTCAGAGAACAAAGCTATACAGTAAGCAATAGAGCACTTTTTCCCTTTGACATAGCTTCATCTAAACACGGGGAGGGTTGGGAGAATTTGAGACAGTTATGCGAACCCTCGACTACATCTCGGGTTTGCATAACTTTTGGAAATTCTCCCAACCCTCCGAGTGTTTAGATGAGGCCAAGTAAACACGGAAAAAAGAGCTATATTGCTTTTATAAAATAATTCTCAAAAATACGCGCGAATCTGAAACGTCACAACCGTGTTTGCATACTCTCATCTAAACACACCTACGACCAATGAGAGCGCGCGTAGTGGCTCAGTTATTTTATAAAATCAAATGTTACATACTTTTCTTGTATATTGTTAAGAAAGTCTCTGAGGCTGTTACCAGCCGAACCAACTCCATGAGTATCAAATGCTTTAGCATCAAGCACGGAACCTACGTGAAGTAAAAGTATCTACCTTATTTGTGTCTTGTTTAGACACCTGAAATTAATAACTGTAAGTAAATCATAAATAACACTTTATTATAACAAAAGACAAAAATACATAGTTACATGATGATTATGTTGCATGACATTTAATTAACTAAGATATAAAGTCAAATATTGGCCTATTTACAAAAGAGTTCTGTGCAGCCCGCGACAGCTAAGCGCCTTTTGTTTAAAGGAATAAGTTGAAGACTTACAATCGTTCTAGACATTGAATTGCACAGCGGAGAATAACATGTATTTCTTCTTTCTGTGATATTATTCTATTGTATATGTCTCAACGTAGGAAAAAAAACAGCATTATACTTATACTTACAAGCGGTAAAGCTTGCTAAGCTGTGTATCAAAAATGAGATACCAGCCAAACTACCATGCAATACAACAGCCAATCAGGAAGCAACGAGGATTACTGTGAACATGCGTCTAGTGTCTCTGTTAGGAAGCTCACCATTCACCCGCAAGATATTCCAAAGCAAGCAATAACCACTACCAGGGACGACACGAACCTCTGTAGCACTACAGTGTTGCGCTACTCTTTAATTTATCAGCTTTGATTACCGAGTAAAGGAAGAAATATGCGCCAGAGGCAAGATGTCTAGTAACTCAGGACACCTCCTGTTTTGTTCTGGTTAAAAACTATCGAATCGGCAGCACATCTTATATTACCTGTAGCCTCATCCAAAACTACAACATTATGTCCCCTGATATGAGGAGAGTGGTCCTTTCCATTCACCCTAATGTAAGCAATTCCGCATGTGTTGGGAGTTTTTTGTGGATCATTGCAACCTTCACTTCGAACGTCAACATCCACAGAAGGAGCTAAAAGCAAACAAGCAATACAGAAAATCCGTTAGTGATGTAACAGGTATAAATTTTACTAAATTTTCGACGCTCAGATTCTGCAATTGGTGAAGACCTTGGTAATGGCAGGGAATCGCTTCTTAAAGACATTTGAAACGCCTCTGAAAGTTCGAGCGAGAATGTTGACTGTTTGTAATAATCGCAGTGCTCCCATCTTTTACCATTTGCGTGATTTAAAACGATTTTTTTTTTCTGAATGAGCATTATCATCGGTTGTAATGAATGAATGAAAGACTTAATTTAAGTGTCAATAGTATTTAGCTTAAAAAATCTAATTGGGGACACTATTTACACAATAAAATATACCTTAGCTAAAGTTATATGTGCCCACACTGGTGATCGCGAACAGAAGCGAAATTTGCATAAGATCTCATCGATCAGAGTGACAGAGAGTTAACGGGAGTTTAAAACGTAAATTACCGGTTTTCATACGATTGCGCACGTTTTCCAATCACGTCAAGCTTTACTTATTGCCTGAATAATAGCCTAGCTAAACCCAAACACAGTCTTGAGATTAACTTTATCCTTACGCCTGCTTGGTGAGAGTGGAATTCTCGACGAGATCACGCTGGGTCCCTGGGCTCTTCCTCGCACTTGCTGCGCAATCCAGACTGGTCTATTTGTGGCTGCGTCTGCGTATCCGACGAGAGCAAATGATCCTCGGTATTCTATCATGACGGGATCAACACCGCCTACTCCTTTGATAGCATCAACTGCTGGTGACAAGAACTTTGTACCTTCATCTTGAACAGCGATCAAAACGATCTTACTGTAATGAGAAAAATGAGAAAGTCCTAACAGGTGACAAGTCTTAAAAGGTGACTACTCAAAAATGTGGGAGACGAAAGATATTACGATTGTTGATGCTGTTTTACATTAGGAAATTTGAGAATGATTCTCTTTATTGGAGGGGAAGGGAGTTTGTCAGTGAAAAGTATTTCATTTGAATTCGAGCAAAATGCGTTCGTGTATACTCTAGAAGAAAATAATATTTTAAAGGCAAATTACGGGTTTCGTCAAACTTTGTCAACAGATCATTGTAAACAATTCTAAAAAAAGCATAACCTATTTGTCAAGCACATATTTGGCCGCAACATAATTTGTTGTTATGTATTCATTGATTTATTTTTTTGTTAATTGTTATTATTTCTAGTTAACAACGATAATACAATATCCTTATCGAGAATCTCCAAAAAGCAACAATTAAATGTAAAATAAAGATCAAGGAAGTGAATTTCTTTCCTTCCCAAGTGAGGTAGAATTGAGTCTTTCTTGACTCTTGGTTTGCAAATTATTGCATTAATCCTATCTATAACAAAATTCTCAATCGTGATTGGTTCTCCGCGCGCTATGTGCCACGTAACCGACGCGCGATCACGAGAGTGTCCAATTACAGGTATCCAATAACAATGTTTTGTAAGTGGATACCTACACCATTCGCACGTCAATTACGCGCGCTATAATTTATAGTTTCCCACAACTTTTAAAACTTATGGAAAGCGCTACTTCCGTTTTCGCTCAAAATAAGTTCTCAAAATACTGTTTTTGTAGTGTATTGAGCCAGCGGTTGACATTATTAGCATGCGCACTTATGCGCATTCTGTTCCATGTGCTTCGATTGCAAAAACCAAATACATGACAGTGGCGACGAGGATGAAGTCGTAGGAAAACGTCGAAAATATGACTGCTATCGGGAAGATAGAGAGTTTTGATGAGACACAAGAGAAATGGGAAACTTATGCGGAACGTGTAGAACAGTTTTTCTTAGCAAACAACATCGATGAGGACCGCCAAGTGCCAACCTTGTTAAGCTTGATCGGTAGCAAAACGTACACATTGTTGAGGGACCTTCTTTCACCGGATAAACCAGCCACGAAGAGCTTCCAAGAGATCGTCACGACCCTTCAGCAACACTTAAGTCCTAAACCATTGGAAATAGCAGAACGCTTTCGTTTTTACAAACGAAATCAGCGTGAAGGAGAAACCGTGTTGGCCTACGTAGTAGAACTGAAGAAACTAGCGACTCACTGCAATTTTGGCGCGAACCTTAACGAAGCTTTACGGGATAAATTGGTATGTGGCCTTCAAAATATGCAGATACAAAGGCGTTTGCTTTCAGAAGCAAAACTGAAATATTCCAAGGTTTTGGAGATAGCCGTAGCGATGGAAACTGCCGTTCGTGATGCTTCGGAATTGCACAGTGAGCTGCACGCAGAACCTCGAGTTGACAAGATCTCAGATAACAGCAAACCACCGCCAGCCGCCGCCGCCGCCGCCGCCGCCGCCGCCGCCGCCGCCGCCGAACCTCACGCCTAAAGGTTGCTATCGATGCGGAGGAGACTCGCACGCATCACACAATTGCAGATTCAAGGACCAGACATGTTATCATTGTGGGAAGGTGGGCCATATTTCCAGAGTTTGTAACTCGAGACGACAAGGTAAGCCGAAGCAACCACCCAACACACCACAAAACACTCAAGTCCATACTGTTCAGTACAGTGAAAGTGATGAATTTGAAGATGTGTTAGGAAGCATGAAGATACACAATGTGAGGAAACCGAGCAGTAATGTAATCTGGGTAGATCTGAAAGTAGAAGGGAAACCGTTGAAAATGGAACTGGACACAGGCTCGGCTGTGTCAATCATTCCAAATGATTTGTACGAGGAGAAATTTAACGACAAACCCTTGCACAAAACGGAACTAATGTTGAAAACCTACACGGGGGAAAGCATTGTTCCACTGGGAGTGCTTAAGGCAAATGTTGAGTACAAAGGTCAGCAACCCTTACTGTTGGATCTGTATGTGCTTAAGAATAAGGGCCCGGTGTTGATGGGAAGGGATTGGCTCTACAAGATACGCCTGGATTGGTATGCTATTAAATCTCTGAAAGCTTCACAAACCCTACCAATTGCTAACGAGCGTCTGCAGACCATGCTAGACAAATACTCTGATGTTTTTGAAGATAAACTTGGAACATTCAAATCAGCTAAGGCAAGGCTAACCCTCAAAGAAGATAGCCAAGCTCATTTCTGCAAAGCTCGTGCCGTACCTTACGCCTTGAGGCCCAAGGTTGAAGAAGAACTGAGAAGACTTCAGAATGAAGGTATTCTCACGAAAGTTGAGTGGAGCGACTGGGCAACGCCCATTGTTTGTGGTGATTACAAAGGCACAGTGAACCCAGAACTACAAGCTGAGCAGTATCCTTTACCCCGCATTGAAGATATCTTTGCAAAGCTTAGTGGTGGGCAGAAATTCTCAAAGATTGACCTTCGTCAGGCATACCACCAACTAGATGGAAGAAGGTTCCAAGAAATACCTCACCATCAACACACACATGGGTCTGTTTCAGTACAACAGACTGGTGTTTGGCATCACATCAGCACCTGCAATCTGGCAGCGCACCATTGATCAAGTGCTGGAAGGAACATCTGGCACAAGCTGTATCCTTGATGATATGATCATTACTGGCAAGGATGATGCAGAACACCTGGCTAACTTAGAAGAAGTTCTACGACGGCTTCAGCTTCATGGGTTGAGAGCAAACAAGGCAAAATGTGAGTTTTTCAAGGAGAAGATAACTTATTGTGGACATGACATCGACAAAGATGGCCTACACAAGTCAGCAGAGAAGGTAGAAGCAGTATTGAATGCGCCACGTCCAAACGATGTAGTTGAAGTGAGATCTTTTCTCGGGCTAATCAATTACTATCACAGGTTCCTGCCTAACCTATCGACAGTAGTGCATCCCCTGACACAACTTTTGGAGAAGAATCATCAGTGGAAATGGACAGAACAGTGCGAGATAGCATTCCGCAAAGTGAAAGAAATGATCACGTCAGAGCAAGTTTTAACGCATTATGATCCCAGCCTACCACTAAGGCTTGCTTGTGATGCATCCCCTGTCGGTATTGGAACGGTGCTGTCTCACGTGATGCACGACGGTACCGAGCGACCCATAGCTTTTGCTTCAAGGACACTCACCAAGACTGAGCAAAAGTATGCACAGATTGACAAAGAAGCCCTGTCAATAATCTGGGGGGTAAAGAAGTTCCATATGTATTTGTTCGGCCGCTCTTTCACATTGTACACAGATCATCAGCCCTTAACGTCAATCTTTCATCCGCGGAAAAGCATCCCTGTGGTCACTGCAGCTCGACTGCAACGTTATGCCTTGTTCCTGGCGGGCTATGATTACACCATTGAATACAAGAACACTAAAGTTCACAGCAATGCCGATGGTCTTTCCCGCCTTCCACTCGTAAAGGAATCCAGAGATGAAGAAGTTGTCGACCCTGTGGGTGTATTTAATTTGATGTAGTTTGATCCACTGCCAGTCACAGTGGATAACGTTAGGCGAGAAACACAGAGAGATCCTGTTTTGGCTCAAGTGTATGAGATGACCAGTAAAGGTTGGCCACACAACACTGCTCCTGCACTCAACCCCTATTTTGTTCGCAAAGATGAGATCACATTACAATCAGGCTGTCTGATGTGGGGAATAAGAGTCGTAGTACCTCCAAAGTTGCGCCCTCAAGTTCTCGAAGAACTGCATCAGGGACATATGGGGGTCGTGAAGATGAAGGCCCTCGCCCGAAGTTACATCTGGTGGCCTGGAATCGACAAGGAAATTGATCTGACGGTTAAGTCCTGCTCAGGTTGCCAACTAACACAGAGAGAGCTCAGTACAGTACCGGTACACGCATGGGAGTGGCCTTCGTCGCCCTGGCAACGAATTCACATTGATTTTGCCGGTCCGTTCCTCAACAGCATGTTCTTGGTGGTAGTGGATGCACATTCAAGATGGCTAGAGATAGAGAGAATGACTAGTACAACCTCAGAGAAGACCATAGAAGTCCTTCAGAAGTTATTTGTCAGATATGGAATACCAGCCCAGTTGGTTAGCGATAACGGGTCGCAATTCACATCAGAAGAGTTTCAGCAATTCCTTAAGAGAAACGGAATCAAACACATCACGTCAGCACCTTACCACCCTGCCACCAACGGGCTGGCGGAACGCTGTGTGGGGAGCTTCAAAAGTGCGATGAAGAGTGAAACTGAAATAAAATCCTTGAATCTTAAGTTGGCAAGATTTTTGCTGGCTTATCGGAACACTCCTCACTCAACCACTGGAGAGCCACCATCCCGGTTGTTCTTGGGAAGAAGATTACGCACTCGACTGGACCTTTTGAAACCAGATCTCAGCGTCCAGATAAACAACTGTCAGATAGACCAGTCTGTCGCCAAGGGTGGCTCTGTAACGCGGCATGTTACCATTGGCCAGAGAGTAATAGCACGAAATTACAATGGAAAATCAAAGTGGGTACCAGGTACTGTGCGTGCACAACTAGGACCCCTGTCTTATGAAGTGGAGATTGGGCCTAACCTAGTTTGGCGTCGACACACAGACCAAATCAAAGATTCCAATGTTCCTGTTGCAGACAACTGTACACCAGTTATCCAGCCGTTGCTGTTCCCGCCCCCCGTCGAGTACCATGGTGACCAGGTAGCTGAGCCGCCTGAGCAGACAGAAACCGTCCCACGGGAAACGGGCTTTCAGCCATCCAATCCAGCGGCTAAACCTTCAGTTAGCAGCCCGCCGAGCCAGATTGAACATGTTCCTGTTAGAAGATATCCTACCAGAGAGAGGAAGCCCCCAGCCCGACTGGACCTTTGAACATTGAACTGCCCATTTCTAGGGCTCTGACTTTATTTTTAAGAGTAGCATGTTGTGGTGAACTTTTGGGGTATGAGACTGGCTTAAGGGGGAGGAGTTGTAGTGTATTGAGCCAGCGGTTGACATTATGAGCATGCGCACTTATGCGCATTCTGTTCCATGTGCTTCGATTGCAAAAACCAAATACATGACAGTTTTACTTTCAAAATTTGTTACAGAAACGATTGATTGGTCACTGGACCTCGTGTCGTAAAATTCAGGGAGTAATCGTAACAATTATAATTTCCTCATTTGTGATTGGTGCGCAAACTGCTGTATTTTGCTCTAATTAATCTGCAAAGTAATCGGACAGTGTAATCGGACAGTTGGCTGTAACCGGACACCTGTAATCGGACAGTTACATGAGCCAATCATTTTAAGTCCTCTCTACTAAATCCACCAATCAAAACATTGATTACAATCACTATAGTAACCAATTCAAGAGACTGACTTTGTAAAATTGTGGAGGTGACTGCTCCGGTGACTGTTCTGAAAGAGACTTAAAAGCCATTTAGCAAGCTAATCTCCATAGTTTTAATCATGACATTTAAAAATGACTATTAAAAGCTCTTTTTCAAATGAAACTTTTACATTTGTGCGAAATTGTAATGGTTATGACTAATTTGTAACAGGACATCGTGTCGTCCAATCCAGTCTGTAATCATACTCGTGATTAACAAATCAAACTCCCGCTTCGCGGTCATCCGATTTTGTTAATCACTCGCATGATTACAGACCGAATTGGACTCCCCTCAGTCCTATTGCCATTATTTATCTTATCGTATTTCACTGTCGTGAAATTTCAAATATCAAATGTGTCTCACTTTCCACGTTGCTTGTCAAAACGAGTTCAAAACAATACAAATATCACAAATAATCAAAAGTTACATACTTTCCTCGTACGCCGTTGAGATAGTCCCTAAGGCCGTTACCAGCATTATTATCCCCATGAGTATCAAATGATTTAACATCAAGCACGGAACCTACATAAAATAAAAGTATCCTCCTGGTTCGTGTCTTATCTGGACATTTTAAGCAAATAAATGTAAATGTACATGTAGTCAACACTCGCTCTCTAAGACAGACACCATCGGGACCCGCCCAACTGTCCGTCTTAGAGAGGTGTCCGGTTTATAGAAAGTCGAACTCGAGGCAACGTGTCCTTCTTAAGTCAACGCCTAAATGGATCGCTTTTGAAATTCTCCATGTCGTCTTTCTCGACCTTCGAGTGCTTGTCAGGTGAAAAGCAGCTTTTCTATTACCCTTGGGGTAATACATGTAGATCTCGTGTCCAAGGTGAGCCGTGCAATTATGTTTTCCTTAATTAACTGGCCTCTTGCTGAACTCTCAAGTAAGGCATGCATTACCTGTTCCAGCATCCACGATGACAACGTTATGTCCTCTACGGCGAAGTGAGCGCTCTGTGCCATCTACATTAATGTAAGCAATGCCGCATGTGTTGGGTGCCTTTCCTGGATCCTCGCAGCCTTCACTTCGAACGTGAACATCAACGTACGGATCTGAAACATAGAGCAATTTAAATGAATTTCAAGAAATGACTTACAAAAATTCTCAAACTCATTAATAATTCATCAAGTTTATCGTGAGCATGACGGTGTTTGGATATCTGGTCTTAATAGTATGCATTTTTGCGGTTTTATCTTTATGTTTTCTCCTTAGTTTAAGTTTCGATTGCGAAGATATATCAAACACTCAAGACAGTGTTTGACCAGATTTCCAAACACTTCGACGTTCGTCAAAAATACTCCGCTGGGCGTCGTATTTGCGACTCTCTTCTCGGTGTTTGAAATGTGGTCAAACACGGTCTTTCATGTTTGATAAATCACTTCATACACACACTTGATTCAACGTTTTTGCTTTACTAGAATAATCTTGTTTGTTATTATTACGTACGTGGTGTAAGCGGAACTTTGAAAGATATCACGCTGGGTCCCTGGCCACTGTTTGCTTGTTGCTGAGCAACCCATGATGGCTTTTTAACTCGTGCGTACCCACAAAAAGCGAATGATCCTCGGAAGTCTGTTAAGATGGGATCAGTAGCCCCTAGTCTCTTGAGAGCATCAAATGCTGCTGACACGTATCTTGAACCTTCATCTTGAACGGCGACACAAGCGATTTTACTGCGGTGAGGACGAAAATTGCACGTGTGAGTGTGAGTGAGTGAGAACTTTATTAAAGTGTCAAAAAACCTTATAGCCTGGGAATAAAAACACCATACTAATTAGGGGACACTGCTGAAAAACTATACTAATACTAAAATTAATACAACAAAAAAAATAAATGACTTGAAGGGCATTATGTGCAGCATAGGATGCAGCCCTTACAGCCGGTGTCCATTAAGCGAGTTATATCCCTTTTGCGAATATAGTTTGTAAAAGCCTGCAGTGTCTTGGCTAATCTGTCAGCCATAGACAGTTTGCCCCATAATTTGGGTCCTACATAACGCAAAGAGTGCTTCCCATAAGTAACAGTGTTGTATCTAGGAGTAGAAAAATCTGATTGTCTCAGGTTGTATGCAGAAATGTGCTCGTTAAGAATGTTACAGATGCTATTAGGACATAGTCTATGTTTAACTTTATACATGAGAATACAGATGTCTTGTAAACGCCTGTTCGCTAGAGTTGGCATACGTATAAAGACATAAAAATGTTCAAGAACGAGAAAAAACTAGCGCTAAAAACTGAGGATGTAAATGAAAATAATAAACATAAAAACTATAAAGAAAATTAAATCGCCAAAAAGGAACAGCAAACCAGTTAATGAATCACCATTCGTGAAAATGCGGCTGATAATGTTGGCTCATTAATGTACAAGAGAGAGAGGAAGACTACAAGATATCCCTCTTTTCACGTAGTAGGTCGACCCAGAAGCGATAAAAAAAGCCCTCAAG
This sequence comes from Orbicella franksi, assembly GCF_964199315.1. Classification (NCBI taxonomy): domain Eukaryota; kingdom Metazoa; phylum Cnidaria; class Anthozoa; order Scleractinia; family Merulinidae; genus Orbicella; species Orbicella franksi. The sequence goes on along the minus strand of NC_138145.1, from coordinate 20,279,511 downwards.
TGTGCATGCCTAGTTTTCTTCGTTTTTGAATTTCGCTAAGGAAAACTAAGAGAGACTGATGGTACTCAATAGAAGGACGTCCATTAAAGGAATGGGGGCTTTCATAGTGGTGTGTTGGGCCGACTACGGGCCTGCACAAACAAAGCAGAAAGCCATGTAATAGACAACGTATTAACCTCGAACGTTCGGTCCTTACAGGAAAATCTCAAACCTCCTCCTTGCCGCATTGACCTCGCTATCACCCGTTTAATACAGCAAGGTCATGGTTTTAGATTTTCCCACGTAAAGACCTCACTTTCGGTTAATAAGTTGTTAGCCATTTGAAGTACATTACTTCAGACTACGATATTTTGCACTTTCATGGCAACTAAGTTTAGCTAGGATGGAATACCCAAACTGTAAATAACCCAAATTTATTCTGGGATTCGAGTAATAGCTAAATAAAACGTTCAATTAACAGGAAACAAAACACTTACTCTCCATGTATTCCGTTAAGATAGTCTCTCAGGCGGTTACCAGCTCCACTATCCCCGTGAGTATCAAAAGACGCTGTCCCAGTCACAGCCCCTTAGATGGAAATGCACAAAACGTTACATGCATTATTTTCTTGAAGTGCTCATGTCCGATGGTAGTCGCTGTCTTGGCAGTTGTCCCTATCGCTGAAGCGGATGTTGTTGTTGTTGTTGTTGTTGTTGTTGTTGTTAATATTGTTTTTTATTGTCGTCGTTACTCCCTCTGTAACTATTGCTGCTTTACTTTGGGTGCAAGGGATTTTTCTACACTGCGACGAGTTTACTGAGCGACAAACGAACGGGAGAAAAGCGGCTCGTTGAAAAACAAAAACCTTTGCACTGGTCGGCAATACTATGTACCAATTAAGCTAATGTAATTCTTAAAGCACCTCCCAAAGACCAACCTCTAACCTCCTCCCTCGTTGGAGGTGGGCAACAGCAGAGTAGGGGACTGCCTGTCAAGGTGAAGTACAGTGGGACTTAGGGCCCGGGGCCGCTACGGTAGCTGCAAAGGCCTGGCGGGAACTCTGAACAAACTGGCTAATAGGGGCTCTGTCAAGTCTGCAGAGGGCTAGTCACTCCCTCAAACTAATGAGCGACTACAGAAACCGACAAAGGAAATTTACACTGCAAGACGACTGGTCGCCAGAAAGAGGACCACTCTGGGATGGTAGTATGACGCTCCGTCAGCCGAAACCCCCCTCTTTTCTGGGACCTAAATTCATAACCAACATTGGCTGCTGGAACGTCAGAACGATGTTCGAATGTGGAAGGGTGAAGTACAGTGGGACTCAGGGCCCGGGGCCGCTACGGTAGCTGTGAAGGCCTGGCGGGAACTCTGAACAAACTGGCTAATAGGGGCTCTGGAAGGTCTGCATGTTCGAATGTGAAAGCTGCACAAGTGGCCAAGGAAATGAACCCGGAGGAAATGGACTTGGATTGGACACATACTGAGGAAAGACCCCAGCGACATTGCTAAAGAAGGTCTATTCTGGACACCAAGGGAAAAAGACAACGGGGAAGGCCTAGAACAACCTGGAGGAGGTCAACGGAGAAAGAACTGGAGACCTTACACTTGACCTGGGGTGAAATCCGTAAGGTGGCACGAGATCGTTCGCGCTGGAGAGAGACTGTGAAGGCCTTATGCGTCCGATGGCGCGATGAGGACTGATGATGATGAATTCTAAAGGCAAAGCGAAAACCACTGAGGCACTTCGTGTCATCCCTCACTAAGAGGCTGTGTCCAAAACGGTTGAAATGTCTCTATGGAAAAGCTTACGTCTAGCGGGCAACATTTCCTGCAGTTCTACATCACGGGAGAGGTGAGGTAGTGCTCCTTTAAATTGTGCTAATAGAGTAACAAGAAAACATATTGACTGCGCTTGATTGCTGCATTACCTGTTGTAGCGTCCACAACAACAACGTTATGACCCCTGACATGCGGAGAGTGATCACGTCCATTCACCTTGATGTAAGCGATACCACATGTGTTGGGTGCTTTGCCTGGATCATTACAACCTTCGCTTCGGACGTGGATATCCAAGAAGCCAGCTACAAGGAAACGCAAGTAAACAGAAGGAGACAGGAAAACGAAATATCATTAACCTAAAATCGCTTTGGTTTCTCCTCAAGTCTTTGTTGCTTTCCCATTTTAGGTTCGCGTGGAGTGGAGTGCTAAGAGCTGGCTTTCGTATACGCATCTTCTTTGTATAAAACTGAATATACTCAAGTGAATAGTTAAGTAGTAGTATTTCAAACCCCCCCCCCCCCCCAAAAAAAATGTCTGACGCGAAGTAGCCGGACTGTCAATCTTCCACATCTGTATCGAGCACGTAGTTCTTTGTTTGAGTAATCATCGATTAAGAGGGAATTTTTTTACGTCTTTCACCCTTTTTGCCTTCGCTGTACACTCGCAAACAACTTTGCCACTGGCTTCAGTTTTTATTTACCCAGGAGGTTAGTGGATTATCACAAGATGGATTCAATTTAATCCGCTGTTTAACCCGTGGCTAATTCTGTCCCGCTTAACTTTAGGATTGATCATATTTGTATCAACCATAAATATTATCAGTAGGCTTATATTTATTTATTTATTTATTTATTTATTTATTTATTTATTTATTTATTTATTTATTTATTTATTTATTTATTTATTTATTTAATTTTTTACCTGGAGCTACTGATCTACGCTTTCGCATTCGTGCTATAAGATCTGCAATGAATAAAACATCCCAACTGAATTAATAAATTAATTCCAGAACTTTACGCTTGAAAACTTCAAAATGTAGAGTAGCATGGTGTGAGCGTAATCAATACAAGAGATAAGGCTCTCAAAGCTTGTTTCGTATTTATATCCATTCTTGTGATCGTTTTCTCAAATGTCAATTTTTCTTGCCTCTATATCATTTCTTTTGTTGTAAACCTTCAGTGTAAAAAATCTTCTCAAAGTCATGTACCTAAACTGAATCAAAAGATGCCAGATACACGTATAAGGATAAATAAGGAATTCCTTGATTAAACGCCACTGCAAAGAATGTATAGGTAATAACAAGGATTGCAATTAAGGATTTACACCACGAGAAACATCTGAAAATTCTCTCAAAAATGCACAAGCCTTTAGGCGAGTGTAATTTAAAAGAATTTTAAATATGCCAAAGAAAATTAGCAAATGAGATGCAACACAAAACGGACAATTTTCGTTGTGACTTTTAGTGTTTTTGTTTTTGTTGTTGTTCTTATTTATTTTAAATAGAGCTGATATCAGTAAAACCATTTGGAAAACATTTGGCAATAGTAAAATGATTGATTTTACAAACGCAGATACGAACTGAGATAAATGAACAGCGAAAAGAAGACTGCATTTTATATATTTTACACTGGAATTCAATAGTGTGAAATAAATTCCGTATCAACATTGATTTTACAAGTATGTACCTTGCCATATTCGACCAGCACTGCACACATTCGCCATCAACAAACTCATCAAACAGAACAGAGAAAACTTCATTGTTGAAATCCTGCCAGCGGCCTCAACCTGTATTTTAAACTTATAAAATAAAGTCGCGTCAAGTTTTTTTGTCAAATACTTATTTTTATTGTATTCTATCATTAGAGGCATTTTTTTCTTCCCTTTATTTGGTCAAGAGCCAACTAAGTGACCTGCAAATAATGGTCTGCTCATGGGCAGTACCGTCTAAATGTGTTTTGCTGCAAATAATATTCTGCTCATGCTCATGCGATGCATGATGTGGCGTGTGAATTTGCGTGCGTAGTAAGGTTGCGCAGAAACAATTAGCGCGAACGTCCTTAAATCCGAGTTGGAAATACATTTGTCAGAAAAAGTGAGACGAAAAGAATACTTTTAATAAGAAAATAGAGTGGTTTTCAATTGAGTATGGAAAGTAAGCAAGCAGTTACTTTGGCTTTGGTTTTACTATGCACTGAGATTGCCTGAGTAGTGTAATTGGTAGAGCGATTTTCAATTGAGTGTCGTTAAACCAAAACCAAACCAATTACTTGCCAATTAGACTACTCAGCCAATCTCAAACCGTAGTAAAACTCTGATTACTTTCGACACTCAATTGAAAACCGCTCTAAGTAACTCACTCGGATTTGGTTTTGGTTTCCCGGCACTCAATTGAAAGCCGCTTTATATGGCACTTGGTTTACAAAAACTGGCCTTATAAAAGTGGATATTCAACAGAAAAATGGACGGCTTGCTGTTCTATAACGAATTAGCACTTGCCAGTTGATTTAACTAGAGCCAGATGAATAATAAGTACTAAGAGCTGATACATCGATGTAAAATGACGTGACTGAAACGTAGTGATATGAATACGAGTTCCAATTCAAAAGAGAAGTCACGATATTTTGAGGTTTTTTTGTCTGAAAACAAAACTGCCTTTAAATTAAAGGAAACCTGACAATAATAGTTTACTAAAGATAGAAAAACATGTAGAGATAATAATAAACCATAGAGAAACAAGTATGGTTAAGAATGGAGAAGATTGACGCGGATTACAAACGACGAACTTGAGCAATTTAGACTAAACTTTTCAAGATTCGCAAACCGTGACGTACAGTGGTTCCTTTAAGTATTACCAAATAGAAAACGTTCCATCTTAGCCCTGTTTACTAGTTAGTTCCCTTTACAAGGGTTTTGACTACATGCCTCATATTCCCTTAGTCGAGTTTTGAGTACAGAAAGGTGGTCTGCTGTTCATTTTGAATGAGAAATATTAGCAAGCAAAAAAAGAGTCCTATTTAATGGCTTGTGCCATTTACAATAAAAAAAGGGTGTTTGACAACTCGAGTCGAGTTCAAAGCACACAAAGATGACTTTTTTGTCAATTTTAGATAACTATGATTAGCAAGAAGGAAAGAGTGCACTAACATACCCTCTAAAACAACTGGTGATGAACAGTTCCCCACGCAGCTGAGAGTTCTTTTCTGCATAAGAGACGATGACAACGGCTTCCTCTTACCTCAGCGGATCAAGGTGGTAATTCTTGTGTAAACAGCGCCTGGGAAAATCCCTGTTGAACAGCTGAGAGAGTTTGCATTTTCAATACATTATTTATCGTTTTGTTTTGACATTAAAGAGCGTAATTAATAAGATCATCGCGTAGGAACAACTGATATACAATTTTAAGTATCGCCTTCTTAGTAATAAGCGAATGTTGTCAATTTCTTATTCTTTTCACGTAGTTTTCTTTCAAGAAGACGTATCCAGTTTACTAAGAAATAAATATTGCATGGTAAAATTACGTACACGTGATTGAAATGACAAATAAAACCGCTAAATATTAATATCATGTGTACATGTATTAACACTTTGCATTGCATTTGAAATAAGCTAACAAGCAATAGGAGATTTTCCATTACATGGCACTTTGCTGGATATGAAAAAAGAGTGATCGAAAGTGTACTTCAGTGACATATTCACAAGTGCATTATTTTAATTAATTCCTTTAGTGTTTAACTCTGTTAGGCTACTGCCACGAAACTTTACGTGTGAGTAGGAAGAAATGCTATTAATTTGGCAAAAGTTATGCGATTTGACATAGTCTAGCAGCTGAGGAAATATCTATTAAGACCAATTTGCGCTTAGACGTAGTTAAGTAAGCGTGGACGTTGATTTAAGTCAACACAGTCATTGATTGCTTCTCACGTAGTTACATTCTTCACTCTAATGTCAAACTATTTTCGCCGCTTTCTTTTCTTTTTTTTTCCGTAAAATAAATTCCATTATTTCTTCCCCTTGATTGCTGTCTTAGGCGTGCATCGGGGTATGTAAATGATTCTTAACGTGATGATAAATTCCTGTCAACGTGACACAGCTGTTTAAACTTAGGAGTTTAAGGTAATTCTTATTTTTTATCACGAAGAAAGTCTTAAAATGCATTTTAGATTCGAAAATGATAGTTACATGAATACTTGGGGTCTTTTTAGAAAAAAATAGTTTACAGAAAAGAGCAAAAAAAAGCGCAATCTGAAGATCGGTGGATGTGTTCATGTGGCCTGGTGTTTCCATTTATTGATCGCTATTCCTTTTGATATAGTTCCATCTTAGGTTGACGTTCCGCTTAACTGTGTTTCAGTTTGTGGGCCTTTGACAACAGACAAAACACAATAAAGTTTTCAATTGCGTCCTAGCCATCAACCAATGCAAACGTCGCGAAACGTAATTCAGTCAAGATTGTGAGCGCAGGACAAGAGATTGCGCGCGGTCGTAGACTGACCTTTCCATACACATCTTGGGATCCTTCTTTGTTCCTTTGAATTGTGCTACGCTTGATTACCATAGAAGGAAAACTTGTGACGTATGCCAATTACACATTTACTGACAGATAATTCACCACCTGGATTGCAAAACAAGACAATTTTATGAGAAATATACGCTCTTATATCAAAGATCAGAGAGATACGTTTGAAATAAACATACTACTGCTGAATCAAAAACATTTCTACCAACCTTGGAAAGTGTAACCATAATTTGCCCAAGGACCTCGCTCCTTCACCTTTTTCTTTGCAATCACCACTCTTGCAATACTTGTTTTTTTTGCCTGCTGTAAAGCTAGCTGCAGTGTACGTTACAAAAGCGCACTTTGCAGTCGAATGCTTAAGGTTCCTTTTAAGTCTATCACAAATTGCATATTTTCCTTCAGTTGCATGTGGAATTGTTCCATTTTAGGAGTCTCTGTAGCATTCCACACTTTTACAGTCTATTTAAAGTAAACAGATCGTTAGATTACTTATAACATAGAGTAAGAGATTATAAGATGTCAGAGCTGAGTTAGAAATTTCTGCACATTAACCTATTTGCTCCTGAGGGGAATATCACAAATTGGTAGAATGGTACCTAAAGACTCAAACGCCACTTAACAATTATATCATTTGCAAAGTATTGTTAATCGAATACCATAAATTGTACTAAGAGACTGTCATAGCTTGAATTGAAAAGCATTCAGAACAAAACAATAACTATGTTCAAAAAGATCATACTCCTCTTTTAGTTGGGGTATACTCTTAAACTATTTAATAGTTTTATTTGCAGTTCTTGATGTTTGGGTTATTGCAAGATATAAACTTTACCTTAAAAGTGTAAAACGAAAAGTTAAAAGGTATAAAGTCTCATATAGTAGGAGGTATGATTGTATTCTATCAAAAAGACAGATCTGTCCCAGACCTTTTTGCTGTCCAAACTGGACACAAGTTCAAATATGGACTATTTGTAATAGCATTTTTGGGCCACAATTTGGCACTCTTATGCATAAGCATAAGCACAAGAAAAACGAACAGTTCTGTTTTTCTTGTGCTTTTGCTTATACTTATGTGGAGTGCGTTACTAGTGAAAACTGCACGAGACAAATGAGTGGGTTCATTATTCTTTTGTTTCTGCTTATGCTTATGTTTATGTCGCGGCTCTTTTCACTTGTGCTTATGCTCTAGTGAAAACCAGCCTTTACAGCTACACTGTTTTCCTGGACTTTTCATGTTTGTTGAACATCTTTTCAGATTCAGCACTTGATGCATGCCACTCACCATGTTGGAGAGCAACACTTTAAATACCCCTTTCCTAACTGCCTTGCAGCATTCATTCTTGTCCCTTGAGGCAGCAATCCTTTTGGTCAGTGATTCTTGGTGCTTATTAAAACAATCATGGCCTCTGGGGACAATAATATTGTTAATTGCATCTTTTCTTTATCAGAACATGTAACCTCCAGGCTTTTTCTTTCCAGTGTTGCCACTGCCCAGTTTGAAGTGCCTTCATAACAGTCAAGTGTCTTGCATACTGATGAATGAGAATATAAGTTTAATTTTAAAATCAACTTTGGCCAGCAAGATTTTTGAAGATTATTTTTACCCTGTAAAAGTGTTCTTGTTGATTGGGATGAAATTTTATAGTGTGCTTCACTTATTTTGCCCAGCAATTTACACATTTTTATTGGGGGAGGGGGTTAAGATGGACTATAGAAGAAGCTCTAATCAAAAATGTACCTTTTTGTGATTGGAAATATATATAACAGTATATAACAGGTTAAGTTGAAGTACTTTGTATATACAACTGTAGAAGAAAAATAGGAAAAAAACTATTGATCATTTAAGTTATTTAAGGAACCTTTCAAAATATTTCAAAGCAGAGGCACCTTAGGACTTCATCGTCTAAGTTTTTCAAAGGTTAATTCAAGCAAGATGATTAGAAAGAGATGTAGTGTGTCTACTCCAGGTGCTCTAGGTAAAGGACAACCATTTTGTAAGGCATCTGTAAGGATTCCCTTTGTTTCCTACCTGGTGGGTACTCCCAGAAAAAATTGGGTGGGGGTGTGCAGCCCACTTCCCAAAACTCTTACACTATTTATGTCCAAAACCTGTGATTTTCCCTACCCTATTTATGACCTGACCAAAAATTTGATACCCTATTTATGATTATTGCAGGTGGCACAGTTGCCCTAAACATAATTTATGAAAGGCTTTTGATAATGGGCTTATCAATAATGATGAACAAGTAGCTTCTCCTACAAAACAAACCCAATTTAAGACTAGAGTGCTAAAGACATGCCCTATTTGTGACCAAAATGGCCAAAATCAATACCCTATTTATGATCAAAATTTAGTTGAAAAGCCATACCCTTTGGGTCGCACATACCCATATAGCCCATGAATGGGAGTTCCCCCCCCCCCTTGGGGTTCCCAAACAGGGCTGTCATTAAGGGCTGTAACCCGTAACACCTGTTACAGCTAAGTATCCCTGATGACACCTTGATGTTATGGATGAACTTGCCTGTTGTTGATACAATTCACCCACAAAGTAATAATTTTGTTAAAGATGTAAAGACCACAGCAATGGGTGACTCAAATCTTAAGGTTACTTCCCACCTCCAAGGGTGTCCTTTCAGAAAAAATCCGTATGCGTGCCAGTTTCAATAAAACCCAAACAAACTATGTATTAGCAGAAAGCTTCAAAATAAATATAGTTTACCATAAAAATACAATTTAAGTAAGTTTTTATTTTAGGAAGTGTAAGAAGTTGGTAAGGAGTGAAACGACTGAGGGTTCTTGTATGGAATTTATCTGGTACCGGATGCTGCAACATGAGCAAAATGGCTGCACAGTCTTATTCACCAAGGATCAATCAACAAAAGTGTGTCAGCCTTTTTCAATATTCTGAATGGTTGTCTACAATCCTGGCCAAACGTTTGGGATACTTTCTCATTTTTTCACTGTTTGAGTATTTCAATTTATCCCCCCTCTCCCCCTGGACAATGTTGGTTGTCAGGAGTCACGGATGTGTCACATATATTCTACAGTCAAAGAAGGACTTCAACATTGTTCAGGGGGAGCGGGGGAAAACTGCAGGCTGCACACCAGACTTTTTACATTGCATCGTGTTACCATTTTTATTATCAAGAACTAACCGTAAACAGGCTAATCTTTCAGTAACAGCGTTACTGACCAGCTAATCTGAGCGTTATTCAGGCTAATCGCTATTCGGGCTAACTGGAACTCAAAAATTCACTCCGAATAGCTTGTATAGGCTCAGTAATGGAAATATCAAAAAGTGAAAGTCTGCGCTCCTATTAGGCTGAATAACGCTCTTGTTTGCCTGAATATCACAAACGTTAGCTCGCTTATACTACCGTTAGCTCACCATAATATGGAAATGATAACACGATGTCTGCATTCTGCAATCTGAATGTTACCCCTGGTCTGTACTCTGCATTTTACCCTCGGTCTGCATTTTGCCCGCAGTCTGCCGTCTGCAGTCTGCAGCCTGCAGTTCACAGTCTGCGTTTTAAACTGACCGCTTGACTTGTCTTTCCCGTTCCACCATTCGAAAGTTTGTCAGGCTAATTGTGCAAACGGACCCCTGCAACGTGCACAAAAGCTCGATGTCGTACTTGCCTTAAAACTTCTAGCTGGCTTGTACTGGAATGTTAACATCACTCGTGTGAGCCGGTATAGCCCTTGCTTTACCTCGTTTTACTTCTCGTGGCGCGTCGTCCAGTCCGCCATGTTTTTTTTTTTACCCTTTTTTTTTTTTTTCCAAGCCGCTGACCATTTACAGTAGCTTCGGAAAATCTGAACATTAAAACAAGGTCCGGACTAAATATAGTGAGGACAAGGGAATACGCCACTTGTAAATCCGTTTGAATTTCACACTTGGTGTATTTTCTAGTAAAACAGTTGTGTCCGTACAGCAAAACTAATTCTTCTCGAGTTATTTTTATCCCAAGTTTATGAACTGAAGCGAAGTCAGCCATACACTATCGAAAAAAGACCAAAACTTTCCGAACCCCCGAACCAAACAAAATACGTCAATACAAATAATAACGGCTTTTAAAACTCTGAAGATAAATTATGCATCCCAACGATCCATTTTCGGTAAATGCGAGCGCCAAAGTTAAATTTGCAAAAATTGGAGCTAAAAGGAACTCTTAGCTTGGCAACTAATTCTAACAATAATTCCCCGACCTGAACTAATACAGAAGTGGTCCATCTGGATTACAGTAACAGTGAATCAGTAAGTCATTCAGTAAGACCCAGAGATTCAGTTCACGAGGTTTTCCTCGCCTGGAACTCTCCAAATACGCGTCCGAAATCTTCAATTCGCTCGCGCTCGGAATCTCTCTAAGTACGTAAGTTCTCGCCTTTGAATTTGACCTAAACACGTGCGTGGTCATTTTCGTTTTCTGTCCAGCGCGAGATCCTATGGGCACCCACTTTTGGAAAATTCTGGATGTCAAGAGTATGCCTACTTTGTTAGCCCTCTTTAGTTTAGGCTTCCTAGTTAGAAGTGCTTTTAGAGACCTTGCGCGTCATTGCAACTGTTCGACAATAATGTTACTACTTTTTCTTACCTTGAGAAAACCTGATGGTCAGCTATCTCTAGACGAGAATTTAATATTGAGCCCAGTCAACATGAAATATTCGTTTAGTGAGTACAATGCATCATTGTAAAACAAGATGGACCTCTAAATCAAGACGCATCAAAGGCAACGTGTGTTTCCATCCTCTAAAGGACCATTTAATCTAAAAATAACAAAACTTATTGGTTGGGTTTGACGGTATTTTAGCCTCTAGCTCGTCAATTTATGCACTTTTTTTTTTGTCCTAAGCATTCTCACATTTGGGCAGGAGGGCAGGTGTGACATGGAAAAAGTCAGTAGAAAATAGAACAGGCATAGCCGGGGATGGGAGGTTTTGGGACTTTAGGTCCTGGTCAAACGGCGCATCAGTGATAGCTGATTCACCCCTACCCGACCATCATCAGCTACCATACGCGTAGTCAAACGAGATAAACTGTCATCAACAAGCATGGGGGATTTGAGCAAGCTTTAATAGTTGATGACAGTCGATGATCGTACATATTAGTTAATGGTCAAACGGAAGCGCACGCTACAGCTATCATCGACAATCATGGACTGTCATGCACCGTTTGATCAAAGGTTGAGAGATTGAGGGTTCATCCTTTCAAAATTGATTACGTTTTGGCAATGATACTGTTAAAATAATCCTACGACAAAGCTCTAGGCGGATCTTGGAGCAGGGGCCAGGATAGATCGGGTCACATTTTTTAAAAAACTGAGAATATTGAACCTTAACTAAGAAAGCAATGCTTTAAAATGACTGACACATGAGTTTAGATCAAGCAAGCAATCGAAATTGCACTCGGCTTCTCTATTTTACTTTGTAACAACTGATTTTGCTAACACCAACAGCGTTAAATCACCCTATGTGTTTTTGAAAATACATCACTAAACACGTAGGGGCCAAACCACCCCCCCCCCCCCCAAATGTTTCGTAAGTTCTTGGGTATTTCACATTATTTCGCATTACTTAAAAAGTATCGACTCTTTCTACACCAAACTTGGCAGATGAGCAGGAGACCTATTGCCAATTATATTTACGTAAAAAATGTCAGTAAATGTCAAAGTTGTGACGTCACAGTGATGACGTCATATTTTTTGCCACTTTTGAAGTTTTTAATATGCATGTTTTTTTACTATGTGTTCGAAAGAGCATATCAAGGGGAGTTGAAACCTGAAAAAATTTTGTCCATATCACAAAAATTAAATGAAATATGGCATTTTTAAATATGAAAAATAACTCTGCAAAATATAAGGTCCCCCCCTTGAGAAAAATCCCCAAATTGGAGCCGTAATTTTGTTCCAGCACATGCATCTATGTTGCACATGTGATGTGCCAGATGACTAAAGCAAAAATAAAGAAGAAAATCGGAATAAAAAATTATTCCTCTAGTGTTATTGCGTTAAAATTACTTTTGTTACGTTATAACCTGTGACGTCACCCATTTTTTTACTGTCATTACCATCCTAACAAAGCCGAAAATCAAATTTCTAAAACCATACGATTTTTGACAACTAGAAAAAAAACTGAAAAAAATAAACCAGAGAGAATGACTTAAGAAGGACAGTATGGTTAAGCAAATTCCGGGGGGGACAGCAAAAAAATATTTAATTTACCATATCTCAAAAAGTAATCATCATAGCAAAAAACGGTTTCCGGCATTTTACTCCTCAAGTCAAGGCCTTTGCAATGACATAATCTCTACATCAGATTTTACAAAAAATTATAGCACGTTTTGGTGACGTCATCAATTATGACGTCATAATCTGACATGTTGTTACAACTTCTAAATTAAAATAAACTGGAGAACAAAGAAAGCTCATCTGCCAAACTTGGTTCAGAAACATACAAACCAAGCGAATATAGCCTTCATGAAACATTAGGGGGGTGGTTTGGCCCCTACCTGAAAGTGACTGCAACTTTGAATATAAGGGACATCCTTTTTCATTAAGTGATATAAGGCAGTGGTAACACCTTCTGACTTCAAGAAAGCCGTCATTTGCATGTGAATCTGAGTAAAGAAAACAGAAAAGAATAGAACGTTATAATACAACAAAAAGCCGATGGTGCAATTACCAGAGGCCTACACCATGAAGAATTCTTTATTGTGGTTAATTATGGGTCTTTACGACCAGTGGTTCACCAATCTAACCGTTAATTATGTATATTCTAAATGAGTACCTTATGATAGAGGTACCACTGTATTTGATGCTACAAAGCTGTAAATAATACATGTATCTAACAAATGCGATCGACAAAAAAATGTAAGATGGTTTTTACTTATTTTCTACAGCGTCGCAGCATCAGTCGTCACATTCGTCAGTTTCTTCGCCTCCTAGACCTGGGAACATAAACAATAAAAAGTCAGCACTAAACAAAATCATTCAGTGGCAAATTATTTAATCATTTCCTATCATCCAGATTATATGCAAGAAAATTCGAACGTTAACATATCTTACCTGCAATGATGGGTGGAGCTGTAGTAGGAGCTGAAATGATAAAACAACTGAAGACAACTATCAATTATCGTTGAATTCTTCATTCTTCGCTTACCAAAAAATGAACAAAAAATGTGCGAAAACTGCCAGGTGCTTATGGTTTGAGTGTACTGACTATAACTGTTCTTTTTGCCCACACATGTGTTAAGCGACAAAGGGAAACCAGCTGGGGAAACACACCCCAGGAACAGTAAGGAAAGGGTTTTACACTGTCAGCACAAGTTACATTCCACTTGACAGAATTTTATTGAGCATCACATGTCATAATTAAAATTTTGTTCAAGGAGGAGGGAGAAACTAAAATGATTAAATAACTCATTATTAAACCATTACATCATTAAGAACAGTTATTATGAGGGTTAGAAGAGTGTAGGCAGTTAGCCTCGAACCTCGGTAATTTATACTAAAGGCAACTCAGTTTGAACTTAAAAAGACACATAAACAAAATCTTCATCTTTAATCGTACCCATGATAATTGCAGTGCCTTCGTTTGGGCGTACGGGCTTGGGCGGGCGGGGGTTGCAGCCCCTCCAGTTTCGAAAATTTTTGAATATTTTCGGGCAAAACGGTTAGGATTCAGGCTATAGTATGTGGGAAAAAATATTTCAAGTGGTTTCAAGACTTGAGAATGGTGACCGTTTTTGCGCTTAGAATGCGTTTGCATCCCGTTTTCAACACTCACGCATTCGGGTATTGTCAGTGTTATTTTTTCGGGCAAGAAGGTGTTCTTTTCCGATTACCTGTCTCACAGTTATCTCCAGTATAGCCGGATATGCAATCGCAGCGATACCCTCCGACCAGATCGACACACTGGCCCCCATTTGTACATGGAGTGGATACACACTCTTTGACATCTGAAAATTGTGAACAATAATCGCGCAATGAATCCTTTTTTGCTGAATTGGAAAATATGGAAAAAGAATTATTAATTAGGGCCATGAAATCTTGTTTTTCCTTAAACGTATCATGTAGCGTGAATGGTAAAACTGACAACAAAAAGTTTAGTTTGGCTCATCATGAATGATTTTGAATAGTTTGGATGAGATTACCTCCTTGCGGAATCAAAACAACAGATAAAAGCAAAACTTAGACCTATTATACGCAAAGATATGTACTATTAGAATATCTAGATATGCGATCGCAGCGATAACTTTCCTGAACATTCACACAGGCAGCCCATTCTTGCATGAATTAATAGTGTTGGCATACTCGTTTCTATCCGTAGAGATAGATTAAATAAATTCGCCATAGTAACAGATCCGAATGACTGGACGACATCAATTATTTTAGAATGAGTTTTCAACAAAAATCTGAGATTATTGTCACCTGTTTCGCAGTTGGTTCCAGAATATCCTGTTTTACAATCACAGTGATAACTTCCTTGAAGATTCACACAGGCAGCTCCGTTCTGGCATGGATTGTTGGCACACTCGTCAATATCTGTAGATAGATCAGATAATCATAATTGCTAGCAACCTTTAAGAGAAACTACTATTAATATGCCTCGCCATTCCAATGACTTTTCTATTAATCTTAATTAATTCCATTATCTGAGACAGATTTTTCCACAAAAATCAGAGGTTCTATGACGTAGCATTAAATGTACTTTAAGAAGTAATTAGGAAATAAAAATCAATTTAAATTATATATTGTTTAGCATAGCGTAATTGTAAGAGTAATGAGAGAAGTGTAGCTAGGTGTAGATAACTTAAAGCAATTAAAAAATTCTGTTGTAAGTTACTATTGTGAATAGTTGAAAAATGCGAAACAAAGTAAATAACAAGTAAAAATATCTCGATGGTAGAATCTCATCTCTTCAACGGGTGAAAGATAGAATGATGTTAAACATCTGACACGTTATTCTGATATGGCACCATTTTAAAACGAAGTCCAACATCTAGGGTCTAATAACGTTTTATCTACTGCCTTGCTAGTTTTTGTCTTTATATCAAGACAGTCTACTCTCGCCTGGCACTTTTATCTCTCGATATTAGAATAACATCTTTTTCAGGGGTTAAAAGACGATGATGTCAAACAACAGCCACCTAAGTCTAATATGGCCGCCATCTTGAAACGAAGTGTAACGTTTTCGGTCTCATAACTTTTTATGTCGGAGCTTGGTAGTTTTTTGGTGATATCAAGATATAACATTTTCACGTAAAACTTCATCTCTTGATGGTAGGATCTTATCCTTTAACGTGTAAAAAAGAGCACGAAGTCAAACATCGGCCACGTCACTCTAATATGGCGTCATTGTAAAATGAAGTCCAACATCTCAGGTCTAATAACGTTTTTCCTAGTACCTTGCTAGTTTTTTTCTTCACATCGAGACCGTCTAGTCACGCTTGGGACTTTATCTCTTGGTATTACAATCCCATCTGTTTTAATGGTTAAAAAGAGGATGATGTAAAACAATAGCCATTAAAGTCTAATATGGCCGCCATTTTGAAACGAAGTGTAACGTTTTCGGTCTAATAACTTTTACGTCGGGGTATGGTAGTTTTTTGGTGGATATCAAGATATAACATTTTCACGTAAGACTTCATCTCTCGATGGTAGGATCTCTTCTTTTCAACGGGTGAAAAATAGCACGATGTCAAACATCGGCCATGTTACTCTAATATGGCGTCATTGTAAAATGAAGTCCAACATCTCATAATGCCTCTCAAGTTTTTGTGTTTTCATCAAGACAGTCTACTCTCGCCTGGGACTTTATCCCTTGGTATTAGAATCCCATCTCTTTTAGAGGTTAAAAAGAGGACAATGTCAAACAACAGCCATCTAAGTCTAATATGGCCGCCATCTTAAAACGAAATGTAACGTTTTTGGTCTAATAGCTTTTTATGTCGGAGCTTGGTAGTTTTTTGGTGGATATCAAGATATAACATTTTTATGTGAAATTTCATCTATCGATGGTAGGATCTCCTCTTTTCAACGCGTGAAAAAGAGCACGATGTCAAATATTGGCCATATTACTCTAATATGGCGTCATTATAAAATGAAGTCTCAGGTCTAATAACATTTTTCCTAGTACCTTGCTAGTTTTTGTCTTTAGATCAAGACAGTCTACTCTCGCCTGGGATTTTATTCCTCGGTATTAGAATCCCATCTCTTTTACGGGTTAAAAAGAGGACGATGTCAAACAACAGCCATCTAAGTCTAATATGGCCACCATCTTGAAACGAAGTATAACGTTTCCGGTCTAATAACTTTTTGTGTCGAAGCTTGGTAGTTTTTTGGTGCATATCAAGATATAACATTTTTACGTAAAATTTCATATATCGATGGTAGCATCTTATCTTAAGGAGCACGATGTCAAACATTGGCCATGTTATTCTAATATGGCGTCATTGTGAAATAAAGGCCAACATCTCAGGTCTAATAACGTTTTTCCTATTGCCTTGCTAGTTTTCTCTTTACATCAAGACAGTCTACTCACGCCTGGGACTTAATCTCTCGGTATTAGAATCCCATCTCTTTTACGATGTCCGCCATCTTGACACGACGTGTAACGTTTTCGGTCTAATAACTTTTTATGTCACGGTGCTTGGTAGTTTTTTGGTGATATCAAGATATAAATTTTTCACTTAGGACTTTATCTCTCGGCGGTCAAATCTCATCTCTTCAGCGGGTGAAAAAGGGCACGATGTCAAACATCGGCCATGTTACTCCAATATAGCAGCCATTTTAAAACGAAGTCCAACATCTAGGGTCTAATAACGTTTTTCCTAGTACCTTGCTAGTTTTTGTCTTTACATCAAGACATTCTACGCTTGCCTGGGACTTTATCTCTGGGTGTTAGAATTCCTTCTCTTTTAGAGGTTAAAAAGAGAATGATGTCAAACAACAGCCATCTAAGTCTAATATGGCCGCCATCTTGAAACGAAGTGTAACGTTTTCGGTCTAATAACTTTTTGTGTCGGTACTTGGTAGTTTTCTTGTGAATATCAAGATAGAAAACTTTTACGTAAAACTTTATCTCTCGATGATAGAATATCATCTCTTTAACGGGTAAAAAGAGAATGATTTCGAACATCGACCATGTTACTTTAATATGGCCGCCATTTCAAAACGAAGTCCAACATCTCAGGTCAACATCTCAGTGTTCCCGGCCAGGGCTCGAACCCGGACTGCTCAATTAATTGTAAAAATCCATATACGCCCGCGTAGAGTGAGGTTCTGTGAGAGTAATGTCTTGCCCAAGAACAGAGCGCAGTGTTCCCGGCCAGGGCTCGAACCCGGACTACTCAATTAATTGACCTCGCTCCCAATGTGTGGCTTCATAGCTCAGTTGGTAGAGCATCGCACCGGTATCGCGGAGGTCACGGGTTCCAATCCCGTTGAAGCCCTGATTTTTTTCAGGCTTCTTCTTTCCAGTTGCTTAAATTGGAAAATTTACTGCGATGATCATACTTCACTTTCGTCTACTACCGCAGTTCAAATATGAATTATTTCATATATACTTCACATCATTTCACTCACGGGAAGATATGAACTCAATTAATTGACCTCGCTCCCAATGTGTGGCTTCATAGCCCAGTTGGTAGAGCATCGCACCGGTATCGCGGAGGTCACGGGTTCCAATCCCGTTGAAGCCCTGATTTTTTTCAGGCTTCTTCTTTCCAGTTGCTTAAATTGGAAAATTTACTGCGATGATCATACTTCACTTTCGTCTACTACCGCAGTTCAAATATGAATTATTTCATATATACTTCACATCATTTCACTCACGGGAAGATATGAACTCAATTAATTGACCTCGCTCCCAATGTGTGGCTTCATAGCCCAGTTGGTAGAGCATCGCACCGGTATCGCGGAGGTCACGGGTTCCAATCCCGTTGAAGCCCTGATTTTTTTCAGGCTTCTTCTTTCCAGTTGCTTAAATTGGAAAATTTACTGCGATGATCATACTTCACTTTCATCTACTACCGCAGTTCAAATATGAATTACTTCATATATACTTCACATCTCAGGTCTAATAACGTTTTTCCTAGTACCCTGCTAGTTTTTGTCTTTACATCAAGGCAGTCTACTCTCGCCTGGGACATTACCTCATGATATTATAATCCCATCTCTGTTAGGGTTTAAAAAGAGGTGTTGTCAAACAGCAGCCATGCAAGTCTGATATAGCCGATATTCTTAAACGAAGTGTAAAGTTGTCGGTCTAATAGCTTTCTATGTCAGAGCTTGTTAGTTTTGTTGTGGATATGAATATATAAAACTTTTACGTAAAACTTAATCTTGAAAATTATGTAATTACAAAATATAGGGTAACTCATTTAAAAGTGATGTGTTGTAAGTAGATAAGTAGATCAGTATATTAATGCAATAAGTACAGTAATGTAACAAGTAGAGAACTGTAGAGTAAAGTAAGTAGACGTTAATGTAATGTAATCTTACTCCTGTACGAATTTTTTGTCTTTAAATTAATGTTTACTTAATTAAAAATTGTTGTCACCTGTTTCACAGTTATTTCCAGAATATCCTGATATACAATCACAACGATAACTTCCCTGAAGATTGACACAGGTAGCTCCGTCCTAATTGTAATTAGGACTGGTGAAAATCCATATACGCCCGCGTAGAGTGAGGTTCTGTGAGAGTAATGTCTTGCCCAAGAACAGAGCGCAGTGTTCCCGGCCAGGGCTCGAACCCGGACTGCTCAATCTGGAGGCGAGCGCACTAATCATGAGGCCACCGCGCTTCTTACAGTAACAGTAAGAAGGCTAACAGTAAGCAATCTAAACGTCACAACGTCTAGTGACTACAATGTCTAGTGACTTAATCGTGAGACAACCGTAATCTTCATTATTAACTTTAATTTCTTTCTTTCTTGCGAATTCACGTCAAAAATAATGCATTTTCTAGAATTGAAATGAGCAAAAAAGCTCATATGATGCGTGACACTATGACGATAAACTAAATATGAGGCTGAAGGCTATTTTAGGTGTCAAATAGTAGCTGGCTTGCTAAACGTTTCGGACTTAGTCCTTGTTTAGTAGATGAAAATAAGAGAGCCGAATTGCATTCGTTTAAGTTAACACAAAGTGCTTATGTGGTAATTTTGGAGACGTTTCAGGAAAAGCCCCTTCACCAGTCGCAAATGAAGCGTTAAAACCTGTACGCGTAAGCAAATGCACGCACGTATGCGTGGCACGCGCGGAAAGCGCGCCCACCAAGTACAAAGTAAACAAAGGCGTGCTTCAAAGTGTTGCAACATTTGAAAACCATTGTTTTAGTACGCGTATGTGTAACACGCAATGAAAACAGTCACAAGAATAAAAGTTAGTTTTCAATTAATCCATTTGGTCTAGGCGTGTCCGGCTTAACGATTAAATTCATTTCATTTTGCTTGCGCTGATGTTGCCACCACTGCATTGCTTTAAGTCACAGACCATGATATCATCCAGAGAGTGGGAGACGGAGTTGGAATTTTCAGCCACGAGAAAACCACGAGATCGGTTTTGAATACTGCGGAGATGTCAGCATTCGAAACCGATCTCGTGGTTTCTTTTGTGGCGTGGCTTGCTCATTTTATCTACTGAAGAAGGGCTAAGTCCGAACTTTTAGCAAACCAGCTACTATTTGACACTTTAAAGAAACTTCAGCCTCATATTTAAGACCTTTTCTAACCTATTTGGCAGTTACTTCCACTATACCCGGATGTACAATCGCAGCGATACTTTCCTTGAAGTTCTACACAGTTAGCTCCGTTCTTACATGGATTCGTCGCACATCCTACAATATGGGGCAAAAAGGCTGCTATATAATACTTATTTGGAAATAGTGATTATAACGAGTTCTTCTGGTTGCTGAACCTCCCTGTTTGGGGGGGGGGGGTACTCTCGTATATAAGCTATATGGCTATATGTGGCTGTGAAGAGTTTGGTTTTCAGGCAGTTTAGTCCGGGATAGGTCATGGAAATCAGACAGTTTTGGTCAAACGTGATCAGTGTATAAACAATCTATGCAGAATAGGGGTTCTATAATAGAAATTGAAACTCAGAAGTGACTTTCAAATATATTGGTTAAGGTAGCTATAAAATGTTTAAGCAAGCAACCGGAACGATGATCCTGCTGGTATACGTTGGATCAATAGTGATCTAATCGGCTTTGTTGGAATACGGCGATAGCCAAGGAAACATAATAAAAAAATGACCGGTGGAAGATTCAAAGCAAATAGACTTACGCTATACTGGCGTTTACTTTTGCTTTCCCTTACGGACTTCAGCCGGGGACTTAATCCATCATTATTATAGGGAGCTTAAGCAAACCACGACGACGAACGTCACCAAACAAAATATTTAATGAGCGGCAAAACAATAGCTTGCACGTGCGTCATAAATCTTTGTACATTTCTTTGCCGTTCTCTGCAAAAGAAGAACGTGAAATGACCAAGTTCTGCGTAGTCTGAGGAAGGCAAACGACGACGGTTACATTTTCGTTTTTCCATTTGCAATTGAACGCTGTCGTTTCATATTTAGCCTGAGCACGTTTTTAGAGCCACTGGCGTACTGAACAGACCTAGACAACTGCGAATTTCGCTGGTAAAATATAAACTCATTTTTGACTAAGTGTGGTCCTAGGCGTCGCCGTTGTCGTTGCTTAAGCTCCTTAATAAGTTAAGTGTGATAACTAAAGCTAATTTTAAAGTAACTGTAAAAGCTAAATTTTTTTAAATATTCAATTAACTACGCAACATTCTTTCAAAGCCTGATCAGTCAAAAAAAAGATCTTCATTGACCCATGTTACTTTCAGTTAAAATGTATTAGAAAAATATTGGAACTCAAACTCACTTTGATACATTTAACAGCATTGAACCTTCTCAATGCAGCAGAGCTTGTTGCAAGTTCCCTTGAAGAATGCTGTCATGTAATATCCAGGATCACAGCTACTCAGACCCTTATTATCAAACGAGATTGTGATGTCTTTGGTTACACATCTTTTGTAAGAGCTGGGGAGTCCGGAAGGCTTGCAGCATTTCCCCTCTTCCATGTTGTAGAGCCAATGATCTGAGGTGCGATACATTCCTTGCAGGAAATAACCTCCTGGACACGCCGCCCAACGGTTTGACCTTTATAAGAAAACAAACGAAATGAATAGGTTATCATATGAGTTTTTTCACTACCTCTGTGTGAAACCGAGTCTTCGCGCGCGAAAATCATGCATATGAAAATGTGCTTCACCAACACGTTCATTATCACGTACATCAGGCTCATTTGCATATGAAACGTTCAATACGGACTCGTTTTGAAACAGAGGTACACGTGAACTCGGAAATGGTCAGTCACATCAGCCACTGTAATCATTATTATGCTATGTTCTCTCTGATTTCAAGGTGTGTATAGAGAGCGATTGCATGGTTGCACTTCAGGGAATTCGCTTCAAGCATTTCATTTGTCGCAAAAAAGTGAAAAGGTGAATGAAAAGGAATACGGCCAAGGAAAAGAAAATAAAGGCTGTACTATGAAAAAGTTGGGGTAAAGAAATTATTTTTTTGACAGCTAAGTAATTAATCGCTCTAGTTTCCTCCCCCTCAAAAATAAGGGACGGTAAAATCGGTTGTAGTATATAACTAGAAAAATAATACGCTAAATTTCGATTACGTTCGAAATTACTAAATTGATTCAACCTTGACCAGGCATTAAAACAAATTAAAGAACTCAAAGGAGATAAGTTTTAATACTTACTGAGCGAGCGTGCTCCACCAATTGGCATTAATGCAATGGGATGGGCTGTTCAGATAAGGTGCAATAGCCTTGCAGCACTTGGCCTCCTCCAGTAAGTAAATCTTATCATTACCACCCCCGTTGTTATTGCGTTAAAATCCTGTGATGTATTCTTTACTTGAGGAACCACAGGTTTGCCAGCCCTTCATGTCAAACGTTGCCCACCAGTTCGCCATTCTACACTGACTACAGCACAGATCCACCGTCAGGGAAAAAAGCAACAAGGACACCAGTAACTTCATCTTTGTCGCTGATGGTCTATCGTCAACGTTTTGGCCAAATACTTAGCTCTGGCGCATTGGAAAAATATATTGTTAAAAACGATAACAAAACACCGTTCTCAAATGCCTCTTTTAAATTTCAGGATCACCCTGACTTAAGCAAAGATTCAGTAACGTTCCACACCCGATCACCTGGCCGAGTTGAAATCTTTTGTGTAGGGTATAAGTCATGCCGAAACACATCTTTTAAAAGTTACATCGTCGTATTTATGTTATATTTTTCAAATTATAATCAGTTATACTTCTGCTAAAAAGAAGAGATCAAATCCTAACTTGTATTTAGTCTTTTTTTCCAACAGTTTTGTTATACCGCAACATTTTACGTAGGCCATTAAAAACTAAGAGGAGAGAAATAAATTTTCACTTAGTTCCTCTGAATTGCAAATAATAGCTAGAGAACTACTATTTTGCCTTCACAGAAACAGTGGGTCGGATCAAGCTGCTATTTCATGTACAAATCTGACTTCTTTTACGCTACAGCATACCTTTCGCTCTTTCGGATGTTCTAGCTAGAATCCGTGAGCCAATGTTGCTTCTGGCTTCCCACAGTTGGATATGAAGTTGTTAAACAAAAACCACGGTTGTTGCCATACGTCTTATTTACTTATTTAAATTTCCAATCACCTTTGATGAGCAGCTAGGCAAGTACAACAATAATTAAATTAATTAAACAATTATGTAGCTCAGGTGAACCTGAGTCGAAACCTTTGAAGTTTAAATCCTCTCCCCCATTTTGTATACAAATTCTCTTTCCTTAATCTCTCGTTTGGTAGATGGGGTAATTGATCCTAATATTTATCGGTAGTGTTTAAATTATATGTCTTTCCTACTATGGCTTTATTAGCAACTTGTTCCTTTGCCATTAGGCCGGTACTATAAATGACTCTTTTAATTCCTAAGCGGCGATCCTTTATAAACGGCTAAGACTTTTAGTGGAAATTGTCTTCCCAAAAGCGGTTTTTTCAGCCGATAAAAATTAAACCAGCTAAATAGGACAAATAGATAAATAGCTAAGAGAAACATTCATTCCCTCCCCCCTCCCCCCCCCCCATCGCGATTTTATTCTGCTTATTCTGCTGATTTTCTTAATATCTCTTTAACATATCCAAATATTTAAATTAAGCATGTGAGTGGTCAGAATTTGCAAAAAGGTATCAACTATGGATTTGTTCTTGATGAACAATTTCGGAACTAACAATGAAAGAAATGTATAGTGCCCAGAGAGAAGATGATGAATATTTTGAAGCATAAGAACTAATGAATATATCGAAGCCAGAAAAAAATATGACCGAGGCAATGTTATTTGTTCTTTTGTTCTTTAATTTGTGTTTTACTTTTCCCCTTCAGATAACAACAACGACGACAACAAAAGGAACAAAAAATGACTAAGGCAAGTGCCTCGGTTCCCTCTAACTGGCAAAGGCTATGCATTACGTTGGGAAGCGAGCACCTGTTCCAATCCTCCAGGGTAAACGAAATATTTGCAAGTGCTTGTTACTCCTAACACTCCATGACGGAGTTAATTTGTTGGTGTTAACAGGAACGTCACCATTGTAATTCTTATTCATGCGTCATAAAATGAAAATAAATTTATTTTTGTTTTTGTTTTTGTTTTGTTTTTTTTAATTTCCGCTGAGCTGTCCATGAGCACGACATGAAGTACAATAAGCCAAGCGTTTTGTCCATTTTTCTTAAAAAAAAAAAAAAAACTGCGGGTATTTTTTCTGACTTTATAGTAGGTCAACAGCATCTTTGATACAAACTTTTCCTTGATTTGAATGTTTATTTAATCACGACTTGCCCACAACGCATTGAAACAAAGGATTAATTTTTAAAACAAAAAGATTTGCATAGAAAACGTTTTGACATCGCTTTCTTAACCAAGAATCAAGGAAAGGGCATTTTCTGCTGTATATTTCTACTGTATTTCGAGGAAGAGATCATATTCTCTTGATTTTGAGCTAATAATAATAATTATTACGCATACGATACAACGACAAAATAGCAATAAATTAAAACAAGCTTTCAATCCACAGATCGGTTTGTAAAGGCTGGCTAAGTTTCATGTGATCGCTATGATCGATCCTTACGACTATCGGTGTAGGTAGTCGTAAGGATCGATTGTGCTCCAGTTTGAGTCTGCTTGCAGGCTAGGGCCTTCTCCACTTTTCAAAATGGCGGGCGGAAGAATACCTTCTTCTTCCGACGAGCCTCCATTTTGAAAATCGTCGAGAAGGCCCTGGGGAGAAGGTTGGGTAGTGCCAAAGAATTTCTGACCGAGGGCGCGATCCATTCAGCCAAAATTTCCGGGCTGAGGTTCGAAAATTTCTTGGTGTCGAATAGACCGCAACGGGTCCGAACGGTCTCGCTCCATTCCACTCGCAAAACGAGTTTTGCGCTCGTTTAAAATGGAGGACGTTGTCGATATCGGATGACTGTTGCTCGTACTAGCGCTAGATGAAGATTTCGACGGTGATATCAATGATATTGTGTGAGTTGTTTCATGCGTAGTAATTAAATTTAACCATTGTAACGGGTTATTTTGAGCAAACCGTTCCCAGATATTTGCCGTATAAGTTCAAACACCACTTTCGAATGACGAAAAGAACATTCCGAATTCTCTCGAGAAATAAATCGTCGTTAAAAACCGTTAACAGCCAAAACTATTTTCCCTCCATCTTGTACATGGAAAATACCGAACAGCGAGGTACAGGGATTGAGAATGCGTGAGAATGGTCCATTCAGGAGAATGCGTCGGAACGGTCCATTTCGATCGGACAGGTCCAATCGCAAAAAGTTGTCCACCTCGAAAGGTGGGCCGATTTTTTCGAAACCTTTCTGGTTGGACTGAACCGATCCATTCAGTTTTAGATCGAAATTTCCAGAAATTTTCGTTGAATGGATCGCGCCACGAGAGACCTGGGGAAGTAGTATGAGTCATTTCATTAACAGTACACAACACATTTATCTCTAATTGTTCACCTGCTGGACATGTAATGTAGCCTGCGTTAACAGCAGTTTCCGTTGCCAAAGAAAGCCAAAGATATTTGTTTTCGCTCAGAGAAGGCGGTAATCTGACTTTGGGACGCCAAAAGAGGATCGATCAAGTCTCTAAAAATCTTCTGACCTTTGTGGACATTGCTTACAAATTGAAAACGGCCGAGGACTTTCAAGCAGAGAAAAGTGAACCAGCTGGAGCACCAAGCAAATGGTCGCTATGGCCGGTGAAGTCCAGTATGTCAGTAAGCTTATTCTAAATTGGGATCGAAGATAATGTAAGAGGCATCATTCAGTTTTCTCAGTAAGAGAAATCATGCCTGGATTTTATATGAGTGACACAGCTGTTGCGTTTGCGGTATTGATCTGACTGATGGAGTTCTCCTTTAACATCAACGAGTTGCTGCCTGATCTCATCACACTCGTCGACGATAAATTGGCACCATTTCGGGCTCGAGTGAAAAATGACAGGTGTGTATCATCGTTAAATCTTGTTTCTTAAAGAACGCAATAATTGACGGCTATTGACCTATCTAATTGTTGTTGATATTGAAGAACTTTTACTATGCAATGTGTATGTAGCAGCTGTTATCATATAATATTGGTTTTGTAAGCTTGTTATGATTAATACCTTGTTCATGTGCATTACGTAAGCTTACATTTTCTTGGTGAGATGAGCTTAACGGTTATTATCGAATGTTTTGGTTGAAAGGTATGAATTTGCAAACAAGCAAGCTCAACTCAAAACAGTGATTGATAAGATGGGTGATGCTTCTACAAGGGTGAGTTTTACTTGTTGTTTTAAAATGTTGGAAGAATTATGAATTGCATGACTTACTTTCACTAAGCTTATTTATAACATAACTAAAGCAAAGCACATGCTCTGATTGGTTAATTTAGCGTCTACTATTTGCCCATGGGTGTACACTGCTGACGTGTGTGCTAATGTTCACAAAGCAAATCTTTTGACAGACATTGTTTCCAAAGTAATGGCCGGCGTCCTTCTCCCAGAAATGCGAAACTGTCTTCACAGTTGTGTGAAGATGAAACTTTATCGAGTTACTGGTGTGCAGTCGGTTGTCATGAATGAATTTTCACGCGCTTGTTTTCTCTTGTCATGTAAGACTACATTTTTTTGTGATGTAGCTCAATAAAAGGACTTCTGTCGTTCCAATGTTTCAATGTTATGTTATAAAACAAATGGTAAACGCCGTAGCGTGTACTATTGAGTTATGGATGCACTTGGGAGGTTTGCTAAGCACTCAAGAAGCTAGAGTCGCATGAGGCGATAGCCGAGTGCGACTCTTACGCTTCTTTCGTGCTTAGCAACCTCCCGCGTGCAACCATAACTCAATAGTACACGCTATGGCGTTTACCATTTGTTAATTATTTTCTTTTTATTGGACAGTTTGGCTCTATAAGAGTGTAATATAACTTATTGCCTCTCAGTAGTGGGAGTTGCTAGGGTGGCAAGAGGGTTGGGAGGGGCGGCGTGGTTGGGGAGAAGTTCAGTATACCATGACAATACAGTATAAATCTCCAAGGTTACATGTACAGTGTACATAGACATCTGGGGCAGATACAGGATTTTAGAGAAGGGGGTTCAAGGTACAGACTACCAAAGGTGATCCCCTGTGGGGGGTCTGGGGACATTGTCCCCTCAGAAAACTTTAAAAATTTTGGTCCTCAGAAATGGGATTTGTAGCATTCTGACACCAAGTCAGCATGTTATAACATCTCTTTTTTTTTTTTAATTTAGGGGTTTCAACTGAACTCCCTGAAACCCCCTAGATCTGCCCCAGGACATGTCCCCTCTTCACACCCCTCTATCCCCCAGTCACTGTACTGCCCCAAACCGTTGCTAACACATGCTACTGTTCAAATGTATGTAATGAGTTTAAGTACCTATACTTGCTTCTCATTCCCGCAGTTATTATCAATCCTCAAGATGCCAAGCAGTGCATCATGAGGGGATGAAAAGGATGTCCATCCATGAATACTGATCCTATTTGCAAGCCATGATATCTAATTCAGATGTTGATCCCTAGGGTTCAAGCCATGCTGCTGATACAATGTGAATTTCTAGATCAGTAACATCCATTTTACATAAGTAACTTACAGATAATGGTCTATCCTCCAGGGGAATGGAAAAGACATATTTGTAAAATCTAATTCTTTTAATTAAATATGACAAAACGTAGTAAAATTAAGGTAGCAGAAGAAAACTATTCTTTATTATCATTTTATTTTTATCACTAACAAATCTTTCCAGGCTCAAGGTTTGCGTGCACCTATCACCAGTGCAGTAAAACTCCAACATTCAGACCACAGGCTTTACGTTATGAAGGATCCATCAGCAAACAGGTGAGTGTCTTATTCTCAGGATCTTTCTGTAATATAGTCGTCTTGTACCAAAGGGTGGGGGAGGTGATGGTAGGGGAGTGACAAATGGAGGATTTGAGTGTCAGAAAGTCTACGTGAATTTTCTAATCATTCCAAGGACTGTATTACAAACAGTAGTAACCAAAATTTTATTGGTCTGTAGATGGTTGACTGTGGTATGAATTAGAAGTTACAAGACAGTAATTATTGTAACACAACTGTTTGAGGAAGTCCTTGTATTTATTTGTGTGCAGTTGTAGATTCATCATCAGTCCTTCTTGTACTGTGGGACGCATAGGCCTTACAGTTGTAGGTTCACTGTAGGTATAATTAATGCATTTATCTCTTGCCTTTAGTGATTTAGGAGCAGTCATTGGGATTCTAAAAGTTGGTCATAAGAAGCTCTTTTTACTGGTATGTAATCCAATATACTGATCTATGACTGCCTATTACAGTATGAAACTATGTATTATACCAATCTATACAGAAGTTGAGAGCAGTGCTCACATTAACATGTACTAATTGAATATAATTGTACTGTTTTGACTTGAGGCACTTTAATTTACAAACACTGTCTGGGCAATACATGTATTATTAGGGAGCTTAAGCAGACCACAGACATAACGGCAATGAGAATGCCACCAAACAAAAGGGATGATGAGCAAAACAACAGCCATACATGTGCATTATAGCTCTTCAAATGGTACATTTCATAGCCATCCTCTGCAAAATAACAATGTGAAATGACCAAGTGCTGCATAGTCTGGGGAATGTGAATGAAAGTGGCTAATTTTTCATATCTCTTTTTGGAATTGAACACTGTCACTACATATTTAGCCTGAGAAGGTTAAGAAGCCATTGGTGTACTGAACAGATCAAGAAAACTGCAAGATTCTTAGTTAAAATATAATTCAGTTTTATTAGGTGTCATCCTTGGCATCACTGCACAGCATTGTTGCTTAAGCTCCTAATTGGTTTATAAGGACATTGCAAGTCAAATGTTCAATGGCTTTTACAAGAAAGTTTTGCTTTTTGAAGTATACATGCTGTGCTTATATCATCAGGACACGCAAAATGTGCAGTATGAGGTTAATCCCTTGTGTGTACTGGATTTCTACATTCATGAGTCTCGTCAAAGAACAGGGTGTGGCAATAGGATGTTTGAGCACATGTTGAAGGTATTAATACTAAGTGAAGTTATTTTATTTATTATGTGGCTGCAGTTGTAGCTCCACTGGCAGGCAAGATGAACTGAATCCTGCACTGTGATTGGCTACCCAAGCAGGCAAGATTGTGCTATCTTACCTGTTTGGAATTGCCCACTATGTCTCGCAAGAAAATGTTCAATGTTCTTTTTCCATATTAATAATAAATCCTTTATTGACCAAGCTTCATCGGTCAAGATGGCTGGATATTGACCTTGTTCTTGGTCTGGGTATTATCTGTTTAAGGACCTTGACTCCGTGTCGAGCCATGAGAACTCAAAAAAAGACCTTGGCCAATATCCCGCCATCTTGACTTCACACTTGGTCAATAAGCCAGATATAAACAAAAGTAAAGACTTTTTAATTTGTCTGGAGCTTGAAACTAGTTTTCCTCATGATTGTACATACATAGTCAACATGGGCATTTACACATATAGTCACTTATGGGCCAGTGAAATGTAGATACAGGGTTGTAGTTGTAACAAACCTGCACTTACATTTGTATACTTGCATATATTATGATATATCTTTTTAGATGGAGGGTAGAATGGCACACCAGTTGGCTATAGACAGACCTTCTCACAAGTTTGTCTCTTTTCTGAAGAAGTACTATGGTCTAAAGAATGCTATACCACAGGTTGGTCAGAAATTACTATTCCATGGGCATTTCATGAGAATTACAAGAATTCCATAGAATTCTGACCATAGAATTGTTATCCTCATCTCAAGGTACAGAAAAATCCCTACTCAATGCACATAACTAGGTCTATTTGTCTACTGAAATGAAAAATCTCTGAGATTTACACCATCTGTTTGATTAGGATAATGTTTACTCTGAACAGCTATTTTAAAATGTATGCACACGAGGCTATGGCTGTTCCTAAATGAAATTGGTAGGTAAATGTTGACTAAGTGTCCTCTTTTCAGGCCAATAACTTTGTTATCCACGAGCACTTCTTCTCTGATTTGCAAGGTAAGAAATGACTGTTATGGCTGTAACAATTAGGCGTCGCTAAGCCTTCTTTGTACGTTTGTGTATTTTGCATTGCTGTTGGTCATATCGCGCGGAAGTAAAGCCACAAAAGAAGCCGCAAAGACAGCATTATGTAAATTTTGAGACAAGAGTCTTCAGCTACGCAGCTACGTGGTTTCCGTGCGTGTTTACGCGCTCGCTGACCCGTTAAATCGTTTGTGTATTCCTTCAACCTGTTCATTCGTCAATTTTTCTTTTCTTTTTTTTTTTTTTGCATGTATTGTAGCTGTCGGTCATGTACCTCGTCGAAGTCAACGCCTTGCTAATGCTGGTCAGTCAGGAAGGCCTCCAGTTCATCCATACCGAAGAACAAGTGAGAATAGAAATTAATAAAATCGCGTACCAAATTGAAAATCCCTCAAATCATGTGGCTATCCTTTTGCAATCAATTTCTTCATGCAAATGTTTGGCCATTATACTTAACTTGTAACCATAACACTGGGTAACTTGGATCCTTTTTTGCCATCTTCGGTTTCTCCAGCTTCAACTATAAATCTCCCTCCCCCCTCCTCCTCCAGCCCCTTCCTACCACTTCAAGTGGTCTTCAGAACGAGTAAAACTGGGGTGCGTAAAACGTTTTCGGTAGATATTTTAGTTCTAAATCTTGTTAAGATATGACGCGATCAGTGATTGTATTACAGTACATTGAACTTTATTTGTCGTTTTAATACCAATAATTACACTGACTGACTTTAGCTTGTACGCTTAGGTTCCCTCACTAGCAAGGCAGGATGTATAGTTCATAGTCTTAACAGAATATATACAACTTTAGCGGGTAACGTGTTGACAAGAACATCTGCAACATCTGGGGTTGAAATCCAGAAGTATCTGATAATTTGGAAAATTTGGAATAAGACAATAACCAAGACGAAACCGAGGATTGTTATCATTATTGAAACCAAGTTTTGGGTTAATACAATGAGGAAACGTTTACAATACTTTGGCTCTATTTAAGTGTCATACATGTAATTAAAATTGAACAAGTAGACAGCTTTGAATTATACCAAGGTTAATTATATAGAGTGGTTTTCAGTTGGGTGTCGTAAAACCAAAACCAAACCAGTTACCTACCAATTACACCACTCAGACAATTCCAAACTGTAGTACAACCAAAAACAAAGTAGTTGCCTGATTGCTTTCGACACTCAATTAAAAACCGTTCTAAGCAAGTGATGGTATAGCATAATGCAATCAAAGATAAAGATCTAACTCTCTAGAGGCTTTAAGTTCTTGATGTAGAAAGCCCCAAGAGACGCTAATATTGCGACCAATTTTCATTGCGGTCAGTGACCCCAAAGTTAGTACGAACAGCAGAAAAAATGTACCCATTGATGTTAACAACTATAGATGCTGAATCATTATGTGGCAATCAGGTAATTTGTACAAAGTATCTACTTCATTAAAACTAGTGCCGAATTCATTGGTTGTTTGGCCTGGTAGCGTGTTCACGAAGCGTAACATCTAACACCGATGTATTATTGTACACAACCAGGACAAGAAAGTTTATAAATTACGCTAGATTTCAGCGGTGCAGGAACTAGGTCCTTGTTAGAACAAAACTTTGAAATTTTAGCTGTATCGTAATGCAAAGACCAGTAGTAACGTACGATGATCATTCTTGTCTTTACATCTTTCTCCGCAGTTCTAATATGTGGTCTTTCATATACAGTGTTTTTACTAGCGTGCATCGTAATGTATTATAAACTTGGCCTTTTCACTTAAGTTATGTTTGTTAATGTAATTGTTCATTAGCAGTCCTTTTTTTTTTTGCCAACATAAAGTTGAAGTGTTGACAAAGGGTAAAGTGTAACTTGACAAGATGGCAGCTGGTCACTGTGCTCTGACTGGCTATCATTATTATCTCCTCAGAGCTTTATTATCTAGCTCTCTGCACGCACTGCAGGCCTATGATGCCCCCTCATCATAGGCCTGCAGTGCGTGCAGAGAGCTAGATAATAAAGCTCTGAGGAGATTTTGTGAGTTAATCATCTCCCTTCTTTGGACGAGCTTCTAGTGATGATGCCGATGCAGGAGGGGATCTATAAAAGCATGTCAGACGGCAATCGGTCTCCCTTTTGCTCGAAAATTCATGGAGAAGAAGGCTAGGAAGAACGCAAAGCAACATGAGCGTGCGAGCGTGACATGCGAAACTGCGAGCCGTAAGTACTAGCCGTAAGTACTCGCGGCTCGCGGCTTCACCGCTCGACGCTTGTATGTCACGCTTGCACGTTCACTTGTTTTGCGTTCTTTTTTCCTACGGATTTTCGAGCAAAATGGAGACTGCTCTGAGTCAAAACGCATGCTTGAAACAGCCCTATCTTCCATGAACATACGGATAGACGAAGAAGTCAAATCAGTCGCCAAGTTAAAAGCCAGTCTTTAATACTCCCAACAAGATGTTGATGACCTGATAGAGTCTGTTGGCTGGCTGGCGTCAAAGACGAAGCTGATAAGATCCTGCGTGTTTTGAACAAACATGAAAATAAAATGGAATACCTCGAGAATCATACGTCTTCGAAATAACATCCGAATTGATGGTGTCTCTGAAGACGACAATGAAACCTGGCTTACCACAGAAGCGAAAGCAAAGCAAGTCTTGAAAGAAAAGCTGAATATAGAGTTTGCACCAGAAATCGAGCGAAGGCACACTGGGTGCTACACCGAGATCAAGTACCTCCAATGCAGCTGATGGCACCACAACTAGACTAGGAACTATAGTTTGCCGTTTACGTGAGAAGCAATTCTTCGTGCAGAAAGAAGAACCAAACCTTCGGGCCTGTTTGTGAATGAAGAACTGGTAGTTGAAACCATCATGGAGAAACGGAATAATCGACTTGAAAAACTAAGGGAAGCTAAAAGAGCAGGAAAGATGGCATACATATATTTTGTCAAGGATAGACTGATCGACAGACTTTCTGGTGATTGGCTAATAATCGGGGGAGAAACGAAGATCGGACTCAAGAGTGCGGCGGTTAAATGGTCATTACAATAAAATGTTTTAAAATAAGGGTGGTATTAGAAACGTCTTTTCAACTCTCGCTACATGGAGCTCGAGAGCACACTGAGAGAACTTTCTTATACGTATCTCGCTTCACTCGGGCCGTATAAGAAGGACCCCAGGCAATAATCTTCGATTGCGAGCCTCGAGTTTGGCTACCAATAAAAGTCAGGATTTAGTCCGCTAATTTACTCGAAAAACTTTGTGCTTGCTAAGTGGATTTGGCCAATGAATGAAGTTTCATTTACTTCTCTTTCGCTCACTTTCTTCTCTTTCGTCCAATTTATAGACCAACATGATAACGAGCCACCGCTGCTGCAGAGATCTCAGTCCGGCTTATCAAGTCGCCTGTCAACTCGACCGAACAGTGGCAGAGAGTTGTCATCCTTTTCGAATGATAGCGCACACAAGACAGAAGCTGAACCAAGCACCGCACTTACAATAGGTGGCTCACTTCGAGATATCCACCTGCCCCCTGTTGTGCCCAGGCCTCCTTCGAGAAAATCAGCTCCAGGCTCACGGGATTCCTCTGCAGGGGGTAGGTCTGTGACAAGAGGGATGGAGTTAGGGTAGGATGACGCTCGTTTTTATTTACATGGCTTTTTTAATTTCTGTTGTGGTTTGTTATCTCTCCCTTCTATAGTTTTCTTTGTGTATTAAACTGTGCGTGTTCAATGACAGGACTGGTCATTTTCAAGGTTTTTACCGAATTTTCTTGCAGCTGTTTAAAAGGTATAACCCTTTTTCGATGTTTGTATCCCTCAGGCCTCGCAGTACATACAGTCCTGTATCTTTTGTTTGTTTGTGCGTGCGTTAAAGCAGAAGCATACAATCCAAAGCTCTGTGTCAAGCACTACTGATACTTGTAACGCAAACGGTCTGAAGTTGTTACTTCTACATCAACACTCTAAGCTGGGCAAAGATTTGTGTATACATCATCTACATGTACTCTCGAAGTGTGATCAGAAATTTGCAATCGGATACGAATAACCGCAACTGAATTTTTGTTTTTATACTCCAATTAATCCACTGACCCACTTTTTTCATGAAACACCAGACCATATGAAGCAACCAATCACGTTCGCTCAGAAGCTTTCAACTCGTCACGTGGTTTGGCGGCTCGCGCCACATCGTACAGTCACCACTCGAGCCGCGCTGGGTCAGCGGATATTGCAAAGTCGCACAAGGACGCTGCAGTAGCAGTCATAGCATTGGACACGAAAGCTGATAACAGTAGCTTTTATAGAAACAATAGTGGAGGGAGAGCTAGATCACTGCATCTCACTTCAGTGGAGAATCCTTTCGTGGAACAGGTGGTGACAGTACCGATTGCTGCACAGAAACAACAAGAAAGGTGAGTGGCCTTGAAAGGATATTTTTTTACAGTGGAATCCTGTTAATACGGTCACCAACGGACCATGAACACTTGGCCGTATTAACGGGGTAGGGTCAAATTTCACAACTGGTCACATTTTGAGTGACGTCTTAACATATGTTTCACAATTGCACTTCTAAACAACTGTTCTTTAATAAGTATCAGGAATGCAGATATTATTTTTAAAAAATTGAAACTTACATACAATATTAATAATGGAAAGACGAACATAACTGGTTTGAGTGGCCGTATAAACAGGGTAAAATTAGAAAGAATTATACAGGTTGGGATTTCAGAATGTAGCCGTTGGCCGTATTAACGAGGTGGCCGCATTAAAGGGGTTTTCTTATCAGAAAAAAAGTGGGACAAAAAAGTGGTCGTAACAACGAGGTGACCTTAGGGCGGGGTTCCACTGTATTGTTTTTGGTATGATGGTGTCAACGTTGATTAAGGTAAAAGGCGGGAAAAAAAATATGAAAAACAATCAAAACAAAACTTCGGATTTATATATAATGTGCACCACTGCTAAAGTAGCAAGCTAATGCGATATTTCAAAGTTTATTCTCAAGTTCTGCCTGCTTATGCTTGACATTAGATGATACAGTCTCAAAAAGGCATTCAGTACAAACTTATAAATGAACTATTAAAAATGCAGTAAGAAAATAGGAAGATATCACCACTAGAACTTAGTTAAGGTTTTTTTTTTTTTTACAAGAATCCATGACATCATGTGTAGGAATAACTTGATATGTTTCTTTTTCGTTTGTTAGAGTCTCATCAGCAGTTGCGTCACAAGTCGCCAAAGTCGAACAAGGTCATAACTCCAATATCTCTAGCAGCCAAGCACTGCAAGCAACTGTCCCTCCAAGCGGATTAACTTCCAGTGGAAACTTTTCCGTCAGCACACTTTTCAACAATCACTATGCCGTCCGTCCGCCGTTCATGGGAAGTTCCTGGAACATTTTTGGAGTGCCGACTAACTTGAACAAAGACCCCAGTTCGGCAAATTATATGTACACGAGAAGAACTCAAAAGCGACATCACCCATTCTGAAAACAAAAACTTTTTTTTTTTTAATCCAAATTTATTTAATATGTATTATATATAAATAAGTTTTTTTTTAAATCAAAGTTAATGATAACAGAGTTTGCTTACTCTGGTGATGAACGAATGACATTCTCTCACTATAGCCTTATTCTTATTTACGTGGGAGTCTCTAATTTCACCAACAAGACTCGCTTTCTAATTGGAAGCTTTTAACTTTCAACTGACATGAACCAATTTCCAAACGAAGGAATGTGAAAAGAACACTCACGTGGAAAGAGCACAGCTTTGCTCAAAGTGGAATATCGGTTCATTCGAAAACATCTTACTCTGAACAGTTCATATAACTGGGTGGCACTACGTGATGGTCTAAGTCTACAGTCTACCGTAGCCGCGCGTCTGAGGGTCGTAATTATCTCTTGGTCACTTACCTATGCGGAGTTGATAATTCACTCGTGTACAGTCATCTGCCTGAGGCTCCTTGCGTGAGACCTTCATACATGCTTCCCCTTGGATAGCCTCCTTCGCAGACGTTCTTTGAGTTCGTCACGCAATCTTCCTCCTGTTGGGTAAGAAGATTGCGTGACGTGCACGAAAACCGTCTGCGTGGGACCCTACCAAAGATATGGCATTTGATTCTCAGAAATGGCCACTATTGACCGCGTGCATTAGTTGAGACTTGACTATGGTGTGACTCGATAAGAGTGGTTTTCAACTGAGTATCGAGTATTTTTCTTCATTGGCCTAAAGAACTTCGTGATCTACTCAATCAGTCAGATGGAAAACACTTGTTCGCATGGGTGGGACAAGTTCGAGTTTTGATTGGTTCACTGTGTTCTTTACGTTTGTTGTGATTGGTGATAGTAATTGCTTTGGATTTGTTTTTACGATACTCGAAAACTGCTCTAATACGCTATGCATACATACATACATACTTTATTGACTTTCCTCTAAGAGGCTTTTCAAAGACAATAACGTAAATTTAAATAAGTGCAACAATAAAAATAATAAAGTGGCAACAATGTACGACAAAATAAGATGGCAACAATGTACGACAATAGCAAACTAAGAATGTAACATATGGTTTAGTTGAAGCAGTTTCATTTTTTTAAAGAAATATGAGTGTGGCAGAAGTCAGTTTTCTTTTATTCTGATCTCATTAAATGTCTTTTGGTAAAATTACGCGTTCTTATTGGGCAGTTAAATATTTTTATGTTTTGTACTTTTTCGAAGAAGGTGTATGAAAATGACACACATAGCATACCACCGTGGTTATAACTCAATCTTTTGCTTCCTTTCCTACTCAAATACGATAACTGAAATTGCGCGTGTTTCTCAGATGCCATAGTGATT
Organism: Orbicella franksi; assembly: GCF_964199315.1. Lineage (NCBI taxonomy): Eukaryota > Metazoa > Cnidaria > Anthozoa > Scleractinia > Merulinidae > Orbicella > Orbicella franksi. The sequence goes on along the minus strand of NC_138145.1, from coordinate 20,242,732 downwards.
TTACAAGCAATAAGAAGTGAACTGCACGTGGCATGCTACGCTCGGGGACCTTTTATATCGCATCGAAATTAATTCAATAGCATTGTGTACCATTTGAGTATCGTTAACTGGCGCTTCAATCTTAAATGGAACGGAATGGAATACAGACCCATTCTCATGCGATGTTAGGATTTGTAAGCCACGCTTACGTAAACGAGACTTCTTCGTTATGCGGTGGTCGCTGTTGTAGCCTGTGTACATCCGCGGGGCAGATGTACACGGGCTATCGCTGTTGCAGGAATCGTAACTGCTACAAATGATCTAACACTGACGAAACATGCTGTATCCATTTGTAGGAGTATCACGTCTTCTTGACCAATCAATGGCCATCAAACTAAACTCATACGTGTATTATCTCACGTGTCAAACGTTTTAACATATCGATACAACGTGAAAATGTTTTCTTCGACTTCCTTACCGGTTCAAATTTTTTGCAGCTGTTTTGGTTGAGTTTGGCTATCAAATATGGACCGTATAGACCTCTTGTGAAAAATCCTCCGTAGGAAAAAAGATGGCGGCTGTACATTTTACCACAATACCTTGCGAACCTACCTCTGCCATTATGCACCAGGTAAGCCATGTTTTGCAATATTCATCCCTGTACATGTACTAACAACATCGTGAATGCTAGGCTTGAAGATTTCAGAACTTTTCTGTACGTTTTTGTGGGCGTTGTTAAGGTTTCCACGTGCAAAGAATTATGGGTAAATTTACCAGTCTCCATCTGTTTTCCTACGGAGGCTTGAGTTCGAATTCCTGTCCCCAGCGGATGTCGTCGGAGTAAACGGCGACTGCTGTGACCTTGCCTAAGTTTCGAAAAGCAAAACAAAACGGACAACATACATGCTATGGTGTAACCTCTGCAACTTTGATTTTATCCTTGTCAAGATTATTATTACTCTATTTTTAAAGGCTAGTTCTAAGTTGGATCCTATACCTCGTAACTGCGTTTGGTTTGATATTATGAACCAATAAGTAACATAGGTCGACAATGGTACTGTCAACCTCTCTGAAAGAAGTTCAGTCACGGTGTTTTGAGTTATTTTGGCCGCGTACGGGATTACCTTTTAAATTTTTACGGAAACCTGAAATTAGTAGTCTTCTACAATGGAAAAGCACCAAAGAGATAATAATAATCAATAAAGGAACAAGGATGATTATGATGTAGAAGATTAACACGAATTACAAACGACGACTATTAAGTGACGCAGTTCTTTTAAGCATTCTCTTTTCATGATTCGTTCTAATAACCACCCCCCCCCCCAAAAAAAAAGGGAAAAAGCGAAAGCTCGGTTGTCTTTTTCTTCCTACAACTGAAACGACATTTCCTTTCTGAAACCTACTGAAAATCGTAAGAGTATTGGCTAAGGACATGTGCAAGGGTCAAACGAGGCATGCCTAAGTTTAAAATTCAAAGATTGATAACTCTTGTCGATTTCTCTAGACAACTCTTTAATATCCTGCGTCGGTTCGTAAGTTCTATGTCATTTCCTTCACAAGTGCTTCCGTTGTAATTCACAATAGCACCTTGGTTGTTATGATCTGGAGTGACAAGGCGTTTTTATCACGGGCTGTGTCAATACTGCATGGTGTCTGTGACTGTGAGTCATGAGAAACAACTTCTTCGGCGCCAAGACAACCCTGGCAGGATTGGCGCCTTTTGTAAGAGGTTTATTTTGCAAATTACTATTTTGGAAGAAAGCTTTTAAGCACTTAACAACGTTTAGGATCAAATGCTTAAGTCTTTTGCGTTTGTTTGAAGCAGTTATAAGAAAAGCCGTTATGCACACGGTGTGAAGTTTTTTTATTTCGCAAAAAGGCTTATTAAGACTATACTCGTTCTAAATCAGCCTCCCTCGCTACACACATGTTCCAGTTTAAAAATAGTGGTTAGATATTGAACAATAATGGTGTCATTGTTTAGCTAATAAAATATCGAAGGCTACTCAAAGCGTTAAAGAGCTTGATGACGTCACTGCACCTAGCGATGTGATAAACAAGTATAATATTTAAAAGGTTTTTGACCGATGTTTACAAGAATCTTTTCCAAGGTTTAAGATTCCGGATTCCGCTTATCTAAATAATGAAAGTCACTGATCTTTTCCCCAGAACTAGTTACAACTCCCACGACAGAAAACTCCAGAAAGCTCCGTTCATCCATAGCTATCTTGAGGCTCGTTTACATGTCATAGGTAAAAGGTTAGCTTGTACAAGAACAGGGTTGAAACGAAGTTGGGTGAAAGCTATTGAAGGTTTGCGCAAATGAGCGTTATGCCACTTAAGATAGCGTGCAGTTTCATAAAAAAAAAAAAACGTTATCGTCTTCGTGTGAAACAATACTAACCACCTTGCCCACCTTGTTTGCGTAGTCGGCACTCCCAAGAGCGATAAGGCAGAGGCCAAGACATCAAGAGAGGGTCTCTTCCTTTTTTTATTTGCGCGCTCACGAAAGTGCGCTCACGAAAGGCCATGCAAGGCGCCAGGAAATTTTCCACCAGTTTCGAGAATCATTTCAAATTCTTTTGCCTGTTCAATTGCTGCTGAGGCTTGCTGCTGTATACTCTTCTTTAGAGATTAGCCCCAATGCAAGACGCTGCAGTTTGTTGATATGTACCTACTGAGCGCTAATTGCTTTGCGGCGGGTAGTTTCGAATTGCGCATTGACATTATAGTGCCTTTGAATTTTATATCTTTTTATCTATGAAATGTTTCGATTCAATATCGGAACTTTTTTAATTTGAAAATAATCGGACCAAAAACCACAGTCTAATCCCATGAGCTCGATTTAAGCAATTTTAGTTCTCGAATTTGCCGAGCGTGGGATAAATATTATCAATATCAGTGATGTTTCAGGGCGGTTTCAGTTTTGTTTCAGGCTTTTCTTTCAACAACAAGTTCTTATTAGGCTTACTTTATACTGTATACTTTACTTTATCAGCATACACAGCATTAAAAAGTGTTTCAGAAGAAATTGTGTGCCCTCTTTATCGCGTGTTTCGTGCTGAGCTGGTTTCTTTTCCTTCCTGCGGAGGAAAAGAGACTTCGGTTGGAGCGGCTTGACAGACTTCGGAAGGAGCGGCTTGACACAGACCATAAAACGCATACCTGAACATACTCTTATTTTATCTACCCTATAGAGTAACTAGTGTAAGTCGCTAATACAAACAAATGTAGTTGAAATTGCGTCGTTTGGTTTTTTCCTTAATATGCAACTGTTCCGCGGCCGCCCCTCGTAATTGAAAAACCCTCAGCAATCCAAGCACTCTTCTCTTAAGTTTTATAGCGTGCACACAAAATTAGTTTTATTTTAATAGTTTGTTAATATAGCATAAATGGTTAGTGTCGTAATTTCGATTGAACTTTAGCATAAACTGTATAGAGTAAATATTGTTAGTTAGTAATTTGTTTTAATGCACTTGCGTATAACTCTATTAAAGGCCATACTTTTCTCTCGTCTTTCCAGAATTCTTCGGGCGTGACGAAGTCTTGATTGCTTTATTTACGGATTTGTATATTCGTTTGTAATTTTTTATGACATTGTTTGGTTGTTTGCTTTCGTCTGTTTTTCCCATGTAACTGTAACTTCACTGACGTGCATATCATGTTTTGATTTGATGGAAAAATGAACTAAATTGAAAAGGAAACCGTAGCTATAAATGGCTGCTATACAGTGTTTTGTTTGATTAGTTTTCCAAGAAATTAACGCCGGATATCACATGAACAAGGCCAGGGCTATAAATTTTATAAGAAGTTCTAGTGTGTTTTGGTCTAAGAGCTGCAAAGTTATGGCTCATTCACAATTAGGCAGTATATCACTGTCAGATGAAAAGGCACCGCTATCATATCTAACCTCTCTTTCACGAACAAAAAAATTTCCTCCCACATGTTCCTTTTCATCCAAGTCCTGAGTAGTATGAGTACCACTCATCTGATCAAGGATTTTGCTCTTCATTTTGCCGATTTTTTTAATCGTACTTGTCCTAAACTATAAAAGATGAGGCAGTAGATAAAAACGCCTTCACACAAGGAAATAATCTTTGGCAAACTTTTAACACTGGATTACCGAGTGGCATTGGGGAATGTACGACAGCTACTGCGAGAGGTCGGAAGGATACTCTGGGTGTAACTTCAAGCGAGTGGAAAGAGACCGTGCTAAGATGGGTTTAACATCATGGGCCGCAGCTGCAGGTGCGGCCAAGAACAGGGACAAGGGGAGGCAACTCATTCCTTTAGAGTAAGACTACAGAGGCGTTATTTTGGCGCCATCAAAACTAAAAATAACGAAACACGCGTTGACTTTCATAAGCTGACTCTGTTCGCGAATCACAGTATGAATTTCATCGGTGCACCGTTTTCAATGGATTAGTATTTCTACACTTATTACAACTGATGGCAGGATAAAAACATGTACACAAATATAGACAAATAAAACGCTCAAATACACAAATTCCTAAAAAAAACCTTACCAGATTCCTTTTCAACAAAGTTAAATTATCAATGTTATGTATAGACGGAAGTAAATATTCAAGTTATCCACTATTCGATCAAACTAGTAAAATTTAAAAAGATTGATCCTGGCATAGCCCCCCTTCAGTTTAATGTTATCTAAGCCTCCGAGGATGTTGCAGTCTTCTACGGAATAAAAATTTAAGTACTTAGTAATATCACATTTTCTAATCTACCAGTAGCTAATCGCGTGCTCTTGTCGGTTCCTCAATTGTATCGGATACTGACAAACTTGAATCTAACAGAAAGCTGTTACATTTCAGAGTTGTCAAAAATAGACCAAAAATTTAACAATGGGCTGTATGACTGCCGCGAGGCTGAGCAAATAGGCACCTTTTTTCTAGCTAGCGCTTAAACCCTTGATTCTACTGCAAGTCGCTGTAAAGGCTTGTAAAATTCCGTCCAGTGCTCAGTTTTCCTCCCAAAAACAAACATAATCGAGCCATTTTGTGCAGTTAATCACACTGTGGTCAATATCAGTCTTCGTTTTCAAGTATGTCCTTAGTTTAAGTAAAAACTCGTGAGTCGTTAATGAAAATAAATTTAAATTAAATTACTTGCTCCGTGTATTAGCGCACTCAACGCGCGAGATTCGTTTAATTTTTCTCGCTCTCGTGCATTCCAAAAGACAAGCAAACCGCACAGAAAGTGGCTGAAAAATCAGATTTTATGTCTATGCAACGAACGACTCTTTGTTGATAATTGTATAACAAAAGAAACGAAAGGTTTCCATAAATATGGGAAACATGTTCAACCAGTTAACATCAGAGCACGAGTGACCATCTTTGCGGAAAATGAAAACATGCCAGCAATTTTGTTCCTGCCGTGGAGTTTCAGGTGCCGGAAATGTTTGAGAAGTCCGCGGTTCTATCTTGTCTTAGGTCTGTGAGCTATTGCAAACTTTGTGTAGTCATTGCACGATTTTTGATCAAAACTGTTCACAAAGGTTCATAATCAATATTGAATTTAACACACTCGCCACATTTTCCACTCATGGAGCAATGGATCCTCATCTGATGACGTAACTTGCGCAATAAGTCAATCATTTTCCCTGTTACATAACTGGAACAAACCTCAATTTCTCACAACAAATATTTCAGTTTTCCAAAAATACTTCTTACGTTTCCCTTCAGTACTTTGCCCAAGTGCATTCTTAGTGATCTCGCTTTGTGTATGTACTTGCACTTAACTTATCTTCCCTTCATAAGGCTTGTATCCATAAGTTATCCGCACGAATGAAGTGTTTTTTCCTAAGACACAATTGCTTATTTTGGCCATACTAATGGAAGCTGAATCTCGTAGATCTTTACGAGATGAAGACGGCTTTTCCATCTTTGTTGTTCAGCGCGACCATATCTCACTATCTGTGCTCGTTAGCTAGCGTTTTACTGGAGCATGTTACTTGTAGCCTTGACGCAAATTGCAAACAAACAAGAGCTGAGACCATCTGAGAAAACCCAATATGCTCACATAAAATGCGAGTTAACTGGCGTGCATTTGCAAACTCTTCGTGCATAACAACACTTCTCAAGATGGCTTCGCTTAATCGAACCTCCGTGGGATCGTAATATGTGACAATTTTCTGCTTCTTTGACAAGTTAATTACAAAGAATGAAAGTGCTACATTGTTAAATTATAACGCACTCGTATATCCTTTATTTTTGAGAAAGTTTTGTTCCTCTTTGATTCGACAGATTAACTGTTCGAGTACTTACGTGGTCATGCGATACAAACGCCCATTAATAACCTTAGATGGCCTCTAATTTGAGTACAAGGTCACGTCAAAATCTGCGACTACGCAACCTTTCGAAACATCGGCAATTATCACCAAAACAAAAGGCAGCATTCCGATTGGCTGCTTTGTAATAAACACTTTAGACCAGAAAGGGTTTCTCTCGCATAAGCAATGAACGTTGATATCGGACAGTGTACGAGATTGTGACTGAGAAAATCGAGGAACAACATGGTTCGCCCCATGCAGGGCAAGGATTTTGGATGGTTCTTGCGCAAATAAGTGGTATTTTACATGCTTGGATTTGTCGCAATGTTGTCCGAAAAGTTGGAAGGATGGCTCACCATATTAAGTAAGTAACTGCACAACCGAGTGAAAATTACAAATCGGAAATCGATGAAGAATAGTTTACTAATTCAAGTTTGAATTTTTCCTTTCATGCTGTCAGCCGAGGACGGAAGCGAGTGGCTAAACCGACTGTGCGTGCTGTTTTCAAATGAAAAGAAGCTGAGGACGTTCGTCGATGATAACGTGAGTTGTTGGTGAATTCTCTCGTCTGAAAAGTTATACAACACTAAGAGACGTCAACCTTTACTGACATGAGATTTTAAGTGACTAATGCTTGTTCTTTTATCTCTTTCAAGGAATATCTCGACTGTGTTCGGTTTCTGGCTGCAACAAGTAAAATCAAGGCCAAACTCCTCGACTGTCCCGATCTGATCTCGAATCCAACACACGAAGGTAATTTCATCAAGTTTAATTCATTTCTTTCTTTTTTTTTTTTTTTTAAAAAAAATCATTTTGGATGCATCTATCATGTGTCCGTAGCAAGCAACGGAATATTGACTTATTCAAAGCATGAAACCGGTATCACAATATTGAAATGGCCCCTAATTTGATTTCTCTGGCCGCCTCCAAGCGTGTTTTTACGTCATGTGTTACTTTGGTGAAATATTCAAACAGCAGTCTCTCCCGCAGCTTTATCATTGTCAGAACTCCATCACAGGCCGCAACGGACAACTGGGCAAGAATATCTTTCAATAAAGAAACACTCTTCATTCTTATACACTGTCAGCGACTAAATTGGTAGCTTAAAGTTTACTGGCATCGCCGTGGCTATAACTTTTGTACCATTGCGATTCGTTTATTCGCGGTTTTGTCGGAGAACAATTCTTAACGTCAATGCTCGACTTAACCATCTCAAAATGATTATTAACGACAAGTCTTCATAGGCTGCTCTGTTGAGTTTTTCGACTTAGAACCAGCGGAAGATTTGATATTGTGTAGGTTGATTAAATAACCTTATATTATACATAATTTTCGTTCTGCTTTTTTAAGCAATTAGAGAGTAAACTCGCTTGTTTGGAATACTGATGACAAAAACAAACTCGAGCATGAACGAAAATTTCCTTGGTCGACTAATTTCTTTATGTCTATTCAAAGCAGGCCGTGTCTTTGTTTACATTCACTGATCTTGTAAAGCATGACAAAGGTCTTTGTTTGTGATGCTGCGTTCTGTTATGATAGTGGCAATTCAACGTGAGCAACATACGCCAAACTACTCGTCATAAGTTGGTGCGGAGATCTGAAGCTGTAGACAGAAACATCGGTAAAAAAAAGTACTCTTTTTTTAGCACCAAATTGATCATTTCAACCCCCGGGCAATGATGTTTAGTCACCCTCAAGCAATTTCTATTGTTTCGACAAATTGCCGCACTTTTGCATTTCCTTTCTGAGTTTATTTCTATTTTAAGGTTTGAATTAAATCCTTTGTCAAAGACCACTAACATTAAACAAGTTCCAAAGATTTTCCTGGCAGATCGTGATAAAGTAGAAACATTTTCTTCTAGATTTTCTTCCTCTGTTGACAATACACCCCCATGATACAAACAGCGGGGCCTATATTCACCTGTAGTCTTGTTCTCCGTCAGCTTTTCACTTCACGTTGGCGGTTTTTTTACGTAACTATTGTCCAACTTGTTAACATGTCAATCAAAGACGCCGACTGAGCCGAAATTCTCTTTGATCTTGCCGCGGTGAGATCAAGGGCTTATTCAATATAGAGGTCTCCAAACGGTTGCATGCTGATAATTTTGTAGGAGAAGTTTATAAATTTGTTATGTAAAGTGTATAAATATTTACTTTTTGTAGAGTTAAATATTTGTCTGTTTTTTCACTGCAAATTGGCAACTAATGTAAGCTGTCGGCGTTTCTTTTGAAATCGCAAATGGTCCAAGCCTTTCTCACCTTGTCTAGGTTAATTGTTTTATGATTTGTTGGTGTTAGCAAATTCACTCACAAAGGCTCAAAGCTGGATTTAAGACCTGGCTTTGCGGTTTTTTCATTGCGCTAAAAGAGGGATTACTTGAAACAATCATTTCCCTTTCAAGTAGTAATTATACATAATGTTGTCGATCCAAGCGAGTCACGTCATAAAGTATTTTTATTTGCTTTTTGCGTATTCAACATCCTGCGACGAGAAAAGCGCTTTTTACAACCAGTTACATCCTCGACCTTGCGAAACACTGATGCAATGTTTTTGATTCAACAGGTTTCGCAAGGGTGTTTATTAAACATAGAGATTTTGTATAACAAAATGAAATTGCAGGTTTATTAGTTATTCTGTTTGGCGGTCTTACTTTAATATTTGTGTTCGCGTGGAAAGCTTCTCGTTGCCATCGACTGTGGTTTAATACTATATGCACACAGTTTATGAGAGAGAAGCTTAATCAACCTTATTCAATAGGCGGCGTTATATGCGTCTACAATTAGTTTACAGAATCGTGAACGATTATAACTGTCCCAGGCAACTACAAGGCTATTTTGTATTACGATCCGACCTCCTTGGTAAGGTCTTGAGAGACAACAGAGAACTTCATCTCCCTAGAACTAAAACTGCTATGGGCCAGTCCACATTCATGGACGCTGCTGCCAAGGAATGGAATGACCTCCCAAACGACCATCGAAACTGCAGTAGTCTGAAAATTTTTTAAGCTAAACTTTTTAAATTTTTTAGTGATTTAGACAAGACTGATCATAAATGTAGTGTTTAGATTATTATTTTTTATTATTGTTTGACTGATTATTGTTTTTTACCATGTAATTTATAGATACTGATCATCGGTTTATACCAGCGTCTTCCTCCCGGACTTCGCTGATCGGTCTTTCAGTTTTAAATGAAGCTTTTATCATTATTATTATTATTATTATTATTATTATTATTATTATTATTATTATTACTATTATTATTACTATTATCATTATTATAGCAGTTTTTGAAAGAATTAAAAGGAAGCGATTAATCATTTGAGTAGGAAAATTATATTTCCTGAAATTGTCATGTCTCCTCAAGAAATTAGCTGATCTTTTTAAACTGTTATCAAAGAGAATTTGAAATAAATTTTCAATTTAACTTCCAATATTAATGCTGTTTTTAAAACGAACGTTTATGCCACGTTTTAATTTCCAAAAAGGCATTGAAATTGGACTAGAAGTAAAGGTAAAACAATGTAAATTGTTTTGAAAGCATTTTGATCAATTGATTCATTCAAAAGTAAAATATGTTACTTCTTGGCATACATTATTCCAGCTCGAATCAACTTACCCATATTAGGACTTGTAAGCCAACAGAAATATTAAGCCTTGTTTTTATTTTGTTATGTTTTGCGGAATTTGTGTTGTTTGATGTGTTTGCTGTTGCCTACATACAAGTTCTCTTTAAAACTTTCCCGTTTCTAGAAACTTTATCAGAATCGACCTCAATATGTCGATATAATTACTCGCTATCGATGATTGGATTGTTTCGTTCGTCTACCAAAAGATCCTTCCTTCTCAGGTCAGCTAGGATTGTGGCTTGATAATTTGATAATCCCATCGATCTCGGATAGTAAATATGAAATATTGCGTGTCCGGCAACATCCGATTATTATGGTTCTGTTGTCACAAAAGTAAAAAAGTCGCTCACTGGAAACCAAATGAGGATTTTGACGAAGGCGTTCTCTTTGAGGCGTGACAACAGAAGCTATTAATAAGCTGACCACCGGAAAAAGAACAGTATTTCACATCTGGGTATAGGGATGACGTTTAATCAAGTATATTTCAATTGAGAAAATTAACAATCATTAAACTGGAAAGGTGATCCAAACAAAGCGCATGACGGCATGGTCTTTACACTTTCCTTACCACACAAAAATCAGTGTAAGCCGGGCGTTATCATTAAAAATGGCTGCAGGTAACATTGTCGCTGAAGGGACCTTCTGAACTTAGCTCATGCGAAAAAAAAAACTTCCCCGCTGACCGCTTGAAATGAATATCTCACAAGTGGGATCTTATGAAGTGACGAAGTTTAATCATAATACTTCATGTAAAAAAAAAAATAACAATCATAAAGCTGGTACGAAGATCCAAAAGAAACCAGGCACATGCGTAGTCGTTTTAATTGACGTGAAATATTATCAAAATCTCCAAATTTCAATTTCTCGTGAGCAAAATGAAACAGGGAAGAGTTGTTACTAAAAATAATCAACAGTACAGGCAATATAACAAAAACCAACATCTCCAAATTCCAATTGGACCAGGATAGAGGACCTGCATGAAAACCAGCTAAGGCTGATGTGGCTTCCTCTCTAAAGATTGTAATTTATTAAGGTACTTCCCGTCCACCACAAAAGAAGAAGCGTCAAAAATGCTGTAAACTTGTAATGCGCAATCAAAAACATCAAACACCCATAATGCTGGTAAGATGACCCAAACGAAACCGCTCGTGTTCTTTTGATATTACTTACGCCTCGTGAGCAAAATGAAACAAGGAAGAGTTGTTATAAAAAATAACTATAACTACAGGCAACGCGTTATTGTTCCAGTGAAGCTATTGAATAGTACGGACGAGACCAGTAAGGTTAGCGCAAATGAGTTCCTCGCTGACCAATAGTATAAGGAGCATTTTCTATCAAGTATGCTATAAACTGAAGAAGGTCAATTAAAATACTTTGATGACTAAAAGTTTCATAAAACTGGAAAGGTGACCCAAAAAGACTTGAAATCTGCTTCGTACCGGTGTTGTGGCTTACATCGCAAGAAAATGAAATTGAGTTATCGCTGCAGCCTCGTCCACACTACCGCGAAAGAGTTTGAAAACGCAGCTTTATTTCTACGGTTAGGCCTACCGTCCACTAATCCGTCGCGAAAACGGAGCTTTTCGAACACGCTCATCAAAACCGGAGGCGTTTGAAAACGCCGACCTTTCGTTTTCGTGTGGATAGAAAACAAACGGAGCTTTTTGAAAACGATGACGTCACGGTACTCATGTGATTTCCCTGCCCGAGTGTTTTTTGAAACACGAATCCAAAATGACCGGTGATTGTTGCTGCGCCGTTTTTAAATTCGTCCGGCGTAGTGTGAACGGAAAACATGTTGCGTCTTCAGAGTGAAACCTGCGTACATTCCTCCGGCGTAGTGTGGACGGGGCCTGGAGAATAACTACCGGTCACTTCGATCATTGTAGCGTAAGTGAAGCTTCTGAATCAGTTCAAGCGGAGCAAGTTAGGTTCTTGCATTCTTACAAGGTCGCGTGTCAAATTAATAGTCTTTCGCGCGTTCAAAAGACCTTGAATAGTTAGTTTTTCTCTTTCAAGGAGAAGTTGAGTGCTTACTGCTATACTTCCACCCAAATAACTCATGAAAATTTGTTCCGGTCAGTGTAGTAAAATTAAAACGTCTTGCAACAACACTTACCGAATGCAATCCTGGACGAGGCAATCGATGACTTTTACTGGTAGATTTTTACTTCCGGACGTTAAAAAGAGAATTGTCTATGTCTTAGTAATCTGAATGTAATTTAATAACGTATGGAAAAATTGAAGCTAATGATACTTTTCGTTCGATCGAAGTGAGCACATGTTCTGATTTCTTCGTTCAATATAACACCTGGTATTTTAAAAAGTTAATTGAGCTTTATGTCGCAACGTATTAAGTATATTGAGTCATATTTTGCAGTGAACAAAATTGCCTTGAGACCTCTGATGTATCGTTTACAAAGGTCGAAAAAAACTGAAAACATAACAATAGTAAAATCAAACCCGAGAGGGGACAGTTAAAACTGGGGAAGACTGGTACGGATTACGAAGCGCGAATGTACAAACAATAGGGCCAATTTTTGAACAGAGCTTTAACAAATTTATAGACTGATTTGGTATGCGCCTAACACAGACTAAAACCATAGTATGAACCCACTGTTAAAGGCATATGACTAGGTTTAGATGTTTTCCCACGCAAAAGCAGTATATACCTTTGACTTCGCCAGTGCATACAGATTCTATCTTAAGAGGGAAAATATAAGGAGTACTTTACTAAGTAATTAGCAAGTGATTTGCAAGTTAGGTGTGCTGATTTTAAGGCATATTATACGGTGGTCTCATCTCAATTCAAGAAGGGAGATAACTATTTTTCTACCAGACTGCTCACAACATTTAGAAGCTCCAAGAGTACAATAGTTAAAATTGCTACATCATTGACATTAGTGCGGCCTTAAATAGTGTATTGTCCAGCCCCCCCCCCCCCCCCCCCCATCAGGTGCGATGTTAAAGACGAAGAGCGGCGAAATTTCCCCCCTCTGTCGGTCTTGTGGCAAAGCTGCGTGCATCATGTTGTCCTCGTCTGAAAACGAATGCCAGCTGCCCTAGGCCGGCTTGTTCTTCTCTAATAGCTTCTAATGTGACCTTCGATCACTATCGAAAGGCTTTTCAGTATCAGGCCACGCGCTTCAGATTCCAGCGCCTTCTTGTGTTGATTCAATCGGGAATAACACTGAGTTTACTCGACAGTGTTGTTATTTCTTGCAGGACTTTCCCGCGCATACCGCTTATCACGCCGCCGGAGCCGCTCTGAAGACGCATTGGCAACACAGAATGGCCACCGTTCATCATTTAAGCTAAGTGTAAGTTTCCTGTCATGGAGACCTATTCATGTTTATTCACCATGTACCGCAAGACTTTTGAGCCATACCAACATTTACAATTACCAGTCGTCCTATATTAATAAGTGCTTTCTCTAAGGCGCCATGTTAACTGAATGCTATAGGATTTTTTTCAGCTCCCTTGGCAAATTTTAATGCTTGGGGATAATTTTTTTTTACTCTTCGTTTTTGCTATTTCGTAAGAGCTATGCGATAACTTATCCCTCTAAAATTCTTAAGGGAAATGACACATTCATATAAATCTTTGTTACAGTACTCTCGAGGGTACTTCTTATCAACCAGATATGTGATAAGTTCTAATATATTTAAGGGTTCTTTTGTGCCATCCACCTGGTTGTATACGACGTAAAAGTGAATGAACATTTATGTCAGTACATTGTCAAATGGGCTAATGACGAAAACAATAAACGAAATTGTCGATAACAGGGCACTGTGATATTTTACCGCCAATGTCTAACTTAAGAAAACAGTTACGGCACCGTAAGTCGTGGAAACTACTGAACGAAAAATGTTGCTGTGGTGTTGCACCAATTTAATTGGAATTGCAAATTTGTCCAGTGGGTAGTAATAGCTTAAGAGATAGCAATCTAGAAATTGTATTGTTCTGTGCTAAAATGTGGTACGGGACCTAATGGTTTTTATGTCAAATTACCATAATGTAATTATAAAGTTTAGCTGTGCTTAGCTTTAGGCCATCTTTATGTGTCTTTTGTTGTCGTTTTTTCCGCTTATGTTATGATTTCCCACGTCAGTTACCGTTGAGAATATCAAATTATTTTCCAAACGACGAAATCCCTTCAATCTTTTTGGCTTTTTTCCTTAAATCTAAACCGACCACTCAAGTGTTAGGTGGATTTTTTCTGCTGTCATCCGCTGTCAAGATTAACTGAAAAGCTAGACAAATTTGTGCGTAAATCTTTCGGGATTTTTCGTTGACTTCCTTTCCGTTTCCGTTTTTGTCTGTTAAATTTCAATAACGAAACATAAATGCCTTAACAGCTTATTTATTTTGAATTTCACCTCCGGTTTGCTCACGGTCAAAGCCTGGACCTGACTGTTTCTCAGCATTTCTTCAAACAGGCGCGGCGTGGTAAACAAGGCATGCATTGAAATTTATAATAACACATCTTCCTGTGACTTTGAGACAATAATCACGCGACTGTCAACTGATCTATAGCCCGACAAAATTTGGCCACGTAACAAATTCTATACTGTACAATTTCACTTTAAACTGTATGTCTGAGGTAAGTGTTACTGATGGTTTTGAACTCGTGTCGTAATTAATGTCTCTGCTTTGCTTAACTGCGCTGTCGCAAGTCGTTTAATCTCTAAATTACGACTTACAGCACGTGACAGGGAATTTTTTTAAAGTAAACTCGGTGTTCGTGTTAGCGGTGAAACCTCAAATAGCGAAGTAGATTTATTGAAGTGCGGGCGCTATGTGCGGTCATTCTCGTGATTGAGTACTGAATAAGTAATGCTATGACCTTGCATTGCATCTCTTTGAAATAACTTTGACAGATTTGTAGGTGTACTATATAGACAGTCGTATGCAACATCTTTTGCTGTAACCTGCTAATTTGTGTTTTTATCTCGCGAAAGAATAAAACTTTATAGATGGATCGAACTGAGCAACGAAAATTTTCACTATGTTTGGCGCGCTCTCCAAGTTGTTAATTATTCACATTTCGTGTGACAGCGCCGAAAAAGAAAAAGAGGCCAATATCACCTCGATACAGCTAAATGATCCTGCGGTTTTCGACAATGAGTTTCACTCTGTGAAGTGACTTGTACACATCATTAGGTTTCGTGTGTGTTTTGTTCAAGTTGACAATGAACTCTATGTGATTTCTCTTTACAATTTTTTCCTTTACAATGCCTTATCGCGTCTATACACGGTAGCTGTCGATATTAACGGGTACAAACACAAATACAGTTTGTTCAGAAATAGCTAATTAAAAAGGTGTTATTGGAAATTAAAATAACGTTTTCGAGAATTTTCAGCCTCGCGACGGCTGCTGCGTTAAAACTGCCTCGCTCGTGTTCAAATTTGTTACGAAACGGTTTTCGTTCTTGTGTTGTATCAGAAATATCGTGCGCTAAAATATTCCTTGTAAGTAGTATTATCAAATACCTGATATTTTCTGAAAGTTCACTTAAAGGCGACGTAACGCCACAGTTACTAAACTAAAATCCTGGTGTAATGATTAAACTGTTTCTAACAGGACATTTCCAAGAAGATTGCTGATGGGATAAGATCTCATCGTTCAAGGACTTTGTTTTTACCAGGAGCCAGCAATGATGATGGGTAAGTCAGTCGAGAAGCTTACGGATATCGAAAGATAATTAACATTGTAAAAAATAATAATAAATGGAATTGACACTTAACTGTGTCATATACAGGTTAAAAAACTTAGGTGTACCAGAACAGATAAGGGCGTCGATATAATTAGCAAATTTAAAGCAACAGAAAAGTAGAGAACGCCGAAAATTGTCACAATTTAACAGGAGCAGGTGGCTAAAATTTTATGCCAATTTGAAGCATCTAATCAGCTGTGACCATCGACTACCTTATTGCTAATCCAGATTATTGACATTTCCCACTTGTTAAAGCTTGCTGAAGTTTTTAAAGATTGGACTCAAGTGCATCAAATTTTACGTCAGTGAAAAGCATTTCTAAATGTCTCTGTCGTCAGACTGTTGTTTTATTGAATGTTCTGGGAAATAGAAAGCTGTACGTAACTGAAACTCTTAGAGTATATATCCAAGTGTGTTAAGTTGTGAAAGCGTGCATAGAGACTTAAATTCCACTATATTTTACCAGATTTATGTTCGAGATTAGATTTCGTTCTAGAGATCTGGAGTCCTGAAAAGTCATGGTTGCATGCATGCACTTTGCCTAGATCTCTTGGCGGTTTCTGTGGGCGACTAGAGAAACGTTTGGTAAACAGGGAAGTGAATTCTAAAAATAAATCGGTCTGTGAAAATGCTGCATCACGGACATTCACAGTTCCTTCCTCTGGTATTGTTGAAGGCCTGCTGCAAAACATTGGACACAAAAATACAGGCGTATTCCCAAAATAAGCTAGCTGGCACGAGTTATTTTTTTTAGCCGGAAAATGTAGGTTTCCTTGTGGGAGCATATAAGTCTCTAAACCCCACTAAGCAAGGTTTTATGACCCCCTACCCCTTTCTCCCCGCAGAAAAATTAAACTACACATGTTGGAACATTGCTTTCCTAGCTCTTAAGGTTTTAAAGACTCACTACTGACTCAAAGTAAACACACGCAAAAAGCGTTCGAGTGGCGGTACTATATGGAGTGCAGGCGTAGCACTAAACTTAGATGAGACCTTGGGTTCTTCTGCTTTTAATGTGCACTGTTTGTCATTAGTATATATGATTTCTGCAAAAAAACATCAAACAGAGCAAAAAAAAAAAAAAAAAGACACTGGAATTGCCCACAATTGCATGTTTTTAATTCCCTTATTCAGCGTTATTAAATTCCTTTCGCCGTAAATTACACACGTAAATATCCCGTCACGAAATTCATTTTTTGCAAAACCATTGTACACGAGGTTTTTAATTTCATTTTTAATCGCGTAATTGGACTTAATAAGTTACAGAATATTATAAAGAATGGGTTTATATACGTTATTACCTTCATTAAAAAGCTCTTTGCATGGCGCCATTAATTACTTCTTCACTCCTATTGGTAGTTGTGTCTTTAAGCAATTTTTTTACTTTAATAAACTAAACTAAGCGTTTATACAAAAGCTGAGAAAATTCCGAACAAACGCGCTAATCCCTTGGTATTGTGATTGCTTTAAAACGGTATTCCTATAATTTGAAAGCCCTCGTGAGGCCAAAGATCTTCCATTAAAGCATACCAAGTTTTTTCTCCTCGGATATGCTGTCTTGAGGTGCTAGGCAAGTTTTCAGCTGCAGCAATTAGAAGCAAACTGTGGTAATTAATGTGACGGCAGATGTCATGAACGACTCATAATTTGCACAAAATATGCAGATGCCTGGTATTTACGTGTCGGAGGCAAGTCAAACGGTCAGAGCCATAACACGGTAAGCCGCTATCCGCTACCAAGATATTGCGCGAGAAAGCCTTTTCGGCTTCCGTTGACGATAATTAGTCAAGGACTGCAAACGTTCCTCAATATAGCCTCTTGCAAATTGTCTCGCCCGCAAAGTCGTTTGTATCAACTTAAGTCCATTATGATTCAAACCCAAATTACTCTTCAGAGCGATTTTGATTTCTGAAGCTACATGACAGTCTCGACACGTTAACCAATCCCTTTCCGTGCTGCAGTTTATACTTTTCTATTTCCTCGCCTGTTCCGATGTTGACGTAGTTGTCTCAATTCCAAGGGCTATACTGTTATGCTCTCATGTCCTGCGCATCTCTCTTTGATATAACCGGTGTGTATAGACGGGAGGGTTGGAGCTTGTGTATACAGTTTTTGCTATCGTGTCGTGTCTTTCTCAATGGGTGGAGTGGCATGAAGCACACATTTTACACTCTTGCAGTTTTTCAAGTTTAAACAGTAGAAATCTGTTAATGAACCAAGAGCATAGGAGGATCGTTTATTTAATTTGTTTGATCTATCGAGATGTTGTGTGGTCATGTACTTGTACACAGCGTCATACCAGCTCTTCCGCCCTTTGAAACTTGCGTGCAAATCTGCCGTGTAACTTTTAAACTTTTTGAACTGCACCATTAACCCGTCAGCAAACACCAGACACAGCACATGAAATGAACCGAACACGTAATATATTTGCCTCAAAGATGTTCTCTCTATGACGACGATGACTATATAGTATGAGTTATTGTTCACCTAAACAGATCCCAAAAAATACTTAGAGACACTGCTATGCATAAATTAACTTTCGTTCGTTCTTGTTTCGTATTCCTTTTACCGTTTGTTTTGTTTTGTTTTTTGTTTATTTTTTTTTCAGCTCATTGTTGGTATTTCTTATTGCGCCATATTTTTGAGCACACTTTGATTTTTCACCCAATTAGCCGCCGTATAAAAATCATGCCTAATTTCATCCAATTCGTTATTAAGCTCAGTTAATTATGTTGAATTTAGTCACCGATTCGCCTATTGGGTGCTCGCGACAGTTGTATAAATTAGCAGTGATCTGCCTTGACAGCAAGCTCACTGTTTGGTCATTATGCTGTAGGCCGTATGAGCTTTAGGGCGCGACACAGAAAGATCGATATCGAAGTTAACGTTTGTAGTGATTTCGTAAATCTCTGCTTCAATTTGCAGTGGCTTTTCGACTCTGAGTCCGCCGCCCATCCCAAGATGGAGATCACACGAAGGACTGGATAACAAAATGAAAACAACATCAGTAAGTAACCCATTGTTATGAGTAGTGCTTCTAAAGTACAGAAGCGATATTAGGGTGGTCTTTAACGGGTCATGGATCTAGTCAAATCTGTTTATGTTGTTATTTGAAGAGCAGAGTCAGCCAAGCTATCTCTTTACCTCTGTTTACGTTTCTGTGAACATTTTATAAAAGACAATACACAATCAGATGTCTGAGTTTCAACGTTCGTATATATCATCCCGCCCTCAATAGTCTTCTGAATTAATATTTCTCCTTCACGATTCACCAAAAACTTGACTTTTCTATTCACTCCAAACATTACATCCAAGTATTCAAACCTCTCGTGATGAACGTTTCTCTCCCGTAAATCGTTAACGAAGAAACTAAGGGAAAGTTTCGTTTTCAAATGTTCATTTTAATCGCTATGTTATATTTACTGTTAAGTACGACGTGCTGTATTTGTATTAAAAATGCATGTTGATAATCGTCAGTGGGAAATAAAATTGTTACTAAGAGTCTTCCTTGCGTGTATGATACCCAACAAAGCACGTCCAAAGATTACTTTTTGCTTTGTCTTTTGAGCCAGTGGATTAAGGGTCATGTTTGTGTTACTAGTTCGGGCTACAGAGGCCGCCACGTTGAGCAGTTGTGCACGCATGTCAAATGTAAACAGCTGAACAGTATACACGACAGACAAGGGCACAACTCTGTTCACCGTCAAAGACCAAAATCAAACTCCCAAGAATGTATTGTAATCATCACGATCATAGAAGCGTTTGTCCCACAGAAACGAAAAGCCAAAACGTTCAGCTTGGGTATTGTTTTCGAATAGGAAAGGAAAACGAAACGACCACTTCAGTAAACTGCTGTCTTTTTTGTCAGGCATGTAACTTTGGAAGTTGTTTATGGAAATATTAGCAGTGATGAGATCAATTGTTTGAACAATGTACCCGGCCCCGGATAGAGCCCTTTGTTTCATATAGCGATTGCATTAAATTGTTTACTCGCCAGCAAATTCAATAGTGTGCGGTACCGCCATGGAGACAATGGGCAAATTAGAAACGAATGTCACGTTAGGGACCTTTTCCGTTTGTGAAATTTGAACACATTCCATTGGTAAGGAAGCTTCCGTCAGTTCTAAAATCACAACTATATATAGATTTTAGGTTCAGCTCCATGTAATTAGTAAAGCAAACAAAAACACACATCAAAGCTCTTTTTACAGCTGGTGTGTAGAATGGTCTGATGCTCGCTCTGGTTGGTTGGTTCTTGACGTCTTATGGTCAATAAATTTAACCGTATCCGTTTTGTATTTGTCTCCTCGTCGGTTGGAAAAGTAAACATTGATAACCAATGATAAAATCGCCACAGTTTAGTTCTTTGTTTTGCTGTATGGCTGAAATTCGGTTTAATGCTTCTCTTCCGCTGGGTTTTCCTTGGTCCCATGCTAATTTAACTTATCCCACACAAGATTCAATGTTTTTTTTTTTGTCAGGATACAATGCAGTACTTGTGATCATCATATAGACTAGTCATGCGATAAACAATTTAAAATTGTATTGGGAAACCTCCTGTCAAGAATCAAACATGCCGTCGTTATGCACTAATTTGAAATAAACCACAGCGGGTTTTGTATCCTCTCTTAGAAAACAGCTTATCAGTTAATGATATTGTTCTTTTACACAGGACAGCGTGGACCTATCGATCAGTGGTCACGTGACAGTCCGCCCTATCCATCCCAGCATTCTCTCGAGGCAGCATTGTTTCCAAGTAACCACGCCGCATGAAACCAAGTACTTCTCGTGTCGAAGTTCGCAGGAGCTTGAGAAATGGGTTGTAAGGTAAACAAGTCATGCTCACTGTTGAAAATTTGCAAGTCAATTCAAATTTTCTTGTTCTCAAATACGGAATAATATTCCCACTCTAATATTCACTTCCACGGCTGGTACAGGTGGGTGAGGGAGGTGGCCATATGTTTTTTTGGCTGGACTCTGGATAAACTGGTCCGAGTTCGAGCCCGGGCCGGAGACATTGTGTTGTGTTTCTGGAAATAATACCGGCGATTTAATGGCGGGAGCGTTTCGCGAAGTTGGGCCTAGTATCAGCTCTCATGGCTGTTTCAAGTCCTGGTGCAACGAAGCGGATAAAACCTTCGGCAAAAGATTTTAGCGGACTTCAATTCGTAGTCAGCATGAAAGTTATTTTATTGTTTCGAAAGTGTTAAGTTTACTTTGACGATCCTTGTCGACGCTGCAAGTTGAAAATGAAACCAAAAAAACCTAACTTAACTTGGCTCGACAAAACGTAGTACACCTCTTTAAAATTTTGTTCAAATTTGGCCATTCGTGTCCCTCTTCAGTTTCCTATTCCGTTTAGTTCTTCTAAAGGTTCAAACCGATATGATCTAATGAGATCGGAATCGCCCAAAAAAAGTCTGACATGGGTTCGCTCGTTAGCGTTTCAAACGTATCGATGATTTCGGCAACATAAGAAGAATTGCATGTCATCTTCGATTAATTGTAATACTGGTGATTTTAGAAATCTGTTTGCTCTTTTTGAAGGTGGACGACAATGAAAAAGAATATCCTGTCACCTCTGTTTCCGTTGAGGTCGATTACACCCTCTGCTGTCTATTATATCTACTTACTGGGCATGCCAGTACGTCATAAACTTTTCATTTGTTTATTTGGTAAGCGACAGCTGAGGGAGATCTGTGTATTTACATCAGTGGCAGACGAAAAAAAAAATTAAGGGGAAACCAATGTTCTAACGTGACAGCAATTTCGAGCTTACCGTAACCGCCCGCGCTGATCGTTGCTTACCTTATTGATCCTAAAATCCGCTTCAAATATGTCGATCCTCTTTTGAACGTGATCCAAACCGAAAGTGACGTCATAGCATAGTCACCTTACCTCGGATCAATTACATTATAAAGCACCTGCTTACTTCTATTATGACATCAGTCAATGCGACTTCCGCAAAAATCTTTTGGTTTCACTTCCATCCTGACAATGTTTATAGCAAGTTACAGCGGCTCAAAGTGTTTGGCTTGTGACAACAGCAGCAGTTTGTTTCGTTAGCTGTTTTCAATATCACAGACTGGTAAGAATGATGAAATGATCAATCGAAAGACAGCTTCAGTTTTCCGCGTGATGCAACAGTCGTCCCCTTACGTCATGGCTTGTTCCAAGAGAGCGATCGATGCGGCCACGGAGAGAAGGCGCAATAAGACGGAAAACTGTTCTTCCCGTGTAGAATTACCGAGAGCGGCGGTTAGTTTACCCGTGCGCACGTTGTCAGAAACACAACTGCAAAACATTGAACAGAGTTGTCATACTAGCAGATGATAACCGGTGATCAGGAAATGCAAGTCATACAAACGAGACAGTCTTCAGACAGCGAGACCGAAATGAAAACCAACTTCCGCCTTATTAAGCTGTTACGTAAGGCTCATGAGAGGATTTTTCTCGAAAACGGGAGTTAACACTCTTTTACTTTCATGTATTAAGTGAGTGACAGCAGTATTCAAAGCTTAAATAATCGTGCGAGAAGGAATACATTGTCATTCGCGCCGAGTGAGTTCGCCAACGTCGCGACCCATTCGGACTTTTCAAGGGAATTAAAATTTCAAAATGGTCCGTCAGCAAAGAGTATCGAGGTAAAAACAATAGTTAGTCTCGAAATATCCTTGCCATCATGAGGTTGGAAATCTATTCTCGTGTGTCTGTGCTTGTGATCGAAGAAATTGTTTTTAAAAAGAATAAGTAACATACACCCGACATAACTTTAACCACTGACCATCGTCGTTAGTCAGGGTTCTGTGTTCATTATGGTGGCTTTCAGTTAGAATAATGAGAAAAATACTTTAGCGAATTAATTTCGTCCAATTGTTCAGTTGTTCAAACTGGTTTTACAAGAGCTATTAGGGAGGAACATTACTTTTTGCTAGCTGATAAATGTGGGCAGAGACCACTGGAAGTCTTGAGATAAATTTTACTTTAGATCGGAGTAGTTAAGTGGTCTTAAATCCGTTTTATCCCTTTTTTGTTACAGCATCAAGAAGTCGATCCAACCGACAAGAGATGTACAGTATAGGACGGATATCGGTTTGACAGTATGGATTGTAGAGGCAAAGGGACTCACTGACAAACCAAAGCGACGGTAAGGCAAAATTAGTCATGGTAGTATTTAGAAGTAATAAATTGGCATTTCACGGTAACTGAAGTTAAACCCGGTTGCCAGTGCAACGTATAAAGAGATTAACCGATGCCAGCCAGAACCAACAGATCTGATCGAATATCATCGAACTCTTTTGCTAACGACGTAAAAAACGTCACGCAACGTCGCGGTTTTTCGTACCCGCTTAAAACAGAACACGTGACAATGTGAATGAGCGATTTATAAAAAAACTACAGATGTCACCAATTAAGTCTTGAAAGTCGAAACTTGGCGTTTACATCTGAAGGATATTGTCCGAATAATTCCCATTTGCCGGTTATACTGACCTATGAGTGAGGCTCATGCATACATATCATAAACTATAAGTGTGTTTTGTTGCTTTTGTCAACTGCTTTGTAGTTGTGCCAGTGCAATCAGCTTTGAAGACCTGGAATATGTAGATTTAGCCAAGCCTAAAAGCGAAGCTCCTGATTGCAATAACTTAACCTTAAGAAAAACAAAAAAGGTTTTTTTTTCTCGGATCAGCAACGTGCTAGGGTTTAATTCGCGCGGAGATTTTGCCTCTGTACGTACCCCCTTCTTCTTCATGAGAGTAATAGCCTAGCTCAAGCCCGCGATCCAATCAAAAACCAGTATCTGGGCAGCGTCGGTCAACTCTAAAAAACACGCAACCTCGATGAGCTCTAAGCCTGAGCCCGCGGTATGATCACGTGATACTGGTCAGCGGATACCTTGATTTGACAGCTGTCAATTGACCTAACATGGATGTCCAAAATCAAAGATGTACCCATAGTAATGGGCTACTCTCTTATTCCTCAAGGTATCGGACTCAGCTCGCGCATGCGTAGTGCAAGTGGCGTACAGACGTACGTCCGGACGTACGTACGGACATCGATGGGTTACCAAATTTTCTAGGGCATGGGGCTCCGCTAGGTCGCCTTCGGCGCGCAGGAGCTCTGTTATAACCCCCTGAATAAGAGCGCTCGAACTATTCTGGCTATTTTCTAAATACTCAGGTTAGTGGTAATCATTTCGTGTTTTCTTTACATGCAGGTTTTATTGTGAGCTGTTTTTCGACAAGGTCATCTACGCTAAAACGTCTTCCAAGACCAAATCAGACATTCTCTTCTGGGGAGAAAATTTTGCTTTCAAGTGAGTTTAAGACGCACTTTTAAAGTCTGCGTGGCTATTGAGCGCTGTGCTAATAATCTAGAATGGCTTTTCTTGTGCACCAGGCTAAAATGTAGTACATGTTTATTTAGTTTTCCTTATAAGTTATTACGTTTTGCGCCAACATCAGCCTTGTTTTATGTGGAGTCAATTTAATTACCTTTCGTTTTAAGAGTGCATTTTGAGCGTAACGTGGTAAACTGGTATTGGCCTTGCTTTCAGTGATTTACCTGAAGTCAAGACCATTACGGTGCAGATCTACAAGGAAAGTGATGGCAAAAACAAGAAGGAGAAAAGAAAGCCTGTTGGTGAGAAATTTGATTTCTTCCTCCCTATTTTGACCTCCCATTGTCAATTGAAAATGTTGTCAGTTACTACGAAAATCACGGAACCGTGGAATGGGTTTGAATTTTTGTACAGCGACCACTCCCACTTTCTTTTGCTGACCCGCCCACATTTCCTTCGACTGCAAGCGAAGTGGAGCCATGGTTACAAGATAGGAATTCAAACTAAAGATGGGGAATTTAAAGGGAAAGAAGCGGGTGTGTTTAAATATGATTTTTTTGCTTACAGCCAGCTCAAAACAACGAGAAGGAATGTGGGTGGGTCAGCAGAAGAAAGTGGGAGCGGTCGCTGTTGTCGAGCCCATTCCATGGTTCGGTGGTTTTCGTAGTGCGCCTTCTGAGTTTCATCTGTCTTTTGGACACTTAAAAATCGTTTACGAAACGAAGCGGAACAAAAATTAACGCAGTTTAAGAAACGTTCCCGCTAGGTGCGACTAAGTTGTAGTATTTATATTAACAACATTTTGAATTGTTATTCTTTGGAATTTATTGTATGGCATGTGCGTCAACACAACTTACTGTTTCTACGTTTCGTTGTTATCTGTCCCAGGTTCCGTGGATGTTGCGGTCGACTCGTTAGATATGGGTGTGGAGGTAGAGAAATGGTATCCTGTTACCATGGAGAGCAACAAGACTAATGGAGGGGAATCATCGAGCATAAGACTCAGGTTTAAATATCAGGTAAAACTGCATCGCCTAACCTTACAAGTAGTTTTTTTCCTTTGTTGTTGTTTTTATTGGTCTTTGCGCTTAGCTCAAATTGAAAGAAACAAATATATCAACTAAACATAATAGGCTTAAAAATCCCAACCGGCGGGAGGCCGACCAGTTGGCTATATTACAAGCATGACCGAGGAGTTGGACTAGGGTCTACCCAGAACTGAACAACTCCACTAAGTGGAGACTTGAACCCGCGACCTCTGGATTTCAGGTCCGACGCCTTAACCACTCAGCCACGCTGCCTCCTCAGGGTTTAACGGTTTTCTTTTCAGTTAAATTGCTATAGAAGTTATTTATCTGACTTGTTTTCTCTCTATGCAGAAAGTCTCAATTCTTCCTGTCAAGTGTTATAATGAACTGTCAGAGGTAGGCCTCTCTTTTCATATTTTCTTAGATACATATTATTTACAATTTATATTTGTAAGTTATAATGTGCATCACAGTGATACCTGGCTAACGCCTGTTAACGGTATATTATGGATGAATATTACGCCCTGCGCACTGTGTCAACCGCGTTACAATTTTTCAATTCCTTAATATTTGCATTAACCACAAGCTCTTACTTTTCAGTATTTAAAGCGTAACTACATGACAGTTTGTAAAGCCTTGGAGCCAGTTGTCAGCGTTAAACAAAAGGTTTGTGAGCAAATATTGAAGTCATTATAATCCTAAGTGATCATGACTTCGACAGTAAATACATCATGACACTCAGACACTCACTGTATATCAACCCGTTTTGAATGCAGGACGAGATCTCAAGAGTGCTTTTAAGAATACTACAAGCCTCTGGAAAAGCGACAGAGTTTCTAGCAAGTGTCGTCATGGAGGAAGTCAAGAATCTGGGTAAGACTATGAAAACATTTCTGTCATGTTGAATGTATAATTCCTATTAGTATCATCCAACTAGTGGACTAATGCAAATCCTACTTTTTGATTGGCTACGCTACTGGAGGACTATTAGTAATAGTCCTCGAGTAGCGAAATTGGCGCAATCGAGCGTGACGCTTTCTTTCGTTTTATTCCCCAATAAATATTTCTTCAACTTGCATTTGCTAACTTTATTATTGCCTTTTTTGTCCGACTAGTTGGATGATACTAAGACAATTAGACCCTTCGCCCTCAAGGGCCACGGGTCAATAGACCATGAGGCGAAGCCGAATGGGCTATTGACCCGTAGCCCTTGCGGGCTACGGGTCTAATTGCTAAGTAGTTTTTGTTGAGTGAAGATGTCCAGTCTTTGTGACTTGTGCCGATACTTTTCAATTCTTTTTACAGAGGATGAGAACCTTGTATTTCGTGGTAATTCCTTTGCCACAAAAGCCATGGATTCCTACATGAAAATGATTGGTGAATCGGTACGTTGGGCTGTTCTTTTCATCTTAATCATGACTTTATCTATCGTTGAATGTCGCGGAATACATAGTAGAGTATTTTCTATTAGTTTCCATTTTCATTTGACTGTTCTGCCATTTCTGTGATGAACAGCGCATCGTGACTTAGAGGACACAGTACGTCTCGTGTCAGAGGCTATGAGAAGCAATTAAGCTGTGTTACAGAAGGGCTAAGTTTGGAACGATACTATTTTTGATGCCAACAGGAGCATCAAACTGGCGCAAGAGCCGCCATACTTCATCTGTAGTTATATACGTCCTTTATTAACTAAGTATTTTTCTTGTGGTTGGGTCATAGCTAACAATGTTTTGTCCTTTAGTATTTACAGGAAACCCTCGGAGAGTTTGTTCAATCTGTGTACGAGTTTGAAGATGACTGCGAGGTAACATTAATTTTTTGTCTCTCGAGGTAAATAGAATTCAGACAATGGATCCCTGAAACCACCTTAATCAAGATTCTCTCCGTTCTGTCATGCATATTCAAGCAGAAAATTTAGGAGCTGATCTGGTCAGAATGGTCTTTTGTAACAATAGGTTCTCATTCACTAACAGCATCATGAAAAATATTTCTCAAACTCATTAATTATTCATGAGCTGATGACCCAATCAGCTCGCATCAATTGGGTCAGGTGCATGTATGTTGATACCCAATGAACATACCGATCAACACACGGTAGATTAGTTCAAAAACTGATCAAGACACTGATCAAGAAACTTGAATTTTAATCAGTCTTAATTATAATTCTAAATACAGCATTTTTCCCGCTTAAATCATTGCTTACAACAACAATACAGCAACATATTATTCCTTCTTAGACATCGTTACATTAATTGTACAGTTTTTGAATTTTCCTTTCTGGAAAACAACATCCGTTAAAGATTGATCCTGTTTCTCTGTGGTAAAACATGTAGTTGTACTAACAACACTTGGACCTAGGATCTTTGAAACTTTAGACACATTTTCTTCTGTAGGCTTTTCGTACTGCAACAATGCATTAGAACGATGCCCCGACCTTTCGCGAATCAATTTTTCTTCAACCCCAGAATTGAACAGGGAGGAAACACAAGTAACGCGCAAACTGTGAGCGGTTTTGCGTTTAAAGCCTGCCGCGTCGCACATGTCAGGCAAAATCTTGTTCAAGCTGTTGATGCCTACGGACGCTTTATCGAATGCGAACCTAGTTTTTGATGGCTTAAAGTAAAATGCAGTAACTTCCTTTGCATGAGTCTCAACTAACCCTACATACAATCTGAATATCTCAACAAGGCACGGCTCGTGCTTTTCCTCAATAGAATGACAAACGTGCTTGACCACTCGCGGCACATACTTTAGATCACAAAGACCTCCATGATAAGTTTTAGAGGCATTTTCTTCAAACTTAATAAAATTTGGACCAATTTCAAAGTTGTTTACAACAATATTTCTGTGATCCCCCCCCCCCCCCCCGCAACCCAAAAACTTTTCCGTTGTAGAAATAGATCGTGTTCAATAACGACTTAGCTGATGTAGTTCCCAGCAATTTCTTTTGCCAGAATACTGCTTCTTCTTGCTCGCTCACAAACTCCTTTTCCTCTTTCTTACACTTAATGTGAAACCCTTCTCGAACGCCATTCTTCATCTCGGCATCTAAGCAACGTCGGAAAAGGACAAACCTTCAAAAAATAACACACAAAATTAAAGTCCTGAAACAGTGCATTTTAAATTACTAACCAATTCGGTCTAAAAGTTGTCAAGTACCTCTTGTCACTAGCGTCCAGAGGATTCAAAGCTTCTGATCCATTTTTCTCCTCCAAATAACGCTTGAGGGCACAAATGATACCATAAACAGACTTCGGAGGGTATCTTTCACCGGACTTTTTAGCTACCTCCATCACAAATTTTGACAACCAATAGTTCAGCGACAGAGCGTCCATTCCAGCAATATCTACACTCACAGCGGTAACATTGTGTAAATCGTAGTCCTTGAAGAGACCGCCACAATCTAATACCGGAACTTTAACCTCTCTCAACCTCTGCCATTCGGCAAAAATGTTCACAGCCCACTTGTTTTTATACTTAGTTGAAACTGGAACAGCATCATTCACCAAAACATTTTCTTGAGAAGAGGTTTTTGGAACTCGAAAACGTTCTGATCTCCACTCGATCTCCATCACGCGGCATAATGTTAATTTATTAAAAATTCAACCTTTAAAACTTGCCCAC
The DNA here is from genome assembly GCF_964199315.1 of Orbicella franksi. Taxonomy (NCBI): domain Eukaryota; kingdom Metazoa; phylum Cnidaria; class Anthozoa; order Scleractinia; family Merulinidae; genus Orbicella; species Orbicella franksi. The sequence goes on along the minus strand of NC_138145.1, from coordinate 20,214,131 downwards.
ATGGCCGCATATAAAAGATTCATTTCATTTACCATATGAATAAAAAACAGACAATAGCCTATTGAGCACGCCTACTAATTACCTATTCTTCGAAAAAAATTCTCATGCTACTTTGAGAAGCCAGCTCAAAAACTCGTGCTTCGTTTTTCATCAGGGGTTCCAAACACCTCGAAACAATAAAAGCACTCCGCCTTCGGCGTCGTGCTTTCATCTGTTTCTCGGTGTTTGGAACCCCTGATGAAAAACTCGCACTCGTTTTTGATCTATTACTTCGAGAATACCAGGAAACGTTGTTACATTGACTGATGAGCAGTCATCATTTTCAGACAAATCTCTTGCAGTAGTCTAAACTTTTGAGCCTTTTACCGTTTTATGTTGACAAATATTGAATAAATAACGCTTTTTTTTCCCTCAGGTTGACCCATCCAAGAAAACATCCGGGAACATCGAATCCAATAAGGAAAACCTAAAAACGTTCGTCGAGAAAGCCTGGAACCAGATCATGTGTTCAGCCTGCCTCTTTCCCAGGTAAGAGTGTAACATGTGACCTGCCAAGGAAGGCTTTTTGCGAGTAGAGCTACTACTTATGAGCTTAGTAAGTTGGATGTGGGTGAACTTGACATTTCTCCGTGCTCTTAGAGCGAATACTCCCTACTTCTAACATGGAAGCAGCGCTATTTCAAAAGTCTGAAACATCGTTGATTATAATTTTGGACTTTGATTGTTAACTGTTTAGGTTTTAAATATTTGTGTTTCATCCCTTTTATCAACTTCACAGTGATCTTCGAATAACATTCCACGAATTTCGCCGCTGGTGTGAGGGAAGAAGTGAGGATCTGAGTACCAAATTAATCAGGTTAGGGCATAGCAACATTGATGATCACAAATCCTTTCTTTAAGACCTTATTTCAAAAGAATATATACGAGTTGAATTTGAAAGTGCACGAACTGATAAAGTTTTTTTTTGTTTTGGTTGTTGTTGTTTTTTCCACTAGTGGATCAATTTTCCTCCGATTTTTGTGCCCGGCAATTCTGTCGCCAAGTTTATTTCACCTAGTGCAAGGTAAGTGCTGTCATTCATTTCGTTTCCCGAAGTGTGAAACAGTAGTTTGCTGTTATTTATGAATTGCAACCTGTTATTTATATTAGTATTTAGTAAAACGTTTCTTCTGTTGGAGATGTATATACTGAAACTGATTAAAAGGCTGTGGTATTGATCATGATTCAGAATATCCAGACGAAAGAACGTCAAGAGCTTTAACACTGATTGCCAAGGTGGTGCAGAACTTGGCCAATTTCACCAGGTAAATAAATGACTGTCCTCGATTGTTAACTCCGTAAACTATTCTGGCTTTGCCTTAAATCAACGCCACATGAACAGACTTATAGTGATGGACCAATGTGGTCGCAATGGCCCTCTCCTCATTCAAATCCAAAATGACGGATTTTCTTTTCAGTTTTAACAAAGCCCCAAAGAAAGGACAAAGGAAATGACCATGGATACTAATTTCGTCCATGTGGAATTGATTTATAACAGTCCTTAGCTCTCTACCCGGCTCTCTTGCATCAAGACCTATGCTTGATTCTATATTGGCGGCCAACATCTCAGAAAACTTGTGCTCAGAAACTATCGAGGAATAGTGTCGAGTAGAAGCTATTTATACAATCGAGCTTGACAAATTGAGTTAGCTCTGTGTTACTAGCACTCTGTACATGGTATTGTGCATTTTGTATAACAACCCTTCTTTCATGTTGCAGATTTGGTGGTAAGGAAGAATATATGGGCTTCATGAATGGGTTTGTGGAAAAGGAATTTGTAAACATGAGGAAGTTTCTTGAGGAAATATCAGTAAGTTAATGCTGTAGTGTAGTGAAATTATCTATCGGGCCTTAAAAGCACATGACGGTGCCCTTAGTGTAAATTTTCAATTCTTTTATTATCATAAATTTTAAAGAATCAGTCATACAAATCAACAAGGTAGCTAATAAGACTTCGTGTTATATAATCACGATTTCATAAACACTCGTACAGACCAATAAGGCAATCAATGAGAAGGTTACGTCTAATTTTGGGCCTCAGGTTTTCTTCCATCTACTTTTTTAAATTTAGCGAGGTTACGCTTCTTTGATACAAATACTTTGTTCGCCATGCATCCATGTCACTATATTGCGTTCATTTGTCCTCTTTCCGAACAGACAATAACAGACACAACTGAAAACCATTATGAAGGAATCGTCGACAGTGGACGGGAACTCGCTCTTATGTTTGATATCTTAAAAGACCAGACCAGTAAGATGAATCAGGTAATTGCGGGGTTCTTCACTACGTTTTTTAACATTCTATAATGCTCAAAGACTCATTTTTGGCGATCCTCATGGTGGTGCCGAGAGGATTTAAGGCGTCTCCATAGGGTAATCATTTATGGGGTTGCGCACGCAAGTGTCGTGTTCAGTTGAATGCTGTTTTTGCATTCGTTTTTACACTCAGTCCTCTCAAACTTATTATTTGTAATAAGCAATAATTAAATGTTTTACTAATAATTAGTGTTTTACTATCATCCTTGTTAAAATTTTGGGTTTTGGTCTTGAATTATAAAAACACTGACGTTTTCCTTCGAGCGCGAGTAGATTACTTGAGCTTTCGTCCCCAGCTCGCTTGCGATCGTAAAACTATTGGCAGCCACCCTAGAGAAGCTCAGTCACGGTATTAATTTTGAGTTATTTTGGCCGTGTACAAAATTACTTGTAAATTGAAAGAAAACCTTAAAATAGTAATGAACTATGATAGAAAAACAGCAAAGGGACAATAACAAGCCATAAAGGAACAGGGATGGTTAAGGATGGGGAAGATTAACACGGATCGGATTGTAAACGACGAACTTGAAAAATTTGGGCTTAACTTTTCAAGATGCGCAAACCATGACGTAGCTCTTTTAATTGCTCGTTTTTCCGATTTTTCCGGCGCGGTGGCCTCATGGTTAGTGCGTTCGTCTCCTGATCGAGCGGTCCAGGTTCGAGCCCTGGCCAGGGACACTTTGTTGTGTTCTTGGGCAAGACACTTAACTCGCACAGTGCCTCTCTCCACCCAGGAGTATAAATGGGTACCGGCGATCGCGAATTGTTGGGGAAACCTAACAAATTGCGGGGAAGTGACCTGCGATGGACTAGCATCCAGTCCAGGGAAAGTAGAAATACTCCTAGCCGCTTCATGCTACTAAAACCGGAATAAGCTCCGGCTGCTATGAGCCAGTCGGCTCTAAGGCTTCACTTTTACTTTTTTTCCGATAGGTTTTCAGTTTAAAACATTTCTGTTCATTTTTTAGGATGCCGTGGAGACACTTCGCCCGTTACAGTTTATTCTCAAATCACTCCAAGAGATTTATCACGATTCTGAGAGAAAATTCGCTCTTGGCAATGAGAGCCTCTTGGCGCACAGAAAATGGGCGTCATCTTCAGACCTTGTGAGTGACCAAGACAAGAATAACATCACTCTGACTCCAGTCTCACAAATCAGGATCATGAAGTCTCCCAATAAAAGGAAAACAAAGCCCTCAAACGATACATCTTCGGAGACAAACCCTGTTTATAACGGCAGCACGCCGTCTACGGCTCCTGAACAGTTAATGGTCCCTCGTTATGATAAGTCGGTCCTCTCGCCCATCTCCGATACAGATCCTTCTGATTCGCCGAGAAAACGGGTATCGTACGAAGATGATTTACAAAGCAGTCTTCGTAGGCGATCATATCGGAGGGCGATCGCATCCGAAGATTCTGGCAACGTGCTTCCGGGTGCGGTCGATCGCGATCGCTGTTCGTCGGAAAGACGTCCAGCGACAAAAAAATCGGATTCACGTCGTCGGTCGCGCTCGGAGGGGCCGTTGATCATTTCGAGTGTAGATGGCGAGAATGCTGGTGACGCTCGAGTGATTTACCAAGGAGAAATATCAAACTCTACGTCAAGTTTAAGGGAATCAGATAGCCCAAGGCAAAAACAGTTAAGGACGGTTGCTGAATCACGCCACCAAAGCTTACCCCGAAGATCTTTGCCCGTTAATACCTCTCCCGTTATAACGGATCGATCTCGGACTTCCTCGCCCGAGACAACGTCACCTCCCAGACCAACCACTCCAAAGCCGCCGCCCCCACTTTCGTCAGTTGATTCGCCTCGCTCTTCACCTCGCTCGAGTAGCAGCTCGACAAAGTTTCTGAACCCTGCTACAGGTCACGTGATTCGTAGCCCGTCGCGGACCAGCAGCAGCTCCAGTGGAAGCGAAGAGAGCTGGCACAGTGTTGCCAGCAGCTTTGAGGGAGGAAAGAGAAGGGTGCGGAAGATGCCTCGGACACCCAGTCCGGTGGACAGGATACTAGGTTCAGGGTAAGTATGAGAAAAAATGAAGAACTTGCCATCTCATGAACTGATCGACTGTTTTTTTAACCATTTATGTCGTGATGGTGGTCTCTCAAGGCAATATAGCTACACTATGTCCTTATTATTATCGTCAGACTTTCGTCACAAGTGTAATGACTATTGCATTGCTGATATTGTGTACGGATAAATATACGATAAGCGCTCTTGGCACTTCTAGAGATCATGTAGGATCAGAACAACGTCGACCGTTTCTTAGCAAAAAGTAGAAAAAACCGTTGAATTTCTATTCTGAACGAAGTAGCACATATCTCAGCTTAACAGATGAATTAAATTGAGCTTACCACCACAAGAACCACAAGAACGAGTAAGATTTTGTTTACCCTCCCATACTCTCATTTCGTTCGACCGCTCACTGAAAATCGTAGACGGTAGCTGAAGAATACTCTTGCCATCTCTCGAGTTCAACTCTCAACTACTCGTTACAAAATATCCTCTTAGTACTCTTTTAGGTGTATTCACATCTTTTTTTAAAAAAAGTTCTGGATTGACAGTTAGTTATTGGTCGTCTTTAAAAAACTGGATTTATGAAACATTTGGGCGGAATCATGTCGACTAAAATCATATAAACTGATTTATACTACTGCGGCTTCTCCTCCTCTCTACCTTTTTCTCAGGCAAGGCCTAAGAAGAAACACTTTTTTGTTTCGTTATCTTGGCCTTTTTTGATGGAAATTGAATGTGGCTTTACTTTGTACTTTGCCCCTCTTTAACGACGCTAGGTAACGGTGTTTTTCTTCGTGTATAGCAACGTCTTCAAATGTTCGACCGTCTCTTTTTTGGCATGAGAGGTTTCTAATTTTGCTTGTATCTGACAAACGAAACTCAGAAAAATTTAATATTGTGCCCAAAAGGAAAGTTCCGTGAAAATGAGTTTTTACGAGCTCGAAATTGTTATATCGGTTGCTATCAAAAGGCATACACGTAATAAATTACTTATATGTTGGATGCCTATACAATAACCTTTCCTGCCGGCGTTGTTGTCACGGGAAATATATGCGTCCTCGTTCACTCAAAAATATTGAGTTTCAAACCTATTGTAGCGTGTTCAAGTTCTTTCCTAGGCTCGATTACCAACGAAGATCGGAGTCGACAGAGTGGCGGAAATCGAGCCTTATTCTTTCCATGAATTGAATATAAGATGTAATTAAATCACGTCAATTGCTTTGAAGGAGCAACTCATTTAACTTCATTGTTCATAGTCAAATGATCATTGTATATTCACAAGAGAAACAGAATACTTAATGGTACGATTCTCTCTCCCTCTCTGAGAGCTCTTCAAATTGAAAGAACTGTGCTCACAAGTAGATTGAAGTTGTGGTTAGTGTTTTGTTCGACCAGTATTGAAATGCAAATCTTCTTCACGTTGCCCTTAGACCTAACAAAAGCAAACAAAAGGCAAATCTTTTTAGAACTTACCAACAATAGCCCCATGTCGCACTATACAAGTATACGGCTTAAAATTATTCAGACTCATGAGTTGAAGTTTATAGTTAGCATTGCATTCTCGTTATAGTGTGCAAACGGAGCCCGTGTGCTCCGAATTCCTCGGTTAAACAAAGATTAACTTTCCGTCAGGTCAAAAAAGTTCACAAGTCTTATATTCCGTTCATTTTAATTGATTTCACAGCACACCTTGGGAAAGAATGGCACCTAAAGCTGAGGACGAATTTGCTAATGGCTGTGACATTCTACCGCCAAAGACAGTAGCAGAGGTTAGTCCTTATACAATACAAACATGCATACTTCTCATCTACTCGCTCTTAATAAGGTTATAACTGTCTTCGTTTTGTTCTTCCGTGTTGTGCTGTACCTTATGACATGGCTTTTGATTTGGCTATTCAATAAAAATCGCATCTTGCATTTTACTTAATTTTATACAGTTGTTTATTGTATAGCTACACGAAATAAGAAGGCAATGGAAAGTGACTTGTCTTGTTCTGAAAGCAAAGAGGTCAATCGCACAATATCGTATAGAATTTCGGGAGTCCTGCATCATCTGTACATGCTACTCGTAATTCATCTAGACTAGCGTCGAATGTTCTTTTTCAGACTTTTGTTTAATATAGCAAACTTTATTTGCCAAGCAATACACTACACGTTTTAAATTGATCAGCGTTGGGTTCTGGCATTTTCAAACGTCTCGTTAGAAAAATGGTGCATGATCTTCGGTGCTACGTGGCAGGTCTATTTAACTCTATATTCAATGGCCCCTCTTGTAATACAAGAGACAATTAAGTACGATCAACTAATATATGACACAGAGATGATCATGCAATCATGAACATAAAAGTATCTTCGTATTTCCAAATCATGATAACCTAACAATTATTAGCAAAGGTTTGATAACATATAAGCTTGCAAAAAGGAGCCATAGAATCGAACGACGTTTCAGTGTCGTCATGACACCATTATCAAGTTCAAAATGATTCAACATTTTGAACTTTTTATAATGGCGTCATGACGACTCTGAAACTTTGTTCGATTTTATCGTTTATTTCTACATGATCGATTATTGCAAGTTAATTCGTTTTCATTGCAACTACTAATTAAGGACGTTCGCGCGCAAATGTTCCCACCTACAGATTTTTAAAGACTTGCCATGCAGTAAGGCAAAGATCAACTTTTGGGCTCGTTTTTGAAATAGGGCGCATTTTTGGAAGCTTTTGTTATTTAAAGACGATCTTAGCGTACGACTATCAGCAGTAAAAGGAGCAAGATTCGTGAAATTCAGATCAGGTAAACGTGTTCAATTCACTACAAGTAAGTCTATTAAGTAAACTGAAGGAGCTGATGTCGTTCGCTGAGGTAGAATAGACCTTGAAACAGAATACATGATAGTCTTGCCGGTCCATGTTCGAACTGAGAAAACTTCGGTCATACGAGAGTAGAAAAGGCGAAATATTTTTAACTTCTCACCTACAATTTTTTTTTTTCTGGTCTTGTTTGTTTTTTCAGTCTAAAATGGAGAAAATTAGTAAAGGTAGTGATCTACGAAAAGAAAAGAGGGGGTCACCGGCCATTTAAGAGAGTAAATTGCAGGCGATGAAGTTAGCGCAATCGGTACCTAGCCCTATAGTTGCTGATATTTCTTTTTTAGCACGATACAGAAAGCAAAAAGAGACTTAACTTTCCTCTTTTCCATTTTTTTTTTTTTACAGTACGAGAAAGAACTTTCAGACCTCCGTGAAGAGCTGTTAGAAACAAAGAAAACTTTGGCATCTACACATGAGCAGCTTATCTTACAAGAATCCAGCACTCACAAGCTAGTGGCCTCTTTCAAGGAGAGACTAGCAGAGAGCGAAAACAGCCTTCAACAACTGCGACAGGAAAAGGATAAAGAAATGAAAGAGTTGCTGGATCGTTTGGTGAGCGTAGAAAGTGAGCTGCGCAAAGAGCAGAAAGAAATGCAAGAAGTCATCCACGCAAAGCAGGTCATTATAGAGGCTCAGGAGAGAAGGATCAAGTCAGTTGACTCGAACAATGCTAAGTTAATCGCTACGCTGAACCAGGTCAGGGGTTCACGAACAAACAGCAAAGTGCTGAATTACCCTAGCAGTGACTTGTAGTCGGTGAAGCTTTGAGTTGTTGATCTTTGCAAGAATCTGTCTTGGTCTTAGAAACAAAGACCGACATATCAAGAACAGGAATGGTGTCGATGAACGTTCGAAGAAGTCTCGAAGGAGAAGAGAAGAAAAACATTGGGAAAGACGTTTCTTGCCATAAGAACAGTCTCGTTTCCAGAGCCTTCTCTTATTCCGGCAAATTAAAGCAAAGGCCCTGGAGCTCCGCCATCGAGGATGTCAGAGAGAATGTATTACATCCGCTGAGTTGTACAGACGCATCTGAAAAATTTCCCTTTCAAAATTTTGGATGGTCTCTGACAAAACTTTTAGACTCATTCCGAAATCTCAAATGTAAAGAGAATTTATAAGTTAATTTCTTGGCTTAGTCAGACTTGATCTGCTTTGAAATCAAGTGCAGCATATTGCAAAAGTTTTCAATAAGATTTACGTTTAGGAAGTTAAAAATAAATTAGGCTTTATTCTGGAATAAGAGGTAAATTCAAGAGAGGATATTTTTACTCTCTTGCTAAAATTATTTATTTATCAAGAAATACTTTTGAGTCGTTATTATAATTATTTTTTTGTATTATAGCATAAATTCATGCATGTGCCCAAGTGTTTGGAACTGTCAACTGAGGTGGCATAAGCAAATATTACGGTCTGAATCAATAGGAAATAGAAACCGACTTACAGCGATTATCAGTGCTTGGTCTTTCTGTTTTACACTACAAATACTTGAAGGAAAATAAAAATCAAGGAGGATCAAAAGTCAAATTGAAGAACTTAGAATCTGAACAAACAGTCAGAGAAAAAAAGGAGTTATCAAAGAGAGAAGATGGTATAGAGAGCCACATATACTTCCTCTTCATATCATGTTAGCTTAAATTAATCTAAAGACTGCGTATAATTGATACCTTGATTAAGTTAATAAAAAGCCCACTACAGGGAAATTTGGTTGAAGTTTGGTTTTTAACCTAACCCATGATATTGAACTTATTTCACAGTATTTGGGGGCAGCACGATGCTCGAAGCAAAAAGCCAAGCGCGAAGCGCGACTTTCTCGTGGCTAAGTGTTCTCGATCTGGCAAAATAATCTGTCTGACCCTCTGGTGGTAATAAAATGACCAGAGATGCAAATACAATTTGAGGTAACGTCAGAGATATGGAACCAGGAAAAAAAAAAAACCAACAAAAACGGCATAAAGAAAATAAAGATCGACATTATCATTATTCAGTTCCCTCTGAAGTTCTTGTTTTCACATTATAGCGTCATGGGGCCGTTGTTCCATTTTCTACTTTCAGCATTTTCGTTATTCTTATGCTCGCCGCTTCTTTGACGTGGTCGAGAGACCGAAATCTGGGCCAAGTTTTCTTAAGTTTGCTAATCGGTTCCGTGATTTGATTGGGCCAACACCTCTGGCTATACTGCGTCCCCGCACAGGCCAACCACTCTATGTGTTGGTCACATGGTGTGGAATTAATTATGCTAGGACGCAAGTTACACAGTGAGACTTTCAAAACAAAGGAAAGTCTGGCTGGACTGGTACGAGTTCCTTTGTTTTGGAAGTCCCACCGTGTAACTTGCGTCCCAGCGAAATTAATTCCGTACCATGTGACCGGATCGTGCAAAGGGTCTGTTGTTTATATGAAACGAACAGAATCTATGAGGGTCATGAATAAAGCTCTGAAAATTGCATATCTAAATTACATCTCGGCCTGAATATCCCAATAGAGTTAAATGAAACGTTAATCGACTCGTGTAATGTTTTTTAGCCTTCCCGGGCTGTCTAAAGCGTCTTTACAATTTTACGAAATTACTTTTGCTCTTTTGTCCGGAGACCGGTAAGACAAGAGAGGGAGATGTCTACCTGTGGTTCCCGTTGTAAATGTTAAGCAAGGTTGCAAAATTTTTTGTGAATCCCATTTCCCTCTCCTGCCCTCTATTTTCCCAACCTCTCAAACCCCGAACCCCTGCAAGTAAAGTACGACCATAGTTGTACATGTTTGCAGAGATCATACACGTTCTAATATGTTGACAGGCAGGCTGCAAAGGGTCTAGCCATTTGTATTTTTTTTTTCCGATTAACTGGTTATTTTCAGTTTAACTGACTTTATTTCAGTTTAACTGGTTTTAATGAGCCTTCGTCAAGCATGACACAACTTGAACAATGAAGTGTCGATGAACATTCTGGCGATCATTAAATAGCAGATCGAAACGATAGCCCCAGATATTTCACCATCAAAAAGAAACAATTTTTATCAGCACATGTACCATCATCAAACACACTCCATTAAGATGGAGACTAAGAGAAACTGTACACTTGCTACCCTCAGAGCAGACAAATGGATGTAAAGAACTACCCCAACCAGAGCTTGAAGTTGTTAGTAAGTTCTATCTTCCTGTATTGCATTCTTGATCTCAATATTTCCAACTTAAAAACTGTACACGGGAAGGTTTCAATAATTTCTAATAGAATGGCTAACGTTTGGGTAACCCTTTAACATACTTGGATGAATTAGTTGTTAGGTGTGTTCCAGATACATTAAGAAACAGTCGGTAATCTCAAATAGGACTGTTGAGCCACTGCAAACCCTGTTCTCAACTAACTTATCTTAGGGAAGTGGTCAAAACTATTATACATATAAGGGACCCACTAAAATAACTTGAGACTACTGTCTCTTTCTATAACCCCCTACCCTTATCCAGATACCAAGGGTTTCTTTTATAGCCCCTCCCCCCCCCTCATCCCTTAACCTATGGTCCCTTGCTTAACCCCCCTCCCCCCCCCCCCAACTACACACACAAAAAGAAACACACAGAGAGAAACTGTGTGCCGGGTTGCGTACACTATGGTCACATTATTGTTCCTTTAATCGACCTTACAATATTCAATCATCTCTGGTTTGCATACCTTTAAAAATTAGAAATAAACCTTGTGGATATTTGAAAACAAGTTCGACAATCATGTTAAAGATTTTTTTAATGACGAAACACAAAAAAATCACCACATTGTTTTGCGTTCAAGTACATGGTGTCCCTTTAATGAATGCCTGCCTACGCGAAGCACATTAACTCTGAACATAAACATAAACCGTGGACTGCCGTAATAGTAATTAACCAGCTTTCATATTGCTAAAAACTATCGACGCACAAACCACAGAATTGAGTGGCACTCTCTTCAATGCGTAACCTAGAGTAGCTAGGAAACTTTCTGTAACCGTTTTGTCTGTAGAGCTACTTGAAGACGCTAGCCTACTAACTTTTAAAAACACTTCTGAACAAGTTTACGAGCTTTATGACGCTAAAATCTCCAAAAAAGTGAAAAATTATTCCCGCAAAAGTCGCTGGTTCACAAATCAGGCGCAAGTAAATGCATATTTCACGGATCATGAAAAAAATCAAAAACCAGTTTCCCGAGGACGGAAAAGTGTAGATAAGATATTTTTACGAATCACGGAAAAAATAAATCCTAATTCACGTTTCACGCAAAGCAAAAAATGCCCATTCACGCGTCACGAAAAAAGTATAGGGGACCATCTGTCAACAATTACCGATAATTACAATTTATTCGCCACGTAAAAGTAAGTTTACGCGCAAGTCTATTGACTGTTTTGCGTGTTGTATTTACTACTAGTGTTCGGCTTGACTCAGGCAAGACCATGGTTTTGATCCTCCATGTGGATCTCATCAGTTGCCGGTATTTCTCTGTACGTCTGAAGTTCAAGCCTTACACGACTTCTACGGTTCGTGACATTTGCACATTTGCCGTTCTCTGTTCGGTCCCTCGCCCTTTTTGTTGCTTCACTTGTATCTATGAAGGGATCTTCATGATGTGTTATAAGGAGGAATTTTAAGTAGAGTTGAGCCGTGACTTTTTAAAGGTCATAGGTCTGCATGATTTCTGATGTTATCTGCATAGTTTGACGCCTCTGTAATTTGTCATGTGTTTGTGCATTTTTTGGGCTCATTTCTATTGCAAGATATGTTTTTATGTCTTATGTTGAACTAAGCCGAACAATGACATACAACACGCAAAACAGTCAATACCCTGGTCCCTGAGGTTTTTCTTGATTATTCTCTCTTCTTGATTTTCTCCACATGAGAGAGCCGAAAGAAAGCCTGAGAGAGCCACGAAGTAGCCCGCGAGCAGGCTCAGTTGGAGCACAAGTGCGCGCGGCGTAGCCGCGAGCGCGAAATCGAGCGGTGAAGCTGCGAGACGAGTAGCCTGCGAACAGCGGTTCCCGGTGAGCCCGAACGGAGCGAGGGAGTCTGCTCCTGGTATCATGATATGACTGGTTAAATCGCTGATTGTTGACATCTTTGAGATGAATATTTGACAGATCTTTGTAAAATTATACGACTCCAACGGTTCGTTACAATAGTGCATTTGCTGTTGTCTTTTAAGTTTCGGTCTCTCGACCTCTCGTTATTTTACAAGTGATTCTGAAGGGTACTTTATGCTCTGTTACAAGGAGGAATTTTAAGTAGAAGCTAGTGGAGTGGAGCCGTTTGGTTGTGCTATAGCAATTTATTTAGAGGTCAAAGGCATGGTTTCCGAACTTTCCGCTGTTATCTCCTTGTCGCTTCGCAGAGTTTGACACCTCTATCATGGGCTTATTATTTCCTTAGGCTCATTTCAGTATTGCAAAATATGTTTTAAGCTCTCTAAGTATTGGCTCTGGAGGGACAAAGTGTTTGAAATATTCCGTGAACATGTTGCTTACTTGCACTCTATATTATGACGCCCGGCCCGGCTATTTGATTAGCTCGATTACAACTGTTTGCAAGTACCGAGAATGTAACTTCTTGACGGGTCTAATTACCTCATTGACTGATTTGTTACAGGCTTATCACCAAGGGTGGATAGGCACATCACAAACAAAGTCTACAGGTTCCCCTGTCCCCGCCCCGATCGCTTTGCTCTCCGAATTCTTCTGTTTCGCGCTCGCCGAAATCTTTTTCCGTCCTCGCCGGGAGCCTGTTCCAAGGCTATGAGACGAGAAAGTGAGCCTGCTGTGATCTCTGCAATTTTTTTTTATTTCCAGCCCGGAAACCGCAGAAAAGAATAAAGTCAATTGATTTTCACCGGAAGTATGAGCTTTGGCAGCTCAGATTTCTCGGGAAAATTGTAAATCTTTTTCATAACAACATGTAGGCGCGATATCCGTTGTTGATAAAGTTTTGCCGAAGAAAAAGTGTCGAAGTTTATGTCTATTAAGGACACACACTTTGATTCCAAGTGATCTTGCTTTGGCAATCTGGTCTTTGGCGATGCTGGTAAACGGGCAAACGCCTCTGTGTTGTTTCGTTGCCCGCTTACAATCACATACGTTTGTAATATTTAACTCTTCCCATATGCAGTCGGCAACACGACAAGTACGTCTTGATTCATTAACATACTTTCAACTGCTATTTCCTGCTCCCTCTTTAGTTTGAAATTTAACCAGAAATAGACTGGACCTTTGTTAAAACATCAATAATACGCGCACTCAACTCTTCCTCTAACTCCAAATGTGGACGACTTGTTTTTCATTGTGCGGTAAATTACCGACTCCATGGGGATTTAATCGTTCCTCATCAAACATGGTAGATTGACAGTTTTCTCGCCTTTCCCGCTTTTCGACCAATGGTATTTCACTTCGCTCAGACGATCGACGCAGAAATGTAAAAATTACAGAGAACAGGGCGGGCTCACTTTCTTGGCGCCTCTTCACTAGTAGCCTGCGAACAGGCTCCCGATCACTTTGCTCTCCGAATTCTTCTGTTTCGCGCTCGCCGGAATTTTTTTCCGTCCTCGCCAGGAGCCTGTTCGCAGGCTACTTCACTAGACTCCTTCCCGCTGGATCGCTTTGATTATCGACGCTCGCGCGTGTGACTTAAAGGTGAGCCTGCTCGCAAGCTAACTGCGAAACTCCGCGGCTCTTTTGCAGCTCTCTCATGTGGAGAAACATTAAGAAAAACCTCTGGGACCAGGGTAAACCGTCAACAGACTTGCTCGTAAACAGCTACATTTGAATCATGTGGTGCCAGACCAAAAGGGGGAATAAACCTATACATCGAGCTCGAGAAACATAAGCTCGATCAGATAGCTGTAAGAAACCAAAGAATGTCTTTTGAGAAACGTATAGCTTTCTCGAAGTAAAGCTACGGTGTCTCCGAGGAAAAACGTACGCAAATCGGATATCCGTGATAAGAATCAATTGCAACATACTACTTGCAAAGTGTTCTAATCAAACAGTCGGGCCTGGCATCACAATATAGAATGCAAGTAAGCAACATGTTCACGGTAAATTTCATATTTTGTCCCTGGAAAGCAAATACTTGTATCTTGCAATAGAAACGAGCCAAAACAATGGTATGCATAAACACATGGCAAATTACAGAGGTGTCAAACTCGACGAAGTCACATGCAGATAACAAAGGAAATCATGCAGACCTATGAATTCTAAAAAATTGCCATAGCACGGTCTAACGGCTCAACTCGACTTAAAATTCCTCCTTGTAACACAACATGAAATGCCCTTCATAAACACGAGTGAAGCGAAAAAAAAAGGTCGAGTGACCGAACAGAGAACGGCAAATGTACAAATGTCACGAACCGTAGAAGTCGTGTAGGCTAGCCATTTTACAAGTTTGTACAAGCCGCAGAATGTCTTACATCCTCACATATGTACGAGTTCCGCTAGCAACTACAGACGTTCATAGTATTTTAGAAATACCGGCAACTGATGAGGTCCACATGGAGGATCGAAATCATGGTCTTGCCAGAGCTAAGCCGAACAGTGGCAAATACAACACGCAAAACAGTCAACATCAAACTTGAAAAGGTACACCTCCCCGTGTTTAGTCCACTGTACGCAGTACATGCACTGTTTCTCATTATGTAAAGTGCTAGGTAATTTGGTTCTTGGCCTTTGGAAATACCCTTTTCCTCCAATTCCCCCATGGCAAAGCTGAAAATGTGGAAAAACCCTGTCTCCCCTTCAAAAGATCATATTGAAAGGGGCCAGCAACAGAATACTTAGGGTTTATGTGCAGACTGGGGAAGTGACTAGCACTTTGATTTCTGGTTTTCTTTTTGAGATGTAATTGGTTTCAACTTCTTCTAATATGCAGATAAGCATTAGACAAGTATTGTAATGAAGTGTAAGTAAATGTAGTACTGTAAGTAGAGTACGTAGTTGTTTTAAAATTATAATTATGTATGTGTATGTATGGTAAATATTATAAGTGTGTGGCAATAAATAGTAATAATAAAAAAAACTTCTTACACAATAACTGAGCAAAGTCAAAGAGGGATATATTATAAACTGACTAGCTAGCACTAAATAACACAGGTCACAGCTTTCTCTTCCCATCCAACAACAATTCTCAACGATTTTTAAGAATCAAGCATTCATTTATCACAACATACGGTGTAGTGGATAGTATACAATCAAACTGTATAACTAACACAGGTCACAGCTTTCTCTTTCCATCCAACAAATCCCAACGATTTTTGAGATTGAATCAAGCATTCATTTATCGCAACAATCTGTGTAGTGGATTGCATAAAATCGAATTGCATAAATAATGTAAATTATGTAGCATACACACCTGCCCAGGGTACAGTTAAAACAAGTGGAACAAATTACTTATCCCTTTTGCCTTACATACATGTGCATGTATACAGTGATCTGTATTTTTCATTATAAAACAACTGTAACTACTAGTCTACTATTATCATCTACACTGTATGTAAGAATCAATCAATCTTCATGGGCATAAACTGGGAACAAGAAAGACAACAAGGCAACAAATTGACTGTTCTCAAATTTATTATCTGGTTGCAGATATCATTGTGTGCACTTAGTTGCGCTTTCTGCGTGTTCGCTTCTTCTGCACACCAGTGGTGGTGGCCCTCTGGCTGCGGAGGATAGCAGAAGCCCTCCTGACTGCTGCATCTTCAAGGTCTTGTCGGTAATAGTTCTTGCCACACAGGTTCTTGATGGTTTTGACAGTGCGACGTGAGTCACCAGCCAGAGTCACCTTGGAGTTCACCTTAGCAGGCTTGTTAGCATCTGCAAGATGACATATGCAATAAGATAGATTTCTAATGAAAAGACCAAGCAATTTTTTCGAGTTGCAGGTTTGTTTGTTTGTTGTTGTTGTTGTTGTTTTTTCACTTTTATGCTTTGTATTATTTTTAACAAATACAAATACAAATACACAAAACACTACATAAACTACACTTAAAAGTACACTAAAGATCTGCATTACTTAACACTATAATTTATTACAAACATCACTAACACCATGTTGATATGTTGAAAAAATAAGAAAGCACAAACTGCTAGGCATTAAAAAAAGAAAAAGAAAATGGTATATTATATACAGATACTGTTCTTCAAGTTCTCACTGAATTACAAAAAAAGAAAAACCAAGGGGAAAATCGTAACAATGTTTATAGAGGGCCACGAGTTCATTAGTTTTTAACTGTTAAGTGCCACCCTCTATAAATAAAGTTTGTTTGATTGACTGATTGATTGATTGATTGATTGATTGATTGATTGATTGATTGATTGATTGATTGATTGATTGATTGATTGATTGATTGATTGATTGATTGATTGATTGATTGATTGAATATCATCTTTTTTAACCTTACAAGTAGCATTTCATTTATCTCTGTTTGGTATTTGTAAAATTGAAATTCTTGTAACAACTTGTAGTGTCCAGGGTTGCCTTGAAAGTTAAAAAATACTGTATTCTGTGGAAAGTGTTTACATGTATGTCAAAACCTTTGGCAGATTTTGTCATAGCTGTTACTCAAAAGTTGTAACATATCACACCAGGCTATTTTTCTAACTGAATGTTTATGAAATGATATTGTCAGGTCATTACAACTTACACTTGGTCTTTTTGGTAGAGAGAATCACACCCTTTCCAGTGGGATCAGCAGTAACTCCAATAGCCTGCCAACACAACAACAGTGTTAATAGAATTGAATGACATCAAGACAATTTGTTACAATTTATTCAAGAAGCTACCCTCCACTTATATATATTTCAAATTATTGCTAATCCTGAGCTCCTCTTCCTCTTCTGTAGTAGCTGTTGTGTGTAATCGTAATGTTAGTAGTAATCGTAGTGTAAGTAATGGTTGTATTGTAAGTAATGTCAGTAGTGGCGTAAGTGATGTTAGTATTGTAAGTAATGTAAGTATTGTAGGTAATGTTAGTATTGCAAGAAGTCTTAGTAGTGTAAGTAATGTTAGTATTGTATGCAACAGTAAAAAAATAAGGGAAAAAAAAAAAAAAAAAGAGCTCCTCTTCCAATTTCCAGGACCCATTTTACCACACAGTATCACTAACAACAAACAAGACATAAAAACATTTTTCTCAATTTGGAGTCTGCAGCTTGTTTCACTAAATAATTGTGCAGAGTTCGAGGTTAACAACAGCTCATGCCACACCAAATTCCACAGTAGCAGCCGATTTCAATTGATTCTTTATCTACCAACTGCGCTGACACTGTTGTCACTTCCACTTATGCACAATTCAAACATTCCTGATGAAATGATGCTTCATAAAAGATAATTCATGAACAAAACTAATGGACAGATCACTCTGTTGGAAGTCTTTCAGCTTTTACCCTTTCTGCAAAATCCGGGTATCTACAGCACATCTACAGTGTATCTACAGGAAAATAATGCATGCTCTGATCCAATACAGGTATACTCCACCTACCTTGTAAAATAAAACTACTGTGAATAACAAGAAGTGAAACCTTACAGTACCTTTTTGTTCACTAATCCACTATATTTAAATGCATGCCTTCCAGTGAGGTTGAGAGGTTCCTGAAAATGAAAAAGAAAGTAATGATTCCTGGTCAGGGTACTATGGTAATGTTGAAGGTGTCTGCCCAGGCTGCATCAGTTTACATGTAAGGTTGTAATAAATGCCTCACCATTTGCATGGCAATAAACAATTACTGGATGAGGTTTTCGTGATATCCAGAACAATCACGGTCGAGGTAGGGGTTATCAGCCGAAGCCAAAGGCTGACGCTGATAACCCTTGACAAGAAAAAAAAAATGGAAGTCATGTTTTTACTTCTTCACTGAGGGGGAGCAACACAAAGTGCGTGAACTTGACATGATTACCCTTAGAAATCATCCACCACGGTCATACATGACATTATTACCTGTGACCTTGAGTGTCCTTGACATGATTATTATATAATCTGCAGCTATATGACATCACAGGCACTGATTTCGAAAATTCACTGTATGCCTTTGGCCAGTCAGAAAAGAGATAGTGAGTTCAATGTATAGTAATAAAATCAATTCCCACCTTTGTAAATGTTGTTCCTTGATTTTTCAACAAGTAACAGGAGTTCTTCCTCAACAGCATCCACTGTAAGTCAGCCGACATTTTTCCTGTCCAAAAGTAATAAATTGAATGAAAACTATGGATTCCACGAACTCGACTCCTGCAGTTTGAAATTACTGCCTGTTGCACATGGGTTATAGCGAGTTTCGCCCATAACGAGTTTCGCCCACATCGTTTCGCCCAGAACGTGAATGGTTTCGCCCAGAAGTAAAACGTCTACAATCTAACTCAAAAAACGTCAACCTAAACGTGCGTATGCACAGAATGAAGGTTTTGAAACGAACACGTTATCACTTTCACTGTTGAAACGAACAAGTTATCACTTTCACTGTTGAAACGAACAAGTTATCACTTTCACTGTTGAAACGAACAAGTTATCACTTTCACTGTTGAAACGTACACGAAAGATAAGTTACGAATACGGATTCGCGAATACTAAAGAGCGGAATCGAGAGTTTTTAAAGATTGTATTTCTGACATAGGTAATGGCAACATATATTTTGAAATGAGATTAAAACTAGTATAGTTCATGAGTGCGCGCGCGTGGAATAGCTTACTCCGACAAAGCGTGCGGTATGGAAAAGGAAATTAGAGGCCTGGGAGTTTTCTCACGTATGAACAGAAAACAAAATTCGTCTGGGCGACTGTGTCTGTCTGGGCGAAACCATTCTCGTTCTGGGCGAATTCTGAATAATATCTGAGTCTCGGTCCGGGCGAATCGAGTTTATGTCTGGGCGAAACCATTCTCGTTCTGGGCGAAGCGCCTCATGGGCGAAACTCGTTATGGGCGAAACCCGCGGTTACCTGCACATGTATGTAATGCAAATTGACTTTTGTAGCTAATAATTTCAGTATAATAGATTTTCTTCAAATTAACAAACGCGTAAGATGCAATAAGTAAAACAAACACGACTTCACAGGAGCAGGGTCCCTTAAAGAAATTGTATTGCATAAAAAATCCACAAAACTTTGATCAGGACAAAACGAACAACACACGTGAACTTCTGAAGAGCCGAAATGAAAACAGAACTTTCTGACATAAATCAACAGAAAACCACACAACATTTTACCTTAATCTATGCTTAATGTCCTATGGTAGTTTTAAATCTAGACAAAACGATAGTAAACGTGAAAACAGTGTCCAAAAAACGGAAAAATTCCAACTAAAATTTCGCCTTACCGCTTTAAGATGGCGACCACGAGAGAGAGGAAGAAAGGGGCGCATGTGTCGAACAATGCAGGGGGTCCAGTTACCGTCCCAGGTTCCCGCGGTTCATTTCATAAAACCAACATGGCGGATGCGGATGATCGAATATAAGGAATATCACCGGCGATAAAACAGGATTTTCACCATGGGAAGAACTATCATAATCGAGGAAAGCGTTGGCGATTATATATCTTCCCTGTATGGCAAGCATAAGTGGCAAATTGGCTTGATAATTGGACAGGTAAGTGCATCTTAGGTATTAAAAAAAGAATCTTGGTTGAACGTGGCTGCGCACAAGACAATCTACAAGACAGTACCACGATTGAAACGCTCAGACACACGAGAACTGTTAAAGACCATCTTTCTTCTTAGAGGGGAACCATCTACCCAGTGTATTTTTTTCAGAATGCTACGTCTGCTGATTGGCTTAAAGCCTCTCTTATACGGGACCTAGACGTCAATACATGTACGATTAAGTAACTGCTGACCGTGTCCCTGTGTGTATAATTATATCCCGCTTTATAGGGACTCTCTCACACAGTGTTAAAAAAAAAAATTAGATTTAAAATTGGATTGAGATCAGCTTAACTTGATTAAGTTGTAAGTTAAGGTTATGATTCTTATATCCTGCCTTATAGGGACTCTCTTATACAGTGTTTAAAAAAAAAAAATTAGATAATACCTTTACGATTAAGTAACTGCTGACCGTGTCCCTGTGTGTATAATTATATCCTGCTTTATAGGGACTCTCACATATAGTATTAAAAAAATGAGATTTACAATTGGATTTAGATAAGCTTAATGTGGTTAAGTTGTAAGTTAAGGTGACGATTCTGTTTTTTGTTTAATCAGTTTTGGACATGTGAGATCATAGTCAGTAAGTTGTGTCGTTTTATCATTAATGAGCAGAGATTGAATATTATTTCTTTTCCATTCAGCTCTCTCCACAAAGAGACTATGTCCTCCATTTGGCCAGGACACCAGAACAATCAGGAAATTCAGGTATATGAGAAACTTAAAGTAAAATGAAATTTAAGAAAGTTACTTATATAAATTCCTGCTTATACTGAAGCTCATTTTGTTTCTAATGGTTGCTTTATCTAATTACTCTGTAGGCCTCCAATATTCCTTTTGTACATCATATTCATCTAAATATTAGATTCACAGTACATCTCTTCCAACTTGCCTTCATCTTATATTTTGCTCAAGTTGTTGGCTAGAAAGTTAAAGGGACTTAATGCAAATAAACTAAGCACAAAATTGTAATTTAGCATCGTTTCCAAATGGTTTGTAAAGCATAAATAAAAATAATGTTTAATGTGATTTTAGATGGAGAAAGTAAACCAGCTACTATGGATGAGATTGAAAACAACTGGATTATAGAGCATGCTCGTCAGGTGGATATTCTTAAATTGTGGATGTTTATGTCAAGCTATAACTTTAAAACACCTTATTATATGGCTAGCTCCATGAGTGGGCAAGATGAAACAAATCCTGCGCTGTGATTGGCTACCTGAGCAGGCAAGATGGAGCTATCTTGCCCGCTCAGGACTACCCGTCGTGTCCTGTGAGAAAAATTTCCTTGAAAGCAATATAATAAATCCTTTATTGACCAAGCTTGTTCGGCCAAAATGGCTGGATATTGGCCTCGTTCTTTTTTTGCGAGTTTATGAACCTTGACTCGGTCTCGGTCCATAAACTCGCAAAAAAAGGACTTTTCCAATATCGAGCCATCTTGACTTCACACTTGGTCAATAACCCATATATCATGTTGTGATGTGTACGTGTACAGTCATATATATGGCAATGTCTATGGGCCATACCTTTTATATCCCAAAGGTAGCATTTAAGCTTTATGTGTACTGTGATGAGGGCTAAAAATTAGTGTGAGACTAGAGAAAGGTACATACATGGAAGACAAACATGATTTGCGAATTTTTGAATATTAAATATTTTGTTAAAAGTAATGTAACATGAAGTTTGTTAACACTCATGCATGCAACTGGATCTGACCAGGTATAAGATAAATCAGTTTATTTCTGAGGGAGGCATTCATGGTGGTACTTTGATCGTTATTAAAATTTTAGGAAAACGGTTAATATGTTTGGAAAATTTTGTCTTACGTCATCAATGGGAGGATAGATATAAAATGGATAGGCCAATGTAAATTTCTTTTTCGAAGTGGTACTTTTATTCAATGTTATTTTCCCTACAGAGGAATGTAAGTGTGTGTGTAATTCATACTTTAAAGCAGGGTTGAAATAATTATAAAAATTCTGCCCTTTCTTTTATTTCAAAAGGTATCAAGAATGTTGACAGGAGGCTTGGATGTTGTTGGAGTTTTTGCATTTGGTCCTCCAGACATGCTTACCAAAACACAAGGAAAGCTTCGTCAACTTGTTTTCTCTTTCCAGAAGAATGTACATCACAGACCTGCATCATATTTTTGTGACCTCAGTCACAGCAGAATCCTACTTCAGATTTGCTCTGCAACTAAGAAGTATCCTTTATGAAGTCATTTGCATCACTGCACATCGTGTATAGTACATAGAAGAGCCAGCCACCACCCCCACCCCCATCCCCACCCTGCCCTCCCCCTCCCCTAATAGTAATATACATTGCAGGGAAGTTGAATTTTATTAATGCCTTGGCTTCCCATAATAAGTATGATCTACTCAGTTTGATCCTGATGTTTTGGAGCTTTTCTTGACTGACTGTTTCTAGAATCACTTGCAGAACCATTGACGTGTCTGATCAAAGAGTAAGTTGAGTATCTAAAAACCAAAAGAAATTTCTAATTTCATAGAAGACACACCCTGGATCTCTTTATGTTTACACTTTAAACCTTCTGTTTTATTGATACCATTTGCCTTGAAATAATTTTTCTTGTATTTACATGTTGCAGGCCACACCAAACCCAGCTGAGGTCAAGTATCAGTCCTTTACTTCCAAGTGGCTAAAACTAGAAACCTCATTGTCCTTGTCTAACACACACTTTACAGTTCCAAGAAAACTTGAAAGATCTGGTCTTCAAAACCAAATAATGGTTTGTTCATCTCTATTCTTAATTTATGGATAGATTTTTAGTTAATGGTTGATGAATGGACACCAAAATAGACTACAATTTACCCCTACTAAATGGCCACCCTTGGGAATTTTGATAGTGGCTGCTTAATTAAGGAGGCTGGCCACTTTATAGAGGTACAGTGTAAAAACAATAGAAAAGCCCTCATCAGGGCTTTGATAACTGGCCACCTAGTAGGGGTGGCCATTTAAGGGGTGGCTGCTTAAAATGCGTGTGACTGTACCTCCAACCTGCAGGCAGCAGTGCTATCATGCTGGAGATTAAGTCTATTTGGTGGCATGTTTTCCCTCTTTTTTCGTATTTTATTCCTCACCCACCTCTTATCTACTGTTTTATCTATATTTCCCCTTTAATTAAAAGGCTATTAGAATTAAAATTCAGTTAACTGATGTAAGCCACTTGTTGGTGCTAACTGAAAGGATTTGTGGCCTCTGGGGATGAGAATGTGTACATATTACAACAGCGTGGAAAGTTATGATTAGTTAATAATACTGTTGTGTACTACATTTAATGTATACAATAAGCTGTTGGACCCCACTAATTGGAACTCAGTATTTCTAAAACATCATTATTTCGAACACAAAATGATTTCCCCTGAATTTGCCCTTATTCATCTGCTATCAGCTACACTGTATTTTGAACTTTCATTAGTTTGAACTATTTTTCATTTTCCCGAAAGGTTCAAAACAGCAGGGTTCAACAGTATGTTGCTAGCTTTACTACGAATATTTAGACTGCCTCTCTGCTAAGCAGCATTGCTATTTTGAATCAACAGGGTAGTATCCAGAACACGCTACAGAGTATATCAACTGCCTTATGCACAGTGAATGGAGAGCTTTGTACTGATGACCAGCCACTTGTATCTGGAGAAAAGCCAGGGAAATCTAGTCGTGCTACTTCTAAATCCACACAGACTTTCAAGATTGACATTTTTACTGAAGAGGTAACTCACTGTTCTCTTGACTTGTTTTAGACTTCACCAATTCTGTTCTTTTTATTTTCATTGCAAAGAAAATGAAACCTTGTATCTGAATTAATACGAATTTCTATTTGCAGCTATGTGGTCCTTTAGAGCCAATCGAGACACACACAGTTGCTTCTCTGATAATGAGTGGTTCTATGTCTTGTCGAGCTTATGTGCATCAAAAAGCTACTGTCAGGGAGGCCATACAGGTATGCCGTTGGTCATTTATATGCAGACTCATCAAGAAAAGTTATTAAATAATATTTATTTCTTCCTCCTTTCACGGAATTGCCAAGAATGGCAAGGTATGCCATAAAGTGGCTGAGAGAAATCTAACTTCGGTATGTCAGGTCAAATTGGTTTCGATTAGTGACTCTTAATGAATACATGCACTGCGAGAACTTGTTACTTAAATTCTCAGATGATCTTCTAGCGAAAAGCAAAATTAGTGCGCGTTATGAATGACAGCGCGATACTGGGGGTGAGGCGCGAGGGAAAGTACCGACCACGAATTATAAACGCGTTTCAGGTACACTGTTGGGAAAAGGCTCGTAGAAATAGAGTTATTCCGATTGCTACGCTATCAAGTTTGCGATGAACATCGACCGTTACGACGAACAAAGGGTATGTACCACTTCTTCGGAAAAAATCTGACTTTAACGGGCTAACGATGACAAACCTACAATCATATTATGAAACCAAGTTTTGGCATTTTTTTCTTTTTCGGAGGCGTTGAAGTATGATGCGGTTCGCAGTTTCCTGTCTCGTTGTGAAGTACTGTGCGAAGATGTCATGGACAGTCAGGAGGAGAAAACAACTAACGGTACATTTATACTGCATGTGATTTACATACATCCATGGACATTGTATTGTTAAGGCCTTATACATATAGACCACGTGAGAGTGGAGAAAATCAACCAGGGAATATTTTCGTGATGTAATACAAAATTACCAGAACTAATATTAATACAAATGTACCACCATGAGTAAGGAAAAGTGATATTTTCAACTTTGGATGGAGAGGTTTACAGAAACTCGTTGCCACATTATTTGAAGTGAAAAAAAATAACATAACGGCTTATGTCTTGTTTCGTGAGGACGCGGTAGGTACATGGCATAAAATCATGTTAGGGAGTACTTCCATTCGGTGCTCTCATGGTCTTTCTAGGACTAAGGTTACCCAGAGTTAACGAAGACTTCCTGTATAAGTAAAGTGTGAAATGCATCTAATTCATTTTCTATTTTTCGCTTTCATTTATTTTTTATTTTTTGCTCAGAGACATTCTCGTCAACATGGACGTCTCCTCAAAGAGTGTTTGCTCCTCTCGGAGCCGGACCCGTTACAGTGTGCGACTATGTGTTTAAGGACGAAACTTTCAAGGTTATTAACACCGACTCTTGGCTAGCCTGATTTTCAGACGGTCCAAGGTCGCTCGCTCAAACTTCCTCCGAACGAATGACCTCACACCATCTGAGAACTGATAAGGCGAACTCTTTGTGACTCAAGATTCAAATTCAGATTTACAGGTGAAACACTAACTGGTGGTAACTTTTTGAAATTTCTCTGCAGGAATCTAGAGAACGAATGGCGGAGCTGTTAAATGTCGATCCCAAAGAAGAAGACTTTGACGGCAGAGAAGAATTCCCAGGTACAGTGCATGGACAGGTGTTTGTTTGTTTGTTTGGGTCAAGTTCTTGCTGTGTTGCATGGTACTTGATAGTCTACTTTGGTTTACTGAATTCTTATCAGATTCACTCAACTTGATGATTCATGTGGCGATCCTCTCGTAAACTCAAGATTTTGTTGTTTGAAAAACAATTAAAATCCGTTAAAGCAGGCGCCTTTCTTCTTTGAACTCTTGTTTACGCGTTCTTGTTGTCGGTGGTTTTGTTGGTGTTGTTATTTTCTTTTTGTTTTGTTTTTTGAGAGAGTGTTCTCAGTGAGTCTATTTCACAGCTTTTGTTTGGATCACCCAGATAATGGCTGGGGAGAAAATTTCCTCGCAGGCAGCAACTGACTGCTTATGGTTTACAAAGTTTCTGCTCACTGCGTAGTCTTAACTTCTGTGTGTTGTACTCTGTAGATGTAGAAACAGTGAGAAGTTTAGTAGAAGAAATGGAAACTGACAGCGCAGACAACAAGATGACGGACAACGACTCAGTCCAACAAGGAATTGGAAAGCGAGTAATAGGTGAGTTCCTGGCCCTAAAGAAACGACCCTGGGAAAGTCCGAGGGTGGGGATTAACACCCCAGTACATTCCCTACGATACCCCAGTTATTTTATCTGATGTGTCATGTAGTGGGCAGAACGTAAGAGTCCTTGATCTTACTGTGCCTTTACCTTGGTATAATTAGTCTGCGCTATTAATCGGTAATTGGAATCAACGTGTACGTCGTGAATACAAGGTGAAGACGAGCTACTCCATGCCTTTGCGTGAGCTCTTACACGGGGAACAGTTCAAAAAATTATTCAATGTCTTGAAGTAGAAGGGCATATTTGATCCTTCGTCTTTTTGCAGCAAGGCTGTTGCAAAAGTCTGACTGAGAAAGGAGAAGATTGAAAACCTCTGGGACCGGGTACATGCAGCTGATTAGAAGACGGACAGAGCTCTCTTTGTAGTTGTAAAACGAATGATTGTCTTTCACTCACTCTGCTCTGTAATTTGTATCTCTGCAGGCGCAGTTGTCGGCATTGTTGTGGCGGTGGTGGCTGCTGGAATGACTCTTCTTTGGGGAGAACAAGCGGGATAAAATAAAGCCCAAGATAATAGATAGGTTACTTTAAGACTGAATTAAATTATTGCCTTGTTCCACACCGAGTGTTGTTTTCCTGCGCCCGAATTTTTGCTCCTGGCATGTCAAGGCAAAATAAGTGTGTGGTTGCTGTGGTTTGTCCAATCGAAACCTGAATTGGTGTACACAACAATGGAGGTAAACGCTTTTGTTCACCTTGAGGCGTGTTGGCGAAGACGAAGAGGTTTTAGGATAGGCAGTCCTAGGTCAATTTAAATCCAATTTAATAGGTTGAATCTAATTCCCAATTCCCTCTGAGACGCGCCTACAGGGGGGAATCATGGACTAGGTATTTCTTTTGATAAATACAACTACCATGATTCTCAGAAATTGAAATTGGCCATTCGAACCCATCGTTGGATTGCGAAGATGGATTGCGAAGGAAGCCAGATCGAAGTAAGAAATTGGTAGGGGTGGAAATGGTTTGTTCTCTTGTTGTAATAAATGAGCGCTATTAAAATCACTTGAGGATTGACCAGGATTGGGAGTACTACTTGCGAGTACATGTACTGACCTTGCGTGCGGGTGGTTTGATTTTCCATTTCCTTAACATGTACGAAGGAAAAATTGAAAGACGTGAAAAAAGGGAGATGTGACACGGGAAAGGTTGTCATTAAAAGTACACTATGAAATGCAAAAATGTTATAAAATCATCTGTTTATGTCAACGTTTTGATGCTCACTAAAATTATATTTTTTAACTGGCATATGGTAAAACCCAAATCGCTATTTTTCCTCTGAAATTTAATTATTTCATGTGCGCAATGCGTTACAAACCGAATTTGAAACAATTTTATAGCTTTAAAAATTAACACGCGACCAATCTTACAAAATTTGAAACTGAAAGAATAAACGTAATGTTAATATATTACGGATGCATAAATAATCTAGCATACGCGAATGCATCTTTGGAGTAAAAACTTTACAATGTGACGAATAAATAAAATAATATAAAATAAGATATGTAGAATATTGGTTAGAGAGTACAAAAATAAACACTTAACTAATTATATATTTTCCCCTTAAGTTACAATGTGTAATATGTCTTCTTTTCGCAGACAAGAAAATCGGAAATTCCCAAGTCAAATAATGTCGTTCTTAATGTTAAGTCTATGGAAGAAACTCTTGTAACCATTCAGATAAGACGTTTTAAGAAATACTTTCATGTGGCACCACCAGAAGTTTATAATATTAGCAATATAAACTTCTGTTTCTACTTCTATTTCGTTGTACAAGGTTGGTTCCAGAGGCGGATCCAGGATTTTACAATTTAGGGTGGATGGAACCTTTGGGTTGTAGAATTAATGGGGCATACCCCAACAATTTGATTTCATAATTTTTACTTCTTCAAAAGCGAGTTGGGGGGAGGGGGTAGCTAGCCACCCAATACACCCCCCCTAAATTCGCCTCTGGGTTTCCAACATTAACCTTGTGCATCAAACCTCGTGTATGACCATGCAAATAACAGCTATTGAGTAATGCGCTCACGTGATACTTTTTATAATGCTGTATAAGGTAGCATGTAGCCATTCGAGTGAAAACGGTTGAACAGTGCCCGTGTTTCGATGTTTTAAGAAATCGTACGAGTTAAAAGGTGAATGACTACAAGCGACTTTTACATTGTCATATGCGTACGTATCGGTATTGACTTCTTCAAAGTTGTTGCAACTGGTAATTAGGTATAGTTCTTAATCAAGGAAGCGAGCTTTGGTAACCTTTTGGAGCCCAAATTAATTTGTAAGACTTTCAGACAATTTAACCGCTGATAACTAAAACCATCATAAGGTTAACCCAACGACTTCAAAAGCATGAATTGGAAAAGTCGTAGAAAGCAGAAAGATATGTAGTGTTTGGCCTGATTCCTGTAGGAAAAAAGCCTTTGAAATGACGAAATCTGGACCGAACGTTTTAGCTGGCCTTTGTATATGTCTTCCGTAGCAAATCTCTAGCTGTTTCCAGCAAACGTCTCTAATACGTTTAGAGAATGTTTCGGGAATTCAAAACTATAATCTTTCTTTTTGTGAACGGTAAGCGCGAGTGAATACGATTGTTAGTGTAATATAAGAATAAACATTTGGATACTATCTTTTGCCGGATCGTATCAAGTCGGAAGCGATATTGCTGAGCATTCTCTTGGAGATGTGCTGCATTCTTCTTGCGGCTTTGTTGGCTACGTCCAGTGATTGGTGGAGTCGATAACTCTCCAACTGCCAAAAGAAAACAGTTGTGTTAATTGCCAATAGTCTTACTCCAGTCTTCTAGCACTTTGGGAGAACTCAACAGCAAGAAACTTGCCCTTGGCAGAAGTCCAATTTTCTGTGCATGATATAGGCTCGATTTTCGCCGCTTTCTCGAGTCCGGTCTACGTCCTCCCCGAGTTCGGGGGAGGAGCGCGGGCTCCTTTCCCGAACAGCGGCTGGTAATCGAGCCTATGCATGATACAGGTAGTAGGGGAATGCAAGTCTTACCAGAAGTCAAAGGGTTTCGGATTCTTTCCGTCCAATCGCACTACACTAAAGAGATCTCCAAATAATGTAACGTCATCATGACGTCATAACGATTGGCCGGTTGGTACGTAACGTCTCTGACGAACAAAGCGAGTTTAGGTTTAAATATAGACCAACAGTTTAGAAAACAAACACATTAGGTAAGAGGTTAGGAGTTGGACTTTCAAACAGTCTGTTTTATTCGTTTTTTAAAAAATGTACCATGGGAAATAAAATCTCACCTCATCCCCTGGATAACCTCCCCAGCTGCTATGATTGCCTGTGTTACTTCTAACTCGGACATGCCTGCTATAAGAAAGAGGTTGAAACATCAATAACGAAACAGTGTGAATCGCTCAAAAACCAAGGCTTGTGTTCAACACTGGAAAACACCACATCTAGAGCGGACCGAGGTTACCACGGTAAAACGCTGTACTTCAAAACAGAGGAAACTAGTGGTCGAAACCTTCAATTCCCAAGATTAATATAAATTAGTATCAGTACACTGTCGGGCAGAGTTGATGGGAATGACAACACTCATCAGCTAAAGAATATTGCCTTCATGTACCACCAAACACTAAGACCTAAAGTAAAAGATACTGTTAGGTAGCTCGTAAGGAGAATAATATTTTAAAATTACAAATGAACTTTTGGACTAACTTCTTCGCTTTTTTCTGGACGCCAAAAACTGGTAAAGCAGCAATAACAGAAACATGACACAATTCAAGGATTGTAAAGTTGTACCTTCTTTGTGCAGGGTATTCCTCGTCACTTTCGGAATCTTCACTGTCAAACACTTGGTGCTCTCGCCGACTCCTGGACTTCCCCCGGGGGAGATGATGGATGTGATGTACTGTTGGTGACTCGGTTACAACTCTGGGTGGTATCACGGGCACCCCGGGTACCACTCCGGTGGTTATCACGGGTGTCCCCGTTGTCGCCCCGGGATATGTGTTAGTATGATGATGAACAGGCGATGAAACCACACTAAAACAAAACACGAGAGAAAATAATGATATAAAGCAGTTTTCAAGGGCAAAGGGGTTCTTTTATCGCGTGGTTTTTCTCGTCATAATATAAGTTTATAAATTTCACCTGTCACTTACTTGTGGTAGTAGGGTGAGTAGGGTGTAGACGCCGCTGCAGGGGTTGTAGGATGATGAACAAAAGTGTTTGTTAGTCCCGGAGTGTACGGTGTTTGCGTCTCGGTGTGACGACGCGGCCGCGAGGAAGATGTCCCTGAGGTTGCCGCCGGGGTTCCTTGGGGTGGGCCAGAATAACCCGGATAGAAATAATTCCCGTGACTATGACTCCCCGAACCTCCACAAAATGGACACAAAAACTGCATTGTGTGCACCTCGGGCACTTGTGCGGATGCTGGGGCTGGTGTGGAAGGTGTTGGCGAAGGTGCCGGGGCTGGTCGGTCGTATTCTCTTCGCTTCAGCTCGCCTACATCCCTTGCCAGTTCTTCTATACGTCTCCTAAGATCATCGTAAGGTGAAGGGTTGGTCGGACTTTCTCTGCTCCGTGACATTTCGTTCGCCAGAGCATCGTATTTTTTCTGCAGGTTGTCGTACATGCTCGCCATCTGTTGCTCGGCACCTCGTCGTGCCATTTCTCGTTCGAGATCGTCGTGCCTTCGTCGAAGGTCGTCGTACATCTGAGCCTGCAATCCACGAGCATTCGTGTCTTGCTGCAGCTGGGCACGTAAGCTCTGCAGTTCACCTCTTAGCTTGTCAACTGGATCCCTGTGAAAAATGTACGGAAAAATTCTTAGAGCGCAATCAAGACTAACATAGCACTATGCTAAATAAAATATACCAACAGACGTAACAACCCGTTTTCTCTAGAATGTTTGGAAAAAGTTATTTTTACTTTTTAGCCACAGTAAAGTGTCCTGATGCACCGCCTAATTCTCAATCAGAAGTTGATCGTGACACTGACCTGCGGTATCTCCTCTCATTGTCACTGTATCCACTGCTGCTGTCGTCACCTCTCCTTGACCGCCTTCCTGACCGCACGGATTCACGGTCACCCGGGTAACTGCGTACGCTCTGCTTATCCATTGGTCGGGACTGATCTATCCGCGGGCCTATGAAAAAGATGGCAAACAAGTGTTGTAAAAACTACCATAAGAAAACTGTTGACCCGCTGTTTTTCATTTCCCTTGGAAATTAAAGAAAATGGCGTCACTGCGCTTCGATTTCAAGAATTAGCAATTACATCGACAAGCTGCATGTTACACCGACGAAATGAGTAACTAAGAGAAACATGTCCTCAATTATAAAAATCAATCACAAAAACCAGATTGTTATTAAATTATGTTGCATGCTCTGTACAATTGCCCTTCGAAGAAGTTGCGAAACTCATTCGAGGGAGGCCTTACGAATGGCGATGCCGCAGAGTACCTAAGAAACTTTAGTTATTTTGATGTGTTGAACATCATCGATAGCTACTATAGCACAGTAACACTCCAATAGAATATTTGCCTACTGTTAAACTTGGTGGAGGTAAATGAGAGCTACAGAAGTGCGGGTACTTGAGACTATTATGATCAATATCAGTGACATCGACGATCCAATACAGTGCAGCAGTTTAGCGTAAATCGAAAACAAGGATGAATCTTTCCGTTCTGTTCCCTGAATTTCATGGAGAAGACCATGACATTCTTCCAGAAACAACACTTTTGGAACACCAGGGTTGTGAGACCAATGTCAGGAAAAAAAAACCGTTGAAATTCGCGATGAAAACAGCGCTCTACATGCATGAGTAACATTTTTGATGTAGTCATCTGCCATAGATTCAGAGCTAATCTACAAGAAGACAACTGATCACAAGAAGATACCTTGGTCTAATCCATCCTGATCCATTTAGGATTCGAGAGGAAAGTACATTTTACAGCGACAAAGTTTGTAAAATGTCCACTAATAAGCTTGCTGCTAGTTGTCATATCACTGCACGCTTATATATTATTAATATTCAAACATTTTCAAATCCTCTGCGCCGAATACACTCTTAACCGTTTTCTTACACCCACAGTGCAGCATTTACCTGCAAAAAGACCTTCTCGTATAAAGAACATATCTCCCCATTTGTACCAGAAAATACCATTCCCGCGTGGTGATAACGGTTGAGAATTATTTCAAATATTATTGCGCTAAGCATGCGGGCGGCAACTACACAGTATCAATTCTGATTGGATTGCAGATAAACAATATTGCTAATATACCTAAAAACAAAAACCAGTGTTTTCCTCGACCGGTCTCCAAATACGGTGAAGATCCTACATAAATTGAGTAACGGTCAGTCAGTTATCAAGAAACGGGAGAAACTAATTTAAAATAGGAAAAATGAAAAACACGATACCGTAATATTTGATAAAACTCCTGCACAGCATTAAAAATGATTCGACGTTAACGCCACGTTAGTAAAACGACAGTTTGTTGATTGAAACACCAAGCCCGGTTTTTTCATTGTAGTTTAGAGGAGACAAAAACACAAAAGAGTCTGTGTCGGGACAATCAGGGAACAGAATATCACCGTGTTACACCTGTCGGCTTTGAAAATTACATTTTAATGAATGCGTGTACAAACGCACTAAAATCAACACACTAGGAAACACTCGAAATAGAATAACAGAATAACGGACAGTATTGCACTGTCGTCACGAAACAGCGGGGTATCTAGTGTCTTTCGAAAAACATCAATTAAATGCAGCACACAAAAAGTAGTAAGCAAATCGAGAATATTCGTTTTTAAGAGAATTTAGTAGAGGAAAAGGAGATGTTATTTCTAGAACGTAACTGTATCAATGCTTCAGCTTGTGTTTTTATTTACATCTCTGTTGCACAGATGTCACCATTACTTCATTACAGAAATTAAAGTAATCAAATTTAAAGTGATCGTTAACAATCACGATAACTACTTATTATCCCTTCCGTCATAAAAGGAGTAACTTTTCCGATAAAACTTTCAGTCCGCACATATACATGTGTATTGTTATTCACCATCGGAGAATGACCTTGATAACATTTACGGTTAAAACCGCAAATTGAACGTACATCTACTAATGTCTGTTTTCATCCTTAATTTTTACTGAAACAATTAAGACGACAATTCTTACCCGTGTTCCTTACAGGAGCAGTTGCCTTATCATGGCGTGATGGTGTCCTTGAAGCTCGGCCCGTCACTGCGCTTTGCACCGATCTTTCTCCTGTACCGCCATCGCATAAGCTCGGGGTAGATGCATGCTTTCGTAAAGTGTCGTCAAGTCTTCGGACCCCCTCGTTATCCGATCGGGGGGCAGGATGTGTCGGAGTGTGCCGATGACTCCTTCGTTCTCTCTGAGAAGAGGGCGTTCTCGTCGAAGGTTTAGAATGAGTGGTTTCGAGATAACGGTCTTCGTCGCTTTCAGAGAGCGACTGAAGGGAAGACCTTCGTCGTCTCAGATCTCTATTTCTCGGAATTAACTTTGGTACAGCTTTCGGTGCTGTCGTGCGGAGTCTCTCATCTTCAGTCTCTGTAGCGGACTGTTCTTGTAAAGGCGCGCTTCGCAGTTTATTCTCGGGATAAAATGGCGGCGGAATATCGGGCGACTCGTGTCCTCGGGATATCCGACTTCCCTCCGAGCCAAAAAATCCGCTATCAAAGCCCCTCTCAGAATCCGCAACTCCGTTACGATGCTTGCCTCTACGTTGGAGGTCTTTCGGTCCGGCTGGTCCGTCAGTGTTGGGAAGGAAGAGAGGTGTTGAAACACGGCTGTCACCCGAAACGCTTGCTCTGAGAGGGCGACCATGAGTAACTCGGGAGGGCTTGCGCACGCTTTCATCGTGTAATCCGTTTAAAGTCCGCGGCGGATCTCGCGCACTGTTTCTCCTGTTTCGCAGTTCTTGTGGCACGTGCTGTTCACGTGGAGAACTGCGGGTATTGGCGGTGCGATCACGTGATTCAAACGGTTCATCTGGCTCAGCCGCGATCACGGGGTCACGTGAGCTGTCGTGATCGGAAACAACGCTGGACCGTGGCAGGCGTGACGCTTTTGAATTGGCACGTGATCGTCTGCTACTGGATTCACTCAGGCGACTGTCCTGGCGTCGTGGTGGAGGAGGAATTCCACTTACGCTGTTACGCACAGGACTAGAAGAGGCTCGAGGTGACTTCGAACTGCCAGGGGAGGTCTGAGGAGAAGCTAAGCTAGAAGAAGGCAAATCGTCGCCGTCGTCTTCTAGGGGTGAATCCATGTCCTCTGTGTTGGCACGGCTGCGGTAACTGTTGGTTCTCGACCGCTGTAAACTGAAAAGGATAAAAGAGTGTTACTGTCCGAGACCTACTTGGTTACAGATAGCTGGGGTCAGTAAAGAATAGCTCAATTTGACAAACACCAGATGCGACAACCATTTTAACACCACAGACGATGCATCCACCACAGTCGTTCGATCTCAATCTACACCAATCTTAGCTATCCTGGTATTTTAATTTAATATTTAATTTATTAAGCTTCGGCCTACTATTACACATAAAGAAAAAGAAAAAGAAGAGGAAGCAAAAAAAAAAAAAAAAAAAAAAACAGACAGCAAAACAAAACAAAATGGCCAGGGGAGCCGCTACAGCTTAGCCAATTACAGCGGCCCCCTTAGATATAATTAAGAGACAAAATTATACAATATATATAAATCTAAATCTAGTATAGGGAGCTTAAAAGCAGCAATGCGGTGGGCGCGTTAAGGTCTTAGCGGTATTGCACTTTGGGCAAATTGTCCGCCACGTCCTTATATCTTCTTGATCAAAAATATCTACAGCATTTGTATAATATTTTAGTAAGGATCTCTTAAAAGCAAGGGGTGTTTGATTGTGTTCCTTAAGACTTTCAGGCAAAACGTTCCAGATTCTAGCACATCGGACAAAAAACGAGCGTTGATAGGAAAGAGTACGGCATTTCTTAGGTATATAAGTGACAGAGCTATTGCTAGAATATCTTGTTATTCTGACCGGTTGCCTAGCAACCGGTAGAGCATCACTATTTACATATATTAAATTATTTACAGCTTTGTAAAAGAAAACAATGTCCAAATACTCGTGCCAGAAGGATAGTGGAATTAAGTTGGTCATCAGAAGCCTGGTCTTGTATGGAACGTCACAGCGAAAAGGGAGCCTCAGGATGTACTTTGTCGCTCGTCGCTGAACAACTTCCACTTGCTTCAGCAGGCCTACTGCCTGGGGAGACCATACTTGGGAGGCGTAGCCAAGTTGGCCACGGACGATAGACAGGACAAACTTACTTTTTCATCCCAAATTTAACTCCATAACACGTATGTACAAAACACCACAAGAGTTCAAGTTCTCACCACTTGCCTGGACGATGTAATAATTCTTGCAATTCTTGTTGGTCTTTCAAACAAAACAAGTATTCATGGTACAAAGAGTAAACGTGTTACGCTCGATATGATCGAAACTTTCTCTCGCGAGAAAGCAAGCTATCGAAAAAGAGTGTGAAAATTATTTTACCTCGTGTGTGGCAAGGAGCCCGCTCGTGACCTATCGTGTGGCCCTTGACTGTTGGCGAAGTACTGACTCGACAGGGGCTCAGAAGGGGGGTCATGAACGACACTCATAGATTCGGACGCGAAGTACCCAGACTCTTGTAGGTCTAGAGGTTCGTGCTGGTCGCTAAGCTCCTGATGAAAAATAAAAAATAGAACATCAAGCTGTTAAAAACAAAAAAGAAAGTGAGGTGTTCTTAATTAAGTTATTTAATCCTATAGCTACTTTGGCCTTTCTGCCAAGAAAAGAAATCTTCCAATCCACTGAGGACGTCATGTTGGGTTATTTTAGCAACAAATAAAGCGTACATTTAAATTCCTTAACCGCTGCATGTATACACGAGAAGCGAAAGGCTTCTCAGCAACAAATTCTCACCGAATATTCCAATCTTCCATCTAAGAGCACCAAATAAAACTCTTCTACGGAGCCGTCGTTTCCAACACAATCCATCGCTATCACACGCAAC
The DNA here is from genome assembly GCF_964199315.1 of Orbicella franksi. Lineage (NCBI taxonomy): Eukaryota > Metazoa > Cnidaria > Anthozoa > Scleractinia > Merulinidae > Orbicella > Orbicella franksi. The sequence continues at coordinate 20,178,225 of NC_138145.1, read as the reverse complement.
CTCCAACGTTCAGATTGCAAAAACGCTAAGCGCTTCACGACCAAATTACACAAGACCACGTAGCACGTTTCGAAGAAAACCTTACAGGAAATTTGTCACGAGTAAGCATTTCCAAATATTTGCTAGCCGTAATGTTGGACCGTATATTTTTTACGCCAAACGCAACAACTTAATATGCTCAACCTGACGGTCGTATTGGACTGGCTTTAAAAACATCGTCGCTCGTATTAGAGCGATAAAATTTTGAATGAATATTGTTTACGTAATTTAACTCTACCGCTATTTCTTACAAACGGCATCCCAAAGAATGCGCTTGGAAACGGCAGCTGATTGGCTAATAATTCACTGTTTTGATGTATTTAATGCCACATGTTACGCCAGGTAACTTCGTTTTTAAATCCCGTCAAGAAACCAATATCGTCATATAAGAAGTATAGCCTCTGACAACAATATTCGTGGGATAACAACAGACAAGAATATAAGTGCACTTTAGGCACAAGTTTCTCCAGACAGAAAGTTTCATTTTTTCTATTAGAAATTCAGAAAAATGGACGCCACCTCGCGTAATAAATTCACAAAAAATGGAAATAATGGTATCATACCACGCTGAGTGTGAAGTTATTGTTCTAAAACCGACTTTAATCTGCATATATCAAAATTATCAGTTTTGTCTGGGTCACTTAGATTCTACTGAACAAAAGTTAGCGTCACCTTAGGAGCGAAGTTGTATTGCAACGTTGAAGAAAAAATCGAGGGGAGAAAGCTTAATGATATGGATTGTATTTTAAAATATGTTTCACCTGTTTATCCTCCGCATCACTATCTGGAAGAGGACCTGCAGCCAAATATAAACATGACACTTAATATGCGCATTCCCAAACTACTAATCACAGCCATTATTGAAACAGAAAGAAATCACTCGGAAAACATTAAGCATCTTTAAGGTATGAAATTATCATTAAAAAAAAAAATTCTTCTCTGAAAAGCTAAAAACGGGGTTTCTATTGCCCTCACAACACATTCAGAAAAGAAACTAAGAGCTCAGTATTTTCTATAGAAATTTAGTAACGTTCTGCGGCTGATTTATCCTAAACAATCAAAGGAAAAGGTGTCACTTACCCAAAGAAAACCGTCTTGAATATTCACCTTCTCTTTCAGCTGAATTTAAATCAAGGTCCTCCACATCTTCCGAGCTGTTTCCTTCTCTGAAAAAGGAATTAAGAAAAAAAATAACTAAATAAATGAAATATAGACCATAACTGACAATGGAGCATGAACTCAAAACGTTAACAAGAAAACGTAGAATTAGCGTTTCCTTTTTCTCGAGCAACCAAAACACAACTCCAATGTTTCCAAACATCATCACATTGGAAATACACCATGCACTAACTGATTTATTTTACCGAAGTCCAGATTCTGTCCAAGTAACCTGTAATTACACTTGAATTAAATTTCATCTTTTGGCACTTTATTTTCGCATTCACAAGGCAAGCAACACGCTGTAACGCTATATTTCATCACTTAAGTCAGGTTTGTCTAACGTAGACAGTTGTTAGAAAAGCCATATGGAAATGCTGTAACGATAAGCTATTAAAAGGATCAATTTTTCAAAGCATACACTAGATGGAAAGGCGTGCAACATGAAAACCCCCTGAGTACATGTAATTCTTAGTCCTTTGATGAACTCTATGGGAGGTCTTTAGGCTTTTTACTAATGCACAAAAACCATACATACAGCCGACAGGTTTTCAGCTCGATGAAAGGTTTTCAGTAATAGCTAACAAAACTTTTACATTGATTTACATGCCATTTAAGACCTAACTAAACTCTTACAGTGATCCGAACCTCTAATAATCGTAGAATAACTCAAATCGATTAAAAATCAAAATATTGTTTTATAACAAGGATCAATAAATTGCGACATGCATAAGAGTGGATAATCTCTACCGCTCGCAGACCACAAACGAGACACGCAATAACCTCACAGTACGAAGTTACCCTGGCTTATGCCATAAACAACCCTAACAGGCTTCGTTTTGATACTTTGAATGATAAGATTACAAACAACACAATGATACAGTCAAACGCCGTCTCGGAGAAAACGCCACACGAAAATGATGAAACAAAACATTACAGGTGATAAAGTTCGACTCTTTGACTCTTCTAAAACATTCCTCTTAAATGCTGCAAATCGCTATAGCCATTCTTTAGAGAAGTAACCAGAAGCAGAATACTCGTAACTGTCCTGAACGATAAAATTAATTCCTAAAATGTAAATCACTTTAAAGCAAATAAAATATCCAAGAAGCAAATTACATTAAGGCGGCCCAGCGTAGGATTTTCACAATTTCTTCGTCTTCGGTTCCCTCGCCGTCACTTTCCAAAGGGGATGTCGACGCCATACTCAATTTTCTGATCGTTTTTAGAGATCTCTTCCAAACACCTTCCTTACACCAACATAGATTTAAACACCGTTCCGAAAAATTACCATATGTTATATTGACTTATCTACCTGCCCGTTGAATATCTCTAGGATACACCTGCCCGGGCAACCAATGTGGCTGTTTGTCCATTCTAACATTGTTTTGCTGTGTTTACGGGCAACAACGGCTTATGCGATTATTTTCGTTCATTAGTTTTGTGCTTGAAACTGGAGTTTGTGGCTTATGGATTATGGAAAGCTTGAAACAAATTTATTTTCCTGGGCAACAGCAAAGATATTTCGATATACACTAAATAGAAACACTGCATAAAGTTTACATATTGACTATTTCAGACAACAATAACATGTTTAATTAAATCGTATATTTATATTGTTTGCATTTATTCACAAAATCCAAAAATGGCTCTACAAGGAATCACACTGGTAAGCATTAAGGATGGAACAAACTAAACGTTTCCCACGAACAAATGTTTTCCTCGTGTTCAAAAAGGCTAATAGAGCTTTAAAACTTTGAAAGAACTTTCTACAATACTAAATGGTACATAACTACAAATAAAATTATATCAGTTAAGAAAGCACGCCACAATTCAGTAAACTTATTAACAAACGATTATAAAAAGAGACAATTGTAAAAATGGATTAAGGTACAAGCGAGCTATACCATATTTATTGTATTCTGTATTTAGAAGCAATTTAATACCCTAATGTCATCACTTTACCACATTCATCAAGTTTTCATGCAGATTTAAATCAACAAAACGTGGCTTGTGTTGGCAATACAAAAATCAAGTAATCGCAAGGTAGTATGTTATAGTCTTGATGGAGATTTCGCAGAATGGCCATCAACATTTTCTCTTGTGGTTTTCAATATTCTTGGCTGTGTTTTTCTATGTTGTATGGTGGCTTAAAACCTACGTATATCCACCGCTGAATATCACCTAAAGTAGCATAAGGTAGCCCTTTTAAAAATATGTTCTACGACATACAAATATTCTCCTGTGAAGCTTCATTACGGCCCAGTCTTATAATTTAAACCCTTTTAGTTTTAGTGGTAAACCCACCTTCTTAGCATGTAATGCATAATTTACCTCCCAGAATGCGCAAATTAACAAATCATGTTAACCAATTTATCCTCTCAAGTAATCACCATGTATCACTGGCACAATACAAAATCAAATAACATTGTCATCGAGGGGGTCAATAGTCTGGATATATTACAAAATTCTCAGCACTGACATAACAGACATGTATGGAGATCTATAGCGAGAATTTCGGTTTTCATATTGGACTACAATTACCTCACTAAATCATTCTTGCTAGCTTCTTTGATATTTCTTAGTCTCTAAAAACAAAAAACATACATGTAAACAACTTTATTAATAAGTGAGAACTAAAAAACACCTACTGTAGGTTAAAAACAATAAACTCATTCAGTAGGGAAGCATACGGTAAGTAATTTCCATAATGAACCACAGGTACAATGCTTAAATTGTAAATTAAAGAAAGCCACAAACTGGAGTGAGTTTTCCTCTGTTGCATTGTAAGTTGATGGTTCCCTAAAATTCAGGTATGTGTTAAAGGCTACGTTTGCACGTGCACGTAAATGAACCTCGGAAATCATTTCGATTTTGTTTGACACCAAATGAAAAGAGGAGAGCATTGGAACAGAATAGTCTTACCTACCCACTGATTTCAGCATATTTAACCACAGTGTTTCCCATTTAGTAAAATTATGTACATGCATCTCACAAAAATCATCTTCAATCTCATAAAAATAAGAATTTCAGATTGGCAAGATTGAAGTTGTTACAAATGGCTTGTCATGAGATTATTATCAAAAGCACTTGCTCAGTTCTCCGAAATTCAGGAAAGCAATGGAGTATATTTATGCAAAAGAGCACCTTTTCTGTGTTTACATAGCCTCATCTAAACACAAGGAGGGTTGGAGAGTTTGAGACAACTATGCAAACCCAAGACGTATGCGTAACTTTTGAGAATCCTCCCAGCTCCCCAGAGTGTTTAGATGAGGCTATGTAAACATGGAAAAAAGTGCTCTATTACTTTTACAAAATAATTCTCAAAAATACGGGGGAATCTAAAATGTCACAACCATGTTTACATACTCTCATGTAAACACACCTATTAGCATGAGAGCGCACTTAGTACTGTAAGTCATTTATTTTATAAACCTTTATTATATGGCCTGTGTTTGTAGCCGATATAACGTGCGCTCTTATTGGCTCGCACATTCTGATTGCAGGGCATTATTCTCCTGTGATGCCCATGGGCCGATTACAGGCCTGCAAAAACCAAAGCAAAAAGCCATATAATAAACAACTTATTAACCTCAAACGTTTGGTCTTTACGGGAAAATCTCAAACCTTGGCCTTCCCGTATTGACCTCGCTATCGCTCAGTCAATACAGCAAGGTTTCAGTTTGAGATTTTCCCATAAAGACCTCACTCTTGGTTAATAAGCAGTTAGTATATTGTAACATCATTTTGGTTTTTTTTTTTTAAAAACTCCTGGCACGGAAATGCTGGTACATGTAGAGTGCAGTCTCATTTTAAAGATAAAGTTAAATTTATGGATGAATCAGAAAATTTATACTACTTTGTCCCCCCTCTACCCCCTTCCCCCCACCCCCCCCCCAAAAAAAATATATATATAAAAAATGATTATAATCATCACCATCATCATCATCTCATGATTAAAAAAACTACAATAACAATAACACTCAGTTAAAAGGTTTTTTTCTTTCCACCTAAGTAAGTACAACAGTCTGTAATCAGACTGAAACCTTAATTACTATTCACTGGATAAGGAACATTTTATAAATTTACTACTGTAGTTTCATCATCACCATGACATACATGTAATTTATTTAGTTTAATACTAAGGTTCTAGTAATTTGAATGTGACTGCATTACCTGCATTAGGTTCTGTAGATCTCCTTCAGGCCTCTGGTCTTCAGCAGCTGCTGCTGCTGCTGCTGCTGCTGCTTCATGAGGGTTATCCCTTGGTCTGTGAATAGAACATTAATTCATAGATCAAAATTAAGGTGGTGCCCTAGGGCACCGATGTTTTGGACTTACAGTGTATGGCTAACACACATACATGTAATAAGGAAATAAGTGTCACACAGAGAGCCATTACCTGTTTAACAACTCACTGTAACTGTTTCTTCTAGCGTCTTGGTTGGATGGGCCGCTGGATCGAGTTAGACGGTCTCCAAGTTGGTCTGATATCTCCTCCAGTCGCAGACCACATCTATACAACTAAAACAGAAATCAACATACAGTAATGTAACATGCAAAAATTCAAACAAATGGTTAAGCTCAATTCAGAAGCAACAGACATCCCATGAACTGGAACTGCACTGATAAACCGGACTTGGGACTCAACAAGCATAATTTACTTCAGGTTAGTGACACTGAATGCTACAATCAGTTTTAAAGGAAGGGTTTCACAGCTCAGTGCATGTGCAAGCTACAACATTGATCATTCAATTTCATTTTTTAAAAAACAGTTGGAAGCTTGCAGCTGACTCTTGTGAGAAATTTGGCTTTTGAAAATTTCCCAGTCAGTTGTGAAAACATGAGGATACAGGTGAGAGTTCTCATTACTCCTTTAGTACTTTCCAACTCCATGCATTAAGCACACTTTCGTTTTCGTATTGACCACATTTGTTTCAGTAACCACAGACTACATTTTTGTGATTCAAGCAGAATGATAGCCTTTTTGTAGTCATTCATTTACGTGAAAGTTGGCAGAATTACTGATGCCTACAATTCACGAAAGATGTAAATGGATCTACACAGAAAATTTTGAATTAAGTATTGAACACCAGATTTGTTATTTGGATTGACAAGTTTATTCTGGATCGGATGCACAAGTTATCTACTTGCATGTTATTGGTATATAAACAATGGATTGGAATTGGTTGGGCTGCAAGTGCCAAACGATTAAACTATCCATTTAAGACCCCTATAACAGTTATAATGGCAAAATTTACATTAGTTTAGCCAGCTAAGGAAATCTCAAATGCCTAATGACTGAGCCCCTCATATACAAAGTTCATTGTGTAAGGTCTAAAATTAGCTGATGAAACTGAACAGTGACGAAAATGAAAAATGAATAAGCAAGCTTCTTCACTCACTTGTCCATCAAGACTGTCCTCAGGTTGGAAATCACCACTAAAACTGCAAGAACAAATTGTACATCATTACTAAAACGCTGGGATTCAAACATGATGCCTTAACTATTAACGATTTACAATGTAGATGACACTCTCAATGTACAGGGGTGAAGTACTTACTTTCTGGGGGATACACACTGGCTGGGCTAAAATTGATTGTTCAAATGAGAAAATCAACTACGTGAACAAGTGCACAAATTAACCCATTGACTTCTGGAACTTTTTGTCAAAAATGTATTTTTGGGGGACACTTTTAGACAATTTCAGTCTGGATATGGGCAGAAGTAGCTCCAATCCACTCAAAAATGCATTTCCAACATAAAGGCATGCCTTTCTTTCCACTAATATCATGTTTTATGACATTTTTGCTCAGACATGGGCACAAATCAAAATTTTGAGAAAAAGACCTGCGTTTTTAAGCATTTCATTTTTTTTATTTTATTTTATTATTTTTTTTTTTCACCTTTCCTTTTTTCCTTTTCTTATCTTTTTGCTGCAGTTGTTGACCTTCTACTGGGCTTACTTCCAGTGTGAGATTTGCTGACAAAGCATCGTTGAGACGGGAAATTCTTGGCACAAAGTAGTTAAGTGTACTTGAGAGTTGAGTTCACTCAAATTTCCAAAGATCTTCATGCATATTTCATGCTAAATTGACCCAATCATTCTGATCTGGGTATAAATAGAAAGATGCAGAACTTGAGTATAAGTGATGCCAATCTGGAAAAAAGGCCAACGTTCGTCACAGCCAGTTATGGCCAGCACAGGCATCAATGGGTTAATGGAAGAAATGTCATCAAGCAAATGCAAAGAAAATGTACAGCTGAGTGTCCAAATTAAGGATATGTCTGTTTGACATAAAAAGGTTTGGCCGTGTTTGTTCCACTGTAAAGCATACAAGGAAATGATGACAGAAATGTAGGAGAAATTTGATGTACGTTTCATGATAAAATCGTCCATATTTAGTCAACAGGGATTCAGTACATTCCAAGTGTGTAGTGTTCTTGAGGCCACATATTATATTTTACGAGTGTTAGCTGTGCTCTCATTTTCAGTGATAATTTTTTACTCTGCAATAGATATATCTCCTTATTTTCTCTCCAGCTCCTCAGCAGTCTGTAGATATATTCACTGTGTAGAAAGAAGGTAATCACTGCATTCAAACTAAATGAAAAACTCAATAGGTCCCAGTACTTGTTTGCTAGAAAACAATCATTTGTCTCTCTCGCAAGCCAAACCGTTCACAAAAAAAAAACACCATTTTGTTTCTGTGCACATGCAAAGAAATTGTGCATGATATTCTGTGCAGTAAGGATGTGTGATGCAATACAGAGAAATCACCTTAAAAAGACACATCTGCAGGAGAGGCTTCAAGATCTGGAGGAAACTGACAACCAAAATTTGTTCAATACAAAACTGTATAAACTGTAATGTCAGCATGAGAAATAGAGAAAACACAACTGGAGATTGATAACTGCTCTAAAATGTGCTTTCATGTTAATCAACTTTATCATATGACCTCTACGGCCCAGTGTGTTTTTTCTTTGAAAAACCACAAGGAAAAAGGTCCTGTATGAGGGCCAGATGCGTCAAAATGATAGGCCCAGAAAAACACGTATGGCCCTGAAACAATTTTTTTGTTGCAAAATTTTGTTTTCAGAAAACACTTCAGTTGCCATCTTACTCTGAAAGCACAGAAAGAAACTACATGTATGTCTAGACACTTCTCACAAAAGAAGAAATCACAACTTTATCAAAAGTCAACAACAAGTCAGTCTTCAGTCTATTCCTTCCTGTGGCCTCCAGCTCATATCCGGCTCTTAACATCTCAGCTTAGAAGCAGCAGCACCATGTTAAAAAAGGTTAGAAAAAAATATGTGCATGCAATTTCTTTACGGTCATTCTCTATTTCTTTAGCATTACTCTAGATATTATTCCTTAGGACCTTCAGGCCCATTGTTACTGCCCGTCCTTACTGTGCACATTATTAATTTTGCAACGTCACACCACGTCACAACAAGCACGTGCACTTCAGTTTGTAAACAAGTCATGGTTCCAGGGAGCTTACAAAGCATCTCTGCTATCAATAGGAGACCTATTTTTAAAATAGATAGAGATGCTTTGTAAGCTCCCTGAAGGGACTACCCTGAAATTTTTACCTTTGGATTTTTACTTTCAACTAAAGGTGTCTCTCTACTTATTAACTGGGTGGAAGGGCCAGACTGGAAATATTTGGCTCAAGGTCAGGACTTATGGACCAAGCAAAACAAGGTCTGTGGGTCCTGACCTTGAGCAAAATATTTTTCCATCCAGCCCGACCTCACCCATTCGATAGGAATGTGACCATAGTAATTTTTTTTGAAGGCTTCCCAAGGGAGGTAACATGCTCCCTTGATCCCTAGGAAATTAATTGCCAAGCTTCCCTTTAGTAGTAGAGATACCCCTTGTTCTCTCAAATTCATCCCAAAAATACACTTTGTTCCCTTGAAATAAAACGATCATGTTCTCTTGTTGCCCAAAACCCCTGGGAGGCCCTCTTTTAAAAAAATCACCCTAATATTCAAACCTGGAAGAAGGTAAGAAGCAAACCACCTCATTCAGATTGTGGGACAATGAACTTTGCATAAGTTTGAATGTGAGACAGTCAGTCACTGTCTACTTTGTGACCTCAGGCAGCTAAAAAATGGTAAAATAAGCCACCTAGACTAGCAATTGCAGTAGCTTCATACAGCGCTGGGCACATGAGGACGATTTAATTGCCCACCTGGTTTGACCATCTAGAGGAAAGTTTTTCTTATGAAGAATTTCATTTCAAAAAGTTTTGCCTGCCTGTGAAGACCAATTACCCTCCTGCTGAAAACATTAATGAAACCATTGGCAATTGTTATCGAGCCACCTACATCGACACTTTGTGTTAACCCTGCATCTGGATGTTGTAAAACTGAAAGAAATTAGGTTGGCAATGTTTGCGACTGATTTGCACATATTAACAACAACATGGAGACCATGCTTTGCATTCAAGTCCTATTTAATCATGTTTTAAATTGTTACAAAAGACAGGCAGGAAAAACATGTATAGTATAGAAAACTTCAAGCACAGGAAGGCAATTAATTTATGACAAAAACACTATTTACACTTCTTTTCTGGGACCAAAATAAAAAAGCCATTTCAAAACACCTGCTTGCAGACTAATCATCATTCTTGTTTGAGTGTCCAAATTAAAATAGTATGAATAGCATTTCAAAGGACAAACAGGGAATAGATAGTAAGAGAAACTCAGCAAAAAAATTGGTACATAAGTGAAACTACACTGCATGGTGTCACAATTAAGATGAAGGTCAAGGGCGTTACCTATTTCACTTACATGTTAACGTTCCTTTTAGAATGTAACTGAAGAATTTAGTAAAATAATACTTGCAACTTTAGTACATGGAATTTTCAATTTACATTGCATTGTTAAGAACCTCCCGAGAAAATCCATGGTGAAAACTCATGAAAAAAAAACTCCCTAAGAAAACTGATAATAAAATATTTAAAACGGTTTCGAAGCAATTTTCTAGGTGCAGGTTTATATTTTAATAAAGAATACCACAAGGACACAAAATAATAGCACCTAACTAACTCTGTAGTAAGGAATTAGAAAAGTTTATTGTTGGTCTACAGCTTAACCAAACAACAATGCTTTTCTTGTTTTCATAAGGCATACCAAAGGTGTTAGAATTATTTTTTTTTAATGGGTTTCAGTTCCCTTGCTTTTGTAAATCGTTAAAAATTTTACCAGCTGTTTAACAATTTTCCTTGGTTTTAAGAAAGGACTGATCGCCCGAAAAATTCAGGTTTTATTGTGATTAATCATTAAGCAGTTTAACTCTGGACAAAACCCAAACTGCAACTGTAAACTCTTTACATGAAAGCATAAATTTTTATTTTACCAAAGTCTGGCAGCAATTATTAGAAAAATTAACACGTCTTTGTTTACACCTGTCTAAACCGTCAAAAAAATTAGTTCGTTCAATGTCAGAAAGATCGCGATTTAGATCTCAATATAAGACCTTAAACTTACTACTTAGAAAATGACCGTGTTTCTCAAGGGATTTGTTTACGTAAAATATCTTTGTGTTGACGAAAAATACACAAACACAATTTCCGGATATAATATCGTCATCAACATCTTTTGACCTTGAACGAAAGAAAAACGTTCAAATTTTCTGTAGATTGCCTACGATCTGACTTACCTTTCATTTTCAAACGACTCAGGATCTCGTCCAGTTTCCAGTCGCCTAATCTGTGCTAATTCTTGTTTTAAATTCCCGTTTTGAGCTTTCAACTGCTCGCACATATCTCTCAACTCTTGTAGTTCGGGTTCTCCCCATTGCCCCTCCATAACGTGGTCTTGCAGTGCATCTACGTCCTCCTGAAAGTATTGCACTTTCGAAGACAAAGCTGCCCTTAATCTTGCTCCTCTCCCGTCTGGACTCGATGGATTTAACCCGGCGTAAGAACTAGTAGTTGTACTTCGTTGGTTGCCATTTTGTGGAGCGGCGTCAGCACCTCGAGGAACCTCTCCGCCAGGAAAACCACCCTCGCTCAAAACAGCCTGGCTACTTCTTGGAAATCTAAATACACCAGGCTCTTTATGAACTGTTGCGTTTACATATGAGCTCTGTTGTGGTGGTGGTAAGTCACTGTACAAGTTAAGTTTGGCTCCTATTCGCAGTTGATCAATAGTATTTTCGGCCTGAGCATACTTCTTGAGCAGCTCGTCGTAATCGTCTTGAAGCCGTTGGTAAACTTCGTCTGTCTCTTTGCGAAACGACTTTTCCTTCCGTAACTTTTCCTGTAAATCGACTCCCGAAGAAATCTCTGACGAGCTTTCCGATAAGGTCCTTTGTTTTCTTGACGCGCTAGTTGTCGGTTGGTTTCCAAATTCAGCCATGTTCCAAACATGCTACGAGCGTGATCAACGATTTTCCTTGTTATTTCGCGGCGGATTTCTCATTCCTATACGGGAGTACATCCCTTACACACGTCCCTGTACACTTCAATGCCTGTTTAAATGGACTGTTTTGGAGAAATCTTGGACAATTGTTGAGCATCATTCGGTCTTCAATTTACTACCGCGGCCATTCCTTTTGTCATCCATCACTTTCCCTCCATGGAAACGAGGCGACGCGTGTATGTACTCAACCGGCAAAACACAAAAGCGTTTCAGCTCATGCTCGTTTCTCATTGGCTGATTCAAGGGCCGATTAAATTAGCTTGTTTATCTTACTCAATGAAAGATAACAGACAAGGAAACAATGAACTGTCGAAGACGTAAAAATCATTCTGACGTCGTCTCACTTTTGTGTCAAGTGTTCCTTATTGAGACCTCTCAGCAGGAGTTCATATTCATGTTCAAGAATAAGATTCTAGTATTTCCAAAACAAAAAACGATTAGGTACGTTTTCATATCCACAATCTTTGAAAAAGGAAATGCTTTATTTCAAATACTGGTTTTAACTTCAATTTTCCGTGACAAAATAAAATCTGATAACTAAGGTTTTCGATAAACAATTAAGAGTAAAAAGCAGCGATAAAGAATGACGTTTCGACGGCTCCATGCCATCATTCTCAAATTCAAATAAGATACGTTATGTGAGTTCGTTATATAGTGAATGTACGTGTGAAGGTCTCAGTGAATGTGATTAAGACAGAAAAATAATCGATGAATAAAAATAAAAATACCAAGCGTGGTGCGCTTGAACTGTCAAATAAAAAGTTTTGCTTTAATGGAGTCAGATTGAGTGTTAAGTGTTGGTTTTTTGTTTTTGATGAAGAGCATTTCATGAATTAAACAATCCAGTTTCCGACGGCATTTCTTGAGGATTGTGAATTGGTCACGGAGATCTTTGTTCCTCAGATTGTGTACGTCCCGCAGGTGTTTACCAATGACAGAATGCTTATGCTCATTAATGCGCTGAAATAGGTGTCGGCATGTATAGCCCACATAATCTGCGTCGCACAGATCACATTTGTATTCATAAACAACGCATTGTTCGTTAACAAGAGGTGGTTTGGGTTCCGTCACTTTGATTTCTTCAGCAACTTTCTTGCTCTTAAACACTGGGCGCAAGTCACTGTTAATTTTCTTCGCAAGATCGGAGAGCTGAGTCGTACTAAGTCGGCTGATCGCTGATCTTTAAAGGGAAGAATAATCCGAACGGGCTTATTAACTTGAATATCAAGTGTCTGTTTTCGGTCTTGCGACTCAATGAATCTGGTGATTGTACAGTTAATGAGTCTCTCAGGGTACTTAAGCTTGAGAAAGATCTCTTTCAGGTTGATTTAGTATCTCTCGAATCCTTCATTTACTCATATTTCCATTTGTCACCTAAGGGATCAATTTACATAATTGTGCTGGAAACGTTATTTGAGAGACTGTCGAAACCGAATAACATCTGAGGTTTTGAAAAATGTCTATAATGATTGTAAGGAGAACAAATATATGATTTGGAGAATATTTGGAAAATGAGGGAGGAGTGGACGCTAGAGCCCAAGCCACAAGCGCCTTTCTCACTCGCTGTAGGTTTCTTTTTCAGTCGTGTAGATATTTGATAGCTACAATTTAGCTTCGTCATGAGTACGAAGGAGAAAGTTCGCTTTCCTTCTGAGAATAAACAAGGAGCCTGTCCGGGAGTGTTCACTGGAGACCCAAGTAAATCAACCCTGGGTCTTGTTGTGGTGCAGGAATGGTGGGGAATGAACGATATCATTGTACAGGAGGCTGCAGACATTTCCGAGAGAGGCAACTTGGTAACTCTGGTGCCTGATCTGTACCGCGGAAAGGTAGCAACAGATCATGAAACAGCGGGGCATTACATGTCTGATTTGGACTGGCCAGGGGCGGTGCAAGACATAGCTGGTGCGGCGAAATATTTGAAGGAAAAAGGTTGGTCCAATATTTGGGGTGGACTGGGAAGAGGGGTTACTCCCTTATCAACGGTGTATCCATGGCTTGGGCCTTTGGCATAATTAGCACTTATTGACTGGTCCCGAGGGGAACAGTGAATTTTGTTTCCCGAGAATCGCAATGTTTCCTGAGGTGAAGGCAAGGGAAACATTGAGATTCGAGGGAAACAAATTCACTGTTCCCCAAGGGATCAGTCATTAAGTGATTTGTTATATAGTAAAACAAATGGGTCAAGCAGGTGGAAAACAAATAATCACTTTATTGGCAAATTTTGCGGGTAAGAGTGAACTGTTTCCCGTTTGATGTCATAGTTTTTGCAATGTTCCCCGCCCATGGCATTTGGTGGGAACAGTTTCATTGTTAGATGTCATGTGACCATGAATGGGCACACTGTAGCAACAAAAACGCCAGCTATATAACAATGGTAGATATCTATATCATGACTGTTATGAAAGGAGATTAATAGATAGAACTGTGCATGATACATAATCCCACAAAGGTTTTTCCTACATTGAAAACTGAGTCAGTTTAGTTTTTCATAGTCTAAAACAGGGCACAGATTTAAAGGGTTTTACAAAGTTTATGTACTTAAAAGGAAAAGGCATTTAATGGCCAATTTGAAAAGGCTTTTCACCAGTAGCATAGCAATATAAACCCAATCAAAAGTGTTTATTCAAACATGAGAGAAAAGCAACTGGTGCAAGTACAAGAGTTCAACTTACTTGTCAAAGCATCAAGGATCAAAACATTTTGGATTTGTGTTAATTATAGTATTTATACACACTTTTATCGTATCATATTGACTGCCAATTATAAAAGTTGGAACCTTATTTTAAGAGGGTTAAACTTCCTGCCTCACTTCCTAAATTTTCAACCAAATATCAGGGTTGTCTAAACTAACCAGTCATCGTCAGTTCCACTTCTCCATATGGAGAATGGGGTCAGAAATTTTACTTATCCAAGACACTCTGTCAGTCACCACCAGCCCTGCCTCTACCCAAGAACAACAACCCATCACGATTTGCTCTTAAATCTCTGCTATCCTATGCCATGTTTCTCTGGGTCTTCCTCTCTTGTATTTTCCTTCTAGTACCCACGTAAGTGCAACTCATGGGAGAGAACTGTTATCTATTCACAGCATGTGTCCAATCCATGTCCACCTCCTTCTCCTTACTTTTCCACTGATAGTTTCCATTTTAACTCTCTTGTGCACCTCTTCATTTGACTCTCACATAGGCCAACAGAGCCAGTGAAAATTTGCCAGTAACTATTTACCCACCTAGGTGGAGAGAAGTTCTGTGAGACTAGTGCCTAATACTTAAGAGCACAACTTGCCATCTTCAGCCAGGGCTCTACCTGTATGGCTAAATTTCAAGTCCAGCAAAATAACCCTAAAGCCACCATGCCTCCCACAAATAATATAATAAATGTTGTTGTTTTTAAAATTGTAGTTAAGACACTGGACTCTAGATGAAGAAGTCCTGTTTTCATCTTTAGAGATCCTTCTTTCATCATTTCTGAACATGATTTCCATGTGTTCTTGACTTGTATAGTGCACTACATGACTTCTTTAAATATACCAGCTTTTATCCTTACTTTTTATAAGGTACTAGTGGTGTTATTATAAGAGTATGACGCCCTATTGGGGCTGGCATTTGTCTTGCTTTTCAGTTAGATATTTCTGTGTGAAGAGTTTTGGTTTTACTTACTGCTACATAACTTCAATTTTGTGTAAGGCTAGCATAAACATAAATTTAAAATGTTTTGGTGACACCAACCACATGTACCATTTTAAACAGCTATAATTCTTTATTTACGTACTAGAAAATTAAAAAAATCTACTGGTGTCTGTTTTGCACATTTGGACCTGTGAGGAAGCCCCCCTTCCACCATCTTAAGTTACAAACCCCTTTACTTTCTGCAAAAAAATTCAAATCCCTTTTCTTTTTCACCCACAAAGATTGTATAATCTTAGAATTAAATTGTAACAGCCCAATCCCTAGTCTCCTTTGCATCTGTCGTCAGGGTCGTCAGGCAATGCTTCTTGCCACTAGTAGGGAGAAGCATTGTGTGACGACCCTAACAACAGCTGCAAAGGGGACTACCCAATACTTCCCTTTTTGTGTTTATGGAACATTAAAAGTAACGTGTTGTCAGATAGCACTTTTCATGTCCATGTTTCTTGGTTTCCATTTAGGTTGCAAGAAGGTGGGCGTGACTGGCTTCTGTATGGGTGGAGCCTTGGCTCTGGCTTCTGCCGCCCTCACCCCTAAAGAGATTTCAGCTGCTGCTCCATTCTATGGCATCCCCAGTGCAGACCTGTGTGATGTGGGAAAGATCAAAATACCTTTACAAGGTCATTTTGGGAGTAAGGATACCCTTGCTGGGTTCTCCTCACCTAAAGATGTTGAATCTTTAAAGCAGAAGCTTGATACTGGTGGAGTGAATTATGAAGTGTTCATGTATGATACGGGCCACGCTTTTACCAACCCCACCAATCCAAATTACACCAAGGAAATCTGTGATTTGGCTCTAGGAAGGATGATAGATTTCATGAAGAAACACTTAGCTTAAGCCTTAGGTTCTACTAACTCTGTGAACGTCTAGTAACTAAATTTGTCCAATTATTATGATCTTTAATGTATCACTAGCATGTTTTTACACCTTCTTTTAGAGAAAAGGGAGGTGTCAATAAATGGCATTATGCAGCAGGGCTGGCTTCAAGAAATAAATTTGCCGTAATTGTAATTGTCACTAAATGATTTGTCACAAAACTACAACCAGTAGAGGGGTATATTGCGTTACTTTGTAGGATTTTACAAATCATTAAGCTTCTTTTTCTTTTCTCAATTGCATTACAAGTTCTCGGTTTTATTTTGTGTGCCAACCATGGCCATGTGCCAACACCAAAGGGGAAATTCCTCAATTGCAAATCTCTATAATTTTGTCCGTCTTTGTTATTGTATTCTCGAACGCTGACCTATCAAACTGCAAGAAAACAGCTAACGCTCTTTACACCTCAAATAACTTACTTTTTTAACTTCGTATGGTAAATATTTTTATAATTAATTTGATGATCGTTCATGCCTTCGCATAACTAATTGTGTTCCCATGATAACCAGACACGTCAATGACCTAATTTGGTGTTATTAAGAATTTGGCGGTATATAAAGGCTCCCTAGCCTTCGTTCAGCCCCTTGTGACCGCCAAACCATCACCAACTTACAGTTTCGAATGACTGATAGACTACGACAGATTTACAGAGCTGTTTTGATTCAGATTTCTCGCGATCTGGACAAAGAACAGTGTAAAGAACTTCAATTTCTCTGTACTGAGCTAGTTCCAAGACGAAATGAAGGAGTTCTGAGCCTTTTCCGTTCCTTAGAGGAAGCTGCGAAGATGTCTTGGGTCGACGTTACCTTCCTGGAGGAATGTATGCACGATATTGGGAGAGAAGATCTAGTTGTTAGACTGACTGCTTTTCAAAGAAAAAGAGACCTTTCCATTCTTCTCAATTTCTATGTAAAGAAGAGAAATGGATTGCATCCCTTTGACCAGTCATCGGCGTCGAACGCGGCCGAGTATCTCGTTCAACTCATGGAGGGCTTTCAAGGCAGACTAGATGTTAGAGGAATGCTCAGAAGCTCGGGCAAGAATCCGAAAGATCTCTGGCTACATGTTGTAAAGGAATGTAGTCCTCCGCAAAGCATGACGTGGGGTAAACTTTCTATGCTAGTCGCAATTGCCGGGGAAATAATTGCCGTATCTTCATCCTTCTCCGAAAAAATACCAGGAGAACAGGATGAAGCCATGAAGATGTGCATAGCATTGGCAGATGAACTTTGCCATCCCATGCTTCAGCTTGGAACCTGGGTATGTTTGACTCTTTACAACTAGTATCTACTCGTACACCGGTTGTTTTTGCCTGAAATGAGCACAGCCACATTGTACGTATTCTTTGGTTAACGGCAATTATCGCATATAATTAGGCAGCTGCCAAGTTTCCGAAAGTGAAAGTGAAAAGACAAAGCGGATGCTGCATTGAATTTCTTATTACTTTTCTAAACATCAAGATTTTCGCTAAGTTTTCGATGTAAATGTCCCTCTCAAGTTTTAATCTCCAGCAAATTAAAGTGTTATGCTAGTACGGCAAGTCTCGTGAGCGACAGGCAGATTTTACACACGTGTTTTTCGCAAAATTCGACAGGGCCTTCAGATATGAATATTCGCAACAGGGAGATCCTTTCATGATCTCTAGGAATTTATTCAGCATTTAACTCCATTAGCCAATTTTAAGCATTTGTTCTCAGCGATCCAATTACTTTGACTTCTTCAATCCTTTATACGTTGAACGACGATAGCAGAAGGACATGACATTAATAGTAATCGCAGTATCATTCACGTTTTTGTATTTTTCGTATGCACAAAAAAACACCTCCATAGATCAATTTATCACCCCAAATTGAGTAAATATTTGAAGCTTCAAAAGAATATGTTCCAAATACTTGGGAATGTGGAACTCCAAACTTGCCAGCTTTTACAAAGAAAATGTATGGCAGGGGACAAGCGGTTGCACGCTTGCATACATTGCTTTGTAAAAATTGCCAAGTTTGGAATCCCATATTTCTTTGCGTTTGCAACAGATTCTTTTGAAAGTTCACATATTTACGAAATTCAACGCAATAAATCAAGCGGTGAGGCTTATTTTTTGTTTGAATAAAAATATATCAGAAAAGCATGACATTGTCGAAGTGGTCCATTTAGGTGGTCAGTTTTCTGTTATTGTTGTGTTGACATCTGTCTATTCCTGTTAAGGTTAGACTCCTCATTCTCATTATCAAGCAGGTTAGGGGGCCTTACTACCAATATATCTCATTTTTAACTAGTTTAGCTGCTGTGAAGGCTAGTGTAGTAACTGCCTTTTCTTTATAACTTCCTGTTCAACTGTTTATTTATTAATTTTTGTAAACTAGTTATTACCCATTGACTTTAGTTAGGTGTCACCAATTAGCTAATCTATAGCTAAATACACTGACACATTAATAAAGTTTTCATTCAATGATTCATTGGCATTAACAAACGATAAAGAAAATGTCATTTTGATACTGCTACTGTTACTGTTCCTGCCGCAGCTATTGCTACTTTCACTGCAACTGAACTGCAATGCTACTACCACTGAACTACCATGCTACTGCCGCTCCCCTGCCACTAAACTGCCATGTTACTGCCACTCCACTGCCACTGAACTGCCATGCTGCTGCCAATCTACTGCCACTAAACTGCCATGCTACTGCCACTTCACTGCCACTGCACTGCCATGCTGCTGCCAATCTACTGCCACTAAACTGCCATGCTACTGCCACTCCACTGCCACTGAACTGCCATGCCACTACCAATCCCCTGCCACTGAACTGCCATGCTTCTGCCAGTTCACTGCCACTGAACTGCCATGCTACCAATCCACTGCCACTGAACTGCCATACTACTGCCACTCCACTGCCACTGAACTGCCATGCTGCTGCCACTCCACTGCCACTGAACTGCCATGC
Organism: Orbicella franksi; assembly: GCF_964199315.1. Classification (NCBI taxonomy): domain Eukaryota; kingdom Metazoa; phylum Cnidaria; class Anthozoa; order Scleractinia; family Merulinidae; genus Orbicella; species Orbicella franksi. The sequence continues at coordinate 20,159,085 of NC_138145.1, read as the reverse complement.
TACTGCCAGTTCACTGCCACTGAACTGCCATGCTACCAATCCACTGCCACTGAACTGCCATACTACTGCCACTCCACTGCCACTGAACTGCCATGCTTCTGCCACTCCACTACCACTGAACTGCCATGCTACTGCCAGTTCACTGCCACTGAACTGCCATGCTACCAATCCACTGCCACTGAACTGCCATACTACTGCCACTCCACTGCCACTGAACTGCCATGCTTCTGCCACTCCACTGCCACTGAACCGCCATGCTACTGCCAGTTCACTGCCACGGAACTGCCATGCTACCAATCCACTGCCACTGAACTGCCATGCTACTGCCAGTTCACTGCCACTGAACTGCCATACTACTGCCACTCCACTGCCACTGAACTGCCATGCTACTGCCAATTCACTGCCACTAAACTGCTATGCTGCTGCCACTCCACTGCCCTTGAACTGCCATGCTGCTGCCAATCCACTGCTACTGAACTGCCATGCTACTGCCAATCCACTGCCACTGAACTGCCATGCTACTGCCAATCCACTGCCACTGAACTGCCATGCTACTGCCAATCCACTGCCTCTGAACTGCCATGCTACTGCCAATCCACCGCCACTGAACTGCCATGGTACTGCCACTTCACTGCCTCTGAACTGCCATGCTTCTGCCACTTCACTGCCTCTGAACTGCCATACTACTGCCAATCCACTGCCACTGAACTGCCATGCTACTGCCACTTCACTGCCTCTGAACTGCCATGCTACTACCACTCCACTACCTCTGAACTGCTATGCCACTGCCACTTCACTCCCTCTAAAGTGCAATACTACTGCCACTTCACTCCCTCTGAACTGCCATACTACTGCCACTTCACTGCCTCTGAACTGCCATACTATTGCCACTCCAATGGCATTGAACTGCTATGCTAATGTCTCTCAACTGATTGAACAGCCAAGCTACTACCAATCCACTGCCATTGAACTGCCATGCCAGTACCACTCTAATGCCACTGAACTGCCATGCTACTGACACTCCACTGCCTCTAAACTGCCATGCTACTGCCCTCTAATGCCATTGAACTGCCATGCCACTGGCACTCCATGCCGCTGAACTGCCATGCCAGTGAGTTACCTTGTTACTGCCACTGAACTGCCATGTTACTGCTCCGCTAATGCCATTGAACTGCCATGCCACCGCTGCTCCCCTGCCTCTGAACTGCCATGCTACTGCCACTCCACTGCCTCTGAACTGCCATGCCACTACCACTCTAATGCCATTGAACTGCCATGCCACTGAGCTACCTTGTTACTGCCACTAAACTGCCATGCTACTGCTCTGCTAATGCCATTGAACTGCCATGCCACTGTTGCTCCACTGCCTCTCAACTGCCATGCTTCTGCCACTCTAATGCCATTGAACTGCCATGCCGTTGCCACTCCATGGCATTAAACTGCCATGCATGCTACTGCCACTCCATGAAATTGAACTGCCATGCTACCACTGCTCTACTGCCTCTGAACTGCCATCCTACTGCCTCTCTACTTTCTTTGAACTGTGATGCCACTGCTTCTCCACTGCCTCTGAACTGCCATGCTACTGCTACTCCATGGCTACTGAACTGCCATGTTACTGCCACTCCACTGCCATTGAACTACCATGCTACTACCACTCCACTGCCATGCTTCTGCCACTCTACCTCCACTGAACTGCCATGCTACTGCCACACCACTGCCATGCTACTTCCAATCTACGTCCCTGAACTGCCATGCTACTGCTTCTCCAATGCCTCTAAACTGCCATGCCACAGAAACTCTACTTCCACTGAACTGCCATGCTATGGCCACTGCACTACTATTAAACTGCCATACTACTGCCGCTCTACTTCCACTGAATGGCCATGTTACTACCACTCCACTGCTACTGAACTGCCATGCTGCTGCTAATTCCCACTTCCACTGGACTGCCATGTTACTGCCACTCTACTGCTACTGAACTGCCATATTACTGCCACTCCACTGCCTCTGAACCCCAGGGGGGGGGGGGACTCCATATGGAATGGACAGGGATGCTTGTCATCTCGCTTGGGGGTGTAAATTTCGGATTTTGGTCTTGCTTAGGGTGTTCCGGGCAAAATGTCATTATTTTTAGCCGTCAAGGTCTCGTTAAGGATGCACGCGAAGAAATAACAACAGAAAGAATTTTGATTCTTTATATTTACTCAATTCATATAAATCATTAAAAGTCACTGTACTTTTTATTTGTCTGTTTTATAAACTGGTCTCTTTTAGGGGTCTGCATAAGCTTCGGCCACACCCAGATTGGTCTCTTTTAGGGGTTAAAGTCAAAGTTTCCGATGAGCATCCCCATCCACTCCATATGGGAGTCTCCCCCACGGGCTCTGAACTGCCACGCAACTGCCACTTCATGGTCACCGAACTGTTTTGCTACTGCCACTCCACTTCCATTGAACAGCTGTTACTCCACTGCCTCCGACCTACCATACTACTTCCACTCCACGGCCACTGAACTGCCATGCTACTGCCCCTCCACAGCAACTGATTCCCCTGATGATGCTACTGCTATGCTACTTTACTGACTGATTTAGATAATGATAGATAATAGATTTACAGTTGCATTTTGTGATTGCTTGATTCATTGATTTATTTGTTCATTATTTCATGTTGTTATATGTTTAATATAGAAAAATATTTCCCAATATTTTCCTATTTGCAGAACGACTTCTGTGCATATGTGAAGAAAAAACACAATCAGGTGTTTCGTGGACAAGACATTGGACGCAGCCCTAACTTGTCTTGGGAAAGACAAATAGCCAACACAGTCAAAGAGCTAGAGAAGGCCATCTTTTCCCAGTAGAGGTATTCTCTTGACTAGGGGCCTCTTAACCAAGCTTTTTTTAATTTAAATAAGGCAACAACTAGGTTCAGCAAAGGCCTAATATGTTTGCATCTCGTATCAATTTAAAGAAGGCAACTACTAGGTTCAGTAAAGGCCTATGTTTGCATTTCGTATCAATTTAAACAAGGCAACTACTAGGTTCATTAAAGGCCTATGTTTGCATTTCTTAGCAATACAAAGAAGGCAACTACTAGGTTCACTAAAGGCCTATGTTTGCATTTCTTATCAATTTAAACAAGGCAACCACTAGGTTCAGTAAAGGCCTATGTTTGCATTTCTTATATATCGATACAAAGAAGGCAACTACTAGGTTCAGTAAAGGCCTATGTTTGCATTTCTTATCAATACAAAGAAGGCAACTACTAGGTTCAGTAAAGGCCTATGTTTGCATTTCTTATCAATACAAAGAAGGCAACTACTAGGTTCAGTAAAGGCCTATGTTTGCATTTCTTATCAATACAAAGAAGGCAACTACTAGGTTCAGTAAAGGCCTATGTTTGCATTTCTTATCAATTTAAAGCAAGGCAACTTCTAGGTTTAGTAAAGACCTAATATGTTTGCATTTGGTATCAATTTAAATGAGGCAACTACTGGGTACAGTAGAGACCTAATATTTTTGCATTTCGTATCAGTTTAAATAAGGCAACTACTAGGCTCAGTAAAGGCCTAATATGTTTGCATTTCTTATCAATACAAAGAAGGCAACTACTAGGTTCACTAAAGGCCTATGTTTGCATTTCTTATCAATTTAAACAAGGCAACCACTAGGTTCAGTAAAGGCCTATGTTTGCATTTCTTATATATCGATACAAAGAAAGCAACTACTAGGTTCAGAAAAGGCCTATGTTTGCATTTCTTATCAATACAAAGAAGGCAACTACTAGGTTCAGTAAAGGCCTATGTTTGCATTTCTTATCAATACAAAGAAGGCAACTACTAGGTTCAGTGAAGGCCTATGTTTGCATTTCTTATCAATTTAAAGCAAGGCAACTTCTAGGTTTAGTAAAGACCTAATATGTTTGCATTTGGTATCAATTTAAATGAGGCAACTACTGGGTACAGTAGAGACCTAATATTTTTGCATTTCGTATCAGTTTAAATAAGGCAACTACTAGGCTCAGTAAAGGCCTAATATGTTTGCATTTCTTATCAATTTAGATAAGGCAACTACTAGGTTTAGTAAAGACCTAATCTGTTTGCATTTCTTATCAAGTTAAATAAGGCAACTTCTAGGTTCAGTAAAGACCTAATATGTTTGCATTTCGTATCAAGTTAAATAAGGCAACTACTAGGTTCAGTACAGACCTAATGTGTTTGCATTTCGTATCAATTTAAAGAAGGCAACTTCTAGGTTCAGTTAAGGCCTAATATGTTTGCATTTCGTATCAATTTAAATAAGGCAACTACTAGGTTCAGTAAAGGCCTAGAATGGTTGCATTTCTTATCAATTTAAATATGACAACTACTAGGTTCAGTAAAGACCTAGAATGTTTGCATTTCTTATCAATTTAAATAAGACAGCTACTAGGTTTAGTAAAGACCTAATATGTTTGCATTTCGCATCAATTTAAATAAGGCAACTACTAGGTTCAGTAAAGACCTAATATGATTGCATTTCGTATCAAGTTAAATAAGGCAACTACTAGGTTCAGTTAAGGCCTAATATGTTTGCATTTCGCATCAAGTTAAATAAGGCAACTACTAGGTTCAGTTAAGGCCTAATATGTTTGCATTTCGTATCAATTTAAATAAGGCAAGCCCAAGAAACAAGAAAAATAATTAATAAGACAAAAAATGAAAAAAGAGCAAAAATGCAAGAAATAAGAACAAAAAATCAAGATTACAAGAAAGAATACCAAAAAAGAAAAGAAAATTTACAAAATTATCAAGAGCAACGCCAATAAACAAGAAACCAAGAATCAAGAAAAACAGGAAACAAAAACACAAGAAGAAACAAACAAAAGTGTGGCGGCACGAAAAAAAAACACTCGTACAAGAAAAACAAAAAAACCAGCAAAAGAAGAAAAACAAACAAACAAATAAGCAAACTCGTGTAGTTTAAAGTTCATTAAAGTTTGCTACCTTTCAGTTCCATGGTGTGAGTCTTTTATTGTCCCTTACCAATCGCGATGGCCTCATGGTTAGTCCGCTCGTCTCCGGATCGAGCGGCCCGGGTTCGAGCCGTGGCCGGAGACATTATGTTGTGTTCTTGGGCAAGACATTCAAATCTCACAGTGCCTCTCTCCACCCATTTTTTTCTCGCGGTTTTCTTTCACGTCACGCACGACGGACTAAGCGATAGAGGGACTACTCGTAGTCCATGTATACACGTGCTTTGCGATGATGTAATTTGTTTTCGCCCGGCTAAAAAAATATATCACTCTAGTCTGCGGTGGGACTGCATTCCCTTTTTTGTCGAATGCAATCAGAGTGAAAAACCAGTTCAAAGAAAACTCCACAACGTCGAAAACAACGAAAGAAGCCACAAAAGAGAACAAGAATGACGTCGCGGCGGATGGACATGAAATATAGGGCACATGGGTTCGCCATGATGTCATTCATTTTCGCCCCTCCTGCGGGGAGCGCGGCCAAATCTGTGTCGCAAGATCGTACCAAGGTGAACCGTCCCATGAAACTTGACTCAAGTCTGCATCAAATTCGGATCAAATTTGGATCAAATGAAGACTTGGGAGTGTTCGTACGCGTACCCGTAATTTTTTTCCAAAATCCCGAAAACTCTCAAAACACTCACACTGCTACTACTACGGAAGCTACCATCACCACTAACCCCACCACTGCCACTGCCATTGACACTACCACTGCCACGACCAATAAGACTTCCACTGCTACTGTCACTGACACTGACACCATCACTACAACCACCACTAACTCTCCCACTGCTACTGCTGTGGTTACTGCTTCTGAAGCTGACAACCACTAAGACCAACAATCCACTGCTTCTACCACTGCCTCCAACACTAGCACCACCACCACCACCACTGCTGCTGCCACTCCTACTTGCATTAACACCATCACTATCACCACCATTGACACTCCCAATGCTACTGCTATGGCTACTGTCTCTGCCACTGACACTAAACCACTATGACACACTCCCACTGTTTCTGCTACTGCTTCGGACACTACCACTATTAGGTCTAACTCCACCACTTCCACGACTACTGCCATTGCTACTTACAGTGCTACTACCACTACCACTACCACCACCATTAACACTCACAGTGATACTGCAATGGTTACCACCTCTGTCACCCTCTGCCAGTGATACGACTATTACCACCACCACAATAACTACCACTCTCACTGCTATTGCTAGTGACACTGCCACCGCTGCAGCTTCCACTAACACCTAATTTGGCAGCAGTTGCTGCATGGATTTCATCATTTATACAGTGGTTGGTTACTAATTGCCTGGACAGTAGTCACATTGAGTGAGTGTTGCCCTTTTACAATTTTACTGACTGAAATTTATAAATAATAGATTTACCTTTGCATAGGTTGATTGTCTCATTCATTCGTTCGTCCGTCCGTTCATTCATTCATTCATTCATTTATTCATTTGTCCTTTCATTCATCCATCCATTCATTTAATCATTAATGTAATATTTCATGCTGTTATATATTTATGATAATGAAAAAAATCTTCGATATGATAATGATAATGAAAAAAATCTTCGACTCCTCTAGGTACATGAAGAAGCAACACAATCTGGTGTTTCATGGACACAACACTGGACCCAGCCCTAACCTGTCACTCAAAACGCAAATAGCCAACGCGGTCAAAGAGTTAGAGAAGGCCATCTTTTTCCAGTAGATGTATTTCTACACTGGATAGAAGAGGGGCCTCTTGGCTGATCATTTTTTAATGGGCCTTTTTCTAAATTTCTGTCAGTGATAGAAAGTAAGTGATAGAAATGAAAAGAGCACATTAAAAAAGGGAAAGCAAGAAGAGCAACAACCAAAAAACGTAAACGTAAAAGAAAAACCAGAAAACGAGAAAAAAGGGGAAAAAAAGGAAAACAAAAAAAGAAAAAAAAAACAGAAAACAAGAAAAGCAAGAAAAAATCGAGAAAAATCAAACACGAAAAAAGCAAGAAAAATAAAAATGGAAAAAACAAGCAAACAATCAAAAGAAAACAAAGAAAAAAAACATTAGAAAAACCATAAACCGAAGAAAAAACAGAAACGACAAAAACAAGAAGCAAGAAAAAAATAAAGAGAGGCTTCTTCAGAGAGGTTGCAGTTCATCCGTTACTGAAGCAGTTTTGCGCTGAATGAATCTGAAGTATTATATGAAGTATTATATTATATGTACCTGCCACTGTCGGATCCAACAGGCCTTCTAGGGACGTTTTAGAAGAATTAAGGAAACATGGTCACTTATAATTTTTATTTGGCTTGTATGAAGAAACTTCTTCTCGAATTCTTGTCGTTAAAAAGAAATCGTTTATGAAATTCCCAACGCTGAAAGTTATCGATATGGTGAACCTTTAGAAGCATGTCATCATACACCATGCATGATAAAAACTCAGAATTATAGCATTTGGTTACATTAAGTAGTTATTTTTTTGCGTTATTGGAAATCTCTAGAGGTAAGGAAACGTTAAAACTAGCTTTTTAAGTTGGTAACTAACAGCAAAGACAAAACGTAAACGTAGCAGAAGAGTTCAAAAGAGGGGAAGATGGAATAAATTTTTATGAAGATCAACTCCGTCTTCGGCATGAGAGCAAGCCTTTCAACCAAGTGCTCTTACCAGCCTACTGACAGTTTCAATGGTTACAGCTGCTATGTAAGCCGAGATTCAAAATTAAATGTACAGTTTCTTTAGCAGGTTAATTATCAAGTCCATAAAAGGGCTACCATATTTTCACCTTTGATCTAAATGAAGGTGTGGGACAAACAAAAAAGGGGGGAAGAAATGGCAATTTTTGCGTGGTATATATTTTGTTACTAAAGTGATCAGTGACGTTTGACTTTAGCTTTCAAACAAAATGTTCGGCCATTGTTTCATGATGATCGAGACAAGTGCGTTAAGAATAAGACATTTATTAACACCTCGCATCGAAATTGATATCGTATCTTGTTCAGGACACAGGAGTCTATCTTCGAAAGGGACCTTTAACGAGAACCCAGGAAAGGAGAGTTCATCTACGTACTCGCTCTTCCCATCGCTCCAACTTGAACGGTGTGGCCTTTAGTACGGATGACAAAAATAATGATTAAATGAACCTTGTTTCAGTTTGTTACATTTCTATGTTTTCCTTTTTACATTTTCTAGAAGAAAATCTTTCAGGCAAGTGGCAATTATACAGCAATATGATACAGTATAGTGCAATATGTACTGCAGTACAATACAGTATATACACTACAGTACAGTACAATATAGCAATATAACACAATCTATTTCAATACATGTTATGATACATTAATATAAAAGTCCACTGATATCCATTGTGACGAACACAAGGGTATAAGCTCTTGTCATACAACTGGGTATGGACTTAGTGATTGCACTTTGGTCTGGTGTCTTCCCGTTGATCTTTCCGGTTTGGTTGTACCTGCCAGAGGCGACGCCTCCACCGGCTAAGCTCTCAGGATCATAGAAACACACAAGCCCCTCCACCACGGCAAGGCGGCAGTCCAAGAGAGGGGGTAGAAACTAGGCTGAACAGCCTAGTTGTATTAACGTTAACGAAACTTAATGGGTCCTTAATAAATCAGAATCACATGAATCTTAATGAACCTGTCGCATAGTGTAGTGCCAATTTCTGAACTAGATATCAACTCCATTTCCAAGCAATTCGATGTTTTCTCTCAAAGATTCTTCGATGGATGACAACAAAGCACCATTACTTGTAACTTCTTGCTTTTTCCTGATCAATTTTTCAAAAGCTTTCTATCAAACAAAAAACAAATGAGATGGACGTTAAAATGTTAATGGTTTTCAACACGGTTCCTTGTAAAAATCTAATGATTGAAGAAAAATCCACATGCATATGGAAATATTATTATTCCTGATAACGGAATTTTTAATTTGCTAAATAAATTCACATGGAAAACAAATTTTCAATCCAAAGAACAGAACAAACCAGAACCAGATCGCTCAATATACTTGAATAATGGAAGAAACTGCGAATATTTTGATAACACGAATTCGAAGATAAAAACAAGCCTTATTTGTTACTGAGGTTGGCCATGATTTTGCATGGCCAAAAACACGGTTACGAATTAAAGAAAAAAAACTTGGACGTTGAAACTAACGATCCATGTTCATGATGTATGTGGTTCTTTCCCCATCCATAATGAATTGTTCCACTGAGGAACCACCATATATCGTAACCCCGAGTATAGCTCTTGACTGCAGACAATATTCCCGAATATTTTAGCTACCATCGGGAGTTTTTATTTGTTAAGTCCGCAAGTGGATCGAATTGTGGTATCAGACACGACTTTGGGCTAGATGCAGAAAGGGTTTACAATTTCATTGTGAGTAAACCAGATACACCTCCGTGTTAACAGTGAACAAACGAAAAAGATATTAAAAGAAATTGTCTGTAATGCGCATTGTTGTATAACTTGAAGCATGCCGTTATGGGGTCACCATCTGTTTCGTAAACATACATCCGTTGCTGAAAGGAAATTCTTTGTCTGTTTTCCATCACGTATCTCTCAACTGACCAAGCTCCTTTCACAATGTTTCTTTTTACCATATTACGTCCTTGAACGACACATGCAGGGCTCTACTGACTCGGGACTGCTGAGAAGTATCGGCAGAACGCTTCTAAATTTGCATATATAACTGTCCGGTTTTTTATGAGTTCGCTCTTCTGCTTATTCAAGCATGTTTCTAAACAAGAAACTTTTTTACTTCTCATGGGTTGAACTACTGGGATTTATGCCTCGCTTTCTCAATTCTTTTCAATTCATATTTGCGAGCGGCAACTTAATACTATAAAAGGAAGCTGGCAAGTCGATTTAATGAATGACAGAAAAAATGATTTCAAACAAGGCAGTATTATGATGGAGTGTCTTAAATACTGCCGTTATAAGCTTACAATAATAAAATGCGCTCAAAAGACAAGTCCAGTTAAAAGTTTAACGTTAGAGCTTCTACAAACCCAGCATTTTAAACCAAGTATCTTTTTGAGTAATTAGAAGTAACTGTATCCGGTATTTGCCTCATAACTATACGTTTTCGAGGAGTGTTGACATTGATGCAAATTGTTGCATTAGTCGCATTACTGCGATGTTTTAACAGAGACAATAATAGAGCACCTTATGGCATTTGATGAGGTGAATTACTTACTTTTTAGGGGTTACACAATGGGGCTAAAATTGATTGCTCAAATAAGAAAATCAACTACGTGAGCAAGTGCACAAATTAACCCATTGACTTCTAGAGCTTTTTGTCAAAAATATCTTGTTTTGGGACACTTTTAGGCAATTTCAGTCTGGATATGAGCAGAAGCAGCTCCAATCTACTCAAAAATGCATTTCCAACATAAAAGCATGCCTTTCTTTCATCTAACACCACGTTTTAGGACATTTTTGCTCGGGCATGGGCACAAATCAAAATTTTGAGTTTGCGACATGCGCTTTTAGGCGTTTCACTATTATTATTATTATTTTTTTTTTTTTTTTTCACCTTTCCTTTTTCTCCCCTTCTTATCTTTTTGCTGCAGTTGTTCAGACCTTCTACTGGGCTTACTTCCAGTGTAAGATTTGCTGAGAAAGCATCGTTGAGACGGGAAATTCTTTGCACAAAGTAATTAAGTGTGGTTGAGAGTTGAGTTCACTCAAATTTTCAAAGACTTCCATGCATATTTCATGCTAAATTGACCCAATCACTCTGATCTGGCTATCAATAGAAAGATCTTTTCCTCCTGCAGAACTTGAGTATAAGTGATGCCAGTCTTGGTGAAAGGTGATGACCTCAGAAGTGGAACAAAGGCCAACGTTCGTCACAGCCGGTTATGGCCAGCACAGACGTCAATGGGTTAATGGAAGAAATGTCATCAAGCCAATGCAGAAAAAAGTATAGAGCTGAGTGTCCATATTAAGGAGGTGTCTGTTTGACATAAAAAGGTTTGGCCATGTTTGTTCCATTGTAAAGCATACAAGGAAATGACGACAGAAATGTAGGAGAAATTTGATGTACGTTTCATGATAGAGGCGTCCATATTTAGTCAACAGGGATTCAGTATGTTCCAAGTACGCAGCTTTCTTGAGGCCATATATTATATTATTTACGAGTGTTAGCTGTGCTCTCATTTTTAGTGATAATTTTTTACTCTGCAATAGAAATGTATCTCTTTATTTTTTCTCCAGCTTCTCAGCGGTCCGGAATAAATCTGTTCTTTAATACATCTTTCTTTGTCTAGAATCCGGGTTACTCGCTCGTTGCGATGACAAATTGTTAGCAGATGGTGCGCAAGCCGATTCAATGACAAAGTTACATAGATAAACCCATTTGTAATTAAAATCAATTTACTACATGAAAAAAAAAAACATGTTATTTACCGGTTTAGGGTTGGTCTGTATAGTGAAAAACTAAGACCTCAGTGACATATTTTCACTATATGGACCTTCCAGCCGGCAAATAACATACAGATGATATAGAAGATAACATATAGAAGGTGATCGCTGCATTCAAACTAAATGAGAAACTCAATAGGTCCCGGTACTTGTTTCCAAAAAAAAAAATAATAATAATTTGTCTCTCTCACAAGCTAAACCGTTTAGAAAAAAAAAACAACCATTTTGTTTATGTGCACATGCAAAGAAATTGTGCACGATATTCTGTGCAGTAAGGATCCGCAATGCAATACAGAGAAATCACCTGTAAAAGACACATCTGCAGGAGAGGCTTCAGGATCTGGAGGAAACTGAGAACCAAAATTTGTTCAATACAAAACATATACCCTGTAATGTCAGCATGAGAAATAGAGAAAACACAACTGGAGATTGAAACTGCTCTAAAATGTGCTTTAATTGATCAACTTTATCATATGATCTCTAGGGCCTGGTGTGTGTGTGTTTTTTGTTTTTTCTTTGAAAAACCACAAGGAAAAAGGTCCTGTATGAGGGCCATATGTGTCAAAGTGATAGGGCCAGAAAAACATGTATGGCCCTGAAACAATTTTTTTGTTGCAAAATTTTGTTTTCAGAAAACACTTCAGTTGCCATCTTACTCTGAAAGCACAGAAAGAAACTACATGTATGTCTAGACACTTCTCACAAAAGAAGAAATCACAACTTTATCAAAAGTCAACAACAAGTCAGTCTTCAGTCTATTCCTTCCTGTGGCCTCCAGCTCATATCCAGCTCTTAACATCTCAGCTTAGAAGCAGCAGCACCATGTTAAAAAAGGTTAGAAAAAAATATGTGCATGCAATTTCTTTACGGTCATTCTCTATTTCTTTAGCATTACTCTAGATATTATTCCTTAGGACCTTCAGGCCCATTGTTACTGCCTGTCCTTACTGTGCACATTATTAATTTTGCAACGTCACACCAAGTCACAACAAGCACGTGCACTTCAGTTTGTAAACAATTCATGGTTCCAGGGAGCTTACAAAGCATCTCTGCTATCAATAGGAGACCTATTTTTAAAATAGATAGAGATGCTTTGTAAGCTCCCTGAAGGGACTACCCTGAAATTTTTACCTTTGGATTTTTACTTTCAACTAAAGGTGTCTCTCTACTTATTAACTGGGTGGAAGGGCCAGACTGGAAATATTTGGCTCAAGGTCAGGACTTATGGACCAAGCAAAACAAGGTCTGTGGGTCCTGACCTTGAGCAAAATATTTTTCCATCCAGCCGACCTCACCCATTCGATAGGAATGTGACCATAGTTATTTTTTTTGAAGGCTTCCCAAGGGAGGTAACATGCTCCCTTGATCCCTAGGAAATTAATTGCCAAGCTTCCCTTTAGTAGTAGAGATACCCCTTGTTCTCTCAAATTCATCCCAAAAATACACTTTGTTCCCTTGAAATAAAACGATCATGTTCTCTTGTTGCCCAAAACCCCTGGGAGGCCCTCTTTTAAAAAAATCACCCTAATATTCAAACCTGGAAAAAGGTAAGAAGCAAACCACCTCATTCAGATTGTGGGACAATGAACTTTGCATAAGTTTGAATGTGAGACAGTCAGTCACTGTCTACTTTGTGACCTCAGGCAGCTAAAAAATGGTAAAATAAGCCACCTAGACTAGCAATTGCAGTAGCTTCATACAGCGCTGGGCACATGAGGACGATTTAATTGCCCACCTGGTTTGACCATCTAGAGGAAAGTTTTTCTTATGAAGAATTTCATTTCAAAAAGTTTTGCCTGCCTGTGAAGACCAATTACCCTCCTGCTGAAAACATTAATGAAACCATTGGCAATTGTTATCGAGCCACCTACATCAACACTTTGTGTTAACCCTGCATCTGGATGTTGTAAAACTGAAAGAAATTAGGTTGGCAATGTTTGCGACTGATTTGCACATATTAACAACAACATGGAGACCATGCTTTGCATTCAAGTCCTATTTAATCATGTTTTAAATTGTTACAAAAGACAGGCAGGAAAAACATGTATAGTATAGAAAACTTCAAGCACAGGAAGGCAATTAATTTATGACAAAAACACTATTTTCACTTCTTTTCTGGGACCAAAATAAACAAGCCATTTCAAAACACCTGCTTGCAGACTAATCATCATTCTTGTTTGACTGTCCAAATTAAAATAGTATGAATAGCATTTCAAAGGACAAACAGGGAATAGATAGTAAGAGAAACGCAGCAAAAAAATTGGTACATAAGTGAAACTACACTGCCTGGTGTCACAATTAAGATGAAGGTCAAGGGCGTTACCTATTTCACTTACATGTTAACGTTCCTTTTAGAATGTAACTGAAGAATTTAGTAAAATAATAATTGCAACTTTAGTACATGGAATTTTCAATTTACATTGCATTGTTAAGAACCTCCTGAGAAAATCCGTGGTGAAAACTACTCATGAAAAAAAAACTCCCTAAGAAAACTGATAATAAAATATTTACAACGGTTTCGAAGCAATTTTCTAGGAGCAGGTTTATATTTTAATAAAGAATACCACAAGGACACAAAATAATAGCACCTAACTAACTCTGTAGTAAGGAATTAGAAAAGTTTATTGTTGGTCTACAGCTTAACCAAACAACAATGCTTTTCTTGTTTTCATAAGGCATACCAAAGGTGTTAGAATTATTTTTTTTAAATGGGTTTCAGTTCCCTTGCTTTTGTAAATCGTTAAAAATTTTACCAGCTGTTTAACAATTTTCCTTGGTTTTAAGAAAGGACTGATCGCCCGAAAAATTCAGGTTTTATTGTGATTAATCATTAAGCAGTTTAACTCTGGACAAAACCCAAACTGCAACTGTAGACTCTTTACATGAAAGCATAAATTTTTATTTTACCAAAGTCTGGCAGCAATTATTAGAATAATTAACACGTCTTTTGTTTACACCTGTCTAAACCGTCAAAAAAATTAGTTCGTTCAATGTCAGAAAGATCGCGATTTAGATCTCAATATAAGACCTTAAACTTACTACTTAGAAAATGACCGTGTTTCTCAAGGGATTTGTTTACGTAAAATATCTTTGTGTTGACGAAAAATACACAAACACAATTTCCGGATATAATATCGTCATCAACATCTTTTGACCTTGAACGAAAGAAAAACGTTCAAATTTTCTGTAGATTGCCTACGATCTGACTTACCTGTCATTTTCAAACGACTCAGGATCTCGTCCAGTTTCCAGTCGCCTAATCTGTGCTAATTCTTGTTTTAAATTCCCGTTTTGAGCTTTCAACTGCTCGCACATATCTCTCAACTCTTGTAGTTCGGGTTCTCCCCATTGCCCCTCCATAACGTGGTCTTGCAGTGCATCTACGTCCTCCTGAAAGTATTGCACTTTCGAAGACAAAGCTGCCCTTAATCTTGCTCCTCTCCCGTCTGGACTCGATGGATTTAACCCGGCGTAAGAACTAGTAGTTGTACTTCGTTGGTTGCCATTTTGTGGAGCGGCGTCAGCACCTCGAGGAACCTCTCCGCTAGGAAAACCACCCTCGCTCAAAACAGCCTGGCTACTTCTTGGAAATCTAAATACACCAGGCTCTTTATGAACTGTTGCGTTTACAGATGAGCTCTGTTGTGGTGGTGGTAAGTCACTGTACAAGTTAAGTTTGGCTCCTATTCGCAGTTGATCTATAGTATTTTCGGCCTGAGCATACTTCTTGAGCAGCTCGTCGTAATCGTCTTGAAGCCGTTGGTAAACTTCGTCTGTCTCTTTGCGAAACGACTTTTCCTTCCGTAACTTTTCCTGTAAATCGACTCCCGAAGAAATCTCTGACGAGCTTTCCGATAAGGTCCTTTGTTTTCTTGACGCGCTAGTTGTCGGTTGGTTTCCAAATTCAGCCATGTTCCAAACATGCTACGAGCGTGATCAACGATTTTCCTTGTTATTTCGCGGCGGATTTCTCATTCCTATACGGGAGTACATCCCTTACACACGTCCCTGTACACTTCAATGCCTGTTTAAATGGACTGTTTGGAGAAATCTTGGACAATTGTTGAGCATCATTCGGTCTTCGATTTACTACTGCGGCCATTCCTTTTGTCATCCATCACTTTCCCTCCATGGAAACGAGGCGACGCGTGTATGTACTCAACCGGCAAAACACAAAAGCGTTTCAGCTCATGCTCGTTTCTCATTGGCTGATTCAAGGGCCGATTAAATTAGCTTGTTTATCTTACTCAATGAAAGATAACAGACAAGGAAACAATGAACTGTCGAGTAACCCACGAAAATCAAGACGTAAAAAACATTATGACGTCGTCTCACTTTTGTGTCAAGTGTTCCTTATTGAGACCTCTCAGCAGGAGTTCATATTCATGTTCAAGAATAAGATTGTAGTATTTCCAAAAAAAAACAATTAGGTACGTTTTCATACCCACAATCTTTGAAAAAGGAAATGCTTTATTTCAAATACTGGTTTTAACTTCAATTTTCCGTGACAAAATAAAATCTGATAACTAAGGTTTTCGATAAACAATTAAGAATAAAAAGCAGCGATATTAAAGAATGACGTTTCGACGGCTCCATGCCATCATTCTCAAATTCAAATAAGATACGTTATGTGAGTTCATTATATAGTGAATGTACGTGTGAAGGTCTCAGTGCATATGATTAAGAGATAAAAATAATCGATGAATAAAAATAGAAATACCAAGCGTGGTGCGCTTGAACTGTCAAATAAAAAGTTTTGCTTTAATGGAGTCAGATTAAGTGTTAAGTGTTGGTTTTTTGTTTTTAATGAAGAGCATTTCATAAATTAAACAATCCAGTTTCCGACGGCATTTCTTGAGGATTGTGAATTGGTCACGGAGATCTTTGTTCCTCAGACTGTGTACGTCCCGCAGGTGTTTACCAATGACAGAATGCTTATGCTCATTAATGCGCTGAAATAGGCGTCGGCATGTATAGCCCACATAATCTGCGTCGCACAGATCACATTTGTATTCATAAACAACGCATTGTTCGTTAACAAGAGGTGGTTTGGGTTCCGTCACTTTGATTTCTTCAGCAACTTTCTTGCTCTTAAACACTGGGCGCAAGTCACTGTTAATTTTCTTCGCAAGATCGGAGAGCTGAGTCGTACTAAGTCGGCTGATCGCTGATCTTTAAAGGGAAGAATAATCCGAACGGGCTTATTAACTTGAATATTAAGTGTCTGTTCTCGGTCTTGCGACTCAATGAATCTGGTGATTGTACAGTTAATGAGTCTCTCAGGGTACTTAAGCTTGAGAAAGATCTCTTTCAGGTTGATTTAGTATCTCTCGAATCCTTCATTTACTCATATTTCCATTTGTCACCTAAGGGATCAATTTACATAATTGTGCTGGAAACGTTATTTGAGAGACTGTCGAAACCGAATAACATCTGAGGTTTTGAAAAATGTCTATAATGATTGTAAGGAGAACAAATATATGATTTGGAGAATATTTGGAAAATGAGGGAGGAGTGGACGCTAGAGCCCAAGCCACAAGCGCCTTTCTCACTCGCTGTAGGTTTCTTTTTCAGTCGTGTAGATATTTGATAGCTACAATTTAGCTTCGTCATGAGTACGAAGGAGAAAGTTCGCTTTCCTTCTGAGAATAAACAAGGAGCCTGTCCGGGAGTGTTCACTGGAGACCCAAGTAAATCAACCCTGGGTCTTGTTGTGGTGCAGGAATGGTGGGGAATGAACGATATCATTGTACAGGAGGCTGCAGACATTTCCGAGAGAGGCAACTTGGTAACTCTGGTGCCTGATCTGTACCGCGGAAAGGTAGCAACAGATCATGAAACAGCGGGGCATTACATGTCTGATTTGGACTGGCCAGGGGCGGTGCAAGACATAGCTGGTGCGGCGAAATATTTGAAGGAAAAAGGTTGGTCCAATATTTGGGGTGGACTGGGAAGAGGGGTTACTCCCTTATCAACGGTGTATCCATGGCTTGGGCCTTTGGCATAATTAGCACTTATTGACTGCTCCCGAGGGGAACAGTGAATTTTGTTTCCCGAGAATCTCAATGTTTCCTGAGGTGAAGGCAAGGGAAACATTGAGATTCGAGGGAAACAAATTCACTGTTCCCCAAGGGATCAGTCATTAAGTGATTTGTTATATAGTAAAACAAATGGGTCAAACAGGTGGAAAACAAATAATCACTTTATTGGCAAATTTTGCGGGTAAGAGTGAACTGTTTCCCGTTTGATGTCATAGTTTTTGCAATGTTGCCCGCCCATGGCATTTGGTGGGAACAGTTTCATTGTTAGATGTCATGTGACCATGAACTAGCCAATGAATGGGCACACTGTAGCAACAAAAACGCCAGCTATATAACAATGGTAGATATCTATATTATGACTGTTATGAAAGGAGATTAATAGATAGAACTGTGCATGATACATCATCCCACAAAGGTTTTTCCTACATTGAAAACTGAGTCAGTTTAGTTTTTCATAGTCTAAAACAGGGCACAGATTTAAAGGGTTTTACAAAGTTTATGTACTTAAAAGGAAAAGGCATTTAATGGCCAATTTGAAAAGGCTTTTCACCAGTAGCATAGCAATATAAACCCAATCAAAAGTGTTTATTCAAACATGAGAGAAAAGCAACTGGTGCAAGTACAAGAGTTCAACTTACTTGTCAAAGCATCAAGGATCAAAACATTTTGGATTTGTGTTAATTATAGTATTTATACACACTCTTATCGTATCATATTGACTGCCAATTATAAAAGTTGGAACCTTATTTTAAGAGGGTTAAACTTCCTGCCTCACTTCCTAAATTTTCAACCAAATATCAGAGTTGTCTAAACTAACCAGTCATCGTCAGTTCCACTTCTCCATATGGAGAGTGGGGTCAGAAATTTTACTTATCCAAGACACTCTGTCAGTCACCACCAGCCCTACCTCTACCCAAGAACAACAACCCATCACGATTTGCTCTTAAATCTCTGCTATCCTATGCCATGTTTCTCTGGGTCTTCCTCTCTTGTATTTTCCTTCCAGTACCCACGTAAGTGCAACTCATGGGAGGGAACTGTTATCTATTCACAGCATGTGTCCAATCCATGTCCACCTCCTTCTCCTTACTTTTCCACTGATAGTTTCCATTTTAACTCTCTTGTGCACCTCTTCATTTGACTCTCACATAGGCCAACAGAGCCCGTGAAAATTTGCCAGTAACTATTTACCCACCTAGGTGGAGAGAAGTTCTGTGAGACTAGTGCCTAATACTTAAGAGCACAACTTGCCATCTTCAGCCAGGGCTCTACCTGTATGGCTAAATTTCAAGTCCAGCAAAATAACCCTAAAGCCACCATGCCTCCTACAAATAATATAATAAATGTTGTTGTTTTTAAAATTGTAGTTAAGACACTGGACTCTAGATGAAGAAGTCCTGTTTTCATCTTTAGAGATCCTTCTTTCATCATTTCTGAACATGATTTCCATGTGTTCTTGACTTGTATAGTGCACTACATGACTTCTTTAAATATACCAGCTTTTATCCTTACTTTTTATAAGGTACTAGTGGTGTTATTATAAGAGTATGACGCCCTATTGGGGCTGGCATTTGTCTTGCTTTTCAGTTAGATATTTCTGTGTGAAGAGTTTTGGTTTTACTTACTGCTACATAACTTCAATTTTGTGTAAGGCTAGCATAAACATAAATTTAAAATGTTTTGGTGACACCAACCACATGTACCATTTTAAACAGCTATAATTCTTTATTTACATACTAGAAAATAAAAAAAATCTACTGGTGTCTGTTTTGCACATTTGGACCTGTGAGGAAGCCCCCCTTCCACCATCTTAAGTTACAAACCCCTTTACTTTCTGCAAAAAAATTCAAATCCCTTTTCTTTTTCACACACAAAGATTGTATAATCTTAGAATTAAATTGTAACAGCCCAATCCCTAGTCTCCTTTGCATCTGTCGTCAGGGTCATCAGGCAATGCTTCTTGCCACTAGTAGGGAGAAGCATTGTGTGACGACCCTAACAACAGCTGCAAAGGGGACTACCCAATACTTCCCTTTTTGTGTTTATGGAACATTAAAAGTAACGTGTTGTCAGATAGCACTTTTCATGTCCATGTTTCTTGGTTTCCATTTAGGTTGCAAGAAGGTGGGCGTGACTGGCTTCTGTATGGGTGGAGCCTTGGCTCTGGCTTCTGCCGCCCTCATCCCTGAAGAGATTTCAGCTGCTGCTCCATTCTATGGCATCCCCAGTGCAGAGCTGTGTGATGTGGGAAAGATCAAAATACCTTTACAAGGTCATTTTGGGAGTAAGGATACCCTTGCTGGGTTCTCCTCACCTAAAGATGTTGAATCTTTAAAGCAGAAGCTTGATACTGGTGGAGTGAATTATGAAGTGTTCATGTATGATACGGGCCACGCTTTTACCAACCCCACCAATCCAAATTACACCAAGGAAATCTGTGATTTGGCTCTAGGAAGGATGATAGATTTCATGAAGAAACACTTAGCTTAAGCCTTAGGTTCTACTAACTCTGTGAACGTCTAGTAACTAAATTTGTCCAATTATTATGATCTTTAATGTATCACTAGCATGTTTTTACACCTTCTTTTAGAGAAAAGGGAGGTGTCAATAAATGGCATTATGCAGCAGGGCTGGCTTCAAGAAATAAATTTGCCGTAATTGTAATTGTCACTAAATGATTTGTCACAAAACTACAACCAGTAGAGGGGTATATTGCGTTACTTTGTAGGATTTTACAAATCATTAAGCTTCTTTTTCTTTTCTCAATTGCATTACAAGTTCTCGGTTTTATTTTGTGTGCCAACCATGGCCATGTGCCAACACCGAAGGGGAAATTCCTCAATTGCAAGTCTCTATAATTTTGTCCGTCTTTGTTATTGTATTCTCGAACGCTGACCTATCAAACTGCAAGAAAACAGCTAACGTTCTTTACACCTCAAATAACTTACTTTTTTAACTTCGTATGGTAAATATTTTTATAATTAATTTGATGATCGTTCATGCCTTCGCATAACTAATTGTGTTCCCATGATAACCAGACACGTCAATGACCTAATTTGGTGTTATTAAGAATTTGGCGGTATATAAAGGCTCCCTAGCCTTCGTTCAGCCCCTTGTGACCGCCAAACCATCACCAACTTACAGTTTCGAATGACTGATAGACTACGACAGATTTACAGAGCTGTTTTGATTCAGATTTCTCGCGATCTGGACAAAGAACAGTGTAAAGAACTTCAATTTCTCTGTACTGAGCTAGTTCCAAGACGAAATGAAGGAGTTCTGAGCCTTTTCCGTTCCTTAGAGGAAGCTGCGAAGATGTCTTGGGTCGACGTTACCTTCCTGGAGGAATGTATGCACGATATTGGGAGAGAAGATCTAGTTGTTAGACTGACTGCTTTTCAAAGAAAAAGAGACCTTTCCATTCTTCTCAATTTCTATGTAAAGAAGAGAAATGGATTGCATCCCTTTGACCAGTCATCGGCGTCGAACGCGGCCGAGTATCTCGTTCAACTCATGGAGGGCTTTCAAGGCAGACTAGATGTTAGAGGAATGCTCAGAAGCTCGGGCAAGAATCCGAAAGATCTCTGGCTACATTTTGTAAAGGAATGTAGTCCTCCGCAAAGTATGACGTGGGGTAAACTTTCTATGCTAGTCGCAATTGCCGGGGAAATAATTGCCGTATCTTCATCCTTCTCCGAAAAAATACCAGGAGAACAGGATGAAGCCATGAAGATGTGCATAGCATTGGCAGATGAACTTTGCCATCCCATGCTTCAGCTTGGAACCTGGGTATGTTTGACTCTTTACAACTAGCATCTACTCGTACACCGGTTGTTTTTGCCTGAAATGAGCACAGCCACATTGTACGTATTCTTTGGTTAACGGCAATTATCGCATATAATTAGGCAGCTTCCAAGTTTCCGAAAGTGAAAGTGAAAAGACAAAGCGGATGCTGCATTGAATTTCTTATTACTTTTCTAAACATCAAGATTTTCGCTAAGTTTTCGATGTCAATGTCCCTCTCAAGTTTTAATCTCCAGCAAATTAAAGTGTTATGCTAGTACGGCAAGTCTCGTGAGCGACAGGCAGATTTTACACACGTGTTTTTCGCAAAATTCGACAGGGCCTTCAGATATGAATATTCGCAACAGGGAGATCCTTTCATGATCTCTAGGAATTTATTCAGCATTTAACTCCATTAGCCAATTTTAAGCATTTGTTCTCAGCGATCCAATTACTTTGACTTCTTCAATCCTTTATACGTTGAACGACGATAGCAGAAGGACATGACATTAATGGTAATCGCAGTATCATTCACGTTTTTGTATTTTTCGTATGCACAAAAAAACACCTCCATAGATCAATTTATCACCCCAAATTGAGTAAATATTTGAAGCTTCAAAAGAATATGTTCCAAATACTTGGGAATGTGGAACTCCAAACTTGCCAGCTTTTACAAAGAAAATGTATGGCAGGGGACAAGCGGTTGCACGCTTGCATACATTGCTTTGTAAAAATTGCCAAGTTTGGAATCCCATATTTCTTTGCGTTTGCAACAGATTCTTTTGAAAGTTCACATATTTACGAAATTCAACGCAATAAATCAAGCGGTGAGGCTTATTTTTTGTTTGAACAAAAATATATCAGAAAAGCATGACATTGTCGAAGTGGTCCATTTAGGTGGTCAGTTTTCTGTTATTGTTGTGTTGACATCTGTCTATTCCTGTTAAGGTTAGACTCCTCATTCTCATTATCAAGCAGGTTAGGGGGCCTTACTACCAATATATCTCATTTTTAACTAGTTTAGCTGCTGTGAAGGCTAGTGTAGTAACTGCCTTTTCTTTATAACTTCCTGTTCAACTGTTTATTTATTAATTTTTGTAAACTAGTTATTACCCATTGACTTTAGTTAGGTGTCACCAATTAGCTAATCTATAGCTAAATACACTGACACATTAATAAAGTTTTCATTCAATGATTCATTGGCATTAACAAACGATAAAGAAAATGTCATTTTGATACTGCTACTGTTACTGTTCCTGCCGCAGCTATTGCTACTTTCACTGCAACTGAACTGCAATGCTACTACCACTGAACTACCATGCTACTGCCGCTCCCCTGCCACTAAACTGCCATGTTACTGCCACTCCACTGCCACTGAACTGCCATGCTGCTGCCAATCTACTGCCACTAAACTGCCATGCTACTGCCACTTCACTGCCACTGCACTGCCATGCTGCTGCCAATCTACTGCCACTAAACTGCCATGCTACTGCCACTCCACTGCCACTGAACTGCCATGCCACTACCAATCCCCTGCCACTGAACTGCCATGCTTCTGCCAGTTCACTGCCACTGAACTGCCATGCTACCAATCCACTGCCACTGAACTGCCATACTACTGCCACTCCACTGCCACTGAACTGCCATGCTGCTGCCACTCCACTGCCACTGAACTGCCATGCTACTGCCAGTTCACTGCCACTGAACTGCCATGCTACCAATCCACTGCCACTGAACTGCCATACAACTGCCACTCCACTGCCACTGAACTGCCATGCTTCTGCCACTCCACTACCACTGAACTGCCATGCTACTGCCAGTGCACTGCCACTGAACTGCCATGCTACCAATCCACTGCCACTGAACTGCCATACAACTGCCACTCCACTGCCACTGAACTGCCATGCTTCTGCCACTCCACTACCACTGAACTGCCATGCTACTGCCAGTTCACTGCCACGGAACTGCCATGCTACCAATCCACTGCCACTGAACTGCCATGCTACTGCCAGTTCACTGCCACTGAACTGCCATACTACTGCCACTCCACTGCCACTGAACTGCCATGCTACTGCCAATTCACTGCCACTAAACTGCCATGCTGCTGCCACTCCACTGCCCTTGAACTGCCATGCTGCTGCCAATCCACTGCTACTGAACTGCCATGCTTCTGCCACTCCACTGCCACTGAACTGCCATGCTACTGCCAATCCACTGCCACTGAACTGCCATGCTACTGCCAATCCACTGCCTCTGAACTGCCATGCTACTGCCAATCCACCGCCACTGAACTGCCATGGTACTGCCACTTCACTGCCTCTGAACTGCCATGCTTCTGCCACTTCACTGCCTCTGAACTGCCATGCTACTGCCAATCCACTGCCACTGAACTGCCATGCTACTGCCACTTCACTGCCTCTGAACTGCCATGCTACTACCACTCCACTACCTCTGAACTGCTATGCCACTGCCACTTCACTCCCTCTAAAGTGCAATACTACTGCCACTTCACTCCCTCTGAACTGCCATACTACTGCCACTTCACTGCCTCTGAACTGCCATACTATTGCCACTCCAATGGCATTGAACTGCTATGCTACTGTCTCTCAACTGATTGAACAGCCAAGCTACTACCAATCCACTGCCATTGAACTGCCATGCCAGTACCACTCTAATGCCACTGAACTGCCATGCTACTGACACTCCACTGCCTCTAAACTGCCATGCTACTGCCCTCTAATGCCATTGAACTGCCATGCCACTGGCACTCCATGCCGCTGAACTGCCATGCCAGTGAGTTACCTTGTTACTGCCACTGAACTGCCATGTTACTGCTCCGCTAATGCCATTGAACTGCCATGCCACCGCTGCTCCCCTGCCTCTGAACTGCCATGTTACTGCCACTCCACTGCCTCTGAACTGCCATGCCACTACCACTCTAATGCCATTGAACTGCCATGCCACTGAGCTACCTTGTTACTGCCACTAAACTGCCATGCTACTGCTCTGCTAATGCCATTGAACTGCCATGCCACTGTTGCTCCACTGCCTCTCAACTGCCATGCTTCTGCCACTCTAATGCCATTGAACTGCCATGCCGTTGCCACTCCATGGCATTAAACTGCCATGCATGCTACTGCCACTCCATGAAATTGAACTGCCATGCTACCACTGCTCTACTGCCTCTGAACTGCCATCCTACTGCCTCTCTACTTTCTTTGAACTGTGATGCCACTGCTTCTCCACTGCCTCTGAACTGCCATGCTACTGCTACTCCATGGCTACTGAACTGCCATGTTACTGCCACTCCACTGCCATTGAACTACCATGCTACTACCACTCCACTACTACTGCCACTCTACCTCCACTGAACTGCCACGCTACTGCCACACCACTGCCATGCTACTTCCAATCTACGTCCCTGAACTGCCATGCTACTGCTTCTCCAATGCCTCTAAACTGCCATGCCACAGAAACTCTACTTCCACTGAACTGCCATGCTATGGCCACTGCACTACCATTAAACTGCCATACTACTGCCGCTCTACTTCCACTGAATGGCCATGTTACTACCACTCCACTGCTACTGAACTGCCATGCTGCTGCTAATTCCCACTTCCACTGGACTGCCATGTTACTGCCACTCTACTGCCACTCCACTGCCTCTGAACCCCGGGGGGGGGGGATTCCATATGGAATGGACAGGGATGCTTGTCATCTCGCTTGGGGGTGTAAATTTCGGATTTTGGTCTTGCTTAGGGTGTTCCAGGCAAAATGTCATTATTTTTAGCCGTCAAGGTCTCGTTAAGGATGCACGCAAAGAAATAACAAAACAGAAAGAATTTTGATTCTTTATATTTACTCAGTTCATATAAATCATTAAAAGTCACTGTACTTTTTATTTGTCTGTTTTATAAACTGGTCTCTTTTAGGGGTCTGCATAAGCTTCGGCCACACCCAGATTGGTCTCTTTTAGGGGTTAAAGTCAAAGTTTCCGATGAGCATCCCCATCCACTCCATATGGGAGTCTCCCCCACGGGCTCTGAACTGCCACGCAACTGCCACTTCATGGTCACTGAACTGTTTTGCTACTGCCACTCCACTTCCATTGAACAGCTGTTACTCCACTGCCTCCGACCTACCATACTACTTCCACTCCACGGCCACTGAACTGCCATGCTACTGCCCCTCCACAGCAACTGATTCCCGTGATGATGCTACTGCTATGCTACTTTACTGACTGATTAAGATAATGATAGATAATAGATTTACAGTTGCATTTTGTGATTGCTTGATTCATTGATTTATTTGTTCATTATTTCATGTTGTTATATGTTTAATAGAAAAATATTTTCCTATTTGCAGAACGACTTCTGTGCATATGTGAAGAAAAAACACAATCAGGTGTTTCGTGGACAAGACATTGGACGCAGCCCTAACTTGTCTTGGGAAAGACAAATAGCCAACACAGTCAAAGAGCTAGAGAAGGCCATCTTTTCCCAGTAGAGGTATTCTCTTGACTAGGGGCCTCTTAACCAAGCTTTTTTCAATTTAAATAAGGCAACAACTAGGTTCAGCAAAGGCCTAATATGTTTGCATCTCATATCAATTTAAAGAAGGCAACTACTAGGTTCAGTAAAGGCCTAATATGTTTGCATTTCGTATCAATTTAAATAAGGCAACTACTAGGTTCAGTAAAGGCCTATGTTTGCATTTCGTATCAATTTAAACAAGGCAACTACTAGGTTCATTAAAGGCCTATGTTTGCATTTCTTAGCAATACAAAGAAGGCAACTACTAGGTTCACTAAAGGCCTATGTTTGCATTTCTTATCAATTTAAACAAGGCAACCACTAGGTTCAGTAAAGGCCTATGTTTGCATTTCTTATCAATACAAAGAAGGCAACTACTAGGTTCAGTAAAGGCCTATGTTTGCATTTCTTATCAATACAAAGAAGGCAACTACTAGGTTCAGTAAAGGCCTATGTTTGCATTTCTTATCAATACAAAGAAGGCAACTACTAGGTTCAGTAAAGGCCTATGTTTACATTTCTTATATATCGATACAAAGAAGGCAACTACTAGGTTCAGTAAAGGCCTATGTTTGCATTTCTTATCAATACAAAGAAGGCAACTACTAGGTTCAGTAAAGGCCTATGTTTGCATTTCTTATCAATACAAAGAAAGCAACTACTAGGTTCAGTAAAGGCCTATGTTTGCATTTCTTATCAATACAAAGAAGACAACTACTAGGTTCAGTGAAGGCCTATGTTTGCATTTCTTATCAATTTAAAGCAAGGCAACTTCTAGGTTTAGTAAAGACCTAATATGTTTGCATTTGGTATCAATTTAAATGAGGCAACTACTGGGTACAGTAGAGACCTAATATTTTTGCATTTCGTATCAGTTTAAATAAGGCAACTACTAGGCTCAGTAAAGGCCTAATATGTTTGCATTTCTTATCAATACAAAGAAGGCAACTACTAGGTTCACTAAAGGCCTATGTTTGCATTTCTTATCAATTTAAACAAGGCAACCACTAGGTTCAGTAAAGGCCTATGTTTGCATTTCTTATCAATACAAAGAAGGCAACTACTAGGTTCAGTAAAGGCCTATGTTTGCATTTCTTATCAATACAAAGAAGGCAACTACTAGGTTCAGTAAAGGCCTATGTTTGCATTTCTTATCAATACAAAGAAGGCAACTACTAGGTTCAGTAAAGGCCTATGTTTACATTTCTTATATATCGATACAAAGAAGGCAACTACTAGGTTCAGTAAAGGCCTATGTTTGCATTTCTTATCAATACAAAGAAGGCAACTACTAGGTTCAGTAAAGGCCTATGTTTGCATTTCTTATCAATACAAAGAAGGCAACTACTAGGTTCAGTAAAGGCCTATGTTTGCATTTCTTATCAATACAAAGAAGACAACTACTAGGTTCAGTGAAGGCCTATGTTTGCATTTCTTATCAATTTAAAGCAAGGCAACTTCTAGGTTTAGTAAAGACCTAATATGTTTGCATTTGGTATCAATTTAAATGAGGCAACTACTGGGTACAGTAGAGACCTAATATTTTTGCATTTCGTATCAGTTTAAATAAGGCAACTACTAGGCTCAGTAAAGGCCTAATATGTTTGCATTTCTTAGCAATACAAAGAAGGCAACTACTAGGTTCACTAAAGGCCTATGTTTGCATTTCTTATCAATTTAAACAAGGTAACCACTGGGTTCAGTAAAGGCCTATGTTTGCATTTCTTATATATCGATACAAAGAAGGCAACTACTAGGTTCAGTAAAGGCCTATGTTTGCATTTCTTATCAATACAAAGAAGGCAACTACTAGGTTCAGTAAAGGCCTATGTTTGCATTTCTTATCAATACAAAGAAGGCAACTACTAGGTTCAGTAAAGGCCTATGTTTGCATTTCTTATCAATACAAAGAAGGCAACTACTAGGTTCAGTAAAGGCCTATGTTTGCATTTCTTATCAATACAAAGAAGGCAACTACTAGGTTCAGTAAAGGCCTATGTTTGCATTTCTTATCAATACAAAGAAGGCAACTACTAGGTTCAGTAAAGGCCTATGTTTGCATTTCTTATCAATACAAAGAAGACAACTACTAGGTTCAGTGAAGGCCTATGTTTGCATTTCTTATCAATTTAAAGCAAGGCAACTTCTAGGTTTAGTAAAGACCTAATATGTTTGCATTTGGTATCAATTTAAATGAGGCAACTACTGGGTACAGTAGAGACCTAATATTTTTGCATTTCGTATCAGTTTAAATAAGGCAACTACTAGGCTCAGTAAAGGCCTAATATGTTTGCATTTCTTATCAATTTAGATAAGGCAACTACTAGGTTTAGTAAAGACCTAATCTGTTTGCATTTCTTATCAAGTTAAATAAGGCAACTTCTAGGTTCAGTAAAGACCTAATATGTTTGCATTTCGTATCAAGTTAAATAAGGCAACTACTAGGTTCAGTACAGACCTAATGTGTTTGCATTTCGTATCAATTTAAAGAAGGCAACTTCTAGGTTCAGTTAAGGCCTAATATGTTTGCATTTCGTATCAATTTATATAAGGCAACTACTAGGTTCAGTAAAGGCCTAGAATGGTTGCATTTCTTATCAATTTAAATAAGACAACTACTAGGTTCAGTAAAGACCTAGAATGTTTGCATTTCTTATCAATTTAAATAAGACAGCTACTAGGTTTAGTAAAGACCTAATATGTTTGCATTTCTTATCAATTTAAATAAGGCAACTTCTAGGTTCAGTAAAGACCTAATATGATTGCATTTCGTATCAAGTTAAATAAGGCAACTACTAGGTTCAGTTAAGGCCTAATATGTTTGCATTTCGCATCAAGTTAAATAAGGCAACTACTAGGTTCAGTTAAGGCCTAATATGTTTGCATTTTGTATCAAGTTAAATAAGGCAACTTCTAGGTTCAGTAAAGGCCTAATATGTTTGCATTTCGTATCAATTTAAATAAGGCAACTACTAGGTTCAGTAAAGACCTAGAATGTTTGCATTTCGCATCAATTTAAATAAGACAATTACTAGGTTTAGCAAAGACCTAATATGTTTGCATTTCTTATCAATTTAAATAAGGCAACTTCTAGGTTCAGTAAAGACCTAATATGATTGCATTTCGTATCAAGTTAAATAAGGCAACTACCAGGTTCAGTTAAGGCCTAATATGTTTGCATTTCGTATCAAGTTAAATAAGGCAACTACTAGGTTCAGTTAAGGCCTAATATGTTTGCATTTCGTATCAATTTAAATAAGGCAAGCCCAAGAAACAAGAAAAATAATTAATAAGACAAAAAATGAAAAAAGAGCAAAAATGCAAGAAATAAGAACAAAAAATCAAGATTACAAGAAAGAATACCAAAAAAGAAAAGAAAATTTACAAAATTATCAAGAGCAACGCCAATAAACAAGAAACCAAGAATCAAGAAAAACAGGAAACAAAAACACAAGAAGAAACAAACAAAAGTGTGGCGGCACGAAAAAAAAAACACTCGTACAAGAAAAACAGAAAAAAAACCAGCAAAAGAAGAAAAACAAACAAACAAATAAGCAAACTCGTGTAGTTTAAAGTTCATTAAAGTTTGCTACCTTTCAGTTCCATGGTGTGAGTCTTTTATTGTCCCTTACCAATCGCGGTGGCCTCATGGTTAGTCCGCTCGTCTCCGGATCGAGCGGCCCGGGTTCGAGCCGTGGCCGGAGACATTATGTTGTGTTCTTGGGCAAGACATTCAAATCTCACAGTGCCTCTCTCCACCCATTTTTTTCTCGCGGTTTTCTTTCACGTCACGCACGACGGACTAAGCGATAGAGGGACTACTCGTAGTCCATGTATACACGTGCTTTGCGATGATGTAATTTGTTTTCGCCCGGCTAAAAAAATATATCACTCTAGTCTGCGGTGGGACTGCATTCCCTTTTTTGTCGAATGCAATCAGAGTGAAAAACCAGTTCAAAGAAAACTCCACAACGTCGAAAACAACGAAAGAAGCCACAAAAAAGAACAAGAATGACGTCGCGGCGGATGGACATGAAATATAGGGCACATGGGTTCGCCATGATGTCATTCATTTTCGCCCCTCCTGCGGGGCGCGCGGCCAAATCTGTGTCGCAAGATCGTACCAAGGTGAACCGTCCCATGAAACTTGACTCAAGTCTGCATCAAATTCGGATCAAATTTGGATCAAATGAAGACTTGGGAGTGTTCGTACGCGTACCCGTAATTTTTTTCCAAAATCCCGAAAACTCTCAAAACACTCACACTGCTACTGCTACGGAAGCTACCATCACCACTAACCCCACCACTGCCACTGCCATTGACACTACCACTGCCACGACCAATAAGACTTCCACTGCTACTGTCACTGACACTAACACCATCACTACAACCACCACTAACTCTCCCACTGCTACTGCTGTGGTTACTGCTTCTGAAGCTGACAACCACTAAGACCAACAATCCACTGCTTCTACCACTGCCTCCAACACTAGCACCACCACCACCACCACTGCTGCTGCCACTCCTACTTGCATTAACACCATCACTATCACCACCATTGACACTCCCAATGCTACTGCTATGGCTACTGTCTCTGCCACTGACACTAAACCACTATGACACACTCCCACTGTTTCTGCTACTGCTTCGGACACTACCACTATTAGGTCTAACTCCACCACTTCCACGACTACTGCCATTGCTACTTACAGTGCTACTACCACTACCACTACCACTACTACTACCACCACCATTAACACTCACAGTGATACTGCGATGGTTACCACCTCTGCCACCCTCTGCCAGTGATACGACTATTACCACCACCACAATAACTACCACTCTCACTGCTATTGCTAGTGACACTGCCACCGCTGCAGCTTCCACTAACACCTAATTTGGCAGCAGTTGCTGCATGGGTTTCATCATTTATACAGTGGTTGGTTACTAATTGCCTGGACAGTAGTCACATTGAGTGAGTGTTGCCCTTTTACAATTTTACTGACTGAAATTTATAAATAATAGATTTACCTTTGCATAGGTTGATTGTCTCATTCATTCGTTCGTCCGTCCGTTCATTCATTCATTCATTCATTTATTCATTTGTCCTTTCATTCATCCATCCATTCATTTAATCATTAATGTAATATTTCATGCTGTTATATATTTATGATAATGAAAAAAATCTTCGACTCCTCTAGGTACATGAAGAAGCAACACAATCTGGTGTTTCATGGACACAACACTGGACCCAGCCCTAACCTGTCACTCAAAACGCAAATAGTCAACGCGGTCAAAGAGTTAGAGAAGGCCATCTTTTTCCAGTAGATGTATTTCTACACTGGATAGAAGAGGGGCCTCTTGGCTGATCATTTTTTAATGGGCCTTTTTCTAAATTTCTGTCAGTGATAGAAAGTAACTGATAGAAATGAAAAGAGCACATTAAAAAAGGGAAAGCAAGAAGAGCAACAACCAAAAAACGTAAACGTAAAAGAAAAACCAGAAAACGAGAAAAAAGGGAAAAAAAAGGAAAACAAAAAAAGGAAAAAAAACAGAAAACAAGAAAAGCAAGAAAAAATCGAGAAAAATCAAACACGAAAAAAGCAAGAAAAATAAAAATGAAAAAAACAAGCAAACAATCAAAAGAAAACAAAGAAAAAAAACATTAGAAAAACCATAAACCGAAAAAAAAAACAGAAGCGAGAAAAAAATAAAGAGAGGCTTCTTCAGAGAGGTTGCAGTTCATTCGTTACTGAAGCAGTTGTGCGCTGAATGAATCTGAAGTATTATATGAAGTATTATATTATATGTACCTGCCACTGTCGGATCCAACAGGCCTTCTCGGGACTTTTTAGAAGAATTAAGGAAACATGGTCACTTATAATTTTTATTTGGCTTGTATGAAGAAACTTCTTCTCGAATTCTTGTCGTTAAAAAGAAATCGTTTATGAAATTCCCAACGCTGAAAGTTATCGATATGGTGAACCTTTAGAAGCATGTCATCATACACCATGCATGATAAATACTCAGAATTATAGCATTTGGTTACATTAAGTAGTTGTTTTTTCGCGTTATTGGAAATCTCTAGAGGTAAGGAAACGTTAAAACTAGCTTTTTAAGTTGGTAACTAACAGCAAAGACAAAACGTAAACGTAGCAGAAGAGTTCAAAAGAGGGGAAGATGGAATAAATTTTTATGAAGATCAACTCCGTCTTCGGCATGAGAGCAAGCCTTTCAACCAAGTGCTCTTACCAGCCTACTGACAGTTTCAATGGTTACAGCTGCTATGTAAGCCGAGATTCAAAATTAAATGTACAGTTTCTTTAGCAGGTTAATTATCAAGTCCATAAAAGGGCTACCATATTTTCACCTTTGATCTAAATGAAGGTGTGGGACAAACAAAAAAGGGGGGAAGAAATGGCAATTTTTGCGTGGTATATATTTTGTTACTAAAGTGATCAGTGACGTTTGACTTTAGCTTTCAAACAAAATGTTCGGCCATTGTTTCATGATGATCGAGACAAGTGCGTTAAGAATAAGACATTTATTAACACCTCGCATCGAAATTGATATCGTATCTTGTTCAGGACACAGGAGTCTATCTTCGAAAGGGACCTTTAACGAGAACCCAGGAAAGGAGAGTTCATCTACGTACTCGCTCTTCCCATCGCTCCAACTTGAACGGTGTGGCCTTTAGTACGGATGACAAAAATAATGATTAAATGAACCTTGTTTCAGTTTGTTACATTTCTATGTTTTCCTTTTTACATTTTCTAGAAGAAAATCTTTCAGGCAAGTGGCAATTATACAGCAATATGATACAGTATAGTGCAATATGTACTGCAGTACAATACAGTATATACACTACAGTACAGTACAATATAGCAATATAACACAATCTATTTCAATACATGTTATGATACATTAATATAAAAGTCCACTGATATCCATTGTGACGAACACAAGGGTATAAGCTCTTGTCATACAACTGGGTATGGACTTAGTGATTGCACTTTGGTCTGGTGTCTTCCCGTTGATCTTTCCGGTTTGGTTGTACCTGCCAGAGGCGACGCCTCCACCGGCTAAGCTCTCAGGATCATAGAAACACACAAGCCCCTCCACCACGGCAAGGCGGCAGTCCAAGAGAGGGGGTAGAAACTAGGCTGAACAGCCTAGTTGTATTAACGTTAACGAAACTTAATGGGTCCTTAATAAATCAGAATCACATGAATCTTAATGAACCTGTCGCATAGTGTAGTGCCAATTTCTGAACTAGATATCAATTCCATTTCCAAGCAATTCGATGTTTTCTCTCAAAGATTCTTCGATGGATGACAACAAAGCACCATTACTTGTAACTTCTTGCTTTTTCCTGATCAATTTTTCAAAAGCTTTCTATCAAACAAAAAACAAATGAGATGGACGTTAAAATGTTAATGGTTTTCAACACGGTTCCTTGTAAAAATCTAATGATTGAAGAAAAATCCACATGCATATGGAAATATTATTATTCCTGATAACGGAATTTTTAATTTGCTAAATAAATTCACATGGAAAACAAATTTTCAATCCAAAGAACAGAACAAACCAGAACCAGATCGCTCAATATACTTGAATAATGGAAGAAACTGCGAATATTTTGATAACACGAATTCGAAGATAAAAACAAGCCTTATTTGTTACTGAGGTTGGCCATGATTTTGCATGGCCAAAAACACGGTTACGAATTAAAGAAAAAAAACTTGGACGTTGAAACTAACGATCCATGTTCATGATGTATGTGGTTCTTTCCCCATCCATAATGAATTGTTCCACTGAGGAACCACCATATACCGTAACCCCGAGTATAGCTCTTGACTGCAGACAATATTCCCGAATATTTTAGCTACCATCGGGAGTTTTTATTTGCTAAGTCCGCAAGTGGATCGAATTGTGGTATCAGACACGACTTTGGGCTAGATGCGGAAAGGGCTTACAATTTCATTGTGAGTAAACCAGATACACCTCCGTGTTAACAGTGAACAAACGAAAAAGATATTAAAAGAAATTGTCTGTAATGCGCATTGTTGTATAACTTGAAGCATGCCGTTATGGGGTCACCATCTGTTTCGTAAACATACATCCGTTGCTGAAAGGAAATTCTTTGTCTGTTTTCCATCACGTATCTCTCAACTGACCAAGCTCCTTTCACAGTGTTTCTTTTTACCATATTACGTCCTTGAACGACACATGCAGGGCTCTACTGACTCGGGACTGCTGAGAAGTATCGGCAGAACGCTTCTAAATTTGCATATATAACTGTCCGGTTTTTTATGAGTTCGCTCTTCTGCTTATTCCAGCATGTTTCTAAACAAGAAACTTTTTTACTTCTCATGGGTTGAACTACTGGGGTTTATGCCTCGCTTTCTCAATTCTTTTCAATTCATATTTGCGAGCGGCAACTTAATACTATAAAAGGAAGCTGGCAAGTCGATTTAATGAATGACAGAAAAAATGATTTCAAACAAGGCAGTATTATGATGGAGTGTCTTAAATACTGCCGTTATAAGCTTACAATAATAAAATGCGCCCAAAAGACAAGTCCAGTTAAAAGTTTAACGTTAGAGCTTCTACAAACCCAGCATTTTAAACCAAGTATCTTTTTGAGTAATTAGAAGTAACTGTATCCGGTATTTGCCTCATAACTATACGTTTTCGAGGAGTGTTGACATTGATGCAAATTGTTGCATTAGTCGCATTACTGCGATGTTTTAACAGAGACAATAATAGAGCACCTTATGGCATTTGATGAGGTGAATTACTTACTTTTTAGGGGTTACACAGTGGGGCTAAAATTGATTGCTCAAATAAGAAAATCAACTACGTGAGCAAGTGCACAAATTAACCCATTGACTTCTAGAGCTTTTTGTCAAAAATATCTTGTTTTGGGACACTTTTAGGCAATTTCAGTCTGGATATGAGCAGAAGCAGCTCCAATCTACTCAAAAATGCATTTCCAACATAAAAGCATGCCTTTCTTTCATCTAACACCACGTTTTAGGACATTTTTGCTCGGGCATGGGCACAAATCAAAATTTTGAGTTTGCGACATGCGCTTTTAGGCGTTTCACTATTATTATTATTATTTTTTTTTTTTTTTTTTCACCTTTCCTTTTTCTCCCCTTCTTATCTTTTTGCTGCAGTTGTTCAGACCTTCTACTGGGCTTACTTCCAGTGTAAGATTTGCTGAGAAAGCATCGTTGAGACGGGAAATTCTTTGCACAAAGTAATTAAGTGTGGTTGAGAGTTGAGTTCACTCAAATTTTCAAAGACTTCCATGCATATTTCATGCTAAATTGACCCAATCACTCTGATCTGGCTATCAATAGAAAGATCTTTTCCTCCTGCAGAACTTGAGTATAAGTGATGCCAGTCTTGGTGAAAGGTGATGACCTCAGAAGTGGAACAAAGGCCAACGTTCGTCACAGCCGGTTATGGCCAGCACAGACGTCAATGGGTTAATGGAAGAAATGTCATCAAGCCAATGCAGAAAAAAGTATAGAGCTGAGTGTCCATATTAAGGAGGTGTCTGTTTGACATAAAAAGGTTTGGCCATGTTTGTTCCATTGTAAAGCATACAAGGAAATGACGACAGAAATGTAGGAGAAATTTGATGTACGTTTCATGATAGAGGCGTCCATATTTAGTCAACAGGGATTCAGCATGTTCCAAGTACGCAGCTTTCTTGAGGCCATATATTATATTATTTACGAGTGTTAGCTGTGCTCTCATTTTTAGTGATAATTTTTTACTCTGCAATAGAAATATATCTCTTTATTTTTTCTCCAGCTTCTCAGCGGTCCGGAATAAATCTGTTCTTTAATACATCTTTCTTTGTCTAGAATCCGGGTTACTCGCTCGTTGCGATGACAAATTGTTAGCAGATGGTGCGCAAGCCGATTCAATGACAAAGTTACATAGATAAACCCATTTGTAATTAAAATCAATTTACTACATGAAAAAAAAAACATGTTATTTACCGGTTTAGGGTTGGTCTGTATAGTGAAAAACTAAGACCTCAGTGACATATTTTCACTATATGGACCTTCCAGCCGGCAAATAACATACAGATGATATAGAAGATAACATATAGAAGGTGATCGCTGCATTCAAACTAAATGAGAAACTCAATAGGTCCCGGTACTTGTTTCCAAAAAAAAAAATAATAATAATTTGTCTCTCTCACAAGCTAAACCGTTTAGAAAAAAAAAAACAACCATTTTGTTTATGTGCACATGCAAAGAAATTGTGCACGATATTCTGTGCAGTAAGGATCTGCAATGCAATACAGAGAAATCACCTGTAAAAAACACATCTGCAGGAGAGGCTTCAGGATCTGGAGGAAACTGAGAACCAAAATTTGTTCAATACAAAACATATACCCTGTAATGTCAGCATGAGAAATAGAGAAAACACAACTGGAGATTGAAACTGCTCTAAAATGTGTTTTAATTGATCAACTTTATCATATGATCTCTAGGGCCCG
Source organism: Orbicella franksi (assembly GCF_964199315.1). NCBI lineage: Eukaryota > Metazoa > Cnidaria > Anthozoa > Scleractinia > Merulinidae > Orbicella > Orbicella franksi. Next base: position 20,122,742 of record NC_138145.1, on the reverse strand, counting down.
GTGTGTGTGTGTTTTTTGTTTTTTCTTTGAAAAACCACAAGGAAAAAGGTCCTGTATGAGGGCCATATGTGTCAAAGTGATAGGGCCAGAAAAACATGTATGGCCCTGAAACAATTTTTTTGTTGCAAAATTTTGTTTTCAGAAAACACTTCAGTTGCCATCTTACTCCGAAAACACAGAAAGAAACTACATGTATGTCTAGACACTTCTCACAAAAGAAGAAATCACAACTTTATCAAAAGTTAACAACAGGTCAGTCTTCAGTCTTTTCCTTTCCGTGGCCTCCAGCTCATATCCAGCTCTTAACATCTCAGCTCAGAAGCAGCACCACCACGTTAATAAAAGGTTAGAAAAAAAATATGTGCATGCAATTTCTTTACGGTCATTCTCTATTTCTTTACAGCTGCTCTAGATATTATTCCTTAGGACCTTCAGGCCCATTGTTACTGCCTGTCCTTACTGTGCACGTTATTAATTTTGCAACGTCACACCAAGTCACATCAAGCACGTGCACTTCAGTTTGTAAACAATTCATGGTTCCAGGAAGCTTACAAAGCATCTCTGCTATCAATAGGAGACCTATTTTTAAAATAGATAGAGATGCTTTGTAAGCTCCCTGAAGGGACTACCCTGAAATTTTTACTTTTGGATTTTTACTTTTAACTAAAGGTGTCTCTCTACTTATTAACTGGTTGGGAGGGCCAGACTGGAAATATCTGGCTCAAGGTCAGGACTTATGGACCGATAAAAACAAAATCTGTGGGTCCTGACCTTGGGCCTAATATTTTTCTATCAACCCCAACCTCACCCAGTCGATAGGAATGTGACCATAGTTATCTTTTTGAAGGCCTCCCAAGGGAGGTAACATGCTCCCTTGATCCCTAGGAAATTAATTGCCAAGCTTCCCTTCAGTAGTAGAGATATCCCTTATTCTATCAAATTCATCCCAAAAATGAACTTTGTTCCCTTTAAAAAATGATCATGTTCTCTTGTCTCCCAAAACCCCTGGGACGCCCTCCTTTTTAAAAAAAAGGATCACCCAAATATTCAACCTGGAAAAATGAAAGAAGCAAACCACCTCATTCGGATTGTAGGGACAATGAACTTCGCATAAGTTTGAATGTGAGACAGTCAGTCACTGTCTACTTTGTGAGTTCAGGTGGCTAAAAAATGGTAAAATAAGCCACCTAGGCCAACCATTGCAGCAGCTTCATTCAGGGCTTGGCACGTGAGGACGATTAATTGCCCACCTGGTTTGACCATCTAGAGGAAAGTTTTTCTTAGAAAGAATTTCATTTCAAAAAGTTTTGCCCGCCTGTGAAGACCAATTCCCCTCCTGCTGAAAACGTTGATGTTGAGCCACCTACATCAACACTTTGTGTTAGCCTTACATCTGGATGTTCTAAAACTGCAAGAAATTAGGTTGGCAATGTTTGCGACTGATTTCACCGACATCATATTCACAGCAACATGGAGACCATGCTTCTTATTGTAACCTTTGCATTCACGTCTGGCAGGAAATGGAAAGGCAGGAAAAACATGTATAGTATAGAAAACTTCAAGCACAGGAAGGCAATTAATTTATGACAAAAACACTATTTTCACTTCTTTTCTGGGAGCAAAATAAAAAAGCCATTTCAAAACACCTGCTTGCAGACTAATCATCATTCATATTTGACTGTCCAAATTAAAATAGAATGAATAGCAGTTCAAAGGACAAACAGGAAATAGATAGTAAGAGAAACTCAGCAAAAAAAATTGGTACATAAATGAAACTACACTGCATGGTGTCACAATTAAGATGAAGGCCAAGGGCGTTACCTATTTCACTTAGCTTATATTCCTTTTAGGAGGTAACTGAAGAATTTAGTAAAATAATAATTGCAACTTCAGTAAGTGGAATTTTCAATTTACATTGCATTGTTAAGAACCTCCTGAGAAAATCCTGGGTGAAAACCACTCATGAAAAAAACTCCCTAAGAAACTTGATAATAAAATATTTACAACAGTTTTGAAGCAATTTTCTGGGTGCAGGTTTATTTTTTAATAAAGCATTCCAAAAGTACAGAAAATAATAGCAACTAAATAACTCTGTAGTAAGGAATTAGAAAAGCTTATTGTTGGTCTACAGCTTAACCAAACAACAATACTTTTCTTGCTTTCATAAGGCATACCAAAGGTGTTAGAATTACTATTTTTTAAATGGGTTTCAGTTCCCTTGCTTTTGTGAATCGATACAAATTTCAGCAGCTGTTTAACAATTTTCCTTGGTGTTAAGAAAGGACTGATTGCCCGAAAAATCCAAGTTTTATTGTGATTAATCATTAAGCAGTTTAACTTTGGACAAACCCAAACTGTAGACTCTTTACATAAAAGCATAAATTTTTTATTTTACCAAAGTCGGGCATTTTTACAGGACGTCACATGTCGATTATTTCGATAGTCGATAAAAATCGATCGTTGTCGATCGTTGTCGATACTAATCAATCGACAAATCGGAAATCGATAAAAGTCGATTACACAATTTATTGTGATTATCGACTTTGTTCGATTATGATTGATTTTGATCGATTTCAATCGACAAGTAGCGGAAATACAAAAAACGATGTATTGCGTAGGCATACGTAGGTTGCGGACTCGTACAATAGTCACCGGTGCAAGGAGAAGCATACAAGGGGCATACAATCCCGGCGAATTTAGTCAACCTAGTGGAGAGGGAGGAGAGTCGTAGCAGCTTGTATTTGTCAAATGTTGAACTGAGTAAAAACACTGATGAAATAAAATGTCAATTTACTTTACTTTACTTCTTAATTACTTTGCTGGCCTCGATTTTTTCTCGCATCTAGTCTAAACTTTGGCCCGGTCTGTCCCCCCGAAGAAACACGACTTCGAGTTCCCAGGATCTCTCATCTCCCCCGCCTAGAGAGACCCTGGGAACTACGTTAGTTCGAGTTGTTATAGATCGCGAGTTAGTTAAGCTAAAACTGTTAATCGATCATTTATCGAGGTAATTTAAACATTCTATTCTGTAATGAATGACAGACCACTTGGTTGTTCAGGTTTTTATTCAAGTTTATTGCCATACAGATTTACTTTAGAGCTGTTTACACTCGGCATAAAAAAAGTCATTGGAGCTATTATTGGTTTGGTTACTTGAATTTCGAAACATTTGTCTGCATTTTTGTCGATAAAATCGATAATCAGTTGAAAAAGGAAATGCTTTATTTCAAATACTGGTTTTAACTTCAGTTTTCCGTGACAAAATAAAATCTGCATGATTTAGTATCTCTCCAATCCTTCAGTTACTAATATTTCCATTTGTCACTTAAGGGAGCAATTTACATAATTGTTCTGGAAACAATATTTGAGAGACTGTCGAAACCGAATAACATCTGAGGTTTTGAAAGATGTTAATAATGATTGTAAGGAGATCTAGGGAGACCAAATATATCATCTGGAAAATGAGGGAGGAGTGAACGCTAGAACCCAAGCCACAAGCGCCTTTCTCACTCGCTGTAGATTTCTTTTCAGTCGGTGTAGAAATTTGATAGCTATAATTTAGCTTCGTTATGAGTACGAAGGAGAAAGTTTGCTTTCCTTCCGAGAATAAACGAGGAGCCTGTTCGGGAGTGTTCACTGAAGACCCAAGTAAATCAATCCTGGGTCTTGTTTTGGTGCAGGAATGGTGGGGAATGAACGCTATCATTGTACAGGAGGCTGCAGACATTTCCGAGAGAGGCAACTTGGTAACGGTAGGTCTTTTTTGCAGGGTGCAGGGTGCAGGTTGCAGGTTGAAATTTAACTATAACTTGAAAACCGCCGGCACTTAAAAGAGACGTACAGTGGTAGACTTACCGTGACTGTTACATGACCCTGTTTACAGTCGCCCACGCCTACACCAGTTTTCCTACGCTCTTCGAAGTGACGCGAATAGTGTTGTGTTGACAAGGTTTTCTATTTTTTTCTGACATAACCAGGTACAGCTATCAGCAAATGTGCCAAAACATTATCCTCGAATGATTTTGCATGATTTTGAGTGGTTTCCGAAAGGGTTTGAGTGGAAATACGATTGTTACGTGCCTTCAAAGCAGCTATCGAGCAAATAAAGTCGGCAGGTCTTTTTTGCAGGGTGCGGGGTGCAGGTAGGCTCGATTTCCGCCGCTATCTCGAGTTCGGTCTACGTTCCTGAGTTCGGGGGAGGAGTGCGGGCTCCTTTGTTTTTGAAGAAACATCTGAAATATCATCTGAAATATCTGCTGAATTTGGTTTCTTCCCTGTGAGTACCAAAATGAAAGCACACTGAGCTTGTGCTAGTATATTCCGTCGGCTAAAATCTTATATTATTTCATTTCTTTATTTATTTGCTTCATTTGTGATGGCAATCTTCTGTTGTTGAGGGAAGACCCGAGCCAAATCTGGAATCGATGGAAACATCTGTGGAGCGGCCATCCAGATGGCTTTGAAGAGATTTCACTGTTCTCAGCGTGTCGATCGATAAGTACTAATAGCGGATCGATCGTCTTTTCGATGGACACGAGAACATCACTCACACCAAGTGCGATCACAAACATGTTGGAAAGCGTACGAAGTCTCTGGTTTCTGTACACAGCGTAACAAGTTAGAAGATTGCCAAAGAACGCCTAAAAATTAGTAACAGCGTGTTATCACTATGTGAAAGAGGCGAACTACCTTATGTAAGAACCTCTGACGAGTGTACAGGTTATTAATTATTTTTAGTGCAAGCGGTTTTCCAGTTATAACTAAATTTCAACCTGCAACCTGCACCCTGCAGCCTGCAAAAAAGACCTGCCAACTTGGTAACTCTGGTGCCAGATCTGTACCGCGGAAAGGTAGCAACAGATCATGAAACAGTGGGGCATTACATGTCTGATTTGGACTGGCCAGGGGCGGTGCAAGACATAGCTGGTGCGGCGAAATATTTGAAGGAAAAAGGTTGGTCCAATATTTGGGGTGGACTGGGAAGAGGGGTTACTCCCCCGGGGGGAGGGGGGTACTTTGGAAATTTCTGAGTGGGGATGTGCCGCTGGGATCCTTGAACCCTTAGCCTATACCAGAACTAGTTCAGCTGAATTTTGCTAACCTATACTAGAGTAAACTCCCCAAATCCCCCATCTCTCGACACTGTTAAGGCTGATTTGTGTAAATTTAAACTTGCCGATTTGATCTTTTTATATTATTGAGTGGCAATTCCTGGTTTCCTTACTCTAGATAAAATCTTCAACCATCCAGTCAGTTTTGTGAAAAATGATACCCTATTCTAGACCCAAACGCTCTGATTTATATACCCTATCCTAGAGTAAACTGCTTGAAAACCATACCCTTCACAGCGGCACATACCTATATAGCCCATATATGGCAGTGCCCCCCCCCCCGGGGGGGTTACTCCCTTATAAACGGTGTAGCCATGGCTTGGGCCTTTGGCATAATTAGCACTAATTGACTGGTCCAGAGGGGAACAGTGAATTTTGTTTCCCGAGAATCTCAATGTTTCCTGAGACAAAGGCAAGGGAAACATTGAGATTCATGGGAAACAAATTCACTGTTCCCCAAGGGACTAGTCATTAAGTGATTTGTTATATAGTAAAACAAATGGGTCAAACAGGTGGAAAACAAATAATCACTCTATTGGCAAATGATGTGCAACAGTGGTCAACATTTCGCCGGTAACAGTGAACTGTTTCCCATTTGACGTCATAGTTTTTGCAATGTTGCCCGCTCATGGAATTTGTTGGGAAACAGTTTCATTGTTAGATGTCATGTGACCATGAACTAGCCAATGAATGGGCAAGCTGTAGCAGCAAAAACGCCAGCTATATAACAATGGTAGATATCTATATTATGATTGTTATGAAAGGAGATTAATATATAGAACTGTGTATGATACATAATCCCACAAAGGTTTTTCCTTCATTGAAAACTGAGTCAGTTTAGTTTTTCATAGTCTAAAACAGGGCACAGGTTTACAGGGCTTTACGAAGTGTTTATGTGCTTAAAAGGAAAAGGCATTTAATGGCCAATGTGATAAGGTTTTTCACCAGCAGCATGGCAATATAAACCCAATCAAAAGTGTTTATTCAAACATGAGAGAAAAGCAACTGGTGCAAGCACAAGAGTTCCACTTACTTGTCAAAGCATCAAGGGTCAAAACATTTTGGCATTGTGTCAATTATAGTATTTATACACACTCTTTTCGTATCATATTGACTGCCAATTATAAAAGTTGGAACCTTATTTTAGTGATGTTAATATTGTTAATATAGTTTAATGTAGCCGGCACGTGCTAGCATCATATCACATTGTACACTCGCTTATCGCTGTTAAGTTCGATCGTTTAGCTGTTTGCTCTCTTCGACTTGTACCGGTTCGTTTCAACGCAATGTCTTCGAAAAGCAAATCCAAACGCAAAAATAAATGCCCCGGTTGCGGAACACCGAAAGATCAGCACGATTTTGCAGCAATGGGAAAACACTGCGAAGGACCCGAAGAACGAGATCCTGATAGCGACGGCACCATGGAGGAGTCGCCCGTCGAAGAGGAGAAACAACTCGCTCCTGATTCTGGCGATAAGCAGGACGCCTTGCTCCAAGCCATACGAGCTTTGTCGAGCCAAGTGGAAGACTTGCAGCTCGAGCAGCAAACACTACGCGACACGGTAACCGCACTAACAACAACCAAGGACAAAATTGGGGGCGGTGCCTCAACACACGAACCGTCCGCTCGCGCCGACAACAAAGACAACAACTCCCCCATCCAGATGACACAGCAACCTCCATCTGGCTCACACAGTGGCTCTGGCCAACCAATTGCAGGTACCGTACTTAAAACCGTAAAAGCTGGCGCTTATGTTGATTTTCTCGATCTCCTTCCCCACCTCAAAGTTAAGCCCGACACATGTGGCGATGTTATCTCTGGAACCGGCGATCGGAAAGCAAGCGCGACGCAGAACGTAACTATCGAATCGTTCGACTCGTGGCTCGAGGCGTGGAACATTTATGAGGCGTTCGTGATGGATGTCTCACCACTTCGTTACAAGGAACTCGCCCACTACCGTGACGTGATTCAAAAAGCGAACAGGAAATTCGTGTGGAGCGCCGTTTACAGTTACGATGTCCAATTTCGTCTCAGCCAAACTCTAAATACCTCTGCACGCTTCGACACCGTTGACACGACGTTGTACACAACAATTCTTGACTCGTCCGCCGTCAGGAGAGAAGGCGTCTCTTGTCAGCGTTGTAAATCCCCGAATCATTTGGTGCGTGATTGCCTTTTTCGTGCGAAAACCGCGTTGGAGGAAAATCAAGGCGCGAAGAAAATTAGCTCGCGCCCGCGCCCAGACGCAAGCCAGCAAAATTACGCCTGGAAATACGACAAGTGGTTCACAAGCAACGGCAAAGAAGGCTGCAACTTGTTTCAGCGCAATTCTTGCCAACAAGGAACTGAGTGCAAGCGCGCCCACGTTTGCAAGGCTTGCCGGGGGGAGCACTCTCTGGCCGATTGTAAATACGTTACCGGACATTAATTCACCCTTCAATCTTGATACCTGGACGGACTGCTTATCACGTTACCCTGATCAAACGCTTGCAAATGATTTATTACACGACATTCGTTCTGGAGTAAACATCGGTTTCTCCGGAAACCGTTACAGTCAGATCTATGATAACCATTTATCAGCATCAACAAACCCCGAGGCGGTGGCGAGAGAGCTGGAACGCGAACTTTGTCTTAATCGTAAGATTGGTCCTTTTCTTACACCGCCCTTTGCTAACTTTGTCGGATCGCCGATGGGCGCTATTCCTAAAAAGCGCTCGATGCCTACGAAATGGCGCATAATTCACGATCTATCATGGCCCGCCGCTCACTCTGTCAACGATGGCATTCCCAAAGAACTGTTTTCCTGTACCTACGACACACTTGACCGCGCGATTTCCCAACTTAAACTCCATGGAAAAGGCGCATTAATGAGTAAACTTGATTTATCTGATGCCTTTCGTCACATTTTAGTGCGTCGCGAAGACTGGGAGCTCCTTGGCTCCACATGGCAAATTGACATTAATGGCACACTCACCACGGCTTACTTTGTCGATGCCTTTTTGCCTTTCGGATTGCGCAGCTCGCCCGCGCTCTTCCTCAAGTACGTGGATATCTTATCGTTCACCATGCGCGACCGTGGGGCCAGCCCCGTTTGGAACTACCTGGACGACTTCTGGACCTGTGGCCCCCCTGCCCCAGACCCCCTCTGCCAAACCAACTTAGATCTCATGCTCAGTACCTGTGCAGATCTCGGCTTCAATTCAAATCCTGCTAAGACTGTTGTGCCATGCACTACCCTAGAACTACTGGGTATCGAACTCGATAGTATTGCTCAAGAGGCGCGCATCTCACAGACCCGTCTGGACGAGACTCTCAACTTACTTCGAATGTGGCAAACCAAAGCCTCCTGCACAAAGAGACAGCTCCAGTCCCTCATTGGGAAACTCAACTTCATCTGCTCCGTATGCAGACCAGGTAGAACGTTTCTTCGTCGAATGATCGAACTTTTGTCCAAAGGATCCCACCCGAGCCATCCTATCCGTCTTACTAAGCGGTTCTTCAAAGACGTCGAATGGTGGCTGTCATTTCTCTCTGATTGGAATGGTCGCAGTTTGTTCTATGATGAACAGTGGCTCAGCAACGCGTGCCTACACCTGTTTACTGATGCCTGTGCCGAGTCCTTTGGAGCCTTATTTGGCACCGCTTGGCTCTGTGCAACCTTTAATGAAGTCGGTATCCCCAGTCGTCGCTCCATAACGTACAAAGAACTTTATGCCATCACCATGGCCATGACAGTCTGGGCCCCCTCCCTAACCTCACAAAGTCTTTTGTTTCATTGTGACAATCAATCAGTCGTGCGCATTCTGACCTCCGGTTCCAGCAAATGTCGCCACATTATGTCCCTCGTCCGTTATCTTTTCTTCATCTGCGCCAAGTTTAACATTGTATTGAAGGCTGTGCACATCCCTGGGATACTAAATTCTGCTTCTGATGCCTTGTCTCGATTACAGGTCCAGCGCTTTCGCAAGTTGGTGCCCGACGCAGACCTCCTGCCTACGCCAGTCCTTCCGCTGAACTTGGCCGCCTTCAAATGAGGGCTGACCACTACTTCCATAAAGGGTTAGCTGAAAATACCCATCGCACATACAGTTCCGCGCAACGCCAGTACCTCACATTCTGCGACAGACATGGCTTCACTGCCGTTCCCGCATCCGAAGAAACACTCTCCTTGTTTGTGGCCTTCTTAGCTGACCGTTTAAAACCACAATCGATTAAAGTGTACCTCGCCGGCGTACGTGCGTTACACATCAGTCACGGAATTCATAATCCTCTTACTCACACTATTAAGCTACAACAAACCTTGTGAGGAATTGAACGCGTACACTCCAGTCCAGCCAAGCAGAAATTACCTATAACCTTTGACCTTCTGTGTCGCCTAAAATATTTTATCGACCCACACTCCGAAGATGATACAGTTTACTGGGCGGCCATGACCACCGCCCACTTTCTGCTCCTCCGCGCGGGAGAATTTACCGTCACCAGCAAAACATCTTATGATATCGAGACCTTACTCCGCCTACAGGATGTCAACCTTCACACCACGCAAACTGGTGATGAATATGCAGCTCTACACCTGCGAAAATCGAAGACTGATCAACAACACCGTGGAGTGGTCCTATATGTTGGTCATGCTCACCACACTGTTTGTGCAGTCTGCGCCTTAAAGACCAATCTACGCCTTCAACATGCTCGTCCACGTGCCACCCCCAGCGACCCATTGTTCGGGCTTTCCTCTGGACTACCACTAGCCCGCAGAGATCTCACCACTTTCCTTTCAACACTGCTCCGACTCGTGGGTCTAGACCCTCACCATTACAGCGGACACAGTTTTCGCATTGGTGGTGCAACGTCTGCTACCATCGCAGGACCGAACGATTATGAGATCAAACTGCTAGGTCGCTGATCCTCCGATTGTTATAAAAGATACGTTTGCTCTCCCTTAAGTCGCTTCCTAAAGGTTGCTCCTCGTATCGCACAGACTAAGGACATTCCTTACCAATATGCCTCTCCTTACCACTCCAGCACTTAGTTTTTCATTGGGCCACTTTTTTGGGCAGTTTGTTTTGTGTCCCAATATATACATTACATTAAACTGCTCGTTTGAGGCCCAACCCCGTGTGCTGTTCTTCTTGTGGTAAGGGGCAGGGACATTAAGTGATGTTAATATTGTTAATATAGTTTAATGTAGCCGGCACGTGCTAGCATCATATCACATTGTACACTCGCTTATCGCTGTTAAGTTCGATCGTTTAGCTGTTTCCCTTAACCCTCCCTACCCCTAGCAGTTTGTTTTGTGTCCCAATATATACATTACATTAAACTGCTCGTTTGAGGCCCAACCCCGTGTGCTGTTCTTCTTGTGGTAAGGGGCAGGGACATTAAAGAGGGTTACACTTTCTGCCTCACTTCCTTAATATTCAACCAAGTATCAGGGTTGTCTAAACTAACCAGTCATCATCAGTTCCACTTCTCAATATGGAGAGTGGAGTCAGAAATTTTACTTATCCAAGACACTCTGTCAGTCACCACCAGCCATGCCTCTACCCAAGAACAACAACCCATCACCATTTGCTCTAAAATCTCTGCTGTCCTATGCCATGTATCTCTGGGTCTTCCTCTGTCGTATTTTCCTTCCAGTGCCCACGTTAGTGCAACTCATGGGAGGGAACTGTTATCCATTCACAGCATGTGTCCAATCCATGTCCACCTCCTTCTCCTTACTTTTCCACTGATAGTTTCCATTTTAACTCCCTCATGCACCTCTTCATTTGACTCTCACATAGGCCAACAGAGCCCGTGAAAATTTGCCAGTACCTATTTATCCACCTAGGTGGGGAGAAGTTCTGTGAGAATAGTGTCTAATACTTAAGAGCACAACTTGCCATCTTCAGCCAGGGCTCTACATGTATGGCTAAATTTTAAGTCCAGCAAAATAACCCTAAAGCCACCATGCCTCCCACAAATAATTTAATAAATGTTGTTGTTTTTAAAATTGTAGTTAAGACACTGGACTCTAGATGAAGAAGTCCTATTTTCACCTTCTTTCATCATTTCTGAACACAATTTCCATGTGTTTTTGACTTGTATAGTGCACTACATGACTTCTACATATATGCCAGCTTTTATCCTTACTTTTTATAAGGTGCTAGTGGTGTTATTATAAGAGTATGATGCCCTACTGGGACTGGCATATTTGTCTTGCTTTTCAGTTAGATATTTCTGTGTGAAGAGTTTGGTTTTACTTATTGCTACATGACTTCAATTTTGTGTAAGGCTAGCATAAACATAAATTTAAAATGTTTTGTTGACACCAACCACATGTACCATTTTAAACAGCTATAATTCTTTATTTACTTAGTAGAAAATAAAAAAAAATGTGCTCGTCTGGTGTCTGTTTAGCACATTTGCACCTGTGAGGAAGCCGCCCTCCCTGGCCACCATCTTAAGTTATAAACCCCTTTACTTTCTGCAAAAAAATTCAAATCCCTTTTCTCTTTCACACACAAAGATTGTATAATCTTAGAATTAAATTGTAACAGCCCAATCCCTAGTCTCCTTTGCATCTGTCATCAGGGTCGTCATGCAATGCCTCTTGCCACTAGTGGGGAGAAGCATTGCGTGACGAATCTACTTCCCTTTTTGTGTTTATGGAACATTGAAAGTAACGTGTTGTCAGATAGCACTTTTCATGTCTCTTGGTTTCCATTTACTAGGTTACAAGAAGGTGGGCGTGACTGGCTTCTGTATGGGTGGAGCCTTGGCTCTGGCTTCTGCCGCCCTCATCCCTGAAGAGATTTCAGCTGCTGCTCCATTCTATGGCATCCCCAGTGCAGAGCTGTGTGATGTGGGAAAGATCAAAATACCTTTACAAGGTCATTTTGGGAGTAAGGATACCCTTGCTGGGTTCTCCTCACCTAAAGATGTTGAATCTTTAAAGCAGAAGCTTGATGCTGGTGGAGTGAATTATGAAGTGTTCATGTATGATACGGGCCACGCTTTTACCAACCCCATCAATCCAAATTACACCAAGGAAATCTGTGATTTGGCTCTAGGAAGGATGATAGAGTTCATGAAGAAACACTTAGCTTAAGCCTTTTCTACTAACTCTGTGAACGTCTAGTAACTAAATTTGTCCAATTATTATGATCTTTAATGTATCACTAGCATGTTTTTACACCTTCTTTTAGAGAAAAGGAAGGTGTCAATAAATGGCATTATGCGGCAGGGCTGGCTTCAAGAAATAAATTTGCCGTAATTGTAATTGTCACTAAATGATTTGTCACAAAACTACAGACTGTGGAGGGGTATATTGCGTTACTTTTTAGGATTTTACAAATCATTAAGCTTCTTTTTCTTTTCTCAATTGCATTACAAGTTCCCGGTTTTATTTTGTGTGCCAACCGTGGCCATGTGCGAACACCGTGGGAAAATTCCCTCAATGGCAAGTCTCTATAATTTTGTCCGTCTTTGTTATTGTATTTTCGAACGCTGACCTATCAAACTGCTAGAAAACAGCTAACGCTCTTTACACCTCAAATAACTTACTTTTTTAACTTCGTATGGTAAATATTTTTATAATTAATTTGATGATCATTCATGCCTTCGCATAACTAATTGTGTTCCCATGATAACCAGACACGTCGATGACCTAATTTGGTGTTATTAAGAATTTGGCGGTATATAAACGCTCCCTAACCTTCGCTCTGCCTCTGATGACCGCCATATCATCACCAACTTACACTTTCAAATGACTGACAGACTACGACAGATTTACAGAGCTGTTTTGATTCAGATTTCTCGCGATCTGGACAAAGAACAGTGTAAAGAACTTCAATTTCTTTGTACTGGGCTAGTTCCAAGACGAGTTAAAGGAGTTCTGCCCCTTTTCCGTTCCTTAGAGGAAGCTGCGAAGATGTCTTGGGTCGACGTTACCTTCCTGAAGGAATGTTTGCATGATGTTGGAAGAGAAGATTTAGTTGGCAAACTGACTGCGTTCGAAATAAAAAGAGACCTTTCCATTCTTCTCAATTTCTATGTAAAGAAGAGAAATGGATTGGATTCCTTTTACCAATCATCGGCGACGAACGCGGCCGAGCATCTCGTTCAACTGATGGAGGGCTTTCAAGGAAGAGTCGATGTTAGAGGAATGCTCAAAAGCTCGGGCAAGAATCCTAAAGATCTCTGGCTACACTTTGTTAAGGAATGCAGTCCTCTACAAAGAATAACGTGGGGTAAACTTTCCATGCTGGTTGCAATTGCCGGGGAAGTAATCGCCGTATCTTCATCCTTCTCCGGAGAAAGACCAGAAGAAGCCATGGAGATGTGTATATCATTAGCAGATGAGCTTTGCCATCCCATGCTTCAGCTTGGAACGTGGGTATGTTTAACTCAGTGCAATCAGTTCTAATTGAATTTACTTGTATACCGGTAATTACCGGTAACCATCGAATAGGTTAGGCAAAAACAACCGGTTATCATTGTGTAGCTGCCACTTTAACACCGAAAGTGAAACTCGATCACAGAGCAGCAGCTGTGTTTTGAATTTTTGTTTTTGAAATCATGATTCCAGTTAAGTTCTCGATGTGAATTTCCGTCTCACGTCTTAATCTCCAGCAAATTGAAGGGTTCCAGTGGGACGAGTGCCTAGTTTTCGCAAAACTCTACAAGGCCTCCAGCAATGAATATTCAAAACAGGCATATCTTTGCTCTTCTGGTTTGAAGGAATTTGCCATAAGCCACGTTCAAGCATTTTGTTTTTTCTGAGTAACGCAGTAATCAGACACTCTAATTTGACTTCTTCAATCAGGGTTAATTCAAGGATTTTTTCACTGTTGAACGATGAGGTTAGCTCGAGTCGATAGTAGAACGACATTATGGTAATTTAGATGGTAAATTTTTCTCTTACTGTCACGTTCGATTAATATGAGTTTGTTGACGTTGTGGTTGGATTACGCATTGCCAACATCAGATACGGTTTGCGGGCCTTACTCCTAGTATATTCACTTGTTATTTGTTCAGATAGCCGATGAGAAAGGTGAGATAGCAACTGGTTTTGTCAACTTCCTGTTCCACTGTTTACAGTTTCGATATTTTCAAGCATTGAAATTTGCATAAGATGAAGAAATTGTCAAATTATTTTATACTGCTACTGCCAAGTGCTACACATTGCTATACTATTACTACTGCTTCGATACCGCTCCTGCACGGCTACTGCAACTACTACCATACTGCTATATCCTAATATCCATAGATAATGATACCACTGTCACCTCACTCCCTCTTAACTGCCTTGCTACTGCCATGCCCCTTTCAATCAGGCTTTCAATACCACTGCCACTGCCATTACCACTTCTATTCTACTACCACTACCACAATGGCACTGACACATACCACTCGCACTCTTCTTTTTCCCGACTGACACTGCTACATCACTGCTACTGCTATTTCTGCTACTGCGGAGCGAGGGTTGAGCAAGGTTTCGTCTTTTGCATTTTACTGACTGATTGAGAGATTTATAGATAATAGATCAATTGCATAAATTGATTGATTGATTGATTCGTTGATTGATTGACTTACTGATTGGTTGATTCATTGATTGATTGATTGATTGATTGATTGATTCATTTATTATTTCGTGTTATTATATGTTACATTAAACTGTATTTTTTACACTTGCAGGACGATTTCTGTAAGTATGTGAGGGAACGCCACAATCTGGTGTTTCGAGGACACGACATTGGGAGCAGCCGGCCGAACTTTTCTTTGAAAAGACAAATAGCCGACGCGATCAAAGAGTTAGAGAAGGCCATCTTTTTCCAGTAGATTTAATTTTAAAAGAAAGCAGCCACTAGGTTGCCATTACGTTTTCGTTAATTTCTTTTTAATTCAAAACAATGCAGCTAGTAAGTTGCCACTAAGTTTTTTTTAATTCAAAACAATGCAGCTAGTAAGTTGTCGTTAAGTTCTTTTTAATTCAAAACAATGCAACTAGTAAGTTGCCACTAAGTTCTTTTTAATTCAAAACAATGCAGCTAGTAAGTTGCCACTAAGTTCTTTTTAATTCAAAACAATGCAGCTAGTAAGTTGTCGTTAAGTTCTTTTTAATTCAAAACAATGCAACTAGTAAGTTGCCACTAAGTTCTTTTCAATTCAAAACAATGCAGCTAGTAAGTTGCCACTAAGTTCTTTTTAATTCAAAACAATGCAGCTAGTAAGTTGCCACTAAGTTCTTTTTAATTCAAAACAATGCAGCTAGTAAGTTGTCGTTAAGTTCTTTTTAATTCAAAACAATGCAACTAGTAAGTTGCCACTAAGTTCTTTTTAATTCAAAACAATGCAGCTAGTAAGTTGCCACTAAGTTCTTTTTAATTCAAAACAATGCAGCTAGTAAGTTGCCACTAAGTTCTTTTTAATTCAAAACAATGCAGCTAGTAAGTTGCCACTAAGTTCTTTTGAATTCAAAACAATGCAGCTAGTAAGTTGCCTCCAAGTTCCTTTTAATTCAAAACAATGCAGCTAGTAAGTTGCCACTACGTTTTGATTCAATTTGTTTTTGATCCAAAACAAGGCAGTCACTAGGTTATACTAAGGCCTTTTGCGTTTCACTCAATTCTTTTTAATCCAAACCAAGGTAGTTACTAGGTTATATTAAGGGCCAAAGGTCCTGTTACGTTTCCATTTAATTTCAGTTCAAAATAAGACAAGAACAAAACCACAGAAACACGAAAAACAATGAACAAGAAAAAAAAAGAAACAAGAATTCAAGGAAAAAAAACAAGAATTCAAGAAAAAAAAAAAACAAAAATTCAAGAAAAAAAAGAAACAAGAATTCAAGAAAAAAAAACAAAAATTCAAGAAAAAAAAGAAACAAGAATTCAAGAAAAAAAAACAAAAATTCAAGAAAAAAAAGAATTCAAGAAAAAAACAAGAATTCAAGAAAAAAAAACTAGAATTCAAGGGAAAAAAACAATTATTCAAGAAAAAAAAGAAGCAAGAATTCAAGAAAAAAAAAAGAATTCAAGAGGAAAAAACCAAGAATTCAAGAAAAAAAAGAACTCAAAAGAAAGAAACAATGGCCAAAGGATAAGAATCCAAACCAAACCAAGAAACAAGAAAACAAGAATCAACAGAAACAAGAAACAAAAAAACAAAACCCAAGAAAAGTGTGGCGGCACAAAAAAAAAACTTCTCGTACAAGGTACAAGAGAAACAAACCAAAGAGCAAAAAAATAAAAAAATATATAACAAAAAAAAAACCAGACAAACAGTTAAGCAAACTCGTGTAATGGAAAGTTCATTAAAGTTTGCAACTGTATTTCGTTGTGTGAGTTTTCATTGTCCTTAACCGAAATTGGATCGGAATAATCGATCAAGTTGGTCGTTTTTAGGCTTCGGAAAAGCACAGTGTAAAGTGAAAGTGTATGGATTGGCGTATGGTCGAAATGGACAAAATGGCTTCTTTTGATAAGTCACTGTTCATAAGTAACTACAATAATGGCGCGCTAAATGAACCTGACCTACTTTAGGGGAATGATAGAGGTAATTATTTCTGGGGAGTATGTCAGGGAACCATGATATCAGCGCCGCTCTTCCTTGTCACAGTTAAACCCCCCCCCCCCCCCCCCAGCTTTTCAGGCACTTTATAATTTGCGGGCTGTATTCAAACGCCCCTCGAGAGAACAAAGGAAAACGAGCCATATAGAATAAAATGAAGGTTATCGATATGGTGAAAACTGTACATGATAAGCTATCAAAATTGTGGAACTTTGGTTGTATTACTTTTTCACGGAGTTGAAATCTCCTCCAGAGTGGATGAAGCTTGAAAATAATAGCTTACCAAGGTAACGTAATACCAGAGACAAATATTGAATAAAACGAGGCAGAAATGATAAAAGAGGAGAGGACTAGCGCGTATTATGGACTTCGAACTTCCAAAAATATGGGGATCCGATGGCGTTCCGATCAAAAGAATATAGTCTCTTGATTCCGACTCAGTCTTCGGCGCAAGGACATTTCTTCAAGTACTCATACCCACTTAACGGTTTCGATGGTTATTAGTTTTCTAGATCTGTACAAGCCGAATTTGAAAATCAATATTTTCTCCACCTGGTTTATTGTCATGCATTTAAAACTTCAACCAAATTTTGTTTAAGGTGGCTCAAAACAGTTTCCAGCACTGATAACCACTCTTTATCACTTGATGCTTCAATCATGGTATCAAAAAAGTGCTCAATCATTGGTGAACACGTTATCATTTTCGTGACGCAATAGGTTACCATAGCAACAGTATGACCTCCTAAAAGCACCCTATATTACAGCTTTAGGGGTTTACGATTCGAAAACGGCACGGTGAATCTTTTTATATTGTTAACTTTTGATAAGCATGATAAGGCGCAATTTTTGGCAAAGTTTAAAAAAAATTTCTGTAGGTAGGGTTCAGAGCAACCTTAAATTTTCGAAAATTTAAGGTGTGGGGAAAAAAACAGTGGAAAAAAGTAATTCATGCGGGGTTTATGTAATGTTATTAAAAAGATCAGTGACATCTTAAGTTGAAATGTTTCTTTTAGTTCTATTGGTGTTTTGATTTACGTCGTCAAATGTAGAAGTAGTTTCATACGAAGTCGATCGAGACAAACGCGTTAAGAGACGTTTAAGATATCTAAGTTCTATGTAACAACGAAACCCCAGGAAAATAAGGTTTCATCTACGCCTCTCCCTCTTTCCATTTCCCCAACTTGAACGGTGACAAATATAATGATTAAATGAAGCTTGTTTTAGTTTATTACATTTTCTATATTTTCCTTTTTACATTTTCTAGACGAATAATATTTGTAGATGAATGGCAATTATACAGTAGTATAATACAATATAGTGCATTATAATACAATATATAACAACACTGTTATGGTACAATAAGTCCACTGATATCCATTGTGACGAGCACAAGGAATAAGTTATCCAACTGAGTATGGACTTAGTGACTGCCCTTTGGTCTGGTATCTCCCCGTTGATCTTTCCGGTTTGGTTGTACCTGCCAGAGGCGACGCCTCCACCGGCTAAGCTCTCAGGATCATAGAAACACACAAGCCCCTCCACCGCGGCAAGGCGGCAGTCCAAGAGAGGGGATGTTCTTGTAAATGTTAACGTAACTTAATGTGTCCTTAATAAATCTCAATCACATGAATTTTAATTAACCTGTCGCATAGTTGTGCCAATTTCTGAACTAGATATCAATTCGATGTCCAAGCAATTCGATGATTCCTCTCAAAGATTCTTCAATGGATGACGGCGCAGCACTATTACTTGTAACTCTTTGTTTTTTCCTGATCAATTCGTCAAAAGCTTTCTATTAAACAAAAAAAATGAGATGGCCGTTAAAATCTTAATGGTTTTCAACAAGGTACCTTGTCAGAAACTGATGATTGAAGAAAAATCTACATGCATTTGGAAAGATTATTATTCCTGATGAAGGGATTTTTAATTTAGTAAACATATTCACATGGGAAACAAATTTTCCGATCAAAGAATGGAACAAACCAGAACCAGATCGCTCAATGTACCAGGAATAAGGGAAGAAACTTGAAATATTTTGATAACTTGAATTCAAAGATAAAATCAAGCCTTATTTGAGACTGAGTTTGGCCATGGTTTTGCATGGCCAAAAACACGGTTACGTGAATTAAAGAAAAAAAGACTTGGACGCCAAAACTAACGATCCATGTTTATGATGTATGTGATTCTTTCCCCATCCACAATGAATCGTTCCACTGAGGAACCAATACCGTAACCCCGAGTAGAGCTCTTGACTGCGGACAGTATTCCCGAATATTCTTGCTACCATCGGGAGTTTTTATTTGCTAAGTCCGTAAACGGATCGAATTGTGATATCAGACACGACTTTGGGCTAGATGTGGAAAGGGTTTACAGTTTCATTGTGAGTAAACCAGATACACCTCCGTGTTGACTGTGAACAAACGAGAAATTGTCTGTAATGCGCAATGTTGTATTACTTGAAGCATGCCATTATGGGGTCACCATCTATTTCGTAAACATACATCCGTTGCTGAAAGAAATTCTTTGTCTGTTTTCCATCACGTATCTCTCAACTGACCGAGCTTCTTTCACAGTGTTTCTTTTTACCATATTACGTCCTTGAACGATACATGAAGGGCTCTGCTGAGGACTGCTGAGAAGTACCGCCAGAACGCTTCTAAATTTACATATATAACTGCCCGTTTTTTTATGAGTTCGCTTTTATGCTTATTCAAGCATGTTTCTAAACAAGAAACATTTTGACTTCTCATGGGTTGAGGTACTGGGATTTATGCCTCGCTTCCCCAATTCTTTTCAATTTCATTTTTGCGAGCAACTTAACACTACAAAAGGAAGCTGGCAAGTCGATTTAATGAATGACAGAAAAAATGATTTGGAGTGTCTTAAAAGCTGCCGTTATAAGCTTACAAGAATAAAATGCGCTCAAAAGACAAGTCCAGTTAAAAGTTTAACGTTAGAGCTTCTAGAAACCCAGCATTTTAAACCAAGTATCTTTTGAGTAGTTCGAAGTAACTGTATGCGGTATTTGCCACATAACTATACGTTTTCAAGGGCTGTTGGCATTGATGCAAATTGTTGCATTAGTCGCATTACTGCGACGTTTTAACAGAGAAAATAGAGCACCTTATGGCATTTGATGAGGTGTGTTTACTTACCAGACCGCCGTTTTCTAGCATCCACACTGTTAGACACTCGCTGGTCCTGGTCTCAGAGAACATACTGACATAATAACCACTTTCTGCTAAATTGACTGGACGGAACGAAGCATACAGCTCACCCATAATCACCAATGAAGATATAACCGTGGACCATGACAGTTGAGAATCCAGAATCGCGCCAACCATAGCCTCCAACATCTCACTACTGTCGTTAACTTGTCTCGATACTTCCAAGATCGAAGAGATCAGTTCCTGATTCCCTTCTCTTGTGGTAGCCAAAAACTCTACAATATTCGTATACCTACTAGCCAGTTTCACATGACCGCCTTGTCGAAAACCGTTCACAGACTTAATGTAATCCTCCACAATACTACCAACAGATATACGTAACTCGACCCGTTCCAACGCCTCAAGCATATCAAATCGACTAACACTCGATAAAAATTTTCTCAGCAGTGACAAATCATTTAAAGATAACTTACAATCATTACAAAGAAACTCGATTAATCTGAACATCTCACCATCATTACTTAAGTTGCCATCTAACTTCGACTCAGGAATTATACCTATGCACCAGTACCGAAAAGCCTCTCGCTCATCCAGACTTAACGACCCAACAAATCGAATTACAAAACCTTTGAAAACACACAGACTTTTGAACATATAGTACGCGGGAGAAAAGAACGCTTTCAATCTAGAAATTTCTTGTTGAAAATTCAGAGGAAGCTAAAACAACTGCGCATGATCATCCTTGACCTCATCGTCCAAAAATAACTTTTGCATGCCATGCGGGCCTGTGTTTTTTAGAAGATGTCAGGATGTTTGTTCTGCTATTTCTGAATATTAAAGGTCAGGTACGTATTCATTCGGTCCCTCTGCCCCCATAGATGACAAGCAATGGTTCTAACGACTAACGAGGACATTGACAGTAAACTCCGACAAGCTTACGCTGCTATTCTGCTTCAGATTACTCGCAATGTGGATCGAGATCAGCAGCAAGAACTTCGTTTCCACTGCTTCAGATCTGGAATTATTACCGTGGAAGACACTGGAATTTTAATCACACTAACTTCATAGGAACATGCTGGGATGATTTCGTGGAAAGACGTAGTAAGGTTGACTGCCGGTCGGGGTCTGCGTCAAATACACCCTTTTCATAAATGGCTGCTAATTATAAATTCTTTTGTAAGTATTAAAATTAGCCAGACTAACCTCGTTTTTGAGTTGATAATTCAAAAGAAGTTTTACTCCCAAACGAGTTTAGTGAGGCTAATTCAAAAGCATACAAAAGAATTTTAAATTGGCAGCCATTTTTGAAAAGGGTCTATAAAACGTTTGGATCTCGTACAACTGATGATCGAGTTTAAGATAAAAAGGGATCTGACGGTTGTTCTAGATTTCTACTTGTAAACAAGACTAGGGCTGGAAACGCTAGATGACTGGTTAGTTGAACCGAGCAAGTAGGTCAAACACTTGTTGAATGATTTCGAAGAAAAAAATGGTCGTAGTGAGATATCTTCTCCAAATAGAGTAAACTCATTATTTTGATTGTCATAGCCGGGGAAATTATTGTGGCAGCTTCACGGAACGGCAAACGTCACCAGAATCACCAACTGATGGGAATGTGATCCACCACGTGTGGAGACGCGTTCCAAGCTAAAATGGGATTTATAAGCTTGTTGTAATCCATTGTAACAGTTTCCTTAAGCATGAACGGCCACCCCATTGCTACTACCATTCTGCTGCCACTGCCTCTCCCACTACCACTACCACTACCTGTACCATTACCACTGCCATTGCCACTGGCACTGCCACTACCACTGGCACTGCCACTACCACTGGCACTGCCACTACCACTACCACTGCCACTAACACTGCCTCTGCGACTACCACTACCACTGCCACTACCACTACCATTACTACTGCCACTACCACTACTACTACCACTGCCACTGCCACTGCCGCTACCACTGGCACTGCCACTACCACTACCACTGCCACTGCCACTACCACTACCACTACCTCTGCCACTGTCACTACCACTACCACTGCCACTGCCACTGCCACTGCCACTACCACTGCCACTGCCACTGCCACTGCCACTGCCACTGCCACTGCCACTGCCACTGCCACTACAACTACCATTACCACCACCACTGCCACTACCACTGCCACTGTCATTACTACTACCATTGCCACTGCGACTACCACTACCACTGCCACTGCCACTGCCACTACCATTCCCACCTCCACTACCACTACCACTACCACTGCCACTGCTACTACCACTGCCATTACCACTACCACTGCCACTCCCACAACCACTGCCACTGCCACTACCACTACCAGTACCACTGCCACTGCCACTTCCACTCCCACTACCCCTACCACTACCACTACCACTGCCGCTACCACTACCACTACCACTGCCGCTACCACTGCCACTGCCACTACCCCTACCACTGCCACTGTCACTACCACTACCACTGCCACTGCCACTACCACTACCTCTACCACTGCCACTGCAACTACCACTACCACTACCACTACCACTGCCACTGCCACTACCACTACCACTTCAACTACCACTACCACTACTACTGCCACTGCCACTACCACTACCATTACCACTACCACTGCCACTGCCACTACCACTACCACTACCACTACCACTGCCACTGCCACTGCCAGTAAGACAGGCACTGCCACTTCCACTGCCACTGCAACTACCACTATCACTGCCACTGCCACTGCCACTACCACTACCACTACCACTACCACTACCACTTCAACTACCACTACCACTACTACTGCCACTGCCACTACCACTACCACTACCACTACCACTACCACTGCCACTGCCACTACCACTACCACTACCACTGCCACTGCCAATACCACTACCACTGCCACTGCCACTGCCACTACCCCTACCACTGCCACTGTCACTACCACTACCACTGCCACTGCCACTACCACTACCTCTACCACTGCCACTACCACTGCCACTGCAACTATCACTACCATTACCACTACCACTGCCACTGCCACTACCACTACCACTACCACTGCCACTGCCACTGCCAGTAAGACAGGCACTGCCACTTCCACTGCCACTGCAACTATCACTATCACTGCCACTGCCACTGCCACTACCACTACCACTACCACTACCACTGCCACTGCCACTACCACTACCACTTCAACTACCACTACCACTACTACTGCCACTGCCACTACCACTACCATTACCACTGCCACTGCCAGTACCACTACCACTACCACTACCATTGCCACTGCCACTACCCCTACCACTGCCACTGTCACTACCACTACCACTGCCACTACCACTACCTCTACCACTGCCACTACCACTGCCACTGCCACTGCCACTGCCACTGCCACTACCACTACCACTTCAACTACCACTACCACTACTACTGCCACTGCCACTACCACTACCATTACCACTACCACTACCACTGCCACTGCCACTACCACTACCACTACCACTGCCACTGCCACTGCCAGTAAGACAGGCACTGCCACTTCCACTGCCACTGCAACTACCACTATCACTGCCACTGCCACTACCACTACCACTGCCACTGCCACTACCACTACCACTGCCACTGCCACTACCACTGCCACTGCCACTATCACTACAACTGCCACTGCCACTGCCACTACCATTACTACTGCCACTGCCACTACCACTACCACTACCATTACCACTGCCACTGCCACTACCCCTACCACTACCACTGCCGCTGCCACTACCACTACCACTGCCACTGCCACTACCACTGCCACTACCACTACCATTACCACTACCACTACCATTTTTACTACCACTACCACTACCACTACAACTACCACTGCCACTACCATTACTACTGCCACTAACACTACCACTACCACTGCCACTGCCACTGCCACTGCCACTGCCACTGCCACTGCCAAACCACTACCACTGCCACTACCACTACCACTACCACTACCATTACCACTACCACTACCATTTTCACTACCACTACCACTACAACTACCACTGCCACTACCATTACTACTGCCACTGCCACTACCACTACCACTTCCACTGCCACTGCCACAGCCACTACCACTACCACTACCACTGCCACTACCACTGCCACTACCACTGCCACTACCACTACCACTTCAACTACCACTACCACTACTACTGCCACTGCCACTACCACTACCATTACCACTACCACTACCACTGCCACTGCCACTACCACTACCACTACCACTACTACTGCCACTACCAGTAAGACAGGCACTGCCACTTCCACGGCCACTGCAACTACCACTATCACTGCCACTACCACTACCACTACCACTGCCACTGCCACTACCACTACCACTACCACTACCACTGCCACTGCCACTACCACTGCCACTGCCACTGCCACTATCACTACAACTGCCACTGCCACTACCATTACTACTGCCACTGCCACTACCACTACCACTGCCACTACCACTACCACTGCCAGTGCCACTTCCACTGCCGCTACCCCTACCACTACCACTGCCGCTGCCACTACCACTGCCACTGCCACTGCCACTACCACTGCCACTACCACTACCATTACCACTACCACTACAACTACCACTGCCACTACCATTACTACTGCCACTGCCACTACCACTACCACTTCCACTGCGACTGCCACTGCCACTACCACTACCACTGCCACTACCACTGCCACTACCACTACCATTACCACTACCACTACCATTTTCACTACCACTACCACTACAACTACCACTGCCACTACCATTACTACTGCCACTAACACTACCACTACCACTGCCACTGCCACTGCCACTGCCACTACCACTACCACTGCCACTACCACTACCACTACCACTACCATTACCACTACCACTACCATTTTCACTACCACTACCACTACAACTACCACTGCCACTACCATTACTACTGCCACTGCCACTACCACTACCACTTCCACTGCCACTGCCACTGCCACTTCCACTACCACTGCCACTACCACTGCCACTACCACTACCACTACCACTGCCACTGCCACTACCACTACCACTTCAACTACCACTACCACTACTACTGCCACTGCCACTACCACTACCATTACCACTACCACTACCACTGCCACTGCCACTACCACTACCACTACCACTGCCACTGCCAGTAAGACAGGCACTGCCACTTCCACGGCCACTGCAACTACCACTATCACTGCCACTACCACTACCACTGCCACTACCACTACCACTACCACTACCACTGCCACTGCCACTACCACTGCCACTGCCACTGCCACTGCCACTATCACTACAACTGCCACTGCCACTACCACTGCCACTACCACTACCACTGCCAGTGCCACTTCCACTACCACTGCCACTACCACTACCATTACCACTACCACTACAACTACCACTGCCACTACCATTACTACTGCCACTGCCACTACCACTACCACTTCCACTGCGACTGCCACTGCCACTGCCACTACCACTACCACTGCCACTACCACTGCCACTACCACTGCCACTACCACTACCATTACCACTACCACTACCATTTTCACTACCACTACCACTACAACTACCACTGCCACTACCATTACCACTGCCACTACCACTTCCACTGCCATCACCACTACCACTACTACTGCCACTACCACTACCACTACCATTACCACTGCCACTGCCACTACCACTACCACTACCACTGTCATTGCCACTACCACTACCACTTCCACTGCCACTACCACTACCATTACCACTACCACTGCCACTACCACTACCACTACCACTACCACTGTCACTGCCACTGCCACTACCACAGGCACTGCAACTACCACTGCCACTACCATTACCACTGTCACTGCCACTACCACTACCACTACCACTTCGACTGCCACTACCACTGCCACTGCCACTGCCACTGCCGCTAGCACTAGCACTAGCACTAGCACTAGCACTAGCACTAGCACTAGCACTGCAACTGCCACTACCATTACCACTACCACTACCACTACCACTGTCACTACCATTACCACTACCACTACCACTGCCACTACCATTACCACTACCGCTACTACTGCCACTACCACTGCCAGTACCACTTCCACTGCCACTACCACTACCACTGCCACTACCACTGCCACTGTCACTGCCACTGCCACTGCCACTGCCACTACCACTACCACTGCCACTACCACTGCCACTACTACTACCACTACTGCTACCACTACCACCACTACTACCCCTGCCGCTACCCGTGCCAGTGCCAGTACCACTTCGACTTTCTCTTCCTCACTACTACTATTGCTACCACTATTAATGCCACTGCCACTGCCACTGCCACTACCACTGCCACTGCCACTACCACTACCACTACCATTACCACTACCATTACTACTATTTCCCATCAGTTCTCTCTCAGCTGAGCTAGTCCCCTTCAAGAATCATGAGGTATTTAAATGGCAAAAGATTTTCCTTTCTTAATGTAACAAAGCACGTCCTTGAACGATACGATTCGTCTTTGTAATATTTACAAAAGCCTTCGAAATTTGCATAACTGTTTTCCTCTTGAAAGGTTTCCTTTTCTGCTTACTCAAGCATGTTTGAAAACAATTAATGTATTATTGTTTTGGGTACTGAAGTTGGTTCACCTTCATCTTCCTTACCAGCTGCTAAAATATTACACTGAGCTCGAGAAGGTTGGCTTGTCGACTCTAGAAGTGACAAAGAATGATTTCAAACGAGGCAGTACAGAATGGAGCCTCTTCAGTGTTTCCAAAAGCAGTTATTTCTGTCAGATATGCATAAATGTTGCTGTAGCAGACAAGGCGGCACTATCCTTTGTAAATGTTTACTTCTATGGCTTGGTATTATTATAACATCACATCGTGAGTGTTTTTGTCCGACGCTCGTTCGATAACTTACCAAACCGCTCTTTTCATGTCATTTAACACCCGTCCCGGAAAACAAACTTACGTCGGTATAAATTTAGAACCGTTCTCTGATCGACTGGACTGATTAAAATACACAGCTCACTGGTAATCACCAATGAAAACATAAGCATAGGCCATGCTAATTGGGACTTCAGGAGGAAAATGTTCAAAACCTCTTTAGGATTGGCTTTAGCATCACTGTTAACTTGTTTGAATTCTTCCAAGACTCTTGAGGTCAGTTCCTCATTTCCTTCTCTGTCTTAACAAAAACGTCACAGTATTTACACAACTATAAGCGAATTGACACAAGTGCCTTGACGGGAACCCTTTGATATCATCTTCTAGTATGCTACCGACATAAAAATACGCAACTCGACTCGTTTCAATATTTGCAACGAAGTGACTAACGCTCCACAGAAGCTCATTAAGTAATTACATATAAGTATAACAGATAACTTCTTAGAACTAATATAAGCATTACATGTAGCATATTTTTACGTTTCATACGCGCCTTTCCCTCTTCCCATTTCTCCAACTTGAACGGTGACAAATATAATGACTGAATGAAGTTTGTTTTGGTTTATTACATTTTCTATATTTTCCTTTTTACATTTTGTATGCGAAAAATATTTAGGTAAATGGCAATTATACAGTAATATTTTACAATATCGTACAATATAATACAATATAGTGCAACATATGCTAATATTAATAATAATAATAACATTTATAATGCGGAAATTTCATAAAATGTTCAAATGCGCATGACAAGATTAAAAACGGAATAAAAAGGCTAAAAAGCTAAAATTACAATTAAAAGTAAACTTACAATGATTTTGAAAAGCTTAAATTACAATTAAAAGTAAACTTACAATAATAAAAACAACTATGATAAGAATGCATGACGGAAAAGGTGAGTTTTTAGCTTGGTTTTAAAAATACTAACACTGCTGGCGCTTATGTCAAATGGTAGCGCATTCCAAAGTTTCGGTGCAGCACAGGTAAAAGAACGGTCACCTAGTGTAGCTTCTGATTTAAAACGCGGATATCGATGGCTAAGTAAAAGTTTATCGCTAGAATTCCTTAGATTATATTTGAATGGGAGCCTAAGAGAAATAAGAGACGATAAATAAGTAGGCGCTAATACAGTATAATAAAATATATAACAACACTATCATGATGTAATAAGTCCATTGATATCCATTGTGACGAGCACAAGGAATAAGTTATGGACTTGGTGACTACTCCTTAGTCTGGAATCTCCCCGTTGATCTTTCCGGTTTGGTTGTACCTGCCAGAGGCGACGCCTCCACCGGCTAAGCTCTCAGGATCATAGAAACACACAAGCCCCTCCACCGCGACAAGGTGGCAGTCCAAGAGAGGGGACGTCTAGAGATGTGAATAACACTTACAAATTGAATACTGAAAAGTTAATACTGACTTGTATGTCAACCCACTGAATCCCACCTCACTAAATCTTAATAAGTCGGTCGCATAAGGGTGACAAGTTCCTAATTATCTACTCCATGTCAACTCGATTTCCAATCAACTCTTTCTAAGATTCTTTAATAGATGGCAGCACAGAGCCACTACTTGTAACTTCTTGCTTCTTCCTGATGAATTCATCAAATGCTTTCTGTTATAAACAAAAAAAAGAAATATTTATGTGGGCAATGAAATCGAAATGGTCTTCTACAAGGTACCTTATAAGAAACTAGCAATTAAAGAAAATTGCACATGCACATTTCAGATGAAGGAGCTTTTAGTTTGACAACATGAATTTGGAGATCAAACCACCCCTACGAATTAGAAAAAGTATTAAAATTTTGCGTGGTAAAAAAACGTGGCTACCAATTGATGTTGCAGAAAAAACTTGACATCGAATAAGTAAGGCTCGAGGGAGTATTTCCGACACAAAAATTAGCGAATGTAATAAACGACTTTTCGAAATTGCCGGGATGCCATTGTCAAGAAAATGTATAGATTAGTTTTTGCATCATAAATAGATCTACAGTTAAGTGGCAAAATACGTAAAGTGACAAGAAAACACGAAAAAGTGACTATTAGGAAACTTGGACGTTGAAATTAACGATCCGGTCCATTTTCATCCATGATGTGTTTGATTCTTTCCATCCATAGTGAATTGTACTAGGGGCCATTAGTATTCCCGACTTCAACTCCTGACTGCAGGCACTGAATACTACGGATTCCAGCAACCACCGGGAGTTTTTATGACTTTAATTATATACTGACATGGTGTATCAATCGAATGGTTACGCGTACATGACTTTGGGATGCCTGTTGAAAGGGTTCATAGTTTAGCAGATACACATATTTACACCTCCATGTTAATCGGGAACAAATGACAAGGGTTTTAAAAACTCGTCTGACTATATGAAGTGAACCTCTTTAATGGGCGCGCGTTGCTTTGTTAAATGACTTGAACCGTGTCGTTATCCAGTTACAAGGAAATGTTTTGCCTGTTTTTCCATCACGTGTCTCTTTTAGCTGTCCTAGCTCCCTTAAGAGAATCATATATGAATTTAACTCAGTATCTTTTCACCAAATTACTTCCTTGAACGATATATGCAGGCTTCTACTGAGAAGTACAGAACATTTCGAAATTTGCATAACTGTGCGGTTTTACCGCTTTTCCGTTCTGCTTATTCAAGCATGTTTTAAAAAAGAAACGTTGACTACTCTTGGTTCCAACTACTGAAATGTATGACTCACTTTTTCTTTTTTTGCCAGGCACTATAAACTACTGTAAACCCACCGAGTAGTACCTATGATGATTTTACCCGATAGTTGCCTCATAATTATACCGTTTCAAGGAATACCAGCAGTGATGTAAATTGTTGCATTGTTGCGATGTTTTTAACTGATCTGTGAGATAAGTTTTGATTCTGCTTTCCAGTCAGTATTGTAAGGTAACTTACGATATTTGACATCACAGATAGATATTAGGGATTTGTTTAGTATCCTTTACTGATTTGTAGACTTTTACTTCGTTATGTTACAGCAGCAAGCATCAGATCATGATGTTTCCGTGTGTCAGTTCGACTGATTTACTTACCAGACCGCCGTTATCAAGCATCCACTGTGTTAGAAACTCGCTGGCCCTGGTCTCAGAGAACATACTGACATAATAACCATTTTCTGCTAAATCGACTGGACTGAACGAAGCATACAGCTCACCCATAATCACCAACGAAGATATAATCGTAGATCATGATAATTGTGAATCTAGAATCGCGCTATCCAAAGCCTCCAACATCTTACTATTGTCGTTAACTTGTCTCGATAGTTCCAAGATCGACGAGATCAGTTCCTGATTCCCTTCTCTTGTGGTAACCAATAACTCTACAATGTTCGTATATCTACAAACCATTTTGATACAAACACAAAAGTTGTCGGAAACCATACACAAACTTGATGTAATCCTCCACAATACTACCAACACATATATGTAACTCGACCCGTTCTAACTCTTCCAGAATATCAGAACGAGAATCACACCTTAAAAACTCTCTTAGCAGCGACAAATTAGTACAGGACAGCTTATAATCATTACATAGAAACTCGATTAACTTACTGCGCCTTTCAATAACATGCGGAGTCTAAAATTCAAAGCTCAACCGACGAATGCGTTTTTCGCTACCGTCAATCAAATGTTCGGCGGCTCCTCCCAGCTTCCGACTGTGTTATCTGAACTGCACTCAACGATTTGATATGATTACCGCGCGCTCAGCAGTAATGGGAAGCTGGGAGGAGCCGCCGAACATTTGATTGACGGTAGCGAAAAATGCATTTGTCGGTTGTGCTTTGAATTTAAGAGTCCGTATGTTATTAAAAGGCGCAGTAAACATATCACCATCACTACTTAAGTTGACATCTAACTTCGACTCAGGAATAATAACTACATACCAGTGCCTATAAGCCTCTCGCTCATCCCTACTTAATGACCTAATACAACGTACTACGAAACCCTTAAAAATGAACAGCAGTTTCAACATGTAAACGGAGAAATGATCCCTTTCAATCGAGAGATGGCTGCATGATAGCAAACTCACGATTGAAAATTCAGGGGAAGCTGCAAGAACTGCGCAAGATCATCCTTGACGCTATAGTCCAAAAATAACTCCATCCTCGTCCCCAGAACCTCTGTTTCTTTTGGTCACGTGGTCTGCGAACTCGCAAAGACGTTTTGTAACGAATAGCACTGGGGACCAAAATGGCATAATTTTTGCCCGCATTGCAGGCCTATGTTTCGACTTGAGTGGCTATGGGCCTTCTTTTTCTATAAGATAGTGATTCCCTATCTGGGCGTTTTTTTTTTTCAGTTCCTGAATATAAAAGTTCAGGTACATGCATTCATTCTAGTGGCCTTGTCTCTGTCAAACGAGGATAATATAATAACAATGCACTTCCACAAGATTATGCTGCTCACACTACTCAAAATCTGGACCGAGATCAGCAGCAAGGACTTTGTTTATACTACTCTAGATCTGGTCTGATTCTCGTGGAAGACACTGGAATTTTTTAACTGACTTAACTCCATTTGAACATGCTGGAATGATTTCGTTGGAAGACATAGCAAGGTGCGTCAAATAAAACGGTTGAATCTTCTCAAACTGATGACCGAGTTTAAAATGGAAAGGAATCTAACGGTTCTTCTAGATTTATACAAGAGAAAAGGACTTGGATTGGAAACGTTAGGTCATTTGTCGAACTGAGCAAGAATTTCAAAAATTGAAGGTGTTACATGGTTTCGAGGAAAGAAATGGTCGTAGTAAGCAATCTTCCCCTTGGCGTAAACTGTCTAAACTAAACTATGCAAATTGTTGCCGTTGGAGAAATTATTGGGGCAGCTTCAGCGAACGGCAAACGTCACCAGAATCAGCAACTGGTGGAGATGTGTTCCACTGCGGCTGAAGAGCACAATGCAAGAACTGGGAAGATGTAGTGGCCAAGCTAATCTAACGTTATAAACCATTTTAACAGTTTAAATAAGCAAACCCGGGCATGCCACTGCCACTTTCATGCTACTTCCACTACCAACGGTGCTGACACTTCCACTCACAATTGTCTACCACTACCACTACCAAATCATTACCAATGCCTCACCACTGCTAAAGCCTGAGTCTATTTCTACTGCCGGCCTCTTTCGCTACCACTACCACTATCACAACCACTAACATGACCATTGCAGAAGCCTTCGAAATTTGCATAACCGTTTTCTTCTTCATGCATGAGTATCAGTTGCTTTTCTGCTTATTCAAGCATGTTTGAAAAAAGTATCCATATTTTGACTACTGTCTTATGGTTCTGGGTACTGAGGCTGGTTCAGTATTTTCATAGTTTTTGCCAGCTTCTAAAATATGAAACTGAGCTCAAGCAGGTTGCTTGGTCGACTTTAGGAGCGACAAAGAATGATTTCAAACAAGACAGTAGAGGATGGAGCCTCTTCGGTGTTTCCAATTGAAAGCAGTTATTTCTGTCAAATATGCATATATAAATGCTGCCATAGCAAACAATACGGTACGCCCAGAAGGCATTTTAAAAATATTATACTTTACAGCCTATACTGAACCCACGCGTTCAAACTAAGTAATTAATTATACCATCAACTTGGTATTTAATCCAGAACTGTACGTATTCAAGATACACTCGCACTGATGCAAATTGTTGGATTGTTGCCGATGTTTTCCCAAGTCTTTTGCACAACTTGTGTTCTTTGAGGACCTTTGATATCACGACTATCTTTTGTAAATAATCACTTCTATGACTCGGTATTATAACACCACTTAACGAGTATTTTGTATGCGCACGTTTGATAACTTACGAAACCGCCGTTTTCAAGTGTCCGGCGTCCTGTGAGAAATTCATCAGTTCTCATCCGTTCCGGAAAACAGACTTACGTACTGGGCTGGGCTGGGCTGATTAAACTGATATACAGCCAACTAGTTACCACCAATGAAAACATAAATATAGGTCAGGCTGATTGGAATTTCAAGATAAAAATGTTCAAAACCTCTTTAGCATCATCGTTAACTTGCGTGAATCGTGAGGTCAGACTCGTGAGGTCAGTTCCTCATTTCCTTCTCTGTCTGGCTAACAAAAACTCCACAATAATCACACAACTGCAAGCAAATTGACACAAGTGCCTCTGACATCATCTCCTGGAATGTTTCTAGTAGAAATAAGCAATATACGGTCTCGCTTAGTCCAACATTTGCTACGAAGTGATTAACGCTCAACAGAAACTCCTTAAGTAATTACATATTAGTAGCAGACAACTTCTTATCACTAAGCATTATCATCATTATGCATTTAAATTCGGGCACAAAACTAGATCTTTAAACTAATGTGTAAACCATGCTGAACGGGGATAAAAACGTTTTGAAAACCGGTGGGTCAGTGATGATACGCCGATAGCGCCGATACTTAACCGATGGGCGAGACGTTTTCAGTGTAGAAATTGCCGGTCTTTTACGCCATAACAGATTTACAGATTGCCGGAAACACCGCGTATGGATAAAATACTTTGCAAAACATCCGGGCACTTGTTATTACACAACAACTCTCACTTTTGCTTGACCGGTCGCCTGGGACGATCCATTAAACACGTCATTGCATTTTCCTATTTTGGTGTTGTTAAACATTCTGGGGTATAAAATGTTGGCATGCCGACTCGTCTAACTGTTCAGTACTTATTCAGCCGCCATGACACCCTTAACACGAACGATGACTGACAAACTTCTACAAGATTACAACAGTGTTTTACTTAAAATTTCATTTAAATTAGATGAGGAACATCAAAAGAAGCTTCTACATTACTGCAGTGGACTTATTTCGAAACAGGTTACTGATACAATTGATATATTACGTTCTTTGGAGTACCAGCGAAAGATTTCGTGGGAAGATGTAAATTTTGTGAAAGAAGCTATGCGTAAAATTAATAGATTCGATATTGTTAAAGAGTTGACCGAGTATGAAATCAAGCGGGATTTGACACTTCTTCTGGATTTCTATGCGAGGAAGATTCTAAACTTGGATTTACATTGCTGTTCTGTATCTGTGAAAAGAATAGTTGGACATTTAGTAAGACTTATGGAGGTCGCAAGAGACAAAGTTGACATCACATCGATAAGCTTAACAGTAGAATGTTGTAAAGACATGAGGAAAGCGTTAGTGGATTTTGAAGATGAGATTGACTGTGGTGAACTAACTTTTTCCTGGAATGAATTTACTATGCTCGTTGTTATCGCCGGAGAAATCATAGCCGTCGCTTACAAGAACGAAGAACTACAAGAACCAGTGATGGACTTGTGTTCGACCGCGGCTGATGAGCTCTGCTCTCGGATGACTGAACTAGGAAGTTGGGTAAGCTTAGTAACGAATTACAGTTTGTATAAATTACTCTACGTTCTGCTTAGAAAGCGAAATCGCACACTAAACAGGCTCTATTTTGAATCTTCATTTTGCAATCGATTTGTTTTGATATAGTTTTGCGGCTGGTGAATTCGGCTGGTGACAAAATAGTTCAATACTTATGTGACTGGTTGGATCTTAACACGTGATCCGGTATAACGAAAGTGATAGAAAGACCCATGGCGTAAGTCATTTTAGGACTTTTCACAAAACTGACAGACATTTTGTTCTTTTAAGTGGCGCAAGTCAACTGTAGTATGTCAAGTTTTGATGCGGTTTCAGTTACAGTACGTTAACTGAGAAGAATAAACACAAATGAGAGCTCTGAGAGAAGTGACGCATTACGTGAGTTACCTGCATATGTCGTGTTAAGTGTTATACAATGCGATGTGGAACGATAGAGCAAATGAATGTAGTTCGATTGCATTGGATTCAACGGACTTTTAACCCATACGATCTTGTGAATAACCGATGACTAACGCAGGTCTAGCTGTCAATTTAGTGAATTATAAAGCCACAAGTCATGACGAGTACCAAGTCGGCACTAACTTGAAGTTCTATACTTATTTTGAAATAGCGCTTTCACTTGCATTGAGTTATTTTATGTGCATATAATCATGATAATATCGAAATATATTTCTATTAGATTGAACTCCTACGCACTTCGTTGATGGGCGATCTCCACATCCATCGTAAGCCTGGCCTCCCAAGCAGACGCTCTTAGGGCTCGTCACGCGTCTGCGTGGAAGGCCTTCGTAACTTTCATCAGTGCTCACTCGCATTTGCAGATTTCAGGTTATGTTGCAGTCTCAAGATTTCGCAATCACATTTTTTCTCCTCAGTAACTTAAGGTTATATACTTGAAGTAGTCAAGCGAACTAAAGAAATTTTTATTTTATTTTATTTTATTTAAAGGAAGATTTCTGTATCCAAGTGAAGAAGATATATAATCGAGTTTACCATCATGATCAGCAGAACATGGAATCCAACCCTAATTTGTCTTTGCAGAAGCAAAGAGCTGAACTAGTTAAACGGTTAGCAGATACCTTCTGCTTTGCAATATAGACTATACTCATAAATAATTACATAACTCGACGAGACTAACAAGTACAGACAAACTGATAAACCCCTCTCAAAAAAAAATGAAAAAAATGAAAAAAATGGAAAATACGTTATATGCATTTCATGAAATGAAAAAAGTGGAAAATAAGTTATATGAATTTCAGTTGCGAAAGCAACAAGTATTAGAAATGGTTTGTAAGATTTTAAACTTTATGTCAGTGTCAGCTTGGCCAGACGGCTGAAGTTATATGGATTTCAGTTGCGAAAGCAACAAGTACTAGAAATGGTTTGTAAGATTCAAAACTTTACCTCAGTGTCAGCTTGGCCAGACGGCTGAAGTTATATGAATTTCAATTGCGAAAGCACCAAGTATTAGAAATGGTTTGTAACATTTAAAACTTTACCACAGTGTCTGCTCGGCCAGACGGCTGAAGTTATATGAATTTCAATTGCGAAAGCAACAAGCATTAGAAATGGTTTGTAACATTTAAAACTTTACAACAGTGTCTGCTTGGCCAGACGGCTGAAGTTATATGAATTTCAATTGTGAAAGCAACAAGTATTAGAAATGGTTTGTAACATTTAAAACTTTACCACAGTGTCAGCTTCGCCAGACGGCTGAACTGAAGTTATATGAATTTCAGTTGCGAAAGCAACAAGTATTAGAAATGGTTTGTAACATTTTAAACTTTACGTCAGTGTCAGCTTGGCCAGACGGCTGAACTGAAGTTATATGAATTTCAGTTGCGAAAGCAACAAGTATTAGAAATGGTTTGAAACATTTTAAACTTTACGTCAGTGTCAGCTTGGCCAGACGGCTGAAGTTATATGAATTTCAATTGCGAAAGCAACAAGTATTAGAAATGGTTTGTAACATTTTTAAAAAACTTTACCACAGTGTCAGCTTGGCCAGACGGCTGAACTGAAGTTATATGAATTTCAGTTGCGAAAGCAACAAGTATTAGAAATGGTTTGAAACATTTTAAACTTTACGTCAGTGTCAGCTTGGCCAGACGGCTGAAGTTATATGAATTTCAATTGCGAAAGCAACAAGTATTAGAAATGGTTTGTAACATTTTTAAAAAACTTTACCACAGTGTCGGCTTCGCCAGACGGCTGAACTGAAGTTATATGAATTTCAGTTGCGAAAGCAACAAGTATTAGAAATGGTTTGAAACATTTTAAACTTTACGTCAGTGTCAGCTTGGCCAGACGGCTGAAGTTATATGAATTTCAATTGCGAAAGCAACAAGTATTAGAAATGGTTTGTAACATTTTTAAAAAACTTTACCACAGTGTCAGCTTGGCCAGACGGCTGAACTGAAGTTATATGAATTTCAGTTGCGAAAGCAACAAGTATTAGAAATGGTTTGAAACATTTTAAACTTTACGTCAGTGTCAGCTTGGCCAGACGGCTGAACTGAAGTTATATGAATTTCAGTTGCGAAAGCAACAAGTATTAGAAATGGTTTGAAACATTTTAAACTTTACGTCAGTGTCAGCTTGGCCAGACGGCTGAAGTTATATGAATTTCAATTGCGAAAGCAACAAGTATTAGAAATGGTTTGTAACATTTTTAAAAAACTTTACCACAGTGTCGGCTTCGCCAGACGGCTGAACTGAAGTTATATGAATTTCAGTTGCG
The DNA here is from genome assembly GCF_964199315.1 of Orbicella franksi. NCBI lineage: Eukaryota > Metazoa > Cnidaria > Anthozoa > Scleractinia > Merulinidae > Orbicella > Orbicella franksi. Next base: position 20,085,807 of record NC_138145.1, on the reverse strand, counting down.
AAAGCAACAAGTATTAGAAATGGTTTGAAACATTTTAAACTTTACGTCAGTGTCAGCTTGGCCAGACGGCTGAAGTTATATGAATTTCAATTGCGAAAGCAACAAGTATTAGAAATGGTTTGTAACATTTTTAAAAAACTTTACCACAGTGTCAGCTTGGCCAGACGGCTGAACTGAAGTTATATGAATTTCAGTTGCGAAAGCAACAAGTATTAGAAATGGTTTGAAACATTTTAAACTTTACGTCAGTGTCAGCTTGGCCAGACGGCTGAAGTTATATGAATTTCAATTGCGAAAGCAACAAGTATTAGAAATGGTTTGTAACATTTTTAAAAAACTTTACCACAGTGTCAGCTTGGCCAGACGGCTGAACTGAAGTTATATGAATTTCAGTTGCGAAAGCAACAAGTATTAGAAATGGTTTGAAACATTTTAAACTTTACGTCAGTGTCAGCTTGGCCAGACGGCTGAAGTTAAAGGAATTTCAGTTGCGAAAGCAACAAGTATTAGAAATGGTTTGTAACATTTTAAACTTTACGTCAGTGTCAGCTTGGCCAGACGGCTGAAGTTATATGAATTTCAGTTGCGAAAGCAACAAGTATTAGAAATGGTTTGTAAGATTTAAAACTTTACCACAGTGTCAGCTTGGCTAGACGGCTGAAGATATGAATTTCAGTTACGAAAGCGACTGATATTAATAAGATTTTTAAGCATATGAACCCTGTTAATGCAACATCAATGAGGTTTATAACCTACGAATACGAATTAATATTATGTACGGTTAAAATATGAAAATTATCCACTTGGCGGCTTGGATAATTGTTACATTTAACGGCATAACAAATAACATTTGAAACGGATTGTCATACAGAGGTTGTCATGTAAGTGTTCAACTTCATAACTTTCAATAAACTGGATGTGACGTTAAGATATTTCGTGGACAATGTGCTTCTATTTCCTGGAGTATTCTGCCACATTTCATATACAGGGAGGATCATGGAGCAATTTGAGAGTACGATCTTATTTGCAGGGTAAAAAATTACATCCGCTTTCACTGTTACGTGCATAGCAACTATCTCTCGACATGCCATCTTTCGACATGCTATGTAACCTGGCCTACGTCAAAATGTAAGCGCAAGTGTCTTCTTTACCGTCGAACTCGACTTTTAGTCATAAAAGATCGATTTATTTGACATCAAATTAAGGCTAGGAGTATCAAGAAAGCATTATGTGAGGGATAAATCGACTGCTTTGAATGTTTACATCTTTCGAATATCAACTGAGCGGTAGCGGCCCAATTCTACCGGAAGTCACTATTGAGAGCCGATCGACTACACTATTAAAAATCATTTGCATTATTCCGTAAATCGGGAGTCCACAATCTTCTTCATTCATTTGAAGTCAGTAATTATCATATACTTGTCATTTGTTCCGTTAATAACCGAAAAAATTGCTAGTTTCACAGGTAAACGGTATTTCAGCCGTTTACATAGCATGTCGGCGAAAGATGGAATGTCGAGAGATGATCGAAAGATGTCGCCTATGCACGTAACACTGAAAACGGGTGTAAAACACGGGATTAAGACTTGCAGGTCGAACGCCACGAAGTGCAATTTGCTTTGGCGATGACATTTGTCATCACTGCCGGCAGCCTGCCTGGTGGGGGGCGGGGGGGGGGGGGGAAGGGGAGGGAGGGGGAGAGTGACTCCCAGATAAAAAGGACGGGGTTGAGAAGAGCTACCAAGGCTGAGCACCCCAAGAGGTATCAAAACTGCGTTTTTAACCCCTAAAAGGTACGACGAGTACCACCGCCCTTTTATATGGGAGTCCCCCGGGCAGACCGGTGTTGACCATTTATACACCTCATATAACAAGTCTAGTTTCATTTTACATCGTAGCACTTCCTTGACAGACGCTTGATCATAGAATTATTTTCAACTCCAGTACGCGGAGTAGGGATCAGAGAAACGTTTGGAAATTTAGGTTTTAAAGAAACTGCTGTACTCGATTCCAGCGAGTTACAGTTTCATTGTTTTGCTCTCTATATACATTCTCTATCGCATTGAAACGGCCCCAAAACTGCATGGAAACAAACGTAACCCACAGAGGAGTCGAAGTAAGTCGTTTTTATTCACTTTCTTTTCCATATTTCGAGCTCTCACATACGATCGTTACTTAGCTTTTATTAACCGAGCAGGAGGTCTGTATGGGAGAATCTTGACCAAGGTCGTGAGTACAGACCGAACGCAGTGAGGTCTGTACACACGACCGAGGTCAAGATTCTCCCATACAGACCGACTTAGCTCGGTTAATAAGATGTTTATTATATGGCAAAGAAGAAAACTTAAATTTGTTTAATGTAACTGGTTTGCTGACATTTTGCTTGCAAACGGTGATGAGCTTAACTTAAACGTGCTGAAATTTGCTCGTCCTCTTTACTTTTTTTTTTTTGTCATCGGGCTTTTTGGCAGTTCTATAAATGATTGAGCAGAAAATAAAAGAAAATGGTGAACATTTTTGTATTTTAGTTTGCTACTTTTTCAACGCAAAATGAAACCGGTCTAGATGCCGGTCCAGATGAGAAAATCTAGACCGCGGTCAATATCGATTTCAGCCAATCAAATTCGTAAAATCGGTAGTTCCCAGTGCTTGTGAGACACAGCCATATAATAAATTGCCATACAAACCGTATATTTACATTGTTACGCAATGCCATATATAGAGGATATTACACGGTGGCGAGAAGATATGGATTTTATGTTCGAGTGGTAAACCATTGTCTCTCCTCGTAAAGGAGCTAGAAACTACGGAACAACGGTTTCGAATAACTTCACTAAACGGCGTCAGAATGGCTTTAAAATCGGCACAAGAGACAAGTACGCGACACATTTGAGGTAAGGAAACATTATTTCAAATGAGATAGTTATCTACACAGTTGTTTTTACGATCGGTGATTTTCCCATACAATTCTCTATATACACAAGCTGTCGCATACACCACGTATTTTGAGCTTGGGAAGCCTGTGGAAGAACTTCAATTTCTTTGCGCTGGGCTAGTTCCAAGACGAGTTAAAAGAGGTCTGACTCTTTTCCGTTCTTTGGAGGATGCTGGGAAGATGTCCTGGGTCGACGTTACCTTCCTGAAGGAATGTTTACATGACGTTGGAAGAGAAGATTTAGTTGTGAAACTGACTGCGTTCGATATAAAAAGAGACCTTTCCATTCTTCTCAATTTCTATGAAAAGAAGAGGAATGGATTGCATCCCTTTCTCCAGCCATCGGCGACGAACGCGGCCGAGTATCTCGTTCAACTAATGGAGGGTTTTCAAGGAAGAGTCGATGTTAGAGGAATGCTCGGAAGCTCGGGCAAGAACCCCAAAGATCTTTGGCTACACTTTGTCTTTAAAAATAATAGATTTTCAGTTGCATAAATTGATTGATCAATCGATTAAGTGATTGATTAATTAATTGATTGATTCGTTGATTCATTCATTTATTCATTTGTTATTTCGCGGTATTATGTGTTGAATAAAAAAATAATATTTTTATACTTATCTAAATTGCAGGGCGATTTCTCTACGTATGTGAAGGAGCGCCACAATCTGGTGTTTCGTAGACACGACATTGGAAGCAGCCGGCCTAACTTGTCCTTGAAAAGACAAGTAGCCAATGCGATCAAAGAACTAGAGCGTTTAGTATACAAGTTATGATATGAACAATTGATAATAATAACAAATAATACCGTTTGCATACAATTTTGGATATGAACGATGAATAATGATGACAAAACATTATTGTTTTGCATACAATTTTGGATATGAGTAAATGATGATAATGACAAAGTATTATCGTTTTGCATACAAGGTTTGGTATGAACAATTGATAATGATGACTAAATATTATGTACTTTTAAAATATGACAATTATCCACACGGCGACTTGGATAATTGTAATATGTGATGTTGTTATATGGCTGTGTCTCACAAGGACTGGGAACTACCGAATTCACGAATTTGATTGGCTGAAATCGATATTGACCGTGGTCTAGATTTTCCCATCTAGACCGGCACCTAGACCGGTTTCATTTTGCGTTGAAAAAGTAGCAAGCTAAAATACAAAAATGTTCACCATTTTCTTTTATTTTCTTCTCAATCATTTATGGAAGTGCCAAAAAGCCTGATGACATAAAAAAAAAAAAGTAAAGAGAGCAAGCAAATTTCGTCAGGTTTAAGTTAAGTTCATCCCCGTTCGCAAGCAAAATGTCAGCAAACCAGTTACATTAAACGAATTAAATTTTTTTTTCTTTGCCATATAATAAACATGTTATTAACCGAGCTAAGTCGGTCTGTATGGGAGAATCTTGACCTCGGTCTCGTGTACAGACCTCACTGCGTTCGGTCTCACGACCTCGGTCAAGATTGGCCCATACAGACCTCCAGCTCGGTTAATAAGAGCTAATTATAAAAAACCCAAACATGGATTGTCGTATGAAGGTTGTCATGTAAATGTTCAACTTTACAACTTTCAATAAAATGGATGTGACGTTAAAATGTTTCGTTGACAATGTTTTTGTTTCCCTGAGTATTCTGCAACACTGCATGTAATTTATATAGATGGAGGACGATGGAGCAGTTTGAAAGTTTGGTCATTATTGGCGGGGCACATTCGGTACATAGGCTTTGTAGGTCGAACGCCAGTCTTCACTAGCTTGTTCTGCACCGTCGCACTGCCTTGACAGATGATTGATCATGGAATCATTTTCAACTCCGGTGCCCGAAGTATAGACCAGAAAGTCGTTCGGAAATTTAGGTTTTAACGCAACTGTGACTGCTGTGCTTCGTGAGCAGGTAAGTTAGAAAATATACCAGAATACTGACAGTGTAACAAATCCCTTCCTCTACACAAATCGACAGTACCAGAACTTCTCGATGACATTTGCCTAAATCAGCAAACTTGTGGTGATTTTCACAGCTGATCGCTTGAAACGCCTAGCTAACGTAACAGTAAGAACTGACTCTAACGTCACGGAAATCTAACCAAGTTGACAAAACCTACAGGCCACACCTATCACCCTTCGCCCCCAACACACACCCGTACACAATATCTGTAACTCGTATGTAGTCCTCTCTGACCTGGTTATAGTTGTAACACATATCATCAAACCTGGATCCCTGGAACTTCACGTTGAAGTCGAGAAACTAATCGTTTAAGCATTTCGTACATTTGCCGTAGTGCTTTTCAAGATTTGAACGTTGTATCTACATAGATAAAATAAAAAAGGGAGGAATCATCGGATGAAAATCTTACTACCTAAGATGACTTCTAACTTCGACTCAGGATTTATACCTTTACAACAGTCCTCGAAAACCCACTCGCCGATCGAAACTTAACGGCCTAACACATTGAAAAACAAACTGTTTGATAACATATGGACCCTTCAGCATAGAGTACACGGGAGAAAAGAACGCTTTCAATCTAGAAAAGTGCAGAAAGCAAATTCAGGGGAGGCCACAGGAACTGCGCATGATCATCATCGACTTCATCGTCCAAAAATTTACTTCCGTACGCCTTGCGGGCCTATGTTGGTTTCTTCTTTCTCTTTTTTTTTAAGATAGCAATGCCCAATCAGGATGTTTGCTTTGCAATTCCTGAATATAAAAGGTCAGGTATGCCTTCGTTCGGTCTCTCTGCCGCCATAGATGACACCGCCATGTCACTAACGACTAACGAGGGAACTAACAGTAAACTCCGACAAGCTTACGCTACTATTCTCCTTCAGATTGCTCGCAAACTGGATCGAGAACAGCAGCAAGAGCTCCGTTTCTACTACTCTAGATCTGGTCTGATTTCGGTGGAAGACACTGGAATTTTAACCACACTAACCTCTCTCGAACACGCTGGAATGATTTCGTGGGAAGACGTAGGAAGGTTGACTGAAGGTCTGCGTCAAATACAACGCCTGGATCTTGTTAAACTGTTGACCGAGTTTGAAATGAAAAGGAATCTAACGGTTCTTCTGGATTTCTACACGAGAAAGAGGCTAGGATTGGATTCATGCTTTCGCTCGGACTCTGTGCAATCAACAGCTGCATATTTGTTGACGGAAACTGTCCGAGAAGGATTTGATATCACAAACATTAGATCACTGGTTGAATCAGGAAAGAGCATCAGAAAGGTGTTGAATGAGTTCGAAGAAGAGATTGACCGAAGTGAATTTTCTTCTCCTTGGAGTAAACTCACTATGTTGATTGTCATCGCCGGGGAGATTATTGTGGCAGCTTCAGCGGACGGGAAACGTCACCAGAATCACCAACTGATGGAGATGTGTTCCACCGCGGCTGAAGAGTGCAGCTCACGGATGACAGAACTGGGAAGTTGGGTAAGCTTAAAATGGAATTTATAAGCTTGTTAGAGTCTATTTTTAAAGTCACCGTAAGATTGACAAAATGGCCGTTCTTGTTGTTATAGGACTGCGCTACTTATCCTTAGCGATATTTCCAAAGCGAAACCGAAAGACCCAACGCGGCGGAAATGGTTTGACGTCAGCTCTAGATCTATAAATATCATAGAAATCGTCCAATGAGGAGATGAGACTATTGTTTAAATATTCGGCTGTGATCGACAGCATGTCTGAAAACAAAGATCTATGAAAATAATACCCAGGAATAATAGAAGTCCACGTCGAAAACAAATAATCCTGTGATTTTGTGGAACAATATTTTCTGTAGACAATTTAAAAACTTTACTCTGCTACAGAATCCGAACAATGTAGTAAACAAAGATTTTTCGCGAAAAAAAATGAAACGGCAAAAATGGACCTCAAGGATGAAAAGAGAGAAATGTTTTATCGATCCCATGCTTAATGATCATCTGACGTTACTTCAGAAACACTTAGGAGTATATGTGAACAAAATACGGTCGATAATTTAATCATTTAAGTTCTGAATTTTACACTATTCTGTCAGGCAGAAAAGCCGTTTGACCATCTTGTGCTTTTTCATGTAATTAGTCCCTTCGCAGGAGCGTTTCAAATCGATTATCATTTGACAGAACAAGAAATTCAACGAATTCAGTCCTTATAAAATATCCTTCTTTTCCGGCAGCAAGATTTCTGTCACCATGTGGAGGAACGATTCCAACTGGTGTGGTATCAACCGAATTCAGGGTCCGATCCCAGCAGTTTGCTCGTGAAGAAGGAAATTGCTGACGTGGTTCACAAGCTGAAGGAGTCCAGCTTTTTTCAGTAGACAAACATCTAGTTAGGTCTACACCAACCTGCATAGTTGGTGGTGTTTCTTGCGTGGATGAAAAAAAGTCTGCGAGGAGAACGGAGAGGAAATGTCTGTCTCCTCTCCATTCCTCTCACGATTCATGTTTTCATTCCGCAAGAAAACCACCAGCTATGTGAGGTCTTTCCTTCCCTTATTTTTTTATTCCACCTTTGCTTTCTGTCTAGAGTGACAAGACAGTGACAACAAAAAATTCAAAAAATACTAAAAAAAAAACGAAAAAGAGAAAAATTGAAAAAAAAATGGAAAATGAGGTTTTGAGAAAAGGATTAACATCGCAAAAAGATTTATGCTTCGAAATGAAAAACAACTTACTATTATTTGAATATTCAGAGATGGAGGAAATTTATACAACTGCAAAAATATCGACTTAACCATTTTGAAACTTATGAATACTATTGATGCAATTTGAAGACTTCCAGATATCTTATATTGAAATAATGTGACGAAGTTTGAGAGGATAACATATCTCAAGAAAAAAAAAGTGAAAGAAGGACAAAACATTACCAAAGAAAAGTTAAGAAACCAAGTGCAACAAGAAACAAACCCAAGTGCAAAAATACCAATACTTACGACTTATGGCGGAACAAAAAACGAAAAACTTACAACTTATGGCGGAACTAAAAACAAATACTTACAACTTATGGCGGAACTAAAAACAAATACTTACAACTTATGGCGGAACAAAAAACAAATACAGAAAACTTTTATGGCGTGACAAATAAAATACAAAGAAATGATAAAGGAAACACAAGGACACTAAGATTCACAAAAGAAACAGGATTGACTTTACAAGTTGTGTTCTAAAGTTTAACAATAGAACTTTAAACTGAATAAAGGGATTGACGTACTTTCAAAAGAATGGTCTTGACTGGTGTTTATATATAAATACTTGTTTACCCTTCAACCTGTGCTGTCTAGAGAAGATTTGGGTGGCGATTTAAGTCTGTTGGTGGACACTAAAATAACTGCTTCAGACAAGCTTTGCCTATTTCTTCCAGGCATTCACAAGGAATCATTGCATCGATTTACTGATTTCCGTTGGCTTTGAGTCATCCTGGTTGGGTTTTTATTGTTTTTGAAAAAATGATTCCAGGAAAAAAAAAACAAAAAAAAGGATTCCTGGATTTTCCAGGAGTAAGTCGAAAGAGAATTTTCAAGTAGGTTTTCCTGGTCTCCTAGTTTCCATGAGCAACGCAAACCCTCTCTAAATAATGAGCAGAAATTAGAGCAAAAGAGGTAAGGTTATTCAACGACGGTTGTTTAGAAATAAGCAGTCTTTTTTAGGAGATCGAACGTTCTGGTAGTTGCATAGTGCCCAACCGACCCTACCATGCAGCGGTTTAGAACGCACATACTGCTATACGGGTCTATGAGGTCTCTGTATTGATTATGACAATCACGATTTCAAAACTTCACAAACTGTATTTCACTAAACTTTACATGTTAAGATATTGGCTGCATTTCTCAAGATTGTACGCTGACCCGTTAACCAGTTCTTCATATTCCTTTAATAAGGATGAAATACTTAATGGTGAAGCTTCTATGCGACTAGCTTCTTGGCTCTCTCCGTTCTGCACAAGTTCATTAAGTAAACTCGTTCGTTACTCGTTCAATAAATCAGTAGGGAAATCATCACACTTCCTCAAACTAAATAAGATGAATGAAAAGAGTGAAGCCTGAGACTTAATATCCCTTTTCTGGAAAGCCAAGTTATATCACTTTCACAATGTTAGCCGTGATTAACATTTCATACACTGCTCCTACATTTTAAATCATCACTATATACGTTATAAAGGACTGAGCACAGTTTTAGAAGCACCTAACATTTTTCGGATTGCACATTCGCTGCTGGTCGTCTTTATCAATTCAACATCTACATTATTCGTTAAATTTGGCGAGGATTGCACCATGCAAAAACAGTGCCTGCTTTCACTTAATGACTGAAACATGGTTCGGTCAAACTTGATGTGCGCTTAAGCCGTACGCCGTACGTTGATTTCAAAACTTAATATTTAGTTCTTGCCGTCTTCGCGTGATTCACGATGAGTTTTTTGCTTTCGCGTTTTATTTCTGCACGTGCAGTATATCGATTTTCGTGGTCAAAGTCAGATGTCAGATATTGTTTGCTCCAGCGTGTGTCTGTACGGCTTGTTTGACCCGATCGTACCATGGCTTCATTGTTGTGTGCGTCATAAGATCTCGAAATGCATCGAGTCCTTCCAAGCCACTCAATACGCCATACACTGCCTAAAAAGAACAAAACAGAAGGCCGTTTATAAGTATTGACTGAGTGAGAAGAAAGATGGACGTGGGCAGATGACCGAGCAAGATACAGTATCTAAAGTTAATTAATACTAAATCTTTTACCAAGTCAGCGAGATTTGGTGCACTGCCTCCCATGAACTTCCTCTTGCCTACAGCCTTCATCCATTTTTCTGCTTCCTCATACATAGCTTCACGGACATTATTTTTGATATTGTACCTAAAGAGAGAAACAAGTCATTGGCTAAGAATTAAAGACCAATGAAGTCAGATAGCCCACTAACACAAAACAATACCACATAAAATTCATTTGCGGCTACATGCATGCGTTCTATAGGGCATAACCTTACAGCTGTTTCAGATTGCCTTCTACAATGCATTTCCGAGCCTGCATAAACATGTCTCCCATTGAGTGCTAAATTCTTTCAAAATTAAGAAATGCCTACAGTTTAACCTCAAAACTTCAGCTGATAATGAAATTGACAAAGATCCCCTTTTTGTCTAAAGTTCATTGTTGTGTGATTTGGAATTTCTGACTTGCATGGAAAAAAAAATCATCTGTTTTATTATAATAGGTTGAAGGAAAGCTATAAGATAACGCAAAAAAAGCGTACTTGTTCTTCACATGTTTTCCAACAAAGTACATGACAACTGGCCCAGCAAGGTAAGTTGTGTATTTCTCAACAGTGCCAAAGTTGCTTTGCTTGGTAAAGTACTCAAAAGCTTGCATAGCTTCTGATGCTGTGCGGTAGATATTCGGTGACAGTGTGTGAACAAAAGTATTGTCAACCCATTTCCGCCATTTTCTCTCTTCCCTACACACAAAAAAAGCAATATTGTCATCAGTAAGTCCCAATAAGCGATTAGTTATTTGCGGCTAGCCTGCAATATAGGCGTATTCTGGTGAGCGAGTGCATTTTGATCAAGCAAGCACCATCCTGGAAGAGGCTTGGGAAGAGGCGAAAAAGCATTCTAGGTAGTATGAGTACAAATCTACTGGATCACGAGCTAATACCGACAACTTGTGAACACACAGAAAACACCTGCACTGCAGGCTATGTGGTGGCCTGCTAATTTGCACATTTGATTCTGGATAAAGTGTTCCACGCTTCAATACTACCCAGATTCATTGTGTGTGTTCTAGGGAAGACACCTAACACTCAAAGTGTCTCTCTTCACCCAGATGCATACAGCTCTGCAGTGAGTACCTGTTAGGATCTCACAGAACATGAGAAAAAAAAAAAATTGCCAGATGGTGTATGTGGACAAGCATCTTATACAGGAAAAGAGAGTGGGAAGCAACACTCCTCGAAGTCAATCAATGCTTAAGACATTTTTCTCCTTCATGAGGGCCACTTTTTCCTGAGCACAAACTTTAACCTCATCCTCTATTAGATCAGAAGAATGAAAAAGGCTTCCACCTTATGAAGGTAAAATAAGTTGAGTGAGACAAAAATATTCATCCATGTAACCTACACCAACTGGGCAAAAGAAAAAAGAAAACACCCATGTATGCACTGTAGGGGAGACTTTGATGTCTGCCTCGGAATCCAACATCTTTCTAGTTTACAGAAACTGGTTTGCTTACTTTAATTGCAATAGACTGTTCCCAGCCCTCTATTTTCTCGCATTTTTATTTGATCTTTGAACGCCCAGATAGGATCGTGAGAGAACTGGATGCCAGCGCAAAACGGAAGACTTGACTGGGTGGGGGGTGGGGATCGAGAAAAATATTTTCTCTATTTCTTCTTGCTCCCTTTGCTCACAAACCCCACCCCCCACCCCTGCATGCTTCACGCTTGCTTCGCTCCCATTTTGTTTTGCGTGCACTAAATGGAGAGGCTGTGAACAGTCTATTATTGCAATGTCTGCAATGTTTCCTCTATTTGACTGTGGCAGAAAGATTTTTTTGTAGATATATTGAAGTCTATTTTACAAAGAGTTAAGGTGATTCCTTAGTATTGCATTGCGCATCCCTACTGCGCACGATTTTCACATCTTTAGCTCACGCACATGAACGTGTTCGTGTACAAAACAATAATAATAATAATAATAATATTTATACAGAGGGCGATCTCACATAAAGTGATTTTCAGAACGGCCCTGTGGAAATATTATAAAACCGTAAAAGCTATACAAAACAATGCTACTCAAATGTGAAAGATATGATATAAATAAAATGTGTTCAGTTTGAACAACATTCAGTTTGAACAATATTTGTTTTTCCAAACCTGAATGATAGATAGTTAAAACAAAATGTAAGAGATTTCCCTCAAACTAAGCTCGATAGTGAAATAAATGCTCCTTTTCTCTTAAACAAGCACAGTGACCCCCACTTTTTATTTCATAATTTCAATGAGAACAATATCCTCAATAACTGAGAAAAAAATTAGCAGAAATCTATGGCTACTTTTTCGGCAAATGAAATAAATACTACAGAGGGAGACATAACAGGCCCAACAGCGCATGTCCAAATTATGTTTCCTTTAAAGGATAAAAAATGCAGGGTAATTGAAGACATTTTTTCTGGGACATGGCTGAATAAACAATCAAAGAAAGTTAAACTCTGTGTGATATAACACGCTGCATTGAAAAATAATCGAGCTTATTTGTTGCGTACGGACCAAAAGTCACCTAAATAACCGTATTTGTCAGCATTGTGGCGTGAAAACAAGCCCAGTGATCCCCTCTTTTTACCAGGTTGTTAATATCTCCTTGTGCTGTAACAACAGCATACCAAGTTTCATCGGAAATCTATGGCAGGTTGCTTTACTAGGGAATCACCTTAACTACTAAGACAAACTGTAAAATTATTATAATTTCAATTTTATTTAATAATAACATGTTCGTGAACCTACTTTCCTTTCTCCATGGATGGCTTGTCCAGGGATTCTCTGTACATGATGAAATACTGGTTGGCATATTCTGTCTTTTCCTTTCCATCAGATCCTTGCATGGTCATTTCAGGGTAGTAGTTTAAGATCTGTTCCAAGGAATCTCGTCCCAGCATCAAAGAGCGAAGAGCACTAATGATAACTGATGAGTCATTGATCTGTGGGGAATATTATTATTACAAGAAAGTTCAGCTTAAATGACAAAACTGGCAGCTCTTCAAGTTAATACATGTATAATACAAATATTCATATGAAGAGTGCCCCCAGGGGGAGGGGGGGTAACTCCCATATATTGGCAATATAGTTATGTGCCCTGGGATAGGGTATGGTTTTAGAGGTTCCTGATACTTAAATATATCATTTTTGCCCCTAGGTTGCCCCTGTTGGCATCATGTTCCCGGTGTGATCCTTAGACAGGGTACCTAAATAGACCAATTTCGATATATTAAAATTCAGCCTGACACAATAGACCTCAGCACGAGTCTCTGGGGAATAAACCCCACAAACTCTGTAGTTATTCCCCAGAGTCTCGTACTGGGGTCTATTTTTTTAGGCTGAATTTTAATATATCAAAATTGGTCTATTGTATCAACTAAAATCCCAGTGCGTAAATGCCCAGCTAAATGGAAAACAAATTCTATGCCTGATACTTAACTTACACCACTGAAATGAAATAAAGTTGACCCACTTACACCATTCTTAGCAGAGTGTCATTTTTCGGAATTGTAGCTTAAATAGGGTATCAATTTAGGTTTGCTTCACCCCTTAATAGGGCCAGGTTAAAACCCTTTGCAGCACACACCTATCCAAAATTTAAGGGAGTACCCCCTTCCCTCCTCCAAGGAAGAGTTCCTAGTTTTGTCATTTTTTTTATATGTTATGGATTTTTGCACATTATGCAGTGTGGACCTCTACGTCCGTTTGCTAAACTGAATCAAATTGCTTTCTGCTAGTTTGTTTGTTGCTTTGTTTTTTGGGGGGAGTAATTATTTCAAGGTCACTCATAATTTTTTGCATATTTTCATTTCCAATGTGTCTTACTCTCCAAGAAGAGGTGGTCAAATCTGCCCCTTAGAAACTGTAGTGGTTGATCTGATCAAGGGGCGAGTAGAAGGGAAAGAGTGCGCAGTGCACTTACAAGGAAGGGCGCATGTTCACTTTGACCTCCCCCTCCTTCCCCATCATCATGCATACTTTATTGTGATGCTTTTCAGGAAGTGCACTCCCTTTTTTAATGACTCCATTTAGCTTTACCCCCTCACATCCCCCAGTCCCACCTCCTGGCCAACAAGAAGTAATCCAGAGGGTGTCCGTACACTTTCATCAATGCCAGATTACTTAGGAGTCCCCTGGGTGCACACCAAATCTTCCAGTCTTTCTTATGGGTCACTTTATCCCCCTGGTATGAAGGAAAGTGATTGAAGTACATTTTTCACACTTATCTCGCCTTATCTGTGGCATTTTCGGGGATGAATTCGGAACATTTGACACAATTTTGTGGTCGAAATGGCGGAGCTCTACATTTAACGTTTTCTTTATTAGGGTCCAAAAAGTAAAATCCTCAGCACATTATACAAGAAGTTGACTACAGTGTATCCCCCAGCTGAATGTCTTACCTGCTTGTCATCTGCGATAACGATCGGGACTTTCTTGTACTTGGAAAAGCTGATTTCTCCTTTCCACAAAGGGCTCACCTCCACTTTGTTATACTTGATGCCATGATAATCAAGAAACGCTCGCACTTTACCGCAAAAAGGACAGTTCTGGTATTGATATAAAGTAACTGTTAATTCTGAAATTCCTTTCTTGGGAACCAGTTCTAAGCCGGTCTCAGAATCTGTGATCGGCCTAGCTTTTACAGCAGTGGAAAACAACATGCGGTACGACACAACCGCAGAAAGGCTGACTCCACAACTCGCAGCCAGAATAACCGCGAATCGACGACTTGTTCCAAAGGCAGCTGACGCATAGCTACTTGAGCTGACTAGGCATCTCTGCATATAAATGCTCCCTCTGTTTAAGATCGATTTACTCATTGCTGAGTACATACATGTCCCAAGACGACACGCATCTCTGGCCGCCATATTTATTTTCCTTATGCAATACCTTGTTCCCGGGACTTTTCGACCGCAGAAATAGAAATGTCCGTCATGTAAAATACCATGAACTGTGCTAGATCACAATGTAGTCGACGCCCACTGCAGAAATTTCAGTAATCCTTGTTACTTCCAGTTGGGCTGAATCCCAAGATTTCCTGCGATAATTTATGCCTGATCGCAGCACAGGTCAAGTAGTGTTCTTACAATGTCATGGCTCAACAGAACGTTAAAGTCATTTCTTACCAGCTTTATTTCCTAACAAAATCTCACTGAATTTTGTCATTCATTTATTCATCCTCTTTGCTCCGGTGAGTAGAGCATGAAGGATCCGGATAAAGATTAATCCGAGAACCTGCATTGTGACTGATATATAGACAACAGATGCAAGGAAAATATGACATATTTTTTCAGATGTCTAATATTAAGACATCACATCTGTTGTCTATATATTAGTCACAATGCAGATACTCGGATTAGCCTTTATCCTAAGTTATGTACTGAAATTATCTGCGGTTAATGTCGAGGAAAAGGTCGTTGTTATTCATCGTGGTAGATGGATCAAAGAACACGACAGGGATATACCTTTTTTTAAAACAGCCTCAGGACAAAGAACATTTTATTACAGAACTATTGGACTTTGGAACAATTTAGACCCCTTTTTAAAATCAAGCTGTTCAGTTCAGGTTTTTAAACGTATCTTAAAGTGCCTATGAAGTAAAAAATAATTGCTGCTTATTTGAAAGGCTTTTCAAAGTAAAGAAGAATGGCGTTTCCCTTTTTGGAATATCTGTTTTCGTTCTAGAGATATTTACGTTTTTGTATTATGCAAATGAGGAAAGTGATGACGTCATAGGTGGTTCCACTGGAACAGTAAAACACTGAATCAAGAATATCTCTAGAAATATTGGAGCAGTGTTCTTCAAACTTGGCACCACAAATGTGCATCACGAAAGAAACAGAATGACACCTTCTGTGTTGTTGCCATGGCAACACTTTAGGCTCCAGTCTCTTTCTGTGAAAAACCAAATATGCCAATTTGCAACCCTTCAAAAAGGGACAGAGGGTCTTGCTCGGAACACATGTGATTCTCATATTGTCTTGACTCTCCCCATTAGATTGTTGGGAGTGGATGATCCTTGTTTAAGATAAAATCTGGTAATGTTAGTTATAATTAAAACAGGATCAGCAGGATAACTGTTGTCATGGTGACGGCACGACAGGTGTCATTTCGTTTCTTTTGTGATTTACATTTCTGGTGCCAAGTTTAAAGAACACTGCTTTAATATTTCTAGAGATATTCTTGATTGAGTGTTGAACTGTTTTAGTGGAACCACCTATGATGTCATCACTTATAATACAAAAACGTGAATACCTCTGAAACGAAAAAAGATATTCCAAAAAGGAAAATACCATTCTTCTTTACGTTGAAAAGCCTTTCAAATCAGCAGCAATTATTTTTTACTTCATAGGCACTTTAAAGAATAAGCTTTTAGACAATTTTGTAAATAGTCCCTAAACTTCATTTATTTTTAGTATTTTTCGCGACTACAAAGTTTAGATAATGTTGTAAATGTTTCTTAAATTTGATTAATTTTGATTGTGTAGTTATTAGTAACTTTGTAATTTAAGTAATTGTTCCTGAAAAGCCCCATTGGGGAGGTAACAATAAAGTATGTATGTATGATATACGACTCGCCCGTACCCAGACTTCCGCCGTTTCTGAACACACCCACGAGACCGGCCACTATCCTATCTGGAATGAGGTCAAGTTTATTAATCGAGATCCTCATTGGTACACACGTAGAGTCAAGGAAGCTATTCACATAACACTTCACCCTAATAACATCAACAGGGATAGTGGAATTGAAATTCCTGAAGCATGGATGTCCACGATAAAAAAAACAAAACAAAACAAAACAAAAAAAACCACAACAGGAGAACGGTACAACATCGGACCACTGAGGGAACAGCTACTCGTCGGCACAATGGAACAATAGGAGATCGAAATGCACCACCAACAGCCGACCTTTGTGATATAAATGATACCGTGCAATCAGTCGACCTTATCGCCTGAAGACTAGCAGTAAGCAGTGGAAACGTTGCGATCTACATCTCAAGTGACTACGTCGTGAGACAAACGATAATACACTTATTATATCTGCGGTTAATCGGGTTTTAGTGGAGCACAAGGTTGTCTAGTAACATCTTTCATCCCTCACGGTCTTTCGCTCGCTGTTCCACCTCGTTTCGACTGGTCTTGCTCAGGTCTTTATGCTTAGTTTCAACAGCTCTCCTACTGTCGCGCCTTATTAACAATAATTATTTTATATCGCTTATAAACTTCCCTGGATTTACCCTACCCACAGTTAAAATTCAACGCGGCGCACAGCGCCTCATTGGCTATAATTACAGAACATAATCATCTCATGTCCAACACGCGCAAGAGGAATAATCGTTTTATTAAAAACACCCCAAAATTTAGAAAATAAAAAATAAAAAATAAAAAAAAATAAAAAAATAAAAATGCCCCCAAAGATCACGTGTACGCTTGCCATATTTGTAGAGCATGGTATAATGGCTCATGTACCATGAGGGCTAAGTCAATGAAAACGTTTGAAATGCATTATTCAATGATCCAGTTATTAATAACATTGTGTATAACCATATCAACTAGGGTATCTAAAAGACAGTAATGCTGCGGCACATTCTGTTGATGGTGACATATTTTACGCAGTGATTCATCTACCTGCAAGTTCCAAGATCTACATTAACCTTTCTTTCTTAATGTAGCGTCAAATCGTGGGGAATTTGTCCTTGTATGCACGATGCATCAATGGCGAGGTGTGACAAGGGATCGTGACAAAAAAGCACATGGTGATCTGAACTATGTTTGGACATAAAACGACACGCATTACTGAACCTCCCCTTTTCCAGATTGCGAAAATCGAAAGATGTAGAAATTGTAGGAGCAGAAATCTAACTTATAAATTCTGTATTGGTACGCATTAAATGCCTCTAGAACTGACTATGCCTCTAGGACTGACTGTGTCGAGGACGCGTTCATCGCGATGCGTGAGAATGCGAAAGTTTTAGCTTACATGATTCATGCTTGGATGAAAAGAAATAAATCGCAGCGTATATGAAATTAGCGTGTTCTACGGTTTTTGCTTGTTGTAATTATTCTACAAGCCTTAGTAACGACGATTCCTCTTCATTTAAGAATTCTACCACGGAGGCGAGACGACTGCTAAGACCATGAAATGACATGCTAAGTTTAAAATGAAGATGTCACAATTAATCATCCAAATTTACAAACTTTCACAAGAGCAAGACTTGTGAAAGTCAAGCACGATCTCCACACCGTTTTTACAGGTAAATCAGAGCAAAACATAACTGCTATTAAACCTTTCACACTGGAATCCGCGTGAAAAGACGGTGTGACATCCTCGGGTTGTTCGTGGCGCAATGCACTCTGGTAAAAAGTGGCGCAGTGCACTCTGGTTAAATGCAATGCATTCTGGTAAAAAGTGATGAATTCGAGAATTGGTATCCCCTTTCATCTATTCTTCTTAAATCCTGATTATGTTGCTGCTCGCTCGCTACGCTCGCTCCGCAGCAATAATTTCTTGATGTTACAAGCAACTCAAACAGGACCACAAAGTTTAGCCATTCTTTCAAAAGTTGTTTTATTTTTCCTAAACTTTATAAATTATTACACAAGTACCGTGACATTGAACAAAAGTTCCAAGTAAATCTGGTTGTCTCTAAATTGACTTGCAAAAAGACCTAAATAAATAAAATCTAAGAGCAAAACAAGAGCGTACTGTGTTCTTTAAACTACTTTAAATTCAAACCCAACGTTGTCTGGTTCTGTTTGCTAGTTGAAGAAGTTTAGCAGTTTGTATCTTCAGGATCTATGTGGTCCTTGAGGTCAAGTGGTGTAGATAATTTAGAGACAAAAATTAAAACTGAGAAAAAATAGTTTCTACATGTAGCTCTAGCTAAGATTAAAAACAATCAATGCATGTTACAAAAAAACAAATAAATAAAATAATATTTCAAAGTTGTAAATTAGTAGCACTTGATTTTCTAATATTTGTATTTTTGGAATTCAAGTTATGTGCCAGGATGTACATTAGTCTAATGAAGGTAGCATCACATGTTAACTACTTTTATTCAGTTCACATTACGTTATTTGAGAGTGAGAGTTCTTTCAAAACTGCACGGTATCAATTTGAACCTAACCACAAAACTGTTTGCAAAGAGGATTCTCCAAAACCAAACAAAAAACCAGAGACTTTTAAGGGTCTATGGAAAGCACACTAGTACAAATAGAAAACAAACAGCAACCATAAAGCACCGTTGGAATCAAACTACTGGAGTCTGTACCTTCTACAGACTCTGGTCATGGCCAGACCTTTCTGGGTTGATTGGTCTGCAAGTCAGACATGGCCAGCTTTAAAATTCATTAACAAGCATTTCATGCAGATGAAAGAGCTACTAAAGACCTAAACGACAAGAATTCTTCACAAACAACTTTTCATCAAAACCATTGTCAACAACATCACACCATGCAACCCACAGCATTGCCAGTATGGCAAATCAGATAATTGTGGTAGGAAAGACACTACTTGTACAGAAGACTTCAGTGAGAAATTAAAGAGGGTTTACTCTTGGCTTTTTTTTAACTTATTACATACAGCCGCCAAACCATTACATTTGAGGATATACCATACCTACAACTTAATGCCAGACCAAAAGGTGACACAGTTTGAAGCCCAGCCAATTTTGGATCAAAAAAAAAAAAAAAAACTTAAGTGATCAATAGAGATATACTAAAGAGGTGTAATAGAGCATTATAACAGTCTTTTCATATGACATTCTGTGTAAATACAGGAGACTGAACACTATTGAGACTGACACTGTACTCCTGATCGCGGATGACCAAAGTCCTCATCATCATCATAAGCATTGCGCTAAAATGACAAACAAAAACACAAACAAACAAACACAAAACAGTTAAATCCTAACAATCATGTAACCCCCTCCTGCACCCCCAAAAAATATTTTTCAGAAGCTTGTTTTGGGTTTCATATGTACTAATATTGACTAGGAAGCACATACATAGCTGTAGCATAACCAGTTGAGACAGAATATATTTTGTGGACAAAAAGTTGATGAACCTTTGGCTTAAAGTAGAAGAACGTTCCCAGATTTAATGCTTCCCACTTAAGGTTAGACTATATTCACTACTAGGTGTTTGGTGCAGGGTAAACAGTAAATTGTTAAGGAAGAGTTATAAGGCATCTGATTGCAGGTTATGTGTAAACCAGATACACATGTTTGCGTGATGAATCAACCACTCTCTAAATATGGGAGGCAGGCAATGCAAATGTTTCTGCCCTTTAAGTGAGCTATGAAAATTTTAACAACATTTGATAATTACTTGTCTCAAAGAGCTTTGTTCCAGAAAGCGAACTAAATGTAAATGTACTAGCATTATAACTAAACCAGCTTCTGTTTTAATCTACAACACTGCCTGTTTCTACACTGTACATGCACCTACAATCTTAAATGCAGAAAGATCCAAATGCGATTCAGTTCTTACCATGTGTTGCCTGCGACTCCTTTCTTGTTCATCGCGGTCAATTTTTACAAGGTCCACTTCTTCACCTTCTTCAGGAAGGATGACTTCTTCTCTGGGAGGCAGCAGCTGCTCCAGTTGAGGAATATTAGATGGTGAAATGAAGCTATCTGGAGGAAAGTTGATCTGGTACACATAAAAACCATTAAATGTTATTAGTTGATCAAAACCAAAAGACTCATGCTCTGATTGACAGCTGGTCACATAATCAAATTGTACTAATTACCAGATTTTTGTTTCCATACAATCCTTTCAAAATACTGTACAGCTACATGTAAGCTTTGACCCTTACAGAACACAGCGTACAGTGTATGCCATTGCATTGAAGCCAGAGCATTACGAATCTGCCACTTAGGTTAACTATAACTTTTGTTTCAAGCTATTCAAAGGGTCAATGAGCACAAACCCCTTGATAAACCCCTACCTAGTCAGTGGATTATATTGTATGCTGTTGGTTTGGTTAATCCGTAACACAGGTACATGTAGGTAGATTATTTTTTAGAGAAGGGCCTGGCACCAGCAGAGGAGCACAACCATTGGAAGCCATGACTCTCAATCTAAAATCATCTCACCATCAAAAAGACGCAGCAAAAAGATTGACTGCCATAAATGATATGCATGAAATGGGACTTTTAATTTGTAATGGAACTTTTGACTTGATCTGGGCATATTGTTTTGCCAAAAGAACCGAATTCTCACTGTCTTGTAATTGCCTTCTTACAGAAACAAGATACAATAACTGTGTACATGTAGCTTTAGCAATAAAAAACGTGAACATTCCTAAACATTCCTTGCAATCTACATGACTTTTATATATCAGTTACTGTTATACTGTTTTCATAATGCCTTCTAGGTAAAATTTATGATATACATATGTTCTCATGCTTACCGAGAATGTTATGATGAGTTGTCCTTTCTCGTAAGGATTTTTGTATCTAGGCATTCCTTCTTCTCTCACACATTTCATTTCACCTGCAGATAATAATAATACCTGTATATTAGCATGATTAAGGGACATTCCTGTAACTTGGTGATAAATAATTTTCTCAAGGCATAATAGAAGAAACTTACCAGGTCTAATGATTTCTCCAGGGTGAGATGTAATGACCAGTTGCCTTTTGTCTAACATTTCAATCGTTTTTTGGAAACCACAAAGCGCTTCTGTCAGTTCAATTTCCTGCAAAGGGGAAAAAGTGATCATTGTAATGTGTTGTTCCAGAAAATATCCATACCCCTCCCACAGAAGGTTTTTTAGCTTGAACTCCCTCCCCCACCCCTCTGGAAATTCCATTTTAGTGCCATACTTTCCTTTAAAAAATTGGGCTTTTGAAATCCCCCTCCCCTTTGGAATTTCCGTTAACCTTGCTTGAGGTGGGTATGGATATTTTCTGGAACTACACATCAATGATGACCTGTCAGGTGCAACATAATTTGACACCAGTAATTCTATCTGTAAACTGTGATAACTCTTCTTAAATACATCAAATGACTGTCCTGTCTAATTTCCAGTTGATACATGAACTGACTGGACTGACACCCATGGACTGACACTAAGCCATTGTGGCAGCCATACGCACCAATTAAACATGTACTACACTTCCACATTTGAACCCTTTTCCTAAGTGTACATTTTTTCTGGCCCAAAGGATGCCCACTTATGGGAGGTCTGACTGAAACACATGTACTTACATGTACATCTGTATGTAAAAGTTTCAGTCAGGGCAACTGAAATTCCACAATGCAAAACCACAATCATCGATGAAAAGGGAAGAAGGTAAAGTGAAGAGAAAATCTTTATCATTGAATAAATTAGTTTCTTGATTATGCACCAGGTGTCAAAGGTGGAGTACAGTAGTAAATCTGCCCCCCCCCCCCCCACCCACCCACTAAGCATTGCCTGTATTCAAGATATACCCTCACTTAACCCTTTACCTCCTAAGGCAAATGGCAGTTTTTCCCAAATCGGCAAATAAAGACACTCTACCTGTGTACAATATGCCATTTGAAAGCCACTAATCAGCTTATTTAAGAATTGACATCAGCAGCTATGAAGGAGGTAGACATTTTTGAGAGAAATTGCTTTAAAATGGGAAAATGAACGACTTCAAAAATGTATCAATCTTCTACTATATTAGGTATACCCCTATACTATAGCTTATTTAGCAGCTCTTAGTGCATAGCTTGATATGAAACAAGTCTTGCATTCCATTTGCATCCTGAAGAAGGAACTAAAAACTTCTGAGGGTGGTCAACCATGTCTTGAATGGGAGGGGATCAAAATTTTATGACTTCAATGAGCAGATCTTTTCAAGACAATTTTCATGGCAAAAATTCATAGAAATCTATCAAATATTCACAAAGTTATGACCTTGTGTGCCAATTTGCACTCTTAGGGGGTAAAGGGTTAAAAATAAGCAAAACAATTAAAAAGGCTGTCATACATTATAATGATTATACATTATAGATGTAATGATTACAGTGTATATATAATACATTATAATGAATAAAATCTCTTTCTTAACAAACTGATGGCATTTACCAGACTGAGTGAAAATAATGCGGGTGCACCAAGCCACATTTGAAATCAATGTAGGGGACGATCAATCAAGAAAATACAGTACAATAAATGTAACATCAGAACTAATTATTTACGTACCATAGTTGTGTGCAAATCTAAATCACTTCGCCTGTAGACTGGGTGTTGCTTTTCATCAAGGATGATAATGATATCACCTGGCTCAATACCAGGTTCTTGGTCTCCTTCACTAGTAAATGTGATCTTCTGGCCATCTTTCATACCTTTATCAATGTAAACTTCCAGGATTTTACGTTCTTTGACTGTTTTCCTTCCCTGGCAGGTCTTACAGCGATCCTTTTCTAAAACAAACAAACAAAAAATATGTTGATGAAAGCAGTACAGTACATGTACCTCCAAGAAGGTTAGATCCTCAAGTTTCCAAGGCATTTTTCTACTCACTGAGAATCTGAGGGGCTCGTGAGACTGGGGAGGTGAGAATGGACCCCTGTTTGCTCATAAAAAGGGGTCACCCAGAGGGTCGGGTGTTTTATTCTGAAGAAAGGGGGATCTAGAGCCCTTGTGGTCATATAATATGTTTGAGGATAAGGTGGGTACCTAGACCTTGGGCACCCTTTAAAGATCCACCATTGTTCGATACTCAGAAGTTACAGTGTATGTAATTACTATGTAGTCCTCAACATGTTTCTCTTACAACATGAAGATTTCAGGAACACAACTCTGAGGCACATGATCTTCACTCTTAATTGAGTTGCACTCGTATTGTCTCCAAGTTGCCTTCACACAAGAAGTCATGGTGGCTGGAAATACCTGATATTCTTTCTCCATTGCCACCACAATCTCTGCATTGCGTTTGAATTTGTTGCACCATCCCTGGAGCAATTTGATTGATCCTGATATACATCCCACTGCCATGACATGTATTGCAAGTTACCACTGAGTCCTGCAAACAGCAAACAGTCAACTTCAGATACCATCCAAGAATGAATTGTATTCCGAGCTACATGTATCATGAAGGGAAGCAGCCAAAATTGTCTGTATTCATGCATTTTGAGCCATTTCATTGTTGCATGCACCATGCATTCACATGAAAAATACACACAACTTGGCTGTATCATCTTGGATTAAAAAACAGAACTTACACTGTACGAAACTGAATGTTTTGCCAAGTGTGGGTGATGTTTAGTACACCATCATGATACTTTTGGGTAAAAATTCAGCTTGGTTTCTTCTTAGAGTTGTTTATTTCAGTTACCTGTTGACCATAAAAGCTCAATTCTATTTCATTTTTATAATTTGCTGGAGAGCCATGTCAGTATGCACAGTACACAATGTAAGATGCAATGGTAAACAGGGTCCAAAATTAACTTTTTTAGGCAGGCACCAACTGGCGACTGAAATTTTTCTTTCAGTTGCCATATGGAAAAATGTAGTTGGCAAAAAGCATCAGCAAAGTTTTTTCCTTTGCAGTGAAACACAAACCAAAATTTTTGGTTGCCACGGGCTTGCCGGCAAAACATTTGCAATCGATGTAATCAGGAATCAAACCAGTGCTGAAATCATTTTTTGACCACTTTGACAGATCTACATTTTCACCTTTTGATGCCCAAAGAATATCTAAATCCTCAACTAATTTCATCGGGGATGTTCAGTCTCCACTTTGAAATAAATTATGGAAAGAGTTCAGAACATCTTTGGACACCACATTGTAATATTACGAAGGACACAAACGGAGTGAAAACGAAATACACTTTACTCGAACCCGACACGATTACAACTAAACTTCAAGCTATAACAGAATACTAAATAAACTAAAGCACTGCGGGAACAGGTCCCTAGAGGCACGTGCTAATGCATATTATAACACACATCACGTGAATAAATAAAGAACACATGTGGCCTCTAGCGCCCGCAATACATGTATGTATGTTCTGGGAAACCGCTGAAAAAACATGGTGGCGAGCTTCGCACTGATGGTAGCTGTGAAACATTGTAGTAGATTTATAATAACAGGAAAGTCAGTTTTATACTTCAAAATTAGCGGAAAGGTAAAAAGTAAGTGACTAATTGGTTGTCAGCTTTGAATTTTATTTTGATTGATTTGGTTGAAAATCAAAGTTATTGTTTGTATAATTATCGTGGCGTGAACTAGTTAATCGCCCGCTGGCGACCAGTTGTGAAATTCTGGTCACCAGTGCAAAATTTTTAGTTGCATTGATGACCAGGAAAGCGCAATTTTGGACCCTGGTAAAGTGCCTAAATCATATGATTATAATAATTTGTTTCAGCTCCATCAACTAACAGTTAATGTGACAAGCTTTGCAGATTTCATTGTTCAGCAAAACAAAATATTTTTTTTGTTTCTTGTGCAACAAAAGATCTCCAAAAGATGCCACAGGAAAACTGAGGTTTTTCAACATTATTTCTTTTAACATTATTTCCATTAAACTGAAAACCACATGCAAAAATTCAGGCACTTTTGTGGAAAAAAATTCACACAAAAGCATCACTTAGAATCATCATAACCAACTTACAGCTGTAATACAGCGTACACACCTTCTTCCCTCCTCGTCCTTCGCATTTAGAACAAACAACATTTTTTTGCAAGGCCAGCTGCCTTGTTGTACCATTGTACATGTCCTCCAGAGAAACCTAACAAATGAAATAAAGCATTATACATGATGAATAAATCTCACTGACTTATTCACATCTGTATATACTGAAGCAAATAACAGAGGTGTTGCAAGTTTATTGTTAAAGTCAAAGTTGCCCTCACTGAGCTAAGTACTGTAAATTGTATCAGGTTCTGTAATGGTACCAGTTGTGACATGGTCAAAATGTCCTGACAAACAGCACTTTTGCCACAAACAGTCAGTTGTTTGTGATACTCGCTGGATGTTTTCAATAACTCAAAATTACTGGGTCCATCTGGTTCCCCTCTTTATTCCTGTTATATAATCCACTCGAACATGTCCTTACAGTAATAACAAAACAATTTACAGGATTATTTTCAACTACCCCAGGGCTGGAAATAACAGTCAGTCATCGGACATTGTCCGACCAAATTTTGAATATGTCACATTTTGATCAGACATGATGTCCGAGCATTTAACCAACACCTATTGTCCATCCATAAAATTTGGTTATATAAATTGTTAAAAAGGCTTGAAGTTGCGACCGGTACGGTCGCCAATGCGGCTAAAATTTCATCTTTGGCGACCAAAAATTCTGGTTTAGTCGACAACCGAAAATATGTCTGCGTTCACAGGCTACCATAAATGGCGACTACGTTTCTCTGTGTTGATAATAACGGTTATTTTCTCAGTCATTATGTCCTTCCAGAAATACATAGTGAAAGATCTTTGCTTCTGTATCATTCAACATAAGAAAAGAAAGCAATGTATCCTTTTGCTTTGCTGTAAAGGATTCCCTCACATCGGAAAACTTGCAAATGGCTGATCGTGTTTGAAATCGCCCTATAATGCATTGCAAACCTTTGAGCATTGAGTTAGTCATGTATGCATACCGATTGTGTCTTTTGTAATGCATACACAAAATTAGCGGCCAAAAAAGTCTTGGAAATTTTTTCTTTACAGATGTTATGCATTGAGTTCTTTTCTGAATAAAATTCCACTTGATTTTTATCACTTACTCACCAAATGGCTACTCAAGCATTATTTTAAATTTTGGGCCCTTGACTTTGCACTGACTGTCTGAGCCATATCCAGGAGCCCATTATGGGCTTCTGCCATATCATAAAGCAGAAGTGTTCATCTTTCCTGTACTTACCAAATATAGTACTTTTCAGAAATCGCCCTATTATCCATTACGTGCATTGCGATATGCTGTTAGCCCTTCATGTATGTACCCTAGAATCAACTTTGGTCAGGAGCCCATCATTAGGAGCCTGCAACTCCCATACTAAGCCTATGTCACAGGATTTTTACAGACCGGTCTATTTTCAGGCTTCTTTTCCCTCAAAAAAGGTCAGTTCCCATCTATATGGGCACGCATCAGTAAGGGGAGAAATGGAGGCCTCAGGTGGACATGGCAACCTAATCTTCCAGTAAAATTATAAAGTCCGTGCTTGTGATTGGTCACTGAGGTTCCGGCTGGGGGCTGAATTCTCGGTAAATTCAGACTAAAAATAGATCAGTCTGTGAAAACACCGGGACAGGAATAATTGAGGTAGTTGCACACTCCTGGTGATGGGCTTCTGCATAGAAAACTAGGTTTGCTTGAAGAACATATAATCAGGAGATAACCAGGAGAGATTGGTGCAGTCATCTAGTAGATAAAGTCATCTAGTTAATCATAAGTGATAAATAAATCAAATTTAAATACAGTTTTGAACGATTTGTATTGAAAATCTTTACAGTATGCTAATAAATTTTCTTATGCTAATTAATTGTGCTAATCAATTATGTAAATTAATGTCCGGTCAAACTGATATGATGTCCGACCAAAATGAAGATTTGAAAGGACACATGTCCTGTTAAAGAAGCAAAATTATTTCCAGCACTGCTACAGTACCCTTAGATGAATTTAATTACATGGTTTGTAAGCTCATTTCAAGTCTCAGATCTATTGGTTAGTACCCTTTCCAGTCAATGACCAGTACATACATGTAGCTATTTACTCTTCTAAATGAAGAGAGGCCCTGAGAGAATTAAGCCTTTCCCCATGAAAAACACAGCTCTAGTCTAATCTGTAGTGCCCACTGTAATCCAGGGTCCTAAGCATTAACCCCTAAACTATACCGACCACTCTGCAGAACTATAATGAATGGCTACATCATGCAGCTGTTTCCCAAAATAAACCTTGCTACTTAAGAATTCTCCCACAGAATGAAATGTCAGTGATTTGTTTTCTAAACTTTATCAACACTTAGAGAGTACATTTTAATAACAAGCAACACATGCACATTTTACAGACTCTGAAACCAAGCCCTAGGATTTCAAATTTCATCAGTAACACTTTTTTGGTTCTGTGTCTAGAGATCACGGAAAACAATCGGTGAGGGATACTTTTTGCATCAAAATTTTACACTTTATTTGGACACAAATAAAAGAAAATGAAAATAGCGTTGAGAATACAGAAGAAAATGAAATGAATACAAAGTATCTTAGCTAGTTAGTTTATAAATAATGCAAAATCCTCCGCATTGGTCTTGTTTAATTATTGTTAATTTTACAGAGAGAACTTTTGTACTCTTCTACTTCTGCTTTACGATGGATGCTGACCACGTAAACTCATTGCTGGAAAGAAAACCAATAATATTGTAGCTGGTTCAGCCTTTATCAGCCGTTTGTCCACCATCTTAAATCCGCTTCAGACTGCGTTGCACATACTGTGTGATGCACTTTGGGACAGATACAAGAATGCAGATGAATGAAGTGAAAAAACAAGGAGTGCTTTTCAAAGGAACTGCACACTCTATCAAACAAATTTTGACCTTCAAGGCTGACGATGTCCGTAGCAAATGGTTTTTCGGTTCTGTTATTTCTCAATAATGGTAACGACAGGGTACCGGAAACGATTGTTACTGTAAAATCCTAGGGCTCATAAAACTCATATAAATATGTAAATTAGAAGAGAACATGTACCTTGAGCTGGTGAATCATGTCCTTCCCTTTTCTTTCACCGTGACTACTTCTGTGTCGACCATGACCTGTTCCAAAGAACATGTCAAAAATATCCATAGGTGAATGAAATCCACCCATGTCCCCGCCACTGTTCAGCGCTTCCTCTCCTCCTTCATCGTAAATTTTCCTTTTCTTCTCATCTGACAGGACTTCATAAGCATGAGAAATCTGCTTGAACTGTAAATCAAAGACTTATATTTACTTACAGCTGTGATGGTATAATTCTAATAACACGAACTTATCATGATGACAAAATATTCCAGGAGCATGCATTGGACATGAGATGGTACATAACCAACAAGGCATGTAGCACCAAGTTGGCTAAAATCATCTCATATCCAACAAGTACGAGTGGAATAATTGTTTTATTAAAAGGGACCCCAAAACTCACGCAAACGCTTTCCATATTAATTTTTGTAGAGCATGGTATAATGGCTCATATCCCCTGATGGTTAAGCCAGTGAAAACTATTGAACTGCATTATGTAATGATCCAGTTTTAAATAATAGTATATATTTTGACAAAATTCAATCAGAGAGGACAGCAGAAATTGGGCATCTATACCTCTATTCATCACATAAATGCACTCTTACTTATAAGTTTAAATTAGTTCTTTCTGAACTCCCATGAAATTTAACTGAAAATTTTGTTATTGATATGGTCAGTATTAGCTGTTTATCAAATCCTACTGTAAGTTATGATTTATCAAACTTGTAAACAGTAAACAAAGTGTGGATAACACTATCTGGTGGAGTAATCGCTATCCAGTTTGTAAGTGTTTAACAAATATCTTAACTGGGGAGTGATTTATATCCAGAGAATAGTGAGAATACATGTATCCATCCTTGAACTACCACAGACAAGGAGCAATTTGTTATGCTAGTTATTTTTTATCCAAATCCACCCTGTATGATTTTTGTCCACTTTCTCAACAAGTGTTAATTCATCCAATCCAGTGAGTGTCACATGTACAACAATTGCAGTGCCAGTGTCAACAAAAAATGTTACAGAAAAGCTAAGGTAAGCGATCACTGCACTACAGTTTATTACTACCCATTTCTGTAATAAGTTTAATAACGGTTCAATGTCCATAAAACACATGTAAAACACACACACATGCCGTTCGAAATTAAGACTAAATTACAAATTCGATTACATAAGAATGTCTTGGGTAATTTTCTTGTAACTTATGTTGATAGCATTACGATTAACGTAAAGATTATGGCTTTCCTTCTCAAGAAGATTAAGAAACGGATTTAACGCCGATTTCAGTGTATTTGTAGACCTCAATAACCAAGGTCTTCACAGTCTGTAGCCCAGATTAGAGTCTTATTTATTGAACTATATTGAACGTCGTGTGGCTGTCTGGTTTTTAAAAACAAAGTCCTCGTTTTATTTTAATTGACCCAATCTCATTCTCGATAAATTCGAAGTAAGCAATACAGAGTAAGCTACACAGCCAGCCTTTTTGTGCCATCATATAACTTAAGCTTAAAAATCTTGAAGATGATAATGAAAGACACTGCACTCAGGGAACGCCGAAAACGCAACTTGACTAGGTTTACATGTGTACCTTGTCACCGGCATCAGGATTTTTGTCTGGGTGATATTTCAGCGCGAGCTTACGATAAGACTTCTTTATTTCACTTGGAGTAGCACTTGGAGGAACACCGAGAAGATCTGTAGAAAGAACGCGGAATGACATTTATAAAACGATCATGCGGCTCGATCGTTGTTAGGAAAGTGAAATACACCCGGCGAACAAACAATCAGCTCGTACAACGAAAAACCTTGATTGAAATAAAGCGCAAGCAGGCCAAAGAAAAGTAAATTCAAAGCCTTACCGTAAAATGTCGTCTCCTTGACCATAACTAAAGGGTAAAGTCGCCTTTTTTTCAAGGAAATTGAACTCTTAACTCTGAAAATGTGCTACAATTCCGCTGACGCATGTGTGCCGTGAAGCTTTCCGCATTTATGTCGTAATATCGGTCCAGTACTTGCCGTTTGGGGTCATGCATTTTAAAAGCAGGGGACTGGAGCAAAGTGCGTCGAATCACACCTTTATAGTCACACTAGCAAACACTTTCAAAATTAATCCAAAATTTAACTGAAAAATGGCTTTTGATTTTGATTTTGCTCATAAGTGATAAAACTTTGTTTTGAGGATCAGACTTAATAATTATTTAGAAACTTCTCGACCCTTGTGCAAACGCGATCTTTGATGATTGTATAAATTTCTTGGGAAAGTTCTCGAGTTGACTGACTCAGCATGACTCAGCTATATCAATATCTAAAAAGACTAAATAAGTAATTTGCTGAAAAATTAACAAGACGCTGAATGGTCTAGATTATCGAATTTGGAGTATGAAAACAGCAGGCTGTTTTCAGTTACAAGCGCAGAGGAAGAGGTAGATCAGTGACAAGAGGATTGATCGACGAGGAGCTGGGAAAGAGAGAACACGAAAGAGAGATCAAGAAATCTACGCTGTTGCTTGGCAAAGGTTTCCCATCAAGCCAAGGGAAAGCAGTTAATTCATCGGATGAATTGGAAGGATGGGACAAGCACTCTAAGAGGTGGTTTAATTTTAAAAAATCTTCAAAGGTGCCTCAGTGTCTTAGTTCTACTGGTGGAGGTAGAAACCTCCAGTCTTTTAGAGATTTAGGGGAAAAGCTGTTATATAAATATAAACATTGAGTATCTCTCGAGATACTAGGATTTATGAGGGAAGAATGAGATCTCAGTTAGCATCGGGAGCACAACACTGCCCTACTTAATAAGTTGAGTGAGTTATAAAATACAGTTGAACCTTAAGTTAACTAATTACGGCCACCTCCCCACAACGACCACGGTTTTCTATTTCTTCCCAGTTGAGGGATTTGCTTTTGCTTTAACCACACCAACACTTAAAAAGTCTCTCAACTTCTCTCCTTATTTGAACCAAATAAATAATTGATCACTGAGGATGGCTGCCAAGTCTTATTAACCCATTAAGGTTATTTCGGGCAGCCATGTACTCCTTTTATTTTAACTTATTTTTGTTCATTTAATTTTTAGCGGAGTATAAATAAAGTTGTTGTTGTTGTTGTTGTTAACTAACCTCCTCTCCTCAATGGCCATTAAAGTCAGTAAACTCAATCTGTCCTAGCTCCAGCCAGTGACGTTACCGTCGGTTTTGAACATAGTGTGGTAAGTGAGTTACTGTTCCTTTCTCTCGCATATAGTTACTTCTGACAAATCGAACCGGTTGTATTTTCGGACACTTTTTCCGTCCAAAATTTTAAACCGTCTGAAAGTTTTTGCAAGTGATGTATTTTACGTTATCGATGACTGGATCAGCGTGGATAATTTTCATTAGCTTAGCCGTCATGGTATATGAGACACTGATACCACTGATGCTCTACAAATATAGTCAAGCATGCACGTAATTTTTGCGTTTTCATTATTTTATTCAGTTTTCTATGTTTTAGGGGCATTTTTGATAAAACAGATATTCCACTCACGCTCGTTGGGTATGTATATAGCCAAGTCGGCCCTACGCGCCTCTTTGGCTATCTACCATCTCATATCCAACGCGCACTCGTGGAATAATTATTAAGTATACCACGAGAAAGCGCGCATAACTAGGATCTATTCTTTGGTATATACTTGTTCATCATGATTTAAAACATTATTTATTTTTCTTCTTGAATCTCAGCCTTGAGTGCAGCCCTGGCAAATTATTAAAATTCTGCTAGCCTCGTAGGCCCTTTCACAAATATCCGTTTTTTTGGGAGGATATTTACAAGTCCCCGAGATATTTAGAAAACATTAACTCAGATATTTAGAAATTTTAGGGATGTTTAGGAATATTCATAGCTTGTTTTGGCTGAACCCCGGCCTGTGTTTTCCTCGCTATTTTACTGAAGCAATACTCAGTTCTATACCAGAAACAATCCAGATCATCGATTTCCCCATTAAAAAATGTATTCCATATCAATAAAAGTGCCAAAGTAGCAATTTTACAAAATGGCGGATGCTGGAAGCGCTTGAATTGAATCTTCCTCCCCAACTCTACTAATCTTACCACTGTTTACAAGAAATTTTTAAAGTACTTGCCTAAGTACGTAATCCAAAATCGGTTTAATTTAAAATAAAAGATATAGTTATTTAGACGGTTTCTCGAGATATTTAGAAATTGTTTTGTGATATTTAGAAATTATTTTGAGAAATTCCGAAAGATATCAAGCCGATTTTACGTGATATTTGTGTTACGTGTTATCATTCCGATTACAAATAGCTTTCTGCCCAATCAGAAATCGCGAAGAATTCCGAGCTGTATTATGCTGAGTAAACTCTTAAAAAGTTGACCTTTTGTCATCTGGCTCTTAGAATCTATCAAATTATGCACTAGACATGGATTATGTGTCAAAGACGGATGATCCGTCTTAGTGTCAAAAGGAGACGGTATTCGGATAGTTCGACTGACTTTAACATATTATCCTTCACTTGTTCCCCGTCGTCTCTTGACTAAATGAGAGGAAGTCGTGAGCGACTGATGAGGTCCCTCTACACCAGGTCGGAGAAATTGGAAAACGCAGCTTTATTGCTACGGTTAGCTTAGGCCTTTCGTTCACACTAAATTGTCACGAAAACGGGGCTTTTCGAAAACGCTCTTCAAACCGGAGGAATTTGAAAACGCCGGCTTTTCGTTTTTGTGTTGACGGGAAAGTACTTTGAAAACGGAGGTTTTTGAAAACGTTCACTTTAAGATAGTCTTGCGATTTCCCTGCCCGAGTTTTTTTTTTCAAACACAGATCCAAAATGACCGGTGATTACTGCGTTTTTAAATTCCTCCGGCGTAGTGTGGAAGGAAAACATTTGATGTGTTGTCAGAGGGAAATCTCAGTTTTCAAATTCTTCAGGCGTAGTGTGAGAGGCTTTCGAACATGACGGAAAAATTTTACTTAATAGTGACTCATGTTATGTGAATAATCAAAAGTGAGTTCATTACCATTGAAACGTTTCCAAAATAATATTTTTAACTCTTCCGAGGCTATATTTTAAAACGTAAATGCATATTGTTGTCAACTGACTAATGACCAATAATTCACTAACGTACAAGCATGAACTGCTTGTGGACATTGTGAGAACTGTTTTGTCAGTTCTGTTGACATCTATTCCCGCCGTTGCGTTTTTGTTAAGTTTGGCCTTATAACTCGATTTTCAACTGAGTGTCGAAAGTAATCAATTACTTTGGTTTCGGTTTTGGTTTTACTACGGTTTGGGATTGGCTGAGAAGTCTAATCGGTATGTAATTGGTTTGGTTTTGGTTTTACCACACTCAATTGAAAACCGCTCTAAAGTAACATTATCAAGAAGTAAATTGTGTGATACCCCAAAACGCTACGTTAAAGTCATTTTAAATAGGACATTTTCGCCAAATCCCGGAATTTAAGTGTCCCGAAAAACGCGCACCTGGAAATTGCGAAACGAACGTACCCAGAAAATTTTGTGTAATAAGGTCAGCGGTTCGAGGGGATTCCTACCATCAAGACAACCTCGTTCCCACTGGGAACGAGGCTGCCACCAAGCCCGAACCACCAACTCCATGTCACTGAATAATTCAATCCCAGAGAATACTGCACTTTAAAAAAGGAACGTGAGCGGATCCCTCGCCCAGACCCCCTTTCAAGAAGGGCCCACGTTCAATCCGCCATCTTTTCAACCTTTTATGAAACAAAATAAAACTTTGAATTTTCACCTTTGAACGAGGATCTGTATTGTGAGGGGAAATTAGATGATCATATCACCTCGAGAAATTAAAATCAGCAAGTTTTACTTTCTTGTCTTTTTTATTTAAAACATTTGCAGAATATCACCTGCACAATACGATAAATAACTTGAACTTAATTTCACATGAACTGTTCATTACAAAACGCCCATTATGGGCAACCTTTTAGGTTCGAAAACACTCGAGACAATAAACAGCCAAGTGGATGGACATCTCAAACGTTAACGAAATTTGATTTCGTATAAGCTGTTTGAATGGACATATATATTTGTAATTTTTTGACGTAGTTTTTCTCTCTTTCCAAAGTAATATGTTTTATTCCAGCCTCTGTGGTGATTCCGGCTCAAAGATTTCCCTCCTCGAACTCCGTCATAACCGACCTTGGAGTCTCGGCGGAGGAGAAAGCTACAAAGCCACTCGGATGAGCACCGAGTGTGCAAGGGAGCAGTCTCTTCTTGCATGTACAAGCGATCAAAGCAAATAAACTTTCGAGTATGAAAGTACTGAGAGATCATCATTGTTCTTGGGTAAATTCTGACCTGAACATCTGCACCATCAAAGGCAAAGGCAAAAGGGCCTTCCTGAAGTCCACAAAATGCTCAGTCTTACTCCGCTAAATTTAAGCCTTTATCCGCATCACTGAAAAAAACAAAACAAAAACAGTCACCTTCAAATTCATACAGTGGAATCGAGATTTCTCGAACCCTCATTTTTTCGAACCTCCCGATAACTCGTACCAAAAGTCGTTCCCTCTCCTCCGTTGAACAATGTAATTTTACCTCCGATTTCTCGTACTCTCCGATTTTTCGTTTCCCTTGGAGGTTCGAAAAATCGGGATTCCACCGTAGTCTTCAAATGGCCTGTGCGCTTCGAATCGAACTACCGCAAATGTAACAAATGCTTGTCATGCTATAAATGTACTAAAACAGGTAGGACTATTCTTGAAGTACTAAAGTAAAGTCTACTTCACCCTTTAAAAGCATAGAAAACTGAAGATCATTTCAAACTACGAGAAAAAAAAAAATCAGTTTCTGTACTTGAATTATCTCAACGAAGCAGAGATCCTTTACGAATTACACGTAGGAAGATTGAGACGTAACTTCTGTATGAAGACAGTTATCATTTCCAGAACTTACTTCGGAAAACCAAGGCGTGACACAATCTCTCGTACATTCGTGATAAGTCCCTCGTTCTCCTGGGGTGAGTCCAATATAACTGAATACAATCTGGTCATGTAAGAATCAATGGTATCTAATGTCGGCACCTCGTTAGTGCCTGGAAGTACCAAGTTCGCAAACGCTTGAACGAGAGCTGCCCGAAGATTGCTCAGGTCATTAAGTAGCACCATGTTCGAGTTCCGTTGTTGGTTTGTCTCCATTTCGATTTTTCCTATTGCTTGTTTCAAGTTCTCGACGTGTTTGGAAGTAACTGAGTTCTGTTCCTCGAATTCTGTGGCCGCCTTGCGAAGCTGTCTTAGTTCATTTTCACGCACTGCAAAAAAGAACAAACAAGTTTAAAACTCCAAGCTGAGGATGACCTTTTAACTTACGATAGAGGGCCACTGGTTCGTCAGTTTTTTACTGTTTTGTGTTACCCTCTGTAAATAAAGTTGTTACTTACTTACTTCCTTACTTTCCTACGTATAGTGTGTGTGCATACACGGTGTTATGTAATGTCGTCGTTCTGAAATACTCACACTAATTGTAAGATTTCGATCTGCAGAGATGTTTTGCCATTCAAATAAGAAGTATCTACATGACTATCACCCCTTTCCCTCTGACTTCTCCTTTTCGTTTCCCTTTCTCCCTCTTTCCCTCTCCTTTCTTCAAACTGTCATGTACATGTACGTGCCCACATCGTTGTGGGCGTGGAGACAGCCTGTGATTAGTGCACTGGACTCCAGACCGGGCGTTCTAGGTTGTAACACAACAAAAGGACGCTCTCAGTGTCTCCCTCCACTTGCAGGGTACCCACAGCGCAAACTGCTACTTTGACCTGATAAAGTCTGGAGGGGTGGGCGGGTTTGGTGGGTAGACTGCCATGGATCTTTTCCATCGTGGGGAACCAGTCTTTTTCCTAACCTAAAGCCAGGATATGATCAGGGGGTGAGCGCCAACCCGCAACTGTATGAAATGGCATTTTGTATCTTATCCCTTTACGTACTTTCATTGTGTTTTAGAAATTCTTCCGTGAAGACAGGTGCGTTAAATCCTGGTAACTCTTCTTCTTCTTCGCTCTCGTTTAACCTTCCAGAAACTGTCTGCTTGTGCTTCCGGCCAAAGATGTGCTCTCTCTTGTTGTGGAGATTATTGAAGTACTGATTGCAAGGTTTGCAGTAGAGATCATCTTCTGCACAGAGCTGCAACAGAGCACAAGGAACATTTGTAATGATAAACGATTATAAAATAAACCATGAAATTAGTAAATTTTGATTCTACCTCAATGCCATTAGACATGCCATCTAATCCGTCAGAATTCTCCAAATCTGAAAGGGAAAGAGTATTGTTTGTAGTCCCACTGAGTGTCACTGAATATGGAAGAACTGTCTTTTGAAATAACCCTTCCTAATCCTATTGTCTATTACGTTTTCATTTTCGTATCAAATGGAGAATAATAATGCGATAAATCTATTGGGAAACGTTGTCACACATCCAACAACTAGCAGAAAAGTTAGACAAACAGTGATATCAAAATTATCGAGTTATAAGGCTACAAGCATTCTAGTTCAGTTCATACCTTCACTCACTCCCTCTACCGAAAAAAATTTGTCGGGTGGGGCCGATGAGGGGCTCCCAGAGGGGAGGGTGGGCACGTTATGTGTATTAAGTAAAGAGGATATAAGAACTAACTTTTTCTCTTCCTTTCGGCTTGCTTCTTCAAGAAGTTTCTATAGGCATCTGTTTTCTGATATGCTTCCAATTCCATCATGTATCTTTCTTTGTCTTTCTCTGCATCATCTAAGTACCTCTAAAAGACGGAAAATTGCTCAGCTGCAATTTAAACACTAATATCTGATTGACTGACATTGCAATCAAAAGAAACCGTGTTGGGCAGTCACAATACCCTAATGTTAGTGCATTCAACTAATTCGACTCCAGATTAAAGGGCTGTATTGGACCAAGTTTTTAGCATTGTATTACTTGGCAAGAAACCTAGCTATTCTGAGTCACATTGCCTCTGTTTACCTACAGCTGTATAGGTCAGAGTATAAACAGTTTAACAGTCATTGTTAATAAATTATATATCATATTCTAATGTGCTCCAGTGTTATAGTATTCTCTATCATTATAGGCCTGTAATACATGCAAAGAGCTAGATATTAAAAGGCTGATACCCCCACAAAATGTGGATTTTGCAGGGAAATCATTCATACTTGTTTTTCCTCGGCTGACAGTTTAGTCCACTGAGCACCAAGTAGCTTGGTCACTTCAGGAAAGTTTAGCTCAGGGCGCTCTGCTCTGACTTTCTCCCGTTGCTCGTTCAGGAACCTCACATACCCAGTCAGTGGGGCCTTCGGTGCATTGCTGTCTCGAAATGTCTTGCGCCTTTTCTTACCCTTTGGCCATCCACCTTTCTTTTTCTAATGCAGAATTAAAAGGGAAAGATGTTAGAAACTTTCTGTATACTGCTCTTTCAAGATATCAAAATAATAGAGCAATGATGTCCAAGTGGTTACTTAAGGCTACAGGTAGGTCCATGATATTCACAAACAGGAGCCTGTAGCAGCAGCGGTGATACCACAGCTTTATGCCATAGGATGCACGTGGCCGTGCAGCAACAAAGGAAGATTTAAAACCTTAAGAGTTTTCCAGATTGATTGACAAAGCAGGATGGAGGAGAGGGCTCAGGGGGATCTCTTCCTAAGTTCTTCTTTGAATTGGTCACCTGCCAACATACTCTCCTAGAGAGAGGTGGGACCCTACACTTAAAATGAATCTGACTAAAACAACCTCTCTGTTCACATATCACTGGCAAATTGGCAGTCCTGGCCTAGCACCCCAACTTTTACATATATCCAATCCACTGATTTTGAGGAGAATTTACAGTACATATATATCATGGTTTTGATAAAGACTGGACGCCAGGCAAATTGACTGGCTGTGAGGATGATTTTTCTGCCTGGTTTGACCATCTAGAGGAAAGTTTTTCTTATAGAGAAGCTCCATTCAAAATGTTTTGCCTGCCTGTGAAAACCAGTGGCCTCCCTGCTGAAAACATTAATGAAACCCCTGGTATATGGAAGTCTCACAATGAGCATGAAAATGGATATTTCACTTGATCTTACCACTGACTTGTCCACGTCACCATGAGAGTTAGACACAGCTCTTGGTGTTTGAGTTTCCTGACAAACAGTTTCTTCTACTGAACCCCCTTCACTCTCACCTCCACTCAGGATTTCAACTGAAAGCAAATTATTCAGGCAATGAGCTGGAACAGGTTTCCCTCAAGGTCTAGATCAGATTCTTGAGTCATTAATGCATGTAGACACACTACACAAAATGTAAGTTACATGTAGACACAACTGTACAGCCTTGCTACAAAATATGGGAAATTACATAGATATTCATGACAAGTGAGACATGACACGCAATCTATGAAGTAACCAATCTTATCTCAAGTCAATTTTACATAATATTGTGAAATACATGTCAAAACGATTTTCCACATTTCTATCGAGTTTTAGTATGAACCTACATTGCACTAGTGTTCTATCATGAATACTGTTCTCTGATTGACTTATGCTATCAATTCCATTGTAGGTAGTGAGTAGCTAGCTTAGCAGTGCGTGCTGGGGCCCACTTCTTTACTTTGTCAAAGTGTCTTTGAAGAGGATTTATATTAAAGTTTTGAGCGACTTAAACCGCATTTATACTAAAACAATTAGATTATTCACTCTTGATTTCTATTTGTGACCTGATAGAAATTTTGAGCTCATAATCTAACTGTTAAATAGAAGAATGACTGGAAGTTTTGGAGGATTAAAAATACTGTAGAACACAAGCTAAGACAATCATTCCACAGCATTTCTTAGTTTACACAATCTGCCTTCAAAAAAGTAATAATTATAGACATAAATATAGAGATATTGAACACTAAAAAGAGCCAGGCTCCATGTAGTTGGGACTGATACCAAAACAAGACCTTTCTATGACCAGTGCTCAGGGACATGAAATTTCTCCTATTTAAAGATAGAGTCAGACTGCTTAATAACCTAATATTAGTACCTTGACTCAAGTCAGATACAAAATCTGCTTCAGATGTTGGTAAAGCTTGACTTCCTTGAGGTGTGTGATAACTGGTAACTCCATTATGACTAGCTGCTGTAAAATGAAGACTACAGAAAAGAAAGCAAATGATCAATGAAAAATTAAAAATACATTTTCATCGAAACATGTCATAATTTTATTTTCAATCCTACACTATATTACATGTTTTATCAAGAGCACTGAGAAAAAGTAATGCAAAGAACCCTTCTGGAAAGCAATAATATGCCCCTGCCCTAGTTAATGCTCCCAGTGCTGGGTTGATACACCTTTCCACCCTCCCCTTCTCCAAGCAAGAAAGCATGCAGCAGCCTTGTTGCAGTGGCATCCTGTTCAGGGAATGGCAAAGCAACCCAAGACTGGCTGGCATGAATGATTTATTTTCCCTCCCTGTCTATGAACATGGCTTTAAAGATCCCAAGAAACCATGCCACTTGTGCCCAGGCACCACATCAAGCAAGTTGCAAACACCAGTTCATTCCAATTTTTTTCTTAGTTATTACTGCTTGGCACGGCTTATTTTCATTAGGTGGGAATATGGTTCTCCACTCGGGGCTTGTCACCTTGTCATAGTGGTGGAGCTTGCATGTCTCAATGACCCTAAGAGCTATGCCGGTACCTAGTCCCTGATGGGTTCTACCATGCCAGAGTGGTTGAGGGATAGAGGCCTGACAAAGGACAACCTACCCTCTGGTCATCCAAGTTGGGGTTTGGGCCTTTAAAGTCTAATCACCTGATGACAGACCATGTAAAAATTATATGATTACAGAAACCTTAAAAATTCAAGATAATTTAATGAGTCTTAGGGGCACAGTGGTGCACAGTATGATGCTCCAGGGCTTTAAGCCAGGTAGAAATGCTAGAACTGAGGATGTCACAGGCTGGCCAAACACAATGTGGAAAGGGCGAGGTTCAGAGCAGGGTGGCAGTCCTGAAGTGAGGTGCATGCCGCAGCGCAAGGAAATAGTGGCTGGAGAGCAACTGTGGGGGTCTTATGCACCACTCTGGTACAATGATTCAAGTGAAGGTGAAGGAAAAGTAGTCAGAGGAGGAAATAACATTTTCATCACCAGGTGATGTGTGCTTAGTAGACAGCAACTGACCATATGCAAAACACTGCGACACCAGAAGTCAATGCAGCCTTTGCTTGCTCTTAAAAAGATATTTTTTCTCTCCTTTTAATCAAACATTGTCTCCTATTTGATGTCGAATAAACCGCTGTTTATCTCATTTTTTAATGAGAAAATTAAATCAAAAAGTTGAGAAACTACTGAAACACACACTCAAAGTAAGCGTAATATCTTATAACAAAATTAGTTCAAAATATCAGCAATCATGGCAAGAATATATCCTCTGGGCATTATTTTGTACAAATGAGCTCGGTTTTATCTTAAAGACCGCTGGAATATTCCTACACATGTATGTTGTACTAACCTGCCGTCCTCTCCTACGGTTGCCACAGCTAACTCACTGGAATCACCCACGTGTTTCACGTCTACAGAATCGAAACTTGACAGAGTAAAGCCAGGTAAAGACGTAACAGTGGTCGTGCCATCTAGTGTTGGAGTTAAAACGGCCAGGCCAGTTGACCCGGGCACAGAAGTAACGGAAAAAGTAGCTAGAGAGGTGCTGGAGATGGCCTGTGAGTCGAGGACTTGTGCTAATGCGGTTGCCGTCGCGCAAGATGTTCCATTGACCAGCGATGTGTCAGCGTGTAAAGTCGGATTTTCTCCAAGATCCATGACAAAAGTCTGCGGGTTCTTGATTTCTCACAGGAAGTGATCCTTCGTTCGAATGTTGTTGACGGAAGTGACTGTCTGGACGGTGTTTTAGAGGGGGGTTCGAGGGTTCTTCTTTTGGTTATTCCCACCAAAATGGCGGCCAACCCTCAATAAAGCCAACCACCCTCGAAGGACACGGGAACAATTGCCAATGTCCCGGATATTTATTCCCTGTTTCTTATATGTTGTCAATACCTCTATAGCAATTGACCGCTGACCGATATTGGACATCGGTTCTTCCCGACCAACCCGACCCTCGACCGACCCGGGAACTTTGAAATTGCTAAGGACTTTTTCTTGGCCCTTTTGGAGCTAAAAGGTAAGCTAACCTCCGCTGCTATAGTAGGACATGCTGTATTGTGTTTTAAGGAGCTCTGGCATTTCATTTGAACGAGGTAGCTAGCTTTAAAATTCAAGACTAGAGTGCAAAATCCATACGTATACCCTATAATATACCCACTTGTCGTGGAGGTTCCTTTCCACATTGCTGTTGATTTTGTGAGTGTACATCAGTGTGCATGCGACATTTAGACTACTAGTTTCCAGTGCGTAAAGATGGCAGTTTTTGTGAGTTTTAGCTAGAAAGCTAGAGTCTCGTATGCCCTGTTTTGCACGTTGGTCGGAGGTCGGGGGAGGGATGATTAAGGAAGTATTGTTGGGGCCTCCAACCTGTGGGGCCTTTATAGAGAAAAGTGAGCATACACTACAGCTATTTTGAGAAACGTTGTCCTGCAGGCCCGGGTTGTTCGAAAGGTGGATAACGCTATCCACCGGATAAATCACTATCTAATAGATAGCAAGGTTTGTTTTGCTAAAATTAATCCACTGGATAGCGATTTATCCGGTTGATAGCGTTATCCAGCCTTAGAACAACCGGTGCTAGAAGTGTAAAGGTCTATAAGCGTACCTGACACTTTCGAAACTTCCGAAAGTATTATGGGTGGGGTGGTTACTGTTCAGGTGTTTCAGTGCAAAAGAAGGAGAAACCACAGATGAAGGTATTCACTATCTTTTCCTTCTGTTAGGCTGAAACACCATTATCTTCAAGGAACTGTTGGTTAACTGACACTACCAATAATGCCTTTCAGCATTGCCACGTCTGCTTCTATGCTATTGTGGGACAATCTTTCCCGAAACAGCTATGTGCCACTATATACTACTCAACATGACTCAAAAAGGTGTAAAGTAGGCTCACAACATGTGCACGTGGCTGAAGCAATCACACTCCTTTGATAACTTTCTAAAAGCTTGACACATAAATAAATAAAGTCATCTCTGTCAAACAGAGATGACTTCATTTATTTATGTGTCAAGCTTTTAGCATGCTTAATTCAAGGCTTACAAGTCAAGTGCACAGATCGAACTGGTCAATTTTGAGGAGGGAGGAGCAGTGTTTCAGCCAGAAAATTTTACTTGAGGGCCAAATTGGCCCCTGAAGATCTTTTTTAAGGGCCAATATTTTAGGAAAGGGGCCAATAAATTGAAAGCTACAGAAGAAAAAATGCATCAGGGTACCAAGAAAAATAAAGCAGCTTATTAGGATCTACGATAAAATTTAATAGTAAGTGCTTTTTGAAGTGTTTCTACTTTATAAAGTTTCCTACCAGTATGAAGGATCCGTGCATTACGAGAGAACAATCCTTAGGCGTACATGACGTAGTCAATGATCAAGGGTTTGCAATGCATTATAGGGCGTTTCTTCACACGGTTAGCCATTTGGAAGTTTTCCGATGTGAGAGAATCAATACAGCAAATAGCACAGCAAAGCAAAAGGACGGATTGGCTTCTTTTCTTATGTTGAATGTTTTAGAATGTTGAATGTTGAATGTTGAATGTTGAATGTTTTCAATCTGATTTTCTAGAAGGACATTATGTGAGACAAAATAACCGTTGTTCATCGTCAACACAGAGAAATGTAGTCGCCATTATGGGGACTAAACCAGAATTTTTGGTCGCCAAGGATGAAATGTTAGTTGCATTGGCGACCGATATGGTCGCAATTTCGAGCCCTGGGATGGCTTTTAAAATACTATGTCTGTGTTAAGCCTGCAGCCTTGTAAAAAGAAAGGGCCAAATTGGCCCTTTTTTCGTTTTTCTGGGGGCCATCTCTGATTCCAACGCGGGATTCCCGCAATGGCGCGGTCTGGCGGAAACACTGGAGGAGTATCTGCGCACTGGAGATGTTATTTTCCATTTCTACAAATTTTGCAACTTTTTGCCCTTACACTCTCAGGGTCAAGTCACAGTGTAGCATCTGACAAGACACTGCACACTAAGAACTGTAAAGTAAAGCTTTAGTTTGGTCATATAAAACAAAAGAGAAATTTACTTACATTGTTAAATATATTAATAATAGCTGAACCAGTAGCACTGAAAGTATGATACCCCCTTTCTGCAGGCCTGCAGCCTTTATTTTTTTTTTTGGAGGGGGGGGGGGAACAGGAGGGGAGGGGTGCAATCACACCCAAAGTGGACAAAACTATTGAATTGCACTTATTGATTGCCTAAGCCAATTATTTAGGAGAGTGGCAATTTCGAGACATTGTAATTGGAAAGCATGGCAGAGAATTTTATCTTAGTTGAATACAGTTGTTTGAGCAAGTCAACTTTCACTTAATACAGTTCTTCGGGTATGGAGATGGACTCATCCTTAAGGATTTTTAGAGCTGCAGCCTCTGTGGGTTTTGGCGGCAAACATATTTATCACCTCTTCTAAGTCAATGTTAATCTGTAAGTAGATGTGTATAATTGCAAGGGATAGAAGCCTTTCTTGGTGTCTTTGGCCCGTTGCATGCCCTGTTATATGTATGCAGCTGCCATTAACCACTTGAGCTGATACAAACTCCACTATTTCCATTCTTTTGTTTCAGTTATTTATCACTTTTTGGTGTTAAAGATTTACGAGACAGTATCCTTCACTTTAACCGACTGTTAGACCTATCGAAATTCAGACCTTTGTTGTTTTCATTCCTACCTCAATCGTTCTCTTCCACGATTCTCGTGGCTGGCCTCGCTTCCTTCTTCCACTATGCAGTGTCCACCACAATGCAGTTTTTGTGATGCTATCCCGGCATTTCCTGAGAATAATCCCAAGTCATCTCTACCTCTCTTTGCGTTATTACAGCCATAACTGTGGTTATGTCCCGCTTGCCTGTCTTTTGATAGAGTTCCTTGTTTGTGATCTTCTTGGGCCAGTATATTCTGCATATCTTTCTCAGGCATGAAGTGTGGAAACCTGACAGTCTCCGTCTGTCTCTTTGGGTAACCGTGCAGCATTCTGCACCAGACAGTAGTACTGACAAGACGTTGTCGTTATAGACCTTTTTATTATATAGCTAGCTCCGCGAGCGGACAAGATGAATCAAATCCTGCGCTGTGATTGGCCACCCGAGCGGGCAAGATGGAGCTATCTTGCCCGCTCAGGACTACCCGCCGTGTCCCGCAAGAAAAATTCCCCGAAAGCAATATAATAAATCCTTTATTGACCAAGCTTGTTCGGCCAAGATGGCTGGATATTGGCCTCGTTCTTTTTTGCGAGTTTATGGACCTCGACTCCGTCTCGGTCCATAAACTCGCAAAAAAAGAACTTGGCCAATATCCAGCCATCATGACCTCACACTTGGTCAATAACCCATATATCTTTCTTTTTTTCATTGATGTTAGACGACTTCCATACTTTTACTACTATTCTATTAAACAAAGGATGATTTGGCTTTCTGGAGTCGGTTGGTAATGCCCTTCACAGTGGCATTGCTTTTGCTCATAATACTACCTAAGTAAGTAA
The DNA here is from genome assembly GCF_964199315.1 of Orbicella franksi. Taxonomy (NCBI): domain Eukaryota; kingdom Metazoa; phylum Cnidaria; class Anthozoa; order Scleractinia; family Merulinidae; genus Orbicella; species Orbicella franksi. Next base: position 20,040,836 of record NC_138145.1, on the reverse strand, counting down.
ATTCCTTTACTTCTTCCGAGTCTTCCTTTTCCAGTTGCACTGGTAATGGTGTATCCGCAAGCCGCATTGTCTTGGTCCTCTTCCCGTTGACAGTGTTCAGGCCTAGTTGCTGGGCAGCAAGCGTGAGTTCTGATGTTTTTCGCTGTAGTTAATCTCTAGTAGAAAACAAGAGTGCAACATCGTCGGCAAAATCGAAATCTTGTAGCAAAGACGTTAGTGTCCACCTGATGCCCCCTTCTTTTGTTGCCTATCTTCTTCTTGCGCATTATCCAGTCAGTGGCTACTACGAATAAACTGGGCGACATGATGCAACCTTGGCGTGCTCCACTCCTAAAGCTGAACCAGTCCGTTAACTTCTTCTTACGGATAACACTACAGGAAAAGTTGTTGTACAAATGTTTGACGACGCTGACAATCTTCTCTGGGCATCTATACGCTAGCAGAATATTCTATAAGGTGTGTCTGTTGATATTGTCAAAGTCCTTTTCCAGGTCTATGAAATTAATGTACACGTTAGTATTCCACTCAATACACTGCTCAATGATATTTCGGAGCGTTAAAATGTGGTCCATGCACCCTATGCCTGGTCTTAAGCCTACTTGCTCTTTCCTTAAGGTGGTATCAATAGCATCTGCACTTAACCTCACTTGGGATGATTTTACAGAAGATCTTGCTTGGTACTTAGAGGAGTGTTACTTACCTCAAGTTTGTACATTGTGTCCTATCCCCCTTGGGGAATTAAACGATCAGTCCATTGTACCAGTCTTCAGGTTTGGTCTCGGCATTTCAGATGTTATTGGATAGGTCGTATAACCAGTCTGTCGCCGTCTGTCTCTATTAGTCAATGAATATTCTACTCATAGTTTTTGTGCTAATCTTTGTGATGTTGCAGGCCCTTTCTTTTCGTTGATCTCTCTACGTTTGTCTCATCTCTTATCCAACTCTTATCTCTTTTCCTTTTCTTCTCTAGCACACATTCACATGCATATATAAAGTAGCTCTCGTTTTCTCTCCTCCTTTCTGATTCTGCATCCCTTTCTGCCTCTTCATCAATGTTACTTGGAGTCTCATATATATATATATTTTTACAGCTATAAGGAATTGTTTGCTGACATGTGGCTTTCTCAGCCCAGCAGTGTTGTACCTTTGCCTCTTTTCTTCCACCTTGGTGAGATTTCTTCTCAACTGTAGTTTGACAATTGCTGTAGAGTAGAAGAAGGTGGAGGTCGCTTCCAACATCAGCACCTCTCTTTACGGTAATGTCGTGTTTCCAGCGACCATTGATCAAGACATGGTGCATTTGGTTCTTGACATTCCTATTTGGGAGATCCATGTTAACTTATTGATCTCTGTGCTCAAAGATGGTACCTCCAATAACAAGATCATTTAAACATAAATATTAGCCAGCCTCTCTCTATTCTAGTTCATCTCGCCACAACCACTTTCCCATAGTCTTTTTCTTTCGTTAGAACTTCGTACTTTGATGTTCAGATCTCTGATCACTAGTAAAATATCGTGTGAGGGCACATTATCTAATAATTTTTTTTAGCTCTGTCAACACCGTATATTTTTCAGCGTCAAATCATCTAAATGTGTTGAGGACAGGGATGCAGTTATCAGGGTGGCCCGAAGTGGGACGCATTTTAGCGGGAAACACTTTCCCGCAAGGAAGAAGATTCAGGCTCGTCGATGGTACCAACATCCGCCATTGCTGCTTTAGCGCTTCTTGTGATATGGAATGTATTTTTCTCGTGGGAAATCGCTGAACTGGATTGTTTCTGGTATAGAACTGAGTATTGTTTGAAGAAAATAGCCAGCAAAACACAGGGCTAAGCCAATCAGCTAGGCCTTTCCACAAATATCATGGAAAATCGCGTAAATATCTTTCCGGAAATCTCAGAAAATCTTCTTAATATCACAAAAAATTTTTTGGAAATATCTCGAAAACCCCTCTAAATATCTGTTATTTTTGTCGTAAAAATACACTGACTTTGTATTACTTAGGCCAAAATTTTCAAAATTTTCTTGCAGTGGTAGGAGTTGAGGAGGAAGATTCAGGCACGTCGATGTTACCAACATCTGCTGCTTTAGCGCTTGTGATATATAAATGTATTTTTCTAGTGGGAAATCGCTAAACTGAATTGTTTCTGGTATAGAACTGAGTATTGCTTTAAGAAAATTGCGAGGAAAACACAGGGCTCAGCCACAAAAAGCTATGAATATTGCTAAATATCCTTGCATTTTCTAAATATCTAATTTTTTTCATAAATATCTCGGAAACTTCTTAATATCCTCAAAAAATATACGGATATTTGTGGAAAGGCCTGTCATCAGCAGTTCAGAGCAAAATCCGCTTGAATTACGGCGCTCTTCTTCATTTTGACGACTTCACCTTTTAAGTACTTCTCAGCCTGTGAACAGGCTCTCTAGTCGAGGATGGGGCGAAAAGACAGCGAGAAGAAAGAGAATAGAAGTCCCCGCTCGGTCACTGTTCCGTCAGCCTGTTTCTTCTTGGCTCTCCTAGCCGCGGTCAGACTCTTCCAGCTTGAACCTGTTCACAGGGTAAGTTCTTTACAGGTGTGGTTGTACATTTTTTCCTCAAGAAGTACCTCGGTAAGTTTGAAACTGACCCAACAGTTTCTCCATTATGGCAAACTAACCATAGGAAGACCCGCGTGTCAATAATTTTCGCGGCCATCGCCAGTACTATTAAAACTGGGTTCCGTCTTTCAATATTGAGCAGAAATTCGGCTTTATAAGAACTAGGTTATATACTTGGCTCAAATTTACGAAGTCTGATAATATTTAACCCTTTGACTACCAAATTTTCACAAAAAATGCAGTTTTTAACCGTGAAATCAGTTTTTTGGCTGCCATGACGCTAAATGGACCTTAGTTTTGCTGAAAAAGCTATTTCTTTTTAACAAAAGATAGATTTCCCCAAGATTAGGTGCAAAAATGTACAATATCTTAATTTAGCGCACGCGCATAAGCCAAAATTTGGAAAGTTTTGGAAAAAATTGTGCTTTTCTTTAAAGCACTCCTTCTGACTGCGTACGTGTATGGATACGTACATGAAAAAATACTTTTAAGCGCTTTTAAAAGTCTCTTTTTCCTTTACTTTATTAGTTTGGTACGATGGACAAGATCTTAATTGTAAACGACCAAATTTCTTCGAAAGTAAGGAAAACTAGTTACCAGAATTCGGTGCACAGTATTCGTGGATGAGGCCATACTAATGTTCATGCTTGTTTACCGGCAATTGGTAGATCAATAATCAGTCAGTCGCAGTCGGTGGAACTTGAAGAAGCGTGGAAGACTTTCTTACTATTAAAGTAATGATTCCAATTTCAGCTGCTTGCGAAAACTGAAATCCTGGCCAGCGATTTGTCCGTTGAGCCCAATTCCTGCCAATATGTACTAGTGTACGAGAATGGACTGAGGAGGATTGTAGTTGAGATAAGCCTAAAGGCTGCAGTACAATCAGGTTAACATATACACTGCGAGTAGAGATTCCCCTCCCTTTCTGCTCGTTATAAATCTCGTCATATCTGTCTCGCAGGGAAGCTTACTTGGAAAGCTCCCTTGTAAAATCGGTTTGATTAGATTCGCAACCCCTTTTTACCCAGCAGTTAGCTTTTTAAGGCATTTTCTCTAGTTTTATAACTGTTATCTGGCAAAGGCAATTCCAATTTGTTGTTATTGCTGTGCGAGAGCACCAATAAACTATTCATATTTAGAAGTGGCCAACTCGATATCGTTGATAATAATTGAGAAGGGCGTTTTCTAGAATGAAAACTTAGTCCAGAAAATTGCATTCTTTATGAGGTTATATCCGTTCGTCAACGAGATTCCCTCTTTTTACCTCCTGTGTTTTCCATCAGTTTGCATCAAGTGTACGGCGCAGTCAAATAAGTGGAAGCAAAAAAATCAAGAGAACAACTAAATGCAAGAAAGAACAAATTTCTGCTAATGACCGGGTTAAAAATATGACTCAGTCCCGATCAGGTCAATCATCAATACTCCTTTCGTTTAGGCTTCTTCTACCCATGACACTCATACGATCTACGCCCTTGTCAAACTATATGTTCCCAGTAAATACGTATATCGGTGTTCTGTGAATCTGCCAAATTATTATTTTTGTGCAGAAAGTGTGATTTGAAATGTTATTTATACGAGAGGGGACCCGAACACTGTATCAGCAGTAACATAATTATTTACAGTCATGTAAAATAAATGTATAGTTATTTACCTGTGTTCCTGGGTCTATTTTTTTTTTTTCAAATCTCTTCTAAGCGGCTCAAAAAGACACAGGAACACAGGCAAATAACAGTATATTTATTTTGCATGGATATAAATGATTATGTTATGGCTGATACAATATTCGGGTCCCCTGTGTTTATACCGTCAGATTTTTATTTTTGTATGTACTCCGGTTGCCATACACCATAGTTTAAGATATTAGTATTTTTGTAGCACATCTTGTTCGCGTGCAAAATTGAAGTTTTGCCGATTTTTAGTTTTTCTGGTTATCGCTTCCACGGAAGTGTCGATTGCCCTAAAAAGTGAATTTAAATGCCCATCTTCAGTCCCTGGGAAGTCCCATATAAAAAGGACGGGGTGCTCGTCGGAAATTTTGACTGATGTAATGTTAATTTCATCTTGAACAATTAAGGGGAAGGCTGCATGGTAAAACGCCAATTGAAAAAGCCAGGTATCGTCCAGAAAAAATGTTGTATCGAGACAACTTAGACCAGCTTTCTCGAATCTTTTACTGATATCATCTTGCAACTGCTTGTTACAGTTGCGCGTAGCATGGTAGGGAAACAGAAAGATGCTGGAATTGCTCAAAGAATTATCACCGAGCCGCAGACAGTAGCTGTAATCATTTGGAGATTGTCCCCAGCAGTTGGTGTAGAGGCGTGATGGCCTCATGGTTAGTGCGCTTGACTCCGGATCGAGCGGTCTAGGTTCGAGTCCTGGCCGGTGACATTGTGTTGTGGTCTTGGCCAAAACACTTTACTCTCACAGTGCCTCTCTCCACCCAAATGTACAAATGGGTACCGGCGAATTCAATGCTGTGGGGTAACCCTGCGATGGACTAACATCCCATCCAGGGGGGAGTAGAAATACTCTTAGTCGCTTCATGCTACAGAAACTGGGATAAGCTCCGGGATGATGGGCCTCTTGGCTCGTATGCAGACTATACCTTACTTTTACCCTAGCAGTAGGCCCGTCCGCGTGACTTGAAAATAGCGTTTTGTTGACAATGTGTTGATGGCCAGATATAAAAGACTCACAAACGACAGAATGTATAGACAAGGAGTACTTAGTAGAGTAGGGAGATGTCTTCTACCCCTTGCTCTAATCTCCTGTCAACCCCTTTCTTGGCCATGACTTAACTTTTCGTCTTATGTGTCGTTTGACCGTTTTTTTTTTTTTTGCTTCCTTTCTGCTTTCTCCTTAGGTAAAGCATGGAGCATATCAAAGTTCAGCGGGGTTGCGTGAAGTAGAAGTGAGTTTTAAATTTATGCCGCTCCATCTTCCTTATCTCTCCACGTTTCATCTCAAAACGCGCTTGGGAGGGAATATTATAGAAAGAAGCCCCAGCAACGTCGACAGCCTTATATCGGGAAAAGCTGACTTTACATCTTAGAGAATATATCCTTATCATAATGAAGTAAACGCCTCAAGGACAGCTTTTGTTTGAAAGCACGGAAGGAAATTGCATCCCCATAATACAAACGCGTGTTTTGAATTTTTTTTTTTAGGGTGGCAAAGGAGAAAAAGGGAACGAAGGCCACCGGTATGTAGAATCATTTTAATATGATTGAAAGATATGCGGGTATAAAATAGAGATACACGTACATATCTCCGGGGGAGTCCTATATAAAAACGACAGGGGTACTCGTTGGAAATTTTGACAAGAACCCCCGAGAGATACCAAGATCCTGTTTTCATCGTGTTTCACTGTTTTTTACCCTTTAGAGGTACCGGTGTAAATGAGACAAAATTAAAACTCAGTTGATTGTCAAATATCTCCTGTCATGTGACGGTACCACGAAAGCTCCCACTCTGGATCTTTTGAGGGCGAACACCCTAAGAGGCACCAAACTGGCTTTTTATTTAACCCCTGAAAGGTACGACAAGCACCCCCCCCCCCGTCCTTTTTGTATGGGAATCCATTTAATATAGAGGAGAAAAGAAGTATTGTTCCTCTCTTTTAGTTTCATCGACCTCTTATCGCAATTTGCATTGCATTTAATGCTTTTATTCTCATTTTCACTTTGATCTCGTATTCCCTTCGCTGCTGTCTGATCGGCTTGTCTTTAATCCAATCCCTTGAAACCTAACGAGATAGAGGAGAATGAAATTGAAATAAGAGCCCAGGTAACAGAGAACCTAAACGTTACTTTTCATTAATTATACGGAGCTTTTTATTTCAAGTTTTTTTTTTCTCCAGCTTCTTGTCAGATAAATCGACAAAGTGGTTTAATCGCCACAATGAGATTTTAAGTTGCTGTTTCGAGCCATATCCCTTTCTCAGAGCTAATCAGGGATTGTGGAGTTGTGACAGCGTTTATTGCCTCTGGCTGGGGGTCAAGAGGGTTTGTGATTGGTAGAAATACTGGACAACTGAGAAAAAAAAAAGACGAAAAGGAAAACAATTGAATATTAAATAAGTGTTTGAGGCCGCAGAAAAACTTCCTTAAGCCAATAATCTCCCCATCCAGTTTCTCTTTTTCTTTTTTATGTTTTTAGCTGTTTCTTTTATTTTCCAGTCGTTTCAATTTCTTTCTCTATATTCAGTTATTATGACAGCGTTTATTGTCCCTGGATGGGGTTCAGGAAGGTTTGAGATTGGTGGAAATACTGGACAATCGAGTTTACTGCGCCTTTCGGTAACATGAGGACTCTAAAATTCAAAGCTCAACCGACAAATGCGTTTTTCGCTACCGTCAATCAAGTGTTCGGTGGCTCCCTCCAGCTTCCGACTACTGCCCAGCGCGCGGTAATCAAATCGTTGAGCACAGTTCAGACAACGAAATAGTGTTCGGCAGTAGTCGGAAGCTAGAAGGAGCCGCCGACCATTTGGTTGACGGTAGCGAAAAACGCATTTGTCGGTTGAGCTTTGAATTTTAGAGTCCGCATGCTATTGAAGGGCGCAGTAAACAAAGACGATAAAGAAAACAACTAAATAATATAATAAGTGTTTTAGACTGCACAAAACCTTTCTTTAGAGAATAACCTCCCCATTTTCTCTTTTTCTTTCTTTTATTTCAGACTGTTTCTTTTATTTTCCTATCGTATCAGTCTCTTTCTCCATATTCAGTTCTAAACGGATGCGTTTTAATCTTGCCTTTTCTCCTTGATGTGACCTTGAAGCCCTTTCTTGAATTCTAACGTCAATTTATCTTCTACTGAAATGTTGTTACTGCTACCTATTAATATTACCACTTTTCTATTTCCGACGAAGCGAGATAACAATATAATTAACTGGTTTGGTTAGCTTTACTTTCCACCATATACTATCTCATTGGACTCTCTCTTTTGAAAGGTCACACGAAAGATATAAGCAAAGTTTTTTGTATCCTGAATAAACAAATCAAAGAATAAAGTGCGCTGAGGAAGAACTTCAACCTTAGATTTCTTTTCTTTTCCTAACAAAAAGATTGCTTAAGAAAGATTGCATAAGAAATTCGAAACTTGGATGTCAACAATAGTAAAAGCAAATTGGTTGGTATTTATAAGGGAGAAATTAAAATTCCTGCTTTTTTGCTTTACGCCCCGCCCTTCACCACTCCAGATAGGAGACAGCACTTCAGTTGCTAACAGACGAGGCTTGTTTTTTCAGCTAAGTGATATTGAGTCGCCCACCACTCTAGTGTTTTCTTTACTTGGAGGCTTTCGTTATAAATGTGGAATTTTTCAACTCAGCAAACTTGTCCAGGTCGCTCTCGCACATTGACAAAACGGATGTTACCGATTCTTTTAATATGTATTTACTTTTCCGCGCAAATCATTTGGTTAGTACGGTTTCTAGAGACCGTGTTAAGTGGATTCTTTAAATAAATGAATTGTTGCCAATGCGACGTTACAAAGAGGGAAAAAAGTGAAAGAGCGATGCTTCAAGGGATATTGGATCTTAGAGTACCAAGGGGCAAGTGATCCATGCACCAAATGCTTTTAGCGATTTCAGTAGAGATAAGAACAAGAGTTAGGTCGGAAACAGTCTAGTAGAAGAGCGAGTGAAGTAAACAAAATACAGTTCAATAAGAGAGCTTTTAGCGTAAGTGAAAATGAGGAATTCATTATTTGTGGCTCGGAAAGGCGATTTACTTTAATTGGTAGATTAAGAGCTATAATTTCCAATTTCAGTCTCGAAAGAAAGGAATCAACTATTAATGAGATTGGAATTTGACGTTTTCGAAAACAATAGCGCCCGCAAGAGTGCTTACACGCCAGAGTGTCTTAAGGCAAAAGCACGCCGTTCTCACGCATCCAGCGTCGCTCCAAAACTCAACCAATATTAAATCTATTGAATCAAACTGCTTTTACTAGTTCACAAATAGCATGAACGCTTACTTTACAGAGAAAAAAGGGCGATAACAATCGAGAAAGGAAACACTTATCTTGCTTTTTTGCTGATTAACATGTTATGCGACAACTGGCGGGAACAACAAGTTTACCGGCACATGACATTAAAATTCTTAACATAACAAATAAGGCATTAATCGCACTAGCGTTGTGTGCGGAGCGTGAGGGTACAGCTTTCTCTACTGTTTCTGTTCCGCTGTGTCGATCTCCTAAGAACTTTAATTGCACCAACATATGATTATACAACGACTTTCCTGTGCTTAAATCAGGAGGGGGCTTTTATGTAATCCCGTTAAATCTAGAACCTCTTCTTCTTTGGCAAGAATTCAAAGCACCCTTTCCTTTGGTTCAAAAGAATTGACCTATCTTCAACTCCATCTCCTGCTGAATTACTAAACAAAATTGAAGTGGTCACGTATCCGACTTTGACCTTACAATTTCGGGACACCATTGTAGGAGGTTTAGCAAGAGAACTTAATACAAAGATTCCTTCTCGTTTTCTTCGTTCTTCCGTTGTAAAAAGTTAAGTCGTGCTTTAGGTTTTAAATATTGTGGCTGTTCGTTACGTGCGCTCCGTTTTTTCTCTTGTGCGTCCTGATCCGCCTCCTTTGTTTTTTATCTTTAAGCGTGGCGAGGTGTTGTGTATTCTCGCTTCGATTTACATCGAAAAGAAGCTAAGTCGCAAGAAGGAATGCATGCACTCTAGTCTTGAAGACTGACTGGTGAAATTCTGACCCCTAGACGAAAATGGCTCTAGGTAAACGCACAATTTTATTTTATCAAAGAAGGCATTTGTTACTCTTTTCAGAAACGTGGCTGGCCTTAGAGGAAATTAGGTATGATGTAAAATATGCCTCGAGGAGTGTCTTTCATCTGAGAGAAGAGGCGAAGTTTATTAAGGCGGCTTTATATATAAAGAGAATGGATCTGCGGTTTCCTCTCTTAGTAAAGTTCATTAACTGAATTCCACAAAAAGCTGGTAAATATAAGCAGTTATGTAGGCAAAGCATGCTAGATTTCAGAAATCAATATGTGAGACCGGTCAACTGAGACGCTCAAATTCAGGTATAAAGTGAGAACCTTTCATTCTAAATTCATTCCAAGTTCGTTCAGTTCTTGTTAAGAGTTTTCTCTTTGATTTAGCATGACGCGGTGTGCTGTTTGACACTGATTTATAACTACATTGCTGATTAGAAAAACCGCAAAATGTTTCCGAGACTTTTTCAAATCAAAATGATACCACGGAAGAAATCAGTGTCTTCAAGTCAATGCGAAGTGTCTAAATGCCAAAATAATGTCGTAACAATGAGTGGATTTTCCGGTACACTAACACATTCGAAATGCCACAATAAATGTCAGTGAGTGTATTTACTGTAACACCTACCCCTTTCTTTGCTTTAGAATTTTGAAATATGAAGTCTTGCCAGCGTTTCGATTCATCGACTAACTACGAAATTGTAGGATACGAGTTATACGGCAATTGGTGTTTTTCTTTCGAAAATATAACGAGTAGAAGACTGTTTAAGAACCGGCTATACCAATACGGGATAAAGTGAATTTTGTATTATGCCATCGATTTAACCTGATAAAACAAATGAGCTTGAACTACAAGTCAATTTTCGCTATGATTAACTTTTTAATACAATGGAAGAACGACTTATTATTTTCCAATTAAGTCTGAAACGCGTTAACGTTTTCTGGGGTATTTTTTTTAGGTGTGCTTTAGTTTGCGTGGGTTTTTCTTGACTGGAAAGCAGGCAATCGCGATATAATCTATTTACTGCCTTCCAAAGACAATTTACGACTGAAATTTTATGTAAATCTTGTTGTCTTTTCTCAATTTTGTTCCAGTACGGCGGGTTAGGTGTTGTGAATTCTGTGAAAATGACAGATGGCCATTTACACAGCAAGCAGCAGAGGAAACGACTTTCTTTTGTATCGTTAAAGGAAATGTTGTACTTTGATAAATGAAATTTATCGCTTCTTTATTTATCCGTAATTTGCAAGCATTTATTCTATTGAAAGCCCTAAAGACGTGAAAAGAAAGCAGGGTGATTTGCTAGCTGTTAAGAAGGGAAAGATTTGAACGCGTACAGGCTGAAGAAACGTGGAACATAAAAGACGGCGACAGGGGAAAACAGTAATGAGTACTTCTGCAAATTAAACAATGAGCATGAATTTGAACGGCTAAAGAGCTTTTTGCTAAAGTGTAAAGAGAGTTAAAATCGAGGCAGCCATTTGCCAAGTTGAGATAGAAAGTCGTTCATAACATAAATATAGTTATTATAAGCAATAGGGGATTTACGCAAAATCTTCTGTCTGATTAAGCCCAAGTTTAAACCAAAATGAACCATATTGACTTAAAAGATAACGATCTTCGAGAGAAAAAGTTGAAGGATTTTGCGATTTGTATTTTTTTTGTCGGTAATGACTGGGGAAAGATCTTCCACAAAAGAGATGATAAATCTCTTCTAGATGTGTCGTTTACAAAGGAGATTGTAAAATCTTCGGAAAAAAAATCCAATGAAGCCTTAAATGTCAAAGCTATCAATCTTCAAAACAAAATGAACAGTGATAAATTGAACTGGTGTAGATCTTAACACTAAAAAAAAATTAAACCCATTTGGTTTGAAAACGAAGTGAGCAGATGCCGATTTGTACTTTACTAAACTTCTTTGTCTCTCTAAGTTTATGATTCAGATTTGAATGAAAGTAAATGACTGATCCTAAGCTTATGGAACAGTAAAAGCGTATTATTTTACTGTAAAATTTCGATATACTTTGTACTTTAATCAATGAACGTTTTCACTGAGCATTCTTAATAAGTTATGTATCTTTTTCCGTGAATAGTTCTAAGTCCAATCCAGCATTTCTTTTCTAATCATGAAATTCTTAGTGTCGGCCATATGGTGAGATATATCTTCCACGTTTTAAGGAAACTTATGGCCCTTAAAATTTTAGTTTAATCTTTTTCAAAATAAATAACCCCTCGATTGCTTTAAGTTAGATATGTGCTCCTGGTGTGGTAGGCTAAGTCAAAACGCGCTGTCCTTAATTACTCCTTTGCTTTCGTGTCCCAGGTAATAGTCTGGTCAGGATTTTTCCTTATGTATTATGGGACGTGTTGAGACTTCAATTGAAAGGAAAAATAACACGAAACGTGCATACTTGTATAAATGTCATTTATTATCTTCGCTCAGTACTATTCTGTTATTAAGACAACTGATTGTATATATACGACCAAGTGAAGCTCAAACTCAGGAATATTGCCAGTGAAGGGACTAAATCACGAAATCGACCCTGAGTAATTATAACAGTTTTAATTTCTTATCAAACTTCCCTGGAAATACGCGTTAATTGCATCATAATTTGATTGTATTCCTTGAACGGAGTTAGTTTCTCTTTAATTACACGTCCATAGCTTTTGTGCTGCGGCGATTTTGACACGATTCCACGTTTTCCAAGTCTCCAATTGATAGAAGTTTTGTTCGGTCTACTGACATTCACCGCGCGCATTGCTAATTGGTTTGGGTTAAACACTGAAATCACGAAATGAAAAGCTACATTCACCTAAGGTCTACCCCGAAAGTTTTAATACAGACCAGGCAATACCCGTTTTGTTTTATTCGGGTTGTTGAAACTTCCTTCCAAATCGCCACCTACTTTTATCCCGTAGGTGCATGAGGTTTTAAACGAGTTCATGTTGTTAAAAAAATCGCTTTCGTGCAACTGAGTTAAACGTGACGGTAGCCTAAAGATATAGGCGTGTCCAAAAAAAAAAAAAAAAAACTTCAACGGGTCTATGACAAACTAATTCGCTGTAATGGAATGGTGGCCTTTTACCTTAGAAATCAAATGCAATTTCTCGATCATTGAGGACTAGGTAGAAATTTAGCGGGGTAACCAAAGCTATGACCTTTTCACGCTCAACTGTTCGCCACGACCGCAATTATGATTTTGTATTCATTTCGAACTTTCCAAAGTGTCAACAACACGTACGAGGCACTCACTTCACCAAAATAACCCCCTGTATGGAGAAAAACAACAGCTACTACGTGCTCGCTAAAGCCCGAAAATACCCGCGATCATTGAACATTCTTGCACTTGAAATCCTTGATTTATTTTATCAATTAAACTTACCTGAAGTCAACGTGAACCTTTAGACTCGATAGAAGACGAGAAGTCTTTTGCCTCGAGGCGAAAAATTGTAAGCATAGGTTAACCTTCGATTAAAAACTCGACCAGGGATGTTTTAATCGACAACGGCTGCAATATACTGATATTGAGCCATTTAAAAGTTACTTAAAATAGACGGAGAGGTTTACAAAGACTGTATAGGTTGTTAGATTGCTTTTCACTTGCAGAAGTCTATATCTCGTTTTTGCACTGAAGCTTTCAGAAATTGGTGCAGCATCCCGAGTCCCTATAGCCATCCACTCTATGTCTGTAAATATATATTTGTTTTGTTACTGAATTAACGTCTCTTGTACTGATCTCAATGTTTAAAAGGTCGGAGTTTAATTTCAACTTTTGTTATTTTAATATTAAGAAATCAACCAAACGACGGAACTTAGCTCATCGTTACGTTTTCGTAACCTTGGGTTGTACCGGATATGACGGGTAGCAGAAACACATCCGTGCTTCAAGTTTGGCGAAGGCAAAGCTTTGCTGAACTTACAGCTTTACACTACTTTAAATGTCGATAAGTAACAGTAAGGACATACATTTTTCAGTGATAACGTAAATATTTGGCTACAAAACTCCCATCAAATTCCATGAGATTTGTTATGTTAAGGGTTCTTTAGGGCGACATATTCTGCAAACTTCTAATTAATTATTTTGGCCATGAGTTCTCACGGGCCAGAAGTCCGCTCTTGTAAAATAACTACAGCTCAAGATACATCTAATTTCAGTGATACTTACTGAAGTTACGAGCAAACCAGTCCTTTGGAGACACAACTATTATATATTGTTTATTTGTTTTAAGTCTAAAATTGGCGATTAAACTTTTTTTGAAAACTTTACATTTTTTACCTCAGTTCAGTTCTACTGATTACGCAATACCTCTGCAAGCCACTACCTAGTACATCAAGTATTTTCACCAGTACTAACCTTTTGAGAACCCTGTTTCACTACTTGTTACACGGTTTGTATCTTCAAAAAGACTTGTATTTTGTTGCTTCATGGAAATAGATTATATAGCTTATGTCTTGGAAACAGGTTGTTATAAACTTCGCAGAATTGAAATTATTAAAGTGTGTACATGCTTTTTTGGTAAATAATAGTTGGACTTCACAGTGTACTCAATGTGTCCTCTTCTGTTTGGGCATGAAATGCACAAATCGTACCTCAAGGAATCTTAAACATAAGTAACGTCTTTTCACCTTATTGTTTCATGAAAAAACGCTTGGTATATTCACAGTTTGACACTTTGGAATTTCAGTTACAAGAATGCAAGCTATGAGTTCCCTACATAAAATGCGTGATGTGCAGAGCCTGAAATCCTGTCCACTTATCAGGGTCAATGATTTTGACCCCATTTGGAAGACTTAGCGAATAGGAAACTATATTCATCTTTGCTGTCGTCATTCGCCGCAAATTAATCAGCAGAAGAACCTTTTGTAAGAATCTCTAGTTATTTTTATCGCTACTTCAGCTCGTTTTAGAGTAATCTACCAACGCACAGCCATATATCTTATGGCTTAAACCGCAATTTAGGCGTGTGAACCAAAATAAATCAGCGATGAATTACAATCTCATTAGTTACCTTAAATCGTGCTGTCCATTCAAGTTAAGTCGATTCGCAAGTCATCCGTGTAAGTGGATTTGCTGACAGCTTTCACACAGCAACTTATGACAACAACTTCGAACACAAAGGAAATGGATTGTAGTGTCAAGATATCCGGAATCGCTGCATTTAGTTTAGTTTAGTTTCTTCTTGTAAGGTCTTCACAATGTAGATCTAAAGCATGCATCTTGTGTTAAGCTGCGAAAACTCATCGGCTCTTGTGAAAAGGTTTTATAGCCATTCTCCGCCTTCGACTTTCAGCCTGACAATGGCTAATTTGTTGTATACACAAAATCCACTGGGTGCTTTTATTGTGAACTGCTGATTAAATTAACGAAAAATCCCTTTTGTTTTGGACAAACTGAAGAGTGTAGTTGACAGATTCGAGAAGAAACAAATCGTCTCACTAATACTGTAGACAGGGTGCGAATGTTGCGTGGAAACTCTGTTTAAATAAACTATTTCAAGCCTGGAGCGCAATGCATTTGCATCAGGCACGTTCACAGGAAAGAGAGAAATTGGAATTTATTCTTTTCCATTTCGTGCAGACACAAAAGTTGAAGTCGAACTATTGTTCTCTTTGCTGATAATGTCTTCTCTGGAGAGCATTTTCAACACCTTGCTTGTCAACCTGTCATCATTAATCATTCGCTAAGACTAAGAGCGTTATGTAAATAAGGCTGTCTCTTTTTGCACCTTGTTTTGCTTATGGGGGCGCGATTTTCCATTACCTAAACCGACCAGTAAAAAGCGCGAAAACAAATCTCATTTCCATTTGCTACAATGAAAGCGTGTTGACGTGTGATAAATTTCGGAAGCCACGCAAACGTTATCTAATTTCTCTTTTAATTTCGTGACACCTGTTGTCAATGTTTACTGAACTCGGTCACGATGGAAACTGCTCTTTTCAGGCGGAGCTTTCTTTGATCGCTCAAAGGCTAGAGCCCAGCTAGGCCAACGCGATGCAAAAAACCGTGTTAAGAATGTAAGCCCTTGACTTTGAACCAAACAATGCCCGTTTTCATTCTTGCACTTTACAAATGGTGGACGCTGGCTGCATGACCGTCGTTGAACGGCCTAATTGTCAACGGCATAATAAAGCTCCACCCATTTTTGAACAGCGAATAATGCTTGGC
Organism: Orbicella franksi; assembly: GCF_964199315.1. Taxonomy (NCBI): domain Eukaryota; kingdom Metazoa; phylum Cnidaria; class Anthozoa; order Scleractinia; family Merulinidae; genus Orbicella; species Orbicella franksi. The sequence goes on along the minus strand of NC_138145.1, from coordinate 20,025,314 downwards.
TTTTCATAGTCTGCTTGAATGAATTCACAATATAATTAGATTTAGACTTCAAGAGTCAGCAAATTACAGATTAAAAGTGACTTCTCCCAAGAGGATAGTCATTAAGTATTAATTGAGCCTCCAAATGTACGTAACACAGGAAATACATAAATTCACGAAAACAATGGGCCCACTAAAAGACCGTGTCCACATCACTACGTAGGGGTATAAATACGCGCGCGGAAAGGAAATCTGTCAGTCAGATGCGTCGAGGATGAAAGCTTAAAACACCTCGCCTTAACGAGCAAGTGTTGAAATGAGTATCGACGGAGCCATGAGTACGTTTGGCCTGCCACCGTTCGACATTGGCCAAGACTTTAGTATTCCGCCTCATCTGCGCCACAACCCGGAAAATTTTAACCCTCGTTTTCCCAACGCGCGTTTTCACAACGGCATCTCGAACATTTTCAGAGCGGGGGATTTCGCGAGCAGAAGTGTCAGCGAGGATGGTGGCCGGCACATGAACATGAGCAATGGAATAGAAGGCATTTCCGAGATGGACGAGACCGAGCTGCCCATTTCTGCCGCAATGAATGAACATTATTTAACTTCAACGACGCTTGGTTGCACACAACAACAACACAGTGCTTTGCATTCTACGGTCCCTCCACTACAGTCCGCTAATTTTTTCTCCGACACCGTGACGTCCGAAGCGGACTCTTATCCAAAAGATATGCCGTTCCCGAGCCCCATGGATTTCAGTATAAAGAACGAGCCTGAGCCTCGATTTCACCTGAATCCAACTTCTGCTATCTCAAGCATATCGAGTGCGCTTCAACCGGCTAAACCAAACATTATGCGGTCGATTTATGGCCCCAACTTAAATCCTTCGTTCCCCGATCCAGCCGCCCAATCGATGTACACTTACATCCATCAAACACCGGTAAGTGACGAGTCAAAAGCACCGCAGTTTTACCGACCGTTTCCCGGCTTCCCGCCGTTTGATCCACCAGAGTCCATTCAAGATAATCACGGCTTTTCAAAGTCAGAAGACAGCAGAATATTTCCCCCGGTTCCCAGCAGCCACAGACCTCAAATTATCGAGCGACAAAAGAGCCAAGTTCCCAACCGAGCAGACGCCCACGACGTCGAAGATGTTGACGACGCTAACCGCTGTAAAAATACCGTTGAAGGCACCAAAACATCCGTGAGAAGACTAAAGAAATGGTACAAAGACAAGTATGGCAAATCTATTGACATGAACACAGTTACCCGTCAAATGGCCATGGAAATGTTGAAAGACTTCTTTCTCGAGATTCGCGACACACGGCCAGGCAAAGAAGGAAACGAATACGAACCTGTGACGCTCACCACATATAGAAATGGACTGAGAAGATATTTTCTCGAAAGAAAATGTCCTCCAGCCGTAGAGAATTTCGATTTGGCTGACAGAGAATTCGACGTGGTTAACTACGGGCTAGTGTCAAAGAGAAACGAGTTGAAGCGCAAAGGGAAAGGAAACCACCCTAACGTCGTGGAAAGCATCACTGAAGAGCAGTTAGAGAGAATGTGGGCTTCTGGAGCCATCGGAGTGCACGCACCGCGACCGTTGCTGCGTCTCCAGTGGTGGATTAACACAGTCAGCCATGGGATTAGAGGACGCATGGCCCACCACGACCTGAGCATCGATGACTTTCGCATTTCCCGCGGCCCCGACGGCAAGATCATCATCGACCACATGAAAGCTGGTTCGAACAAAAGGCCACGAGCGGACGACGAGAAAGACAACCCTAGAAGCAAAAAGAAGTGTAAGGCTCGAGTAGCGGCCACCGATGGAAGCGAACGAGACCCCGTGCGTGCATTCGAGGTGTACCTTCGCCACCGTCCACCTGGTATATCGTCGTTTTACCTCACCCCCAAGCACAAGCCTAAGGGAGATATCTGGTTCAACAAGGTACCAATGGGCAAGAATTCCATCGGCAGAATTATGAGAGAGATCAAGGCAATCGCAGGGATAGGATAACGCGGAACACTTTCACGGAATACAGTCTCGCTGGCTGAGAAAGAGACTTATTTAAGAGAAACATTACCTGCTGCTTTAAATGCAGCGCTAGGAACATTTCATCTGCAAAGAAAAGACCGTAACAAAGGTCGATAACCTCGCCACAAAGAATAGAGACTGGCAGAGAGATGGTTTCAAACCATTTACCGCAAATCGAAGAACTGATAGATTAGTAAGTAAACGAAACAAATGCTTCTGTTCGTTAAAAAGAAAAATCTTTAAAGTTTTATATTACGAAGATGTGAAAATGTTTTATGCTATTAAGAGTAAAAGAATTGGCTATTTGCAATATATATAAGGACGTTTTTGGTACATCATTGGGAAAAAGAATATTCAGTAATGTTTATGAAATGAAGGGGACTCAAACAGTTCTCATTGGTATTTCAACTTGTCTGCAAGCATTTAAAACATATAATATATAAATATATCTTAGTTGTAAACAGTTAATGCTTGCTTTAGTTTACTTTCTATCGCATTTGATCTTCATGAGAATTCTATGAAATATTATTTTGCCTTCTCAAAATACTACCACAGTGCCTGGCTTTGAAAAGCTGAGTAAATTAAGATTAGCAATGTCTTCTTGACGTCGTATCTGTACTGTATTCATCAAAGGTTTCATTTAGAAGCCACAGAAATTTTTTAATTGTAGTGAACACGATTGTCTTCGTGGCGTTCGTTCTACTCTAATTCACACTTAGAGAAGCCATGGAGGGCTTCTTCAGTGCACAGACGCCAACAGATCTAACTTTCTTTTTTAAAACAATACTTTATAAGAAAAAGAAAATATATATATAATATAAAAAGAAGTAATAAGAGAGAACTTTCAAAAGCCAACACGATTAGCTGTGAAAGAGGCGTTTCTTCACACGTATGTTTCATAAAACACCACAATCTACAAAAGAAATTTCAAAAGTTAAAAGATAAGAAAATGTACTCGCTTATAACGATTTATTGTAAGGAATATATTTTTGTCAAAATAAGCGAGGCGTGTTAAAATTTTGTTCATTTAGGTCGTTTCACATCGTCGCGGTGTGAACGGCGTCATGTTCATTAGCTGTAGTTCAAATTTTAGTTAGAATTAAATTCCATTGTACATAAATTTACAGTTGCTTTTGTCAGTTTGTATTAATTTTCTAAATGTGCTTGTGAGAGCTTTTTATTTGCCGTAAAAAGTACACCATGAACGGAAGAGAGGAGGAACAAATCGTAGAATTCAAATGTATATAGATAACAGTTCACCATTGTTTAATAAAGAGATGGGACGAGACTTAGCTTTGTTTTACTGATGCAAGATTATGGCTATCTCCGTTTGAATCAGTTTATTGTTTAGCTAAGTAAAGGCTGGTGAAAGGGCTCTAAACAAGATGAGACTATCTCAGAAGGGGATTAAGTAGCTTGCTTTCTGCCATCTCCCTGAGTCGTTTAGCAATTCTTGAAGCGTTTATTAAGAATGGTGTAACGCGACACAACATTTATAAACCCTTTGAAGAAACGAATTGGCTGTCTCAACATTTTTTGCAAGGAAATTTAGTTTGCCAAATTTTTATCTCACAAAGATTTAGTTTCATAATAGATAGGATTTTTTCTGCAATAAAATTTAGTTTGCGCAAATACAGTTTTGAATTGAAAATCTTACAAAGAAAATGGACTGATGTCTTTAAATTATATTTGGTTACTTCCTTCTTAAAAGTCTTCATCTCATTTTGGCTAAGGAATTTTACTTCTCGTGCATCCTGTGGGCGTTTACAAAACCATTTTTTTAAAGTTAGTTTACCCTCCAGGAACTATTGACAAACTATAATGCCTATTTTAGGTTATGGTCTGCATGTTAATGGCCATCGGGTGTTCGTCGTTACAATAAGCTGATTTCCTTTCTTATAACTCCTAAAGGAGGTATAATTCTACAAAGGCAAGCAATGAGGCGCTTGATTGATCGGTGATTTATTGAACTGAATTAAGGCCAATTTTGAAGAGCTTTCGTGAGTTGCTATGATGTTGTTTTGACTGTTACGACAACCACACGGCAACAGTTTCGTGACTGCTAAATTGCCCTTCCGTCAAAAAAACTCCCTTTGACGCATGTCAAAAACAGCGTCTCGATAGCAAACGACCCGCGCAACAAAGCATACCGAAACAACTTCTGCCACTTAGACGAACGAAAATAGCACCAATATACGCTTGATTCCCGTGGTAAAATCCCAGGTCTTTTTCTTGAGGTACTGCGCGAATTTTCTCTCAAAGTAATTTGCGGTTGCCGTGTATGGGAACTGGCGGAGTAAGGGGTAAATTGTTTCAAGAGGGTGATTATCACTCCAGATTACGATAATAATGGCCAGCACAGGACCAATATAACGGTCGCACGGTTGACGTTTTTGTGGTCAGAGTTGCCGGCATCTCTTATAATTGCTTTCTCGAAACTCACTGTCGGTTACGTGACTTCACGGAATCGTAATAGTCAAGAGCCAGCTCGCACCTTTGTGAACCCCCGCCCATATCAGCACAATTAAACGACGGCAATGGAGAAAGGAATTCACTTACAAGAATAACAAACAAACTGAAATGCCTGGGCACAATCTGATAGGATTTTCGACTAGCTGAGAGGAGCACTATAATGAGGGATAAAGCTTTTAATAACAGGTTGCCTTATGATTTTCCCGCCCCTTGACGCGACAGCCCTTCTATGCAAAGATAATTCTAGTCGGCGTAGAAAACTCGAGATTCGGTGAAGGTCTGCTCTCTACTGGATAGAAAATGAGACCATGTCACCGAGATTGTTCTCTTAACCGATGCTCTCTTTCGTGATCACAGCATGTGATCGTGAGTCGAAGCTACAGACAATGCTTCTCCTAATGGGTCGTTAAAGCGTAGGGCAATAAGTTGCGGCGACACATCCACGCAATAAAAATCTCAACGTCCAATCAACGAATCTTGGCTGGACAAGATGTCTCGGTCCTCAGAAAAAGGACACAAAATGCAATACACAGGGCGCGGACTTTGGTTCTTTAACACTGTCTCCATAACAACCCTTGAGACAAAGATATTTCGGTGCCGAAACCAGTGGGTTTCATCTTGATAAAAGCAAAAAAGTCCTGCTTAGCTGAAACCACGTTTGATAAAAACAGTCTACGAGAAGACATAAATTTTACCACGGAAATTCTTGAACAACAAGACTAAACCCATTGTCCCTCGATAGCAGCCTATGCTACCTGTCATGTCTTATTGTTGTTTTCAGTAAAATTTCACAACTTAAATTGCGGCTTAGTGTTTATTTTAAAAAACCCGGTTCCTTTATATCTTTAGAACTCCACCATGGGAATTTACCGAAATGTTAATGAGTGTATAAATAGACCGTACTCCTATCAACCCTGTGAAGTGTACACTCACACCTAGGCGTCTCCCTTTCTCATTGCGCACGGCAGAGTATTTCTGGCTTGTTTTTCAATTTTTCTCCATAGTAATTTTAACATTCTTTTCAGACTTCCCCTGTCGAGGCTATCTTTTCATTTATTAGTAGACTGATGAGCTATATAGACGTAAGTTGAAAATCAAGTAGCTATAATGTGACAGATCGCGGTCACGTTTAATTCACTTACACCATGTTTATACATGCTATATGTGTTTACAAATGTGTATCTCTGACTTCCTCTTATATTTAGCGCTTTACGGTCATCTGTGTAAGCCAGTATAGAAACTTTGAGGTTTACAATCTTCAGGGATTGTGCTATATGTTCTGTTTGTGAATGTGTATGGCTGTGCCTTCACCTAATATTCAAGGCCTTGTTTCTGCTGGTTAGCCACTATAAGACTTTGCATTTACAATCTGCAGAGAATCTATTGACGTAAGTCGCCGGATAATGGTTCTCCAACTACACCGAGACCCTAAAGAAGTCACTTTAAGCTTGTTAAATACGACTAAGGTTGTTTGATTTTGATAACTACTGTATCCCGAGTAATTACCCCTGTTGCCCTAGCATTACTAATATCAAGACCTAACAGAACCGTCTGGTACCTTTGTCGTCTGATGTATCGCTCTCTCTTAAAACATTGATTCTCTAGTTTTCTGGTGTGTGTTTGAAGAGCGACAATATTTCTCTTCAGCAGAATCTTCTGGCGAAGTGACGGAATGAATGAGTTAGTGATATTGTTAATGTGTTGGCGACATTTTTCGGCAGCGCTAAATATAGCTTGATCGTGCATAGAGGCTCGCCTCTTCGAGATTTTCGTCTGGGCTTTGAGATGCAGGTCAAATAATACACACGCAAGAGGTACTTATTAATGTTGAGATCGAGTCTAACAGACTCCGCAAAGAAAAGCAAACAGCAGAGCAAGATAAGATAAAAAAAAAAGAGATTGGGCTTTCTATACACGTTACCTAACTCCATATTATTCCATGTCTGTAACTCGGAAAGTTAAGCTCAGTTTTTTATATTGGAATATGCTGTGTGAGAGATAAGTCAATCGTGGTTAATCGCTGTATATTCCAAGTGAGCGTTATCTCCCATCAGGGAAAGAAACCGAAGCTTGCTAGGAAAAGGAGAAGAGTACAAGATTAACCTGCCATGTATTTCGCAATCACGTTGCTATGATACTTCAATACGTGCAACGAGATATTCTGAATGCCAAAAGCATTTAATGCAATAGCCATCTTCCTCTATTTTTGTGTTTTTAAAGTTTCAGTGTTACTGTCCTCAAGCGATTTCATTAATCTCCTGGTTACTGTATTTGCATGTACCGCGTTTTTTTCTACAGTACCAGATGCAAAAGTTATTCGTATACAACTGAAATGTACTTTCAATAGCTATTTCTTTTGTTCCAGTTCTTAGGTTTGATATTGGTATCATTTAAATTATTGAATTTCACAAATTGGCTGAATATAAAAAGACCACTTTTAAGTCGAGCCTCGAAATTCTGTCGCAAATATAAGTAATCCCGTTTGTTGGGAATCCACACTAAATGCAACAACGCCAGTGAGTCTTTACTTGAGGTGAGAATTAACCTAGGCCTCCATTACGTTCGAAACCGAGCCATTCAGCAGTCTTGTCTTGGAATACCCCGAGTCTTAGACTGTAAGAGAGATGAACGTTTTACTGGTAGTATAATGTACCATGATGATGTTGAATTAATCAAAGTGCGACCATTTTATCTCACCTCACGCCAAATTAACTCTCGATAAGCAGGGAGCTTCCTTGAAGGATATCAAGTAAATCATCTCCCTTCTGAGGGTTCATTAGTATTCCTGCAGGTTGGTTTGAACAATTTGCTAATGGCTAGTTGTAAGTTTTTGTAAAAAAAAAAACTACTTTGTATCATATTAAGCTCAAGCCTGTTTAACAACTTGTGTACTGCCCACAAACGACACTGCATGTATATACCTTGGTGTACGTCAAGCTGTTATGTAATAATATGTATTTCTTTGTGCTTTAAACGAGGAAAATAAGTCGGCATCCACGCCAGAATATCAAATACACAAAGTATTTAACTCGCTACTGCTCGATTATTTTCGTCATGCTTAACGTTCTTCTTATGTTGTGCGATAGTTCCAGCGTTTCACTATAAATTGTTTTTAGCTATATGTGCCTTGCCTTTTGTCCGTTCTAGTGTCCACACATGCATATCCGGTATGAAATATAATAAAGTGGAGTGTTTATTGTGGATTGTAAAATGAGTGCAACGGCGAGCAATACTGTTGTACATATTGCCAGTTGTCGATCTAACTAAGCAACGGTTTCATTTTGTTAGACCTACTGAAGCATGCATGAAGGTTTATGGACGGCTGGGTGATAGAGTATTTCATTGTTTTCTCAATACCTTTTTTGTTGACTGGATCAGACGAAGATCGTCTCTTACTGCGACGTTATCTAGGTGCTACTGCGTTTAGTAAATTTTCTATTGTTTATATGAACAGTGTGTTATAATTGTAAGCGCGCAGTTCTACCCACCTTTTCACACCCTGTCGCACTCACTCACTCACTCACTCATTTCGACCTGCGGAATTTTGTTATCGCTTTAATTGTTTGATTACCAGACTCGCTTGCCCTCTGCCACTTATTGCATGGTTTAGGAACATGTAAATCTTCTGGGAAAGAGCGATTTTATTACAGCTTGTTGGCTTAAATGTTCGAGTGGCTAAGCTGGTATAATTTAGTAGAGAAATGGTTGTCATCAGCTCATTCGCACTTTGCACCATGGAACTTCCGGTAGTGGAGTGGACCCTCGCCGATACAATCATTTAACAATGCGTGGTCGGACTTTGTTTACCTTTCGTTCGCACGCGAACGATATTAAAGGCGTTCTGTTTTGACAAAATTCGCAGCACCTTGCCAATCAGTAGTGAACGTCAGTAAAAAGCAAATTTCGAGTTGTTTTGTTTTGCTGTGTTTTCAGACAGAGACGTACGAATTACAACGCCACTGCAAGCGCAGACTTGCGTAGCCGACACGGTGTTTGAGTTTTTCGCTGCAAGCAAAACTGTGCAAATTAAGCCCTTGTCTAACTGCCTCGAACTGGTGACGCGTTTGAGTCGAGTGGTACTTAAGTGAAAGGAGGCGTGATAGGTTGTAATGAAAAATTATACGATTAGTTCACCAGATGCATTTCCTGAATGGACCAATTACAGCTCTATTATGAATGGGCTTTTAGTGGACCTCCCCACAAAGTGTACATCACGCAACGCCATATGGTTACGTTAAAGCAGTCATTTGTTTGTCTGAAATGAAATCCGGCTCTTTGCATCATATAAAACAGTTGCGTTAGTCTTCCTTTCAAATTCGAGTCGGCATTAGACTATTATTGAGTGTTACCTGCCTCCTGGCTACAAAAACAAAATTCCAACTATTGTTATCCCAGTCTGTTGACGTAATGACCACCAAACGCATTAGGCCAATTTGCAGCTCTTTTCTGTTCCCAAACAGATCTAATTATCTGCGTTTGTAGGTTTCAAGCACGAAAATTGTTACTTTGCATGAGAATGTAATAGGCGTCGTTGCTTGAAAATTTGCCCACCCTTATTTTGTCTAAAACGCTGCGTTCATGACCGTTTTCTAAAGCCACAATGTTTCGAGAAATCTGGAGACAATGTTGACCTGTTTTATCTTTATCTTATTTTTCTGACAAGGTTGAACGAGCTTTGCACTTAGATCCGAGATACGCTAGTGATTGTTTGAGTACAATTTGCCTCTAGCATCTTAAGAATAAAATTGTATACCAAGGGCAAAATTTCAAAGATCCATTGATAACTGACATCCATCAATGATATCTAGGATATGTTGACATAACTTGTTTCTAGACGAGTTTCTGTTCACGAAAAGCCCCTAATTAAAAAGTCATAAAAATTTCAAAGGCCACTTTGAAAAGCCAAATTTGTTCCATGCACAATTTCACGCGCTTTTTGTGCTTCTGGCTTTTCCAATTTGTTATAATAATCTAGCGAATTATTTAGCGTCGAAAACAGTAAGTCCCGTTTGAAAAAGAAGACGGAGATGCCATTTCCTGACTAATCTGCCTTTGACTTGCTTCATTTCAGACAGGAAATTGTTAGTGTTTATTGTTCTTGGAAACCATTACTGCCCCTGTTTTAATTCCGCATAATCATAATCGTTGAAAGAGTATTCTAACCATAGCGTGCAGTGACGAAGATAATTTTGCTGAGTAATGGTGACAGGTTCGTCAGAGTAACAAACATTGCATTTGCAATAAATTGACTGCTTTTGGGCTTGGTCACTCACTCGAACGCGCTTTCTCTCTATTATTCCTTACAGTAACTTGAAAAAATCTCTTCAATGAAAGAGCAATACCAAGACCGTAAAAACTTTACGAGGCTAGCTAAGCGAATCGAAACGTACACTTGTTTTCCGCTTGTATCGTTGTTGCCAAGGTTTCTCAGTTTTGACGTAAATAAGTGGTTGGCATGTCAAGTAGATTCAGCTGTCTGCATAATTTAACATAATTATAAAGAGTACTGCAACACATCCCGGCAAAACTAGTACGATATTTAGCTGCGTTCAACAGTTTCTTGTTATTTCAACAATCCTGGCTTATTCTTGCCACACTATATTATCAAACTTTTAAAACTAAGTGGCAAGCCAACTCTAAATTGCCTCGCGACTTGAAAAGAATGTATAATTCATTGACGACTGTTATCCGTTTCGTTTGAATAATTTTTAACCTTTTAGCTCACATGGTAAATAAGACGCTAAAAATCAGCGGAGGATGACTGATTTATCGGAAGTCCGTGAGCAGACAGGAAAAATTAGTCTGATGTAAGGACTTCAAAGAAGTCCGGTCAGCCCTGTTTTTTGCCGCAAACGGGAACTCCATGAGAAGCACACACTTTCCCGAATCACGAAACAATTAAGGCAAACATGCAAGGTCTTACATTGTATTATAAATCGTGGTGAATAAATTTTTCTATTTTTGATCTTAAAGTCATTTTATGAAGACTTACAAACAATAGGCATGTGTTAATAAGCACGCAAAGGTAGTCAGCTACTTTAACAGGTCTTTTCATCACCTTCTTGCACATAATCCTTATATATATATATCTATATATTAATTCTGCATTTAAGTATTTCCGCATTCGCTTGGCGAAAATTATTTGCTGCCGACCTTTTCTACACTTGAATCTCTCGTCCCCTTTTTTTCTTCTCAGAATTGTCTCAATGCAAAGTCAGAAATTAAACAAAAAAAAAAACAAAAAAAAAAAAGCAAAAATATGTATATATCTTCAGTCTCAAGCTCTCAATGTGCACTATAATACCAGGTGTATGCCAGCCAGATCTTTTTGGGTTCATTAATTCTATTTGGTTTAAAACAGAGGCAATGTTCCTTAGTTGATGTGTTTCTTCAGTTTTTCTCGTCGCGTTTTTTTTACTTATAACCACGTTGTAAGAGGAAAGTAGGTGTCGAGCATGACATGGGTGCAATGAAATACAAAATTCTAGCACAGTCGAATCTCTCCACTCGGAAACGCCTTTATACAGACACTTCTTTATTCATGCGATGATCACTTGGTCCTGGGGATAGTAAATTCTTCAAATAAACTTTAACTATATAATGCGGATATTTCTTTATCACGGAAAGTTAACGTGTTCTCGGCTTTGGAGTGTAAAACTTGCGATGGTTTCATAAACTGTGCCTCTGTAATACAAACTATAGCAGTACTACAACAGCACCACAGCAGCACAGCGTTCAGAAGTATTTTAGTAATAATTCTTATCGTACATGTGTCAAATTAAACAATTTTATATACAGGGAAGGGAAACTGAAGGAAATATTAAAGACTTCAACCTCTTCCGCCGATAGACAAGTAAACTCTTGCAATATTTACTGAGAATAAATTGATTCCTTTAAGCCGTAGAGAAGAGGGTGATCAAGTAATTATTCCTTGTTTAGCAATATCCCAGTCGGCTAGCGTGCAGACATTTTGCCTTAACTGGCTACAAAGGGTAAACCAGAGACAAGACCAAGGTTATTATTATTTTCCAACGCATCCAAATCAAGATAACAGAAGCACGTAAACTGGAAAATTACTAGTTAGTGGTTTGCCTTTTTAGGAATTGTCTAAGTATCCTGACTGCTCGTTAGGTGGGACTCAAAAGATCTTATCTCGAATCGATTAGCCCTATATCGGCTCCTTGGACTCCCAACCAGAAATAAGTGACTATTTTAGGATCAACAGTTACACCATGGGATAAGTTTCGCTTCCTTTGTTCTTCCTTAATAGCCTTTCATTGTTGTGGGCCTCTTACGCCTTTTGGTTAATGGTTACGCACTTGAGATGTGCTATTTATGTTTTGTTGTTTAACTACCTTGTTGCTATGTTTTTGTTATCGTTAAGGACTTTATCACTTGCATCTCGTGTGAGGCCATGACGGACTGGAACAATTACTTTTTCATAAATGTGTAAATTGGGTTTTTCTCCGGCATTCCTGAGCGTAAAAAAGCTCACTAAAGCTAACAGCGAAAACGACGAGCCTTGAAAATTTCAATTCTGTATTTATTGTTTAACAATGGAGTACTTATTCTCCATTTAGGGTCTGGATGTTTTTGCTTCGCTTTCGTGCGCTGTATGCATTCGTTAGAGAGGGAGTGCATAGCTTCACTTAGGATGTATTCTACCCTTTGTGTCCATTTGCAACTATTGGTGTTCGATACAGCACAGTTGTATTTTCAAGAGAAAACTGAGGTCGGTGTTTAATTTTCTCCACTATTCATTATTAGTCAAAGAAAAAGGTTGCATTATTAGTTGAGCCGAAAAAGTTAAACTCGTGAATAAAATAATGTGAGCAATATGACCAAAGTGGAAGGATGACGTTCGTAAAACTGCCAAAATAGCACGTTCAAGTGTTTGGATTCTTCCTGGCTCGATTTTAGTTCTTTTTTATATAAATTTTAAACTTAGAAAGAAAGTTTGAAACTTTTTACCCTTACAATACTGTTGTTGTTTTCAAGCCTCGCTACACATTTCAGAAATCGGTCGCACTACTTTTGAATCTGACTTCGTAAGCTGAGTTCATTTCATTGCCAAATAATTCACCATTTTTATCGCCATTTCCATTCTGTAACACATGTAATTTCATATTTGGTCCTGGCTTTGAATCTTTCTACTATAATCCCAGTTGTAAACAGATCTAGTACTCAGCTGTCTCACTTTTCTCGATAAATGACCATCGCTCTCGATCGAGAGAAATCCTGATTGAATGACTTCGAAGCACGTTATGAAAGTTCTTACTCTAAAAGTAAATGAACTAACCTTTCGAGTAGGTTACTTGAATTAAATTTTTATATCTTTTTGACAATTTAATCCCGTTGTATAGAACTGTGTTATGAATTTCGGTAATATTATTAATATTGTTTTAATTGTTCCAAAACAACTACCGTATTCTCTCACAGAAAACTGTCGTTCAATTTAGTTGGTAACACTTTCCGCCTTGATTTAGTTAGATTAGAGCCTAATTGTTTGTTCTCTATAAATACAACTCATCAGATTTTTTCTGACTGTTCAAGATTCCCCTTCAGCATTTTTGATACTCTGTTTGAGCTTTGGGCTTAGATGTGCTAAAATTTCAAAGATCAACAAATCTTTTCATCTTTCAAAATCTTGAAAACTGTAAGACTAAATAGAACGTTTCAAAATTAAGAACATAATTACCATCGAATAATTCACTATGCATCCTTGCCGCTACCAAAACCTCCAGGTTGCTAGTTTTGAGTGTCACCTGGCTTTTGACAGGCAACGCGTACACACACAGCATATAGTTACTACATAATGCAATACATTTTTGCTCGAATTTCACGTTCTCAAGAATCTAAAGTAGGCTTGTTTGCAGGATGCAAAATCTGGAAATTTTCAAAACCTCTGGCACTCGCACTGTTGTAACTTTTATGATGATGGACTTTGTGAAATGTTGAGATTGTCAATACAGTACATGAACATATCAAACTGGTATTGCAAAGTTACACGAGGATGTTTACACTATCAAACTCACTTAAGTAAAATCTTGCTGGTGAATGATTTTCGTGTTCATGAGTTTAGATTGAGAAGTAGAAAATATTGGACATTAGATTCTCATTTAGAGCACTGTAAATCAGATATCTGTTGTGTTCAAAGTTGCTTTTCAATGTAACATGAAAGTTTATTACATAACAAGAGTCGTTGCTTTACTTATTTATACTTTGCCCTAAATTTTGATTACTGGCTGCTTGAAATTAGCAGCAAAACTTTGTTGTTAGGACTTTATTTTTTTTCTCGGAAATCCGGGTCATTTATAATTTCTACGCGTCTCCGGCGCTTTCCTCCGTTCACCTATTCAGTCCTTTCCTTTTCTGTATATTTCACAACTGCTTATGTTGTGTATATAACTGCGATGATCATGGATGTCTTCATTTCTTTATATTGTTATGCAGTTTTATTCGCTTCTTAGTACAAAATTTGGCGAGTCTCCATGACTTAATTTTATTCCACATTTTTCCAGCGTTCTTGAACCTTGTTGCGACATGCTGTGGCCAAACAAACGCAGCATGTGGCATACTGAACTGGTCTGATGACAGTTTTGAATTGAATCAAAATTTTCTCCAACATCTGGAAACTTCTTGATAATAACAAACGTACCCTCTAGATTTAGCAGTGTAGAGAAACTCAAAGGTGTAATAGACCTCAGTTTGGCACCCCACCTTATAGTTTCTCTAAATTACTAGCATCGGCAGTAAAATTTCGCTGTTACTTCAAAAACAAAAATGTCGTCTGAAAAAAAGTACTTTCAGTTTGTTTGAGTAAAAGATGATGATATTATTTCATTATTCTGCATGTGACATTTGAAATCAAAGTAAATTCAAAGACAACACACTTCACACAATTGGAGTTTATTTTCCCCAAGGTATTGTCAGATGCAGTAAAAGTGTCCAAGCTTATCTATGACTTAAAAAATTGTACCTTTACGCCACTTATGCAAAAAAGGTCACTGCAGTTTTATTTGCCCCAAACGCTAGCCCGTAGGGAGCATTTCTACTGAAAGCTTCTCTAAACTTTGCTCAAATGTTAAAAAGAAGTTTGCTTTAAAGCTAACGAAACAATGTGTATCAAAGTCCGTAAACCCATATAATACACTCTAAGCCAGAGAGTGTTGCGTTTTTTACCCGCATGCAAGTTATTTTATGTTCTGGTAAGCGTTACATGAAACATATATATAAAGAGTTTCGCGGTCGAGTTTCTAAAATGGATAAAGTATTTCGCGTCAGATTCTCGCACAAACGCTTCAACTTCTGAAGCAGCGTTTGCCAACCAAAACGTGATGGCGACGTTTTGCACACGTGTTACCACTTATAATAAGACATGGAAGTCTGAATGCTCCTACTGGCAGGCATGAAAAGAACTGCTTGCAGTCTGGAACTTTTCACATTTGGCTGTCTTTATAATTGTCAGTGTTGTTCTCTTTTAACCCCTTTTTTGCATTAAAAAAGTTATGTCTATAGGAAATAAAAGGAAAAAGCAACATATTTGCCTAACAGTGGAAACCAAACTACATCATTGGACTTCATACCGGAAATCCTTTTAACTATGAAAAGCCCACTTTTAAAATCAAAAGCTATTTTATTAGTTTATTTTTGTCAGAAGAGAAATGTAGTGTATTTCAAAAGTTGATAAAATGTCGTGTTTAAGAATAGTTTTTTCAAGTGCTCTTATTTTGCCCCTTTGTCTGCAGAATAACTATTTCAACCCTAAAAATGATCATTTGTTCTCAGAATATCAAGGCAAAGCCTACTGTGCAGATCATACGAATAAGAGAATTTTATAACTGATAGACTGAATTAAAGATAGAGAATGAAATTTTCACAAATTTGTCTTTAAGAAATACAGGAAAACCAGTAAGGAGAACTTGCTTGTTAAGGTCAATAAATGCCATGGCATTAATATTGGCCAGAGATACAAAACACTTGATCTGGCTCTCACAGGTGGCTGCTCTGAGTCTGGCCTTCACACAATGAAGCATGGATATTTGTCGTCATTAATTTTGAATAAGGACACGGAACGAAAAGACTAATTACCTCGTGGAATATCTATTTTTAAGGCAAAAGAAAGCTTATTTGTTTCTTTTGACAAGTACGATTTCAAAGAGGCTTTCCTTTGGCAATGAAACGGGTAGAAGTCTTCCATGAACGCCTGTATTCCAGAGCTATGAAAACCGAAGAATTTTGGAAGTATTTAGTTTGTCCTTTCTTGCTGATGTAGGCAAAAGACAAGAACAATCGCGACACTGTTTTCGCAGTTTCGTGACATGGCTCAAATAGAGTCATTTACGTTAATTGCAGTTCTCAGGCAATTTACACAAGAAGTTCCACAGGTTAACAAGAGACCATTCTCAGTGGGTGATGGCACTTAAGGTCTACTTCCTTCGAAAGTGATCGATTAAAGGAAACGAAGCTTTTCAGGTTGCTAGGCAAAAGTTATGCTTTACTACTTATACACTTATTAAAGCTCATTAAGCCAAAATTTGATGCAAACTACAACACGCAATTTCTTTTCTTTCATTGAAGTGGGGTGTTACTTTAAGTTAGTGAGGGTGTATATTTTCTAAAGTGAAAACACAAAAGAAATTTTTCTATTGTGTTCAAAGCATTGACCACAAGACGCTATTTTCCTTACTGACACAGTAGAAATGAATTATGTTTTTTCGTGACTTGTTTTCCTCTATAGCCTTACATTGCGTGTTGTTATTGTGGAAAGATGATTTGAGAGTGGTTTCATTGTGTTTCTCTCTCACACACATCATTAACTATATGTTGCTAGCGGTTTTCTTGATCAAAAGCTACCAGAATTGTTTTGTACAGCTTCCATTAGCTAGGTCTTGGACGTGTCATTTTGTGGCCTACTTGAGTCTTGATTGTCTCTACATAGCACTTCGAGGGTGTCATTACTCTTTCAGGAATAAAGTGATGGGAAGTCGTGTATTATTCATGGGTTAACCATTTTAAGTATTTAAATGCCAAGTACAAGGTGAACGCTTTAACGACCCTTTTCAAACATGCAGGCCTGCTGTATTGATATGATTAGTTTACAGTTTTATGGCTCATTTTCTCGTAAAGTGCGTGGAAATATCCCTAGAATCCCTCCAATATAGCTGCTTGTTGAGAGTCTCCTCTTGATAAATTAAAACAAAAAATTGTTGTTGTGAATTGCGCGCTTTCCCAGTTCTTTGCATTTTACAACGTGAAACAGAGCTCACACAATGTTCATATTTGAAAATTTCTTGAATGCAGAGGTCCACAACACGCAAACAACAAAACATACCGATAAAGTTGCCAGGTCTCTTACACAACAACACCTAGAATAGCTGATGGGCGGCTCGAAATATACATAAATTTGTAAGGTATGTACCTTATACCCTCGTTAGAACAAACTGAACGAAGGCATAAAAATGCGCAATGTTTTAACCGCTGCCATAGACCCTTTGAATAAATGGCGCCACATTTAAATAACAATACTTATACGTCCTTAGCCTCACATTCATGTAAAAAAAATCCTTTGTCTTGAAACATGAGTACGAGACTAAGGACGTATAAACTATTGTCATTCAAATTTAGGCGCCATTTATGCAAAGGATCTATTATAGCTAATTTATTTGAGAAACTGGGATCAACTAGGGATGTGGAAAACTTTTTATTGTTCATAAATATAATATTTGCAATATACCCAAAGGCGAAAAATAGGTTAAGAATTTTATAAAACTACTTCAGCTTAGACAATTGGAAAACAGTTAAGTACAATATGCGCGTAAGTAACGATTTTTGTCAGTTATCCAAGACGTCTGTATGATATGCTTACCTTTGTAACACGGGAAGTAATCTCGTATCCAGTGTCTGCTCGGTATCCAAGTCTAAAGTGGCTTCCAATCTTTGACCTCCATTTTAGCGTTACGAGCGCAGAGAAGACACCGGAGACAGTCTCTTCCATCTCCCTCGCCCCTCACCGACCAGCATATAATTGGCCCTTCGCTGAATTTCCCGGCCGTTATTCGAACGCACAGAATAAAGTTTTCCTCCACTTCTAAAGGGTCTCAATAGGGTTAACTATTAGCTGTAAAACGGGCCTAAAATTTAACCGTTCGGCGTATAAATTGGAAAATTTAAACCGTTAGCCCTAAACAATATTAACCGTAAAAAATATTTTAGCCACGAAATTGACAGTCTTAAGATCTCCTTGTCAAGACGTTTTTGTGTCTTGTTTTGTGGATTGTCTTTGTTGGTACAGGGCAAAGCCGGGAGACTTTATATTCGGCAACAATTCGTATTATAATACCTTTTTCCATCCCGGAATGGTCCTAAGATCTTAAATATGTTTCAATGTGTTTTATAATGAAAAAAAAAAAAAACAAGTTTTTTAAAATTATGAAAATTAATTTTTAACTTTTGTAAACAATAGTAATTAATTCTTTAAGATTTCTGTTTACCGTAAGGAAAACAGATAAACCGTTAGCCGTAAAAAGAAACTCGAAATATTTAACAATTAGATTATGAGCTCGAGATTTCTATCACGCATAGAAATTGAGAGCGAATAAACTAATTGTTTTAGTATAAATCCACTAGTCGTTCAAAACTTTATCTAAATCCTCTTCACAGACCTTCGAACACGCCAAGAAGCGGCCGTCATTTTGTTAACAAGGGTACCCTGTTACGCTACTCACTATCTATCACAGAATAGATAGTGAGTAGTGTAACCAATCAGAGAACGGCATTCGTGATAGAGCGCAAATAGATTTATACTGATAACCGTTAGCCGTAAAGGCCACCACCCCATTGAGACCCTCCCTCTAGGTTCGTCTTGGGACATGCGCAGAAAGCAATGTTTCCTCCCTCCCCTCTCTACCTCCCTCCCCCTCCCTCCCTCCTTCTATGCCTTTACTCATTCGCTCTTTCGTTCGTTCGATCGCTTTTCGTTCATGTTTGTCTTTTATACCAGTATCACTCGTTATTGTTTCAGTAGCACTCTTTTACTTTGTAAGAGGTGGCAGAGAATGAGTCAAATTGATTTTTAAGTCTCTAAGAGCTAAGACGACGGGACAGTTATTGTAAATCGGTAATACAACGCATTGTTTTTCTTCCAATCCACAGCATGATAACTTTCTTCATAGCATGTTTAGGAACGCCTGACATTCTCTTTCTACTTGCATCTACTATTTAAAGACGACGACGACGTGGTCGGAGTAAGGCTAGGATAAGCTAAAACATTTACGTGACTGCTTCTATCTTAAAGCGGATCGAAGAGCGGATCACTGATGAAAGGCTTATCTTTGAAATAAGATTTCATTACGCAGGAAATGTCATAAAGCACATTATGCCAATAAAGCTTACAGCGGGCATGATTGAAGATTAAAAGCTCAGCGGGATAACAAGAATTAATGGGACCGAGTTTATCCTGGACGTGACAAGAAAATGCTAAATTGCGCGGTTTTTAGCCTACTTGTAGCGTGTTAGCTTGCTACAGCTGGCTTCTAAAAGAAACTATAGTACATGGCAGGGCTTGGAACCGTGTTTACCTGAAGTACTCCTTGCCAGTTCTATTAAATTCGCCATTTACATCTTGATAAAATAACGATAACTACTTGCCAAACTGTGTGTACGTATATTGTTCGTTTAATGGAGGGTAATGGCGGCGTGCTATAGATGATCTGGCCTTACCGAAATGGTAATGGTTGTTTTATGTGTACTAAATTAGTTTGTAAATGTGATAATCTTTTCCGCTCACATCTGTTGAAATGTTAACGTTGAATGCGAAGAGCCAAGATAAGATTTCTGCATATTTTGAGGTGATGTTACTTCGGCGGGTCACCAGCTAGTGACACGTAAAGATCAGCCTCAGTGAATGAAGGATTTACGTCCTTTTTGTCCATTAAATCCAAAATCCCAGTTCACCCACTAATCGATGAACGTGGACAAGAAACAAAATGAAGGAAGCACAGGAGTGTTACATGCACTCTTAAAGGAGCTCAGTCGCGGTATTTTGGCCACCTACAAAATTACCTTTACATTGAAGGAAACCTAAAAATATTGGTTTGCTAAGGTAACAAAGCACCAAAGAGGTAATAATAAATCAAAAAGGAACAAGGATAGGATGGAGAAGATTTAAAACACGGATTGCAAACGACGAACTTGAAATATTTAGGCTAAACTTTTAAGATGCGCAAACCGTGACGTAGCTCTTTTAAGACTTGAGCGCAAGAAGAGAACACAACTTAAGGGCACGCACTCTGCCCAGTTTTCCCACTTTTGCCCGCTTTTTGTTCTGATGCCGGCAAAGAGGGCTATTGTCGTAGTAAGTTAAAACAGAAACTTTTAGAGAGAAATAGCTTCAGTGGCGTTCAAGTGGTCAAAGTTTTAATAGCAAGCATTGTTAACATAAACGTATTTCATTTCAGTCTTGAGAATGTGGTTTCTTCTGAGAAAAAAAGTCTTCGGTGCTACTTATCTCCAGTATTGGATCGATTTTTTCCTGGCGTTTCACGGATTTGCTGAGGACGTTTACCTATTCCAGACAACTGGAGATGAATCTTTTGGAAACGGACGACTTCCATTTGCTTTTAAAATCATACTAACTTGTTAATCCATAGTGCAGCCATTGGATTCGGTTCTTAAAATAACGAAGGTTTTCAGATTTTCGGAGATAAACAATTTCCCTCTGCCTTCAGCATAATTATTTGCTTGCAATCTTGTGGCTGAAAATCAGGGTATTTAGAAGTCATCCAAAAGTTCTTATACGTCTTGAACATGGGGTCATTGTGTTGTGATCTTGGGTGTGGCAGTGTACTCTTTTCTTAGTTATGTATTCTTTCCCCGAAGGACGTGCGCCACTCTTATAGGGCCTATCTTTATTCAGGAATTTAAGAACCGAATCGATCAGGCAATGAAGACAAAGTATTGAGGGGGTGAGGGGTGGAGGTAACTTGTTGGTAACCTTTAGTACCATGTTATCAAGGGGGAGTGGCAAGAATCTTATTCATCTCATGACATTGGTTGCTGGAGTGATTGACTGCTTTGATGTCTAATGCCACTTTGCAGCTTAGTTCTTTCATTTTTTTCTGTTTTTGCATATGTTTGACGTAAGAAGTTAACTGAACGTTTGCCCGACGTGAAGTGACGTGAAGTTACATATGTTAAGTCCGGGCGAAACGATCGCAACATTTCGACGCAACATATCGCAACATTGCTGGGCGCAACATGTTGCGCGTGTTTGACCACGCTGTTGCGACGTGCGTGAGGCTTAAGACTTTACAAGCTAACTGAAGACACACACAAAAAAAGAAAAAAATAGTTAAAACTGTTTGTTACTAGACAAAACCGAGGCAACATGGACTTAGACAAAACTACTTAGCTTGGTAAAGTAAAAAAATCCTAAGGACATTGTAATTGTTTGCTAATGCTCCCTGGCATCCTTTTGAAAACTATACGAAAAGTAAAATTTCGAAAGAGGTCAATAGTCTATCACGTTTAATCTTCAACCGTCGACGGCCAGCACCTAAGGTTCTGAGACACAACCGACCATTCCGCGTTGTTCTTCACTGAGTTGTAATAACAACTTTCAATTTGGCATCTTCCAGCAGTGGTTTGATACATTCTTTGTAAGCAGGTACATTCAACTCATTGATCACTGACAAATAATCTTTTGTAATGTAGTATTTAGATGTTGACCTGATTTTGAGAACGTCCTATCTCTCTTTATCAAGAATCTATTGCGCCATACAATCATCAAACAGTAAATAGTGTCAATCAGTACAAAATAACTGCTTGAGAGTTAATTGAAGACGTGATAGGAAATTGACTCGGTGCGCACTTGAATGGCTGTAATTACTTGTTCATCAACTTTTCCTAAGTTTAATCTCCAAACTTCCGTATCTTTGAAAGCATTTAAGAAACCATGCCACGATTTTTCAAGCCATTGTTCTGATGCAAAAAGTTCCTTCTAGATTTTGAACCATAAAAAATGTAGTTCTTCATGGTAGGGAAACGCCAAGGAATGCAGAACTCTTGACGTTTACCATATGACGCAAGGCAGTCACGAGATTTCTTATCGGGAAAGTGGGACGATTTGTTGTGATAAAACAACAATCTATACTTTGAGGTAAAGTTTGCATACGAGCCAAATGGCCCAGCAGGCCAGCACTTATCTCCAGTTTATGTCGCATGGTGCGACTGGGAGTATTTCCACTCCTCCGTGGATGGGATGATAGTCCATCGCGGGGTTACCCCCAGCGTTAAATTCGTCGGTACCCATTTATACACCTGGGTGGAGAGAGGCACCGTGATAGCAGTGACTCTCCGAGAGGGATAAATGTCTAAGGCTACTGACGATTGCTTTTGATGCGTTTGATGCTCTTTTATTGCGTATCAATTTTTTTTTGTATTCTTAGTCATTCAGAACGATGCGCACGCGGAACTCCGCGGCTGTTGTAACCCAGCCTCGAACCGCGAGAATCCAGGCTTACATGGCGGTCACTTTTTAGAACGCTCGCATAAAGATAATGTCTTATTGCAATTATTGACTTCACATTTACATGTGTTCTCTCATTTTGTTTATTTTATTTTTCATATTTTACCATCATCGGGTTTGGACGTATGGCATGGGAAGGCAACAAGGCGATGAGTTTCAGCCGAAAGCTGATCTCACACCACACCTTCCATTTCACCCTCCAATGGTGTGTGAGCTGAATGGGCAATTTTTATTTTTATTTTTTATTTTTTCCTTTTTCTTGTAATTTATTGTTTTAAGAGCGGTTACGTACGCTATATGTTTATCATAAGTGCTACCTTGGGAAAAAAAATTAGAAAAATAGACAAAAATGCGCCAAGCCTCAAAGAGCCTAGCCTACAAGACCTTAGGTCCACTTACTTCACATCAAAGAGCTCTGGTATTGAAACCTTCTTTAGTTCTTCTGGGGTTGATCGCGTTTATGCAGTAGATTACTTCTTGTTCTAGAAAGATGATATCGATTATATTTTTCTCCTCTGGGAAAAATAGCAAGTGTTGTCCTTGTTGCACACTTTGCCCCTTCGGGGCCCTCGCCTAACGCACTTAGTGATAAGATTATCTCCGATTCATCAGCCCTAACAGCTGGTAACGGCATTAAAGTTTATCAAAGTGCAAACGGATGTGCCCAAGAACAGAAAAGATGATTTATAAGAACTTGCAAAGAGAAGCAACTTTTTGACTCTTAGTTTTCAACACTACAAAAGGGGCAATTTTCATCACATTCCTGCCAGAATAAACACTTTATTTACTGAACGTTTGGTAATGAATCCTTAGGTTGGTTGAAATTTCCCACGATGTTCAACTGTGGTGTTTGTTGGGTAGCTGGAATTGTAATTAGTTTGACTAACATATAATGTGTTTTGACGGAGCATTCGATGGCATTTTGTCTGCGCAACAGCTGAAAATTCAGCTTTTTATCAATGTGGCATTCTGCCGAAAAATATCTTATATAGGATGTAAGTCGTCGACGATTTCACGATATCGTCATCTTGAAAGTATCGAGATAAATCTAAATGTAAACTTAAGTGCTTTCGGGTGTGAACTTTTTCAAATGGTGACCATCAGTCTAAAACATTGAAGCTGCAGACATCTGGTATGAGTTACACGAGGTTCCTGTTAAAACTATAAGGTGTTTTGAGTAGTTATCAATAATGTAGCCTTCCTGTAATAGCCTTCTATCACAACTTAATTAACCGATGATGTGCGCAGCAACATCGTCCAAGTTTAGGACAACAGAAACTATACCGTTCAGTTTCCCCTTTAAGCAATCGTCTGTAAGGAGAGGCGCCTCTTTTCACATTTCATTTGATGGTAATTACAGCGGAAAGAATCTCTTCAATTCGAAACCTTTTAATTAACCTCATCATACCACCTTCACTGAAAACGCGTGTCAGTTTTTTGTTGGTTTTTCGGCTTGGATCACCTTCGCAGCTATTTAGGGCCAGGCCACCTTGTAGCAAGCTGGCATTTTACTCTGTGATCGCACGATAGTTTCCAAATACTTAAGTGGTGGATGACATCTATTTATATCCCGTGACTAAATGCAATTTCAAAGTGCCGTCTCTCTTTTTAGCTTTTTATTGTGTTTAGTTAGGCGTCAACCATGTTGTGTCTGTGGCTGTTGGAGTGGTGTGGATGGAGATAGTTGCATTCAGTTAATTTAATTAGTTCCTATGGACATAAGCATGTGCGATCTTTACTTTCAGTTTAACCTCATTTGATGTAACATAGAAAATTATCGACTAAGCCAACTTGGAGATTTATTTTGTCAGCACGTAGGTCAAAAAAACCGAAATGCAAAAAGGTAAAGAAGAGCCTAGTCTGAGCTTAAGAATACAAAAAAACAACAACAAGAATTTCAACAAGGACATAGGTTAAGAACTGATACAGACTCTTTACGCTTTCTTTTCTATCAGAGGAAGATATTTCAGTTGTTGTATCTCCTGCCTCCTTATTGGCTATAAGATTGTCTTTATCTTGGGTTCAGTCCAAGTTAAACGCCGGGGTTATTGTAAAAAATTCCTGAGATTTAGGTAACCCCACGGTTTCTACCAGTAAAATGTTTAAGCTGTGAACTACAGAACAACATGAATCACAATAAAAAAGTAATATTTCCCAGTGGTCATGATGGGATTATTGCCATTAGCTATCCTTTTGTTCCTCGCTGTTACAAAGATAACACGTGATGCGCAGACCCCTTACGTGCCCCTGGCCGTGCGTGCCATCCTAAACATTTTAAAGTGGCTTTATATCCTGTCTCTTAATTGTGAAGGTGTGTTTGAGAGGCTGAGAGGCTGGGGGAAAACGTGAAACAATGTTCGTTTCCTCGTTTCCACGGACGTGACGGTCAGTCATCCTGGTGAAAGTTCCGCCCTGGACGCGTTAGCAACTTACGGGGACTTCTGGAACTTAATTAATTTCATTATTGTTACAGACTGGAAGAAAAGGATAAAACTAGAAGATATGTGATGCGATGGTCTTTTCTGCTGTAATTTGGAAAAAAGCACGAATTTCCTTTTACTCGATGCAGTACGCGGAGATATGCTGGACACAAATTTAGCCTTTGTTATCATATTTGAAGCATTTCATTAAGATTAACAAAACCGAGACCAATTATGGAGAAATAATAACAAAATGAAAAGACCTCTGCGAGAAATGTACACAAATAAAGGAATGCACGGATGCACGGAATCGTATTTGACCGTTAATCGGATTTCATTGAGATTCACTTAAATGTTAAATTCTTATCCGTTGAAAACAATAACTCAGTAAGGGCAGAGGTTGAAGAATTTTCTCAATGCAATCGCCGTATATCTCCTTCATTTTGCTGTTCGTTTGTTAACGACCATAACAACTCCTGCATTCTTTAAGACTTGATGATGGAAAGATTCCTTTTTTCTTATCATTTAGATCTCAAGATAACATCGGACTGACTTTGAACACGACGTGGCTGCGTCTAATAGAATACCTTTGAGTCGAGGAAAGCTCTGATTGCCTAAAATCTTTTACAGCTGTTATAAAAGTTTTATTTATTTTTTAAAATATCAGGTTAAAATCGCGAGTCAATTCACGCTAAATACATAAACATATATTTATTTCACTATTTTTTCAAAGAAACGGTTTCACTCAGATATGTCACGAGCCTTGCAATAACAAAACGAAAAGGAAAAATAAAGCTCTCATCACATTTTAAAGACATTATCCTGATTAATTAGATTAGTAAGTAAGGCTTGGTTAAGTTTGATTTGGTGATCGCTACACTAATAGTTACAACCATGCATAGCCTCTGATTTTGCCTACTCAAACAGAGGTTACATAGGTTTTTGTTGAAAATGAATTCTCGTTTGAAACACTCATGAAACGCGTAAATAACATAGCCTGATAGTTTTGCTCTCACGCGAGCCCCCCCAGATGCTAAATCATTTTACGCGAAGAATGCACTGAATAAACTGGCATTTATGATCAATGTAGCCAATTTGTAGGGCGTTTGAGGCCAAGCGATTTTAATCTGAAAGAGTGTGCTTGCATGTCAACGAGTTATTTCGCAATTATGAAGATAAAACTACGTAGATGTACGTAGTAGTCTGATTCGTAATTGTATACTTAAACGTTCTAACGGAACAAGACCCAGATACATGTGCGAGCGCTCCATTCTCAGTTTAGCACAAAGTGCTCTAAGACCCTGCTGAAACTCTCCTAAATATATACATATAAGCTTGGAAATTCAATCCAAACTCTATTCTGCTTGTTATGAAATTGTCTCCTATTATACATGCAATCTGCCCTCTACCTCTTTCCAGCTCCCGTGTTTGAGCCCTACCGCGGAATGGACCCCAGTCAACTAAACTCCAAAATTTGCTTCTTCTTAAAACTTAAGTCAATTAACTAATGAAAGGCGATTGTTGCTAGTTTGAGTGTCTTTTATCTTAAATCTTAAGTCGTGACAATTCTCGCCAAAATTTCTCTAATTGCCGAAACCTTTCTGTTCTTCGACGGAAGGCTTTACAGACATGAGTATAACGACCACTTGTTCTGCTCATATAGCTTTCTGTTTTGTTGAGAGCATGAAATGATGCCTCTTAGTACATCGTTGACGTGACCTGTAGAATCGAAAGCTTTTACAGCCCGTAAAGTGCACACAGGGGTCTAACGATGGAAACTATTAAAGACTGTCAAATTATTTCGACGTCAAATTAAACTGTACATTATCTAGTGCTCACATTTTCCTTTGTCGTCCTGTTTTGTCCTTTCAATTGTTTTCGTCTGTTCTTTTTAGACTATCTCTTCTTGAATTGAATTCGCACGGTGCTTTTGGCTTTCTGTTGTTTCTACGTGTTACAAATTTCCTGTGGCGAGGTCAGTTCGGAAGCGCCTTAGCGTTAATGGAATGAGTACATAAGCAAATGCTAACTCATTGACACCGGATGTTCCAAGAATCACAATCTGACTTGAACAAATAATCACAGGACAACAACCCTGCAAGGAGTTTTGAATCGACATGAGAACAATAATGACAAGAATGCCGAAGCTTAAATAAGAACTTGTCACGAGAAGTAAAACATGTCGACAAAGACGCGAAGCGGTCATTACGACCACGACAATTCTTAACGGAACCGCTAAGCGAAAAATTGTCTCTCAGGGCAGAATCCCTGCAGAACTTAACACAACTAATAAGAATGAGTATTTAACGCCTAATTATTTATCCAAAAGTGACTGAAAATAGTTGAACGCTTAAATGATAATTAAAAACTGCAAATTAGTGTTCCCTTTACAAGGAGAGCTTGCCAAAAGAGCTATTGGTTGGTCTTCTCGTTAACAAGCCTAGCCACATTTAGTTTCGACGATCTGAAGTAAATTCCTCTCGTCTCACTTCTAAGGATAACAATCCTTGGCTCTTAAGTCGTTGCTTTGCTGCCCAAGACAAATTCAAGAGGGCTTCGTCCTCAGTTTGTAAAAATTGCATAACCCATCTGGAAATAAAAGTAGTATGAGTCTTCCCATCCGCCCGAACTTTCAGCTTTCATCCACTACTTCTGAAGAATCCGGATCGGCCGTAGATGGTGTCTTAAACGAGTATATTTTAGTTAATTGTCGCGCTAAGCGAGCGTGAGTCTTTCTCGCTTTTCCCTCGATCCTGGCGCACCGGCGCAGCGCCTTCTTGTAACTTTGTCTGAAGTAGTCGTCGAGCGCGCCGTAAAGGTACGGGTTTAAACAGCTGTTAAGCCATATACAGAAATGAGAATACTTCATGAATATGGTGAAGTAGGGATTTTTATATCCGGAGCCGTAATCTGACCAGAAAAACAGCAAATGATTGGGCAGGTAACACAGAGCAAAACTCACGATCAACACGATCAGCAGACGAATGAATTTCTTGTGCCCTGCTTTGGTTCTGGACGTGGTAGATTTCCTGCCCTGGAAGTCTTCATCCCTTCTATTTAGAACCGTGGCCATTTTACCATAGGCGACCCCCATTATGACGAGAGGGAGGAGGTATTCGGCGATAAAGAGGTATAAGGTGTACCCTTCTACTAAAATAGTGTGGTGCTTGCCCCAATTTTCCTCGCAGCTGAACTTGTTGTCTTCACCCTGCACTGTCTGGTTAACGTCCATGACAATGATTTGAGGCAAGGCGGACAGAAAAGCACACAACCAAACTAGTGCGAGAAGCAACTTGACCTTCCCGAGGGTCAATTTAGCTTTCATTGGATAAACAATGCCCATGAATCGTTGGAGTGTCAGAGATGTAAGACTGAAGATCGACGCACCCTGGCACAGCAAGCTCAGGGCTGGAATGAGCTTACAAACTGCCGTGGAGCCGAAAAATCCAAACGGATACTTGCCGGTTTCGTAATAGAGTAAGATGAAGGGCATGCATACTAAACCAACCGCCATGTCGGCAATTGCCAGACTCATTAGGAAAAGGCCATAGTAGTAGTTTCTGAAACTTCGCAGCCTGCGCGTTTTTCTCACAGCCACACACACCAGAACATTTCCGGCCAAATTGAGCAGCAAACTTAGAACAGAAAGCGTTAAGCGAATGACCAGCGAAATATACGGCTCGGGGACTTCAGTTCTGCTGGGGGGAACCGTCGCGGAGGACGTCATTTCAAAAGCAGCCACAGAGTTTCTCCACGTTATGCTGGTAGCGAACTCAGAAGGCTTAACTGAAGTCATGATGTGAGACGAATGAACGCATCAGTTCTCTGGCGTTTGATTTCGACGGACTGCTATCATCAAATAAATCTTGAAACCGCACTAATCTCTCACACGCAGCTGAACAAATGGCAACTGTCGGATTCGCGGCGGTGAAAGCGCTGCGAGTTGGTTACTTGCATCTGTTTCAACACGATATGAGTGATATTAACTTCCACTTGGCGGTGAAATCTGACTCAGGTGAGGCGCGCGATTTGATCGACTCGTTGTTATCTGCCGCATCAAGTCAATATTCAAGTGCGTCGCCCTCACAATGTCGCGATTGACAGAAGTCCAGTGAGACGTGAGGGATTTACTTTCATGACAGGTTTAGCCGCGATGATATGACTAAACGAATAATTAGCGCAGAGATCTACCGCAGAATTAGAAAAGCCATTTGCACAATAAGATCCAATAAGAAGAAGGGGAGCAATTTGAATGATATTAGCATTAACAATAACTAGCAGAAAATGAAGGTCAACAAACACTGTACACTTTTAAGAAAACATTTCGGCTCTTGTAAACGTTAGACAGCTTGGAAGAAGAACAAGTTTCAGACTAGCTAGGGTGGGCTGAGTGAACTGAATGTTGAAGTGTGTGCCGAATTTTAGCTTCAGTTAAAGCTCTGCCCTCGTCTACGAACACGCGATAACGTGTAACTCTATAACAAGACTCATATTGTCTCGTTTCAGGTACAGGAATTCTGTGGAGGTTAGGTTTTTGTTCGTGTTACTAGTACTCCGGTAAGGTTGACTGGTGGTAATTTAAGAAGGCCCCTTTAAACTGGAGAAAGATAAGGTATATTTACAAAACAAATCCTAAGGGACCATGATTCTCTGTTATCCTGTTTTTATTTCGTCACTTTCTAAGTAACTGTCTTTCCGCCTTTTCACAAATTCCTTTGACTGAATTACCACAAGTAACTTTCTCATATACATTAACACCGGTCGCGGTTCCTCAAAAGCTTTTTAATCGGTGATATATTAGAAATCGCCGCTCATATTTACTCTTTTGATTCAGCCTGTACATATATCTTTTTCTTCCATGGCGTTTTAATTATCTGTACGGTGGTTATAAAGTACTTCATTATGCGCGAGTATTTAGCGTTCAGGGATATTATTATCGAACAACACGTAGTAAAATTATAGACAGACAAAGTTTGTTACATTTAATTATGAGTTTCTTATAAACCACAACGGTATACATTTTAAAGAATTGACATGTCAAGACATTTTCATTTCAGGAAACAGTTATTTGGAATATGTAAAGAGGATAATATTTCGAGGAATTTTCGAAAGCATATCTGCTCTCTAAGTCATGTGAACAGTTCCTTTGATTTGAATCACGTGGTTTTGTGCAAAAGCAATGCATTAACACTAGCCTGAGCACAATTGCTGTAATAATAAAGGAGCCCTGAGATGAAACCGAATGT
The DNA here is from genome assembly GCF_964199315.1 of Orbicella franksi. Taxonomy (NCBI): domain Eukaryota; kingdom Metazoa; phylum Cnidaria; class Anthozoa; order Scleractinia; family Merulinidae; genus Orbicella; species Orbicella franksi. Next base: position 19,995,629 of record NC_138145.1, on the reverse strand, counting down.
CGTATGTTTGATTTAGTTAGTGTTGTGTCTAAAGATGTTATTTCACCAGTGACACAAGCTCAATATCGAGCCGTAGATAAAATTCATGCGATCGTATCGGTGGACGGTTTCGAACATGACTGCCGTAAGGAGTGATCGCCCAAGAACTCACGTCTTTTTCCAAATATTTGACATGGAATGTTACAAATGTAACATACTCTCTTCCTACGCATCAGGCATAGATTCCCTGAAAAGTTGCGCATAACTAAACAAGCCGAGTTTGAAAAGGGGTCCGAAAAAAATTAAGATAACATTCATCTCATTTTTATGACTACCTCCTGCCGCGTGCCTATCACGCGAAAAGAAAAAAAAAAAAGACCCGGCGACTTCATTAAAAAACTTGTTTTCATCGACATGTTCTTGTCCTAAAAAAGGGAAAATTGCTTTTGCGTGATGACTGAAAGTCGTTCAAATGAGAAGCGACATTGAATTTCATTAGGACGTTGCTGTGTCGCTTAATTCTGTAGCTTGAAATCTTTCCGTGCCGTAATGGCCAACATGATGAATTAGCCAGTCTCACAGTGAGAGAACCGATCAGTTTTGGACGTAAGCCGAAGGGAGAATTAACTGCGCCTTTGAAACACACGGAGGCTTGTAAGCACATGAAGACGTTCACGACAAAGAAGGATTTTCTTGTTAACATCGTTAACATCCATTAGAAAGGCTATTGTTGCACTTTAGTTCTGAATACAGCACCTTAGAGTACTTACTAGGAACGAGATATGTGAACTTTTAGAACTACAACTTGTATAGTATTGCGCAGGAAGACTAGCAATTTGAATTGCAGAAGTGTCTATTTAAGTATTTTTCTATTTTTGGTCTGTTTTTCAAATTCTCAAGAAAGTAAAATCAGATTTATGGCACGATTTGTTTATTATTACATGAAGTTGAAATAATACCAAATAGTAACCGATATGACCTTTCAATTCATTCACAACGTGGACCCCTCTTTCCTGATTTAAATAAATGACCCTGTGTTTTGATAAAACTCTGTTGTATGTAGGAAAGCACGAATGCACTCAACAATGCTGTTGACACTCGCGTGTTTAAATGTGTATTTAGTGATCTTTAATAGCGTGTGCAAAGCCTGTTCTTGGTTTATTTTTTAAGAATGTTTCACAACGCAATTTCTTTTGTTGGGATGTTAGGCTCCGACCACTCTAATGCGTTTATAGAAGTATCCCTTTTCGTCTCAACGAAAACGAAGCAAAATATTTTCGCCCACCCTAGCGTTTTCGGTTTGTTTTCACCTCTCCACACTAATGCGTTTTCGTACGAAAACTGACGCGTATTTTTTATACGTTTTCGCCTATTGTGCACACTAAAACGACCGAAAACGCTGAAAGAAACGACAGTATGACGCTTTTTTTCGGCCCGCTTCCAAAAGTCTCCCTTTTTACCTATCCACACTAAATACGGAGCGTTTTCGAAACGATGCGTTTTCAAACGACTCCACTTTTGAAACCGAGTTCGAAAACCTCCGTTTTCATCAGCATTTTCGGTTGTTTTAGTGTGGACGATAGGCGAAAACACATTAGCATGGTCAGGGCCTTAGTCAAACGCTATATACAGTTTTTCTGCACAGCAGAAGCACTATTAACAACCTACAAAAAAAGTAGGAAAATATATTACTTGAAACGTGATGTCATGCTTATTTTTTGATATTCTTGCAACTGGTGTCACCATGATGAAACCAGTACAAATATTTAAACGGAAATTCTTTAATAAAGGGAGGCGGCCTCCGAAAAGGAAATCTTTACATTATGCGGCACGAGAAAGAAGATTTAAAGATAACGCCTTAACTAAAAGTTAGAAACATTCTTACATGGTTCAGATTTTTTTTTTGTTCGACGCGCACATATATAGTACTTCCTAAAGTTGAACACGATTTCGTCTTCAGGTATATTCGTACACAGAACAAAATTCAACTGAAATTGGCGGACTGAAAGCAATTTTATTCCTCGGCTTTCAGCGCAAAATGTATTTTCTACATTGCGATCAGTTTAATTAAGTGCCGAAGGGTTTGTATAAGCATAAAAAAGCACAAACAACAATTTCCACAAGAGTTACTAATACAGTTGTATGCGTGTTTTCCTCTTGTGCAGTATTTTGAGATTGAATAGAACGAAAACAGTTTATTTAACTAAAATTTATTTATATGATTTTCTCGGAATAGAGTGTAGGAAACAATAGAAAAATCCACAACAGTTGGGGCGTTCCCTGATATAAATAGACGAGAGGATCTCAAACAAAAGGTTATTGTTTTTTTCAACTTTATTTCTTTATAATTAACACTGATATAAGTCCAGACGCATGAATCAGTCATATAAGAAGCAGGGAGCCGGAAGTAACTCCGAACGTAGCCGAGCTTTTTAGATATACATGTATGTCATCTTCTTCGAATTACAAAGCACAGAAGTATGTCCACATTTGTGGCTTCTTGTGTAGATATAATCCTAGGAAATCATTTGTGACAAATTGACATGAACTATACGGAGGCTAGACCACAATTTGTGCATTTAGGCTGAAATATCTGTCTTTTTTTTTTGCATTGCTTTGAAGACCGGCTCGCTTTAAACTTTGAAAAAGCCTGAATATATTATTATTTCCATGGTATTATTACGAGACTGTTATCCTTTCTATAGTGATTTCAGGGTATTTCGAAAACTGGAAATGTTGTGAAGTTATAAACGACGGACGTAACTTTCGAATATGCGTTTTACATTAGTTTAAAAGTAACAATTATTAAAATATACTGATTTACCCGTGAGAACGTTTTTTTTTTATTAATAGTGTTTTCCGACAGATAAGATGATCAATGTTTAATCAGGGAACTGTATATCCAAAGACCTTGCGCAAATTTAAGGGGCCCTTAAGGGTGAAGTTTTTGGAAATTTGATGAACGTTACGGGAGGAAAAGAAACGAAACTTCTCAAATTTCCAATTCTTCTTCTCCACTGGCATAGAGTTAAAAATCTTCCCGTGAAATTTCTAAAGATTTGGCGATCTTCCACCGCAAACCAATGACGGCAATTTAAATCCCATGAAAACCCGCAAGATAATGAGGGAATAGTGTTAAAACGTATAGCAAAACAGCAGACAGATTCATTAATTCTAATCGAATGATATTTAATTGGAATTATGCCCTTATCACTCAAGGTTGGCGATAAGTGTTAAATCCAAATGAGCTTCAACGGTTGCGAGGAGAATGGACGTAAGGTATCGAAGGTAGGGGGTGGGGGAGTACATTCTATCAACATGATAGAGGGCGGAGCCACGAGCCAGATTTCAAATCAGTCAGCGGTGTTTATTGACGGATTAGCGTTCCTGTTTTCAAACTGATGTTTAGGCTATCAATATTCACACTGGCTATCAATATTCGCCATTGTCAATGAAAAAAAATTCTTGAATACAGAGAGGTGGCTCGCATATTTATGGTGAAGAACTCGGCTCCTCACCAATTCCTTGGCGGCTTCGCCTCTCCCGCCGCCACGCTCGGCTTCGCCGCCAAAGCAAAAGCACTCGCGCGAAATCTTACCAGCTACCCAGGCTATCTTGTTCTTTAAACTTATCAACTGACGGTCAGATTATGGCTTAGCTCCCACACAGTTCAGCTAACACATGTAGTTGCCTTAAGATGTAGGACTCTTTGATCAGCTCCGGGCTAATGCGGTTCTATTTAAATCACGTAGCTCGCTGAGACTATTCCTCAGCCTCTTCGTTTGACCACGGATGTTTTGAAAGTCATCTTGTGTCCTAACCACGAACTCTCTTATTTCGATCAAATCCTTTTCGCATTGTGCTAAGTGATCCTCCATAGCTTTCCTTTCTTCATCAACAGTTTTCAAAAGTTTTTCTGGGAGCTTGCCACCCTCAAATTTCTTTACAGCGTCCATGAATTCGCGCGATCTGCTCCTAAGCAACGGAGCTGGTTTTTTTCTGCCGGTGGCCGGAGATCCAGGATTCTTCTTAACTGGTATTTGAGAGGTGACGTCTCTTGGGCTGTTTCTCCTGCTGATGGCAGGGCTACCTCTTGGGCTGCCTCTCGGACTTGACTCTCTAGATGTGGGCGCCGAAGGGAGCTTACGAGACTGTGAGAAAAAACTCATTGCTACTGGTCACCACGTTTGATTTGCGTCTCCCAAGAAATTATCACTGATCCGGATATTTCGCGAGCGTGAGGCGGTTTTGGTCCAATAACTTCTCTCTGTTGAGCAAACAAGAGATTTAACTGTCATAGTGTGTGGAGCGATAAGCAAACCTCGAGTGTTGAAGTTATCATATACATATGACCTTGTCTGGGTTCAAGACACGTGCGTCTATATGCTGTTTGCTTTTTTCGTCAATCAGTGCAAGCCTTTGTCAAACGAAGTGTTGTTTGAGTTATTACTGTTTGCTATACCGTCTCCGTCTCTAACGCCATTTCAAATCAACCCAGCTTATGGTTTTCTCGACTAAAAAGGAAACTTCAAACCACACAAGAACTTACCATAGACCCAACTGATCATAAACTTGAACGATTGCTTTCTGTAGTGGTTGAAGTTCGATCATAAACTTTTCGCTTGTAGGCTCTTTGATCAGCTCCGAGCTAATGCAGTTTTATTTAAATTAAATGAAAGCAATATCTTTTGTTTTAGATGACACACTTGATTGCTTATGAATTGAATAAGGTATTATTTGGAGGACTGTTAGCATAATTTATGTTAACTGCAAACAGTATGAATGACTTTCGGTCTGAAAAAAGCGGCCCAGCTTTTATGGTCTGAATCAACGAAAAGAATAAAAGATTCTTAGTTATTTTTTTCTTTCGCAACCCTGCAATTCCCTAGAAAAGGGCTCAGTTTCCCAGAAAAGGGTTCATTCTTGAAGTTGACGAAGTGTAAATCTTGACGCCGCTTTAAGCGCCTGCCGTTCTTCTGAAAGCAAACGTAACGAAGCGTTAAGGAAATTCTTTCCCCCAAAACCACTTTCAGATCTATTTGTTGAACATTTACAACTCGCTCCAGGCAAGTTGTTGGGCAGCAGAGACCTCAACTTAAAGTCAACGACAACTTTTGCTCGACAAAAGAGGCAGAAAAACGAAAAGACAAACTGATGTTCTCTCTTTTTTTAGGGTGGGCAGTTTGTGTAAGTCCTTGATGATCCGTGAGCTTTCTTTGTCGGGCTTCATTCAGGAGGACAAGCGGAATAACAACGAGCCAACAACAGTAAAAAGTATCTGGATTCTAGGTAAGCTATGCTGTTGTCCTTTACTTCGCCCTGGGAAACAGTACCTCTTGATGGGTCAGCTGAAATATGCGTGTGCTCAGCAGACGTATTCCGAGTTTCCAGATTTCTGGATTCCACGTTTCCTGAAATTTTGGTTTACTACCGCCCGTAGGGGCCTGGGTACTCTCTTTTGGTCACGCTCGCTCCACTCGCAGCTCTCACAAGTCGCCCAGGTGCACGGTGAGTTGGTCGAGGGGAATTCACAAATGATATTTTGACATTTTAAGTGTAGCGTTTTGATGTCAGTGATAAATTTCAGTGTGAAATCTTGTCTCTACTAGGAGAAATTGAGGGACTTTGCAGTCAGACTTATTGAAGACGATGAAGGCGATTCGTGTGTTATCCTTTGGTGGGCCAGAAGTGCTAAAGCTTGTTTCAGATGTGCCAGTTCCTAGTGTTTCCAGTGGACAGGTGAGACGTTAGTTTTTGCCTCTCATTTCTGTTAGTCTGTCTCAACGAAGGCAACGACTCGTGGATCGGTTTAGGCAGGCAAAGGTAGCTAGATCGTGGATGGGGGGAGTGGGGAGGGGAGGGTCAGTGGTGCCTGGCTGCCCTGAATTATGCAGTATGGAGTATGGCTAGTGGGGCATGCACATTTTCTTGCTTTAGGAAACTGATACTCTTCGCTAGATGGCAAAACTTGTAGCATACTCGTTGGACCTCTTGGAGGTTGAACTTTGCAGAGAAAATTGTATCATCTACTAATAGATAATTGACATAAGTAATTAAACACAATTAAGTATGAGCTAGTATGGCTCAGGTTAAAACACTCCACTTCCATGGCAATTTTAGACTATGGAAAAAATTCATACAGCACTTGACAAAGGGAGAATACTCTAAAGGTGTTGTTTTGGATTTAGTAAAATCCTTGAACACAGTGAACTTCACAATTTGGTAGAACAAACTTGAACATTATGACACAATTCCTCTGATCTCAGATCAGAGGAATACCACTCTTATGGTTTAAGAATTACTTGCAGTGTATTACAGAAAAAATTATGCACGTTACGAAGGCATTGACTCAGAAATGACAAAAAATAAAAAATAAAATAAAATAACTTTATTTATGTGTCAATGAGATTTAGCATGGCTGCTAATTGGGGACTTCTAAAAAGAGTTTCAATCATCAGGACTATGTACAAATTAAATTTTTAGACATTATAAAATAATTGTTATTTACATTAGAAATTATAATATAAATGATTAAAATTTTATATTATGAATAATTATTCTTTACAAGATAAAAGCCTTTCTATCAAAATAAAAATACAAAAGAGAATAAAGTTACAAATAAAGCTGACTAAAAATGATGAAAATGGTCAAGTTGAACACATATGACATTTGCATCCACTGCTTGCATCAATAGACCTTTCCCGCATTCCAACAAACAATAGTGCCAAGTCAAGGTCAGGGTGGACAAAAATACAGCAAATGTATGAAAACGTCCACCCCAACCTTGCTCTGGTGCCATTGTTCGAATGCACTGAAGTGGAATGCGGGAAAGGTCTATTAAAATGTTTAAATCCCTTCTCCTAATGTAATTTTTAAAATTCTTTAAACTTAATGATTTAATATGATTGGGAAGTCTGGCCCATAGATATGTGTGGTTCCACAGCAGTCTCTGTCAGTGTTCCTGGGCCACTCCTATTTTTAATGTACATTAACGATAAGTACCTCATCCAAAGTGTTTTCCTTCACATAATTATTTGGTAATGAAGTCTAAATCAATTAGAATACTCAAAACAACAAATTATGAAGTTTAAGACAAAGCTTTCAGTATAGTTCAGAGCAAGATAATAATAGTGGAATAAAACAAAAGAACCTCAATGTGATTTCTGTTGTTTTATTCCCCTAAGTAAGCCTCAGAGCCAAGTAAGAATTTTAATATGTTGAAATCAGCCTACTTAATTCATCTATTATTTTCAAACAGCAAAAATTTTCTGTACGAGACCATTGTTTTAAGGATAGATGGAAGCATCATTCAAGTTAACATTAGAGAATGTAAAAATCAAAACAAATCATTTTATATATATTAAGAAAAACATAAAAAGAAATATAACAAATTGACACAACTTACAGCAGTGGCAAAATTTGCATTCTATCTTATTATATATAATATTGTTTACTTTATTGCTTTTTTGATTATTTTCATAAGATTTATTAGAATAATAACAGTATTATTATATTTCACATTGTTAAGACTATTAAATTATAATAATTATACTGGTGAAGCTCAGTTGTTCACATTTTTAATAAGGGGTTTTATATTCAAGCATTTTTTGCTTTTCTGTCGACCCCATATTGCAAGAATCAGTTTAGACATAAGCTTGACAAATGCACTGGATGATGGAAGCAATAAAAGTTGAAGTTGATAGTTGGTGTGAGTTCCATCCGTGTTTGTAGAGGAAGTGATATTTATTCTTGCTGTCATTCTGCATGTTGTCTTAGAATATAGAAAGTAATTTCTGCTCATTGTCAATCAGTTTCAGTGATAAAAAAATAATATAATTTTGACAATATACTATATGAGGATGTGGGCCTGTGTAATTTGACCAAACTATATATGGGTACCTAACACGTAGAGCAGATTTAATGGAATTTTGCTGTCTTGAAAACCAGCCCCTCCACTCCAAAAAAAAACTAACCTAAGAGAAATTAAAAGACAGAATGAATAAAATAATGTGTTTCTGGCTTGAAAATTTCTCATGTGGTGCCAATTACTTGTTTTTGCAAAGCTTGATGGGGTATTTTATTTTATTTTATTTTTAATTATTGCATAGCCTTGGACTTTTACACTGAGGTCATCGATCCGCAACATGAATTTCAACTAGTACTTTTATGTATGGTTCCTTGAAATCTTCTGCTTGTAATTTAGATCTCACATGAGGTGGTAATGTGGCAATTCATTGTGGTAACCGTAAAGTAAACATGGCAGTAATTTTATACCTTGAAGCTTAGTAATTTTGTACCTTGAAGCTAATTGTAATTTTATACCTTGAAGCTTAATGGAAACTGTTTTCAGAAATAAGCTTTCCAAATTTTGTGGATTATAGCAGGCAGAACCTACTTTCTGTTATGTTTATGTTATTAGGTATTGGTTAAAATCAAGGCAGCTGGCGTTAATCCTGTTGATACCTATATCAGAAGTGGAACTTATGCCAGGAAGCCAACCCTTCCCTACACACCAGGTTCTGATGGTGCTGGAGTGGTGCACACTGTGGGAGAGGATGTTAAGCAAGTCAAAGTGAGTCACAAGATGCTGTGAAACCTTTCTGATAACAGAATTGTAATTTATGATCATGTGAGCAAAGAGAATTTACATTGTGATGATCAAAGTAAAAAAGTTGTTTTCTTTTTTTTTTTTTTTTTTTTTTGTCACAGTATTTTCTAAAAGAAAAAGAAAAGATGTTCTGTATATTTCTATTGAGTTATAAAAACACAGAAAAAAGCTGTGGGAACACTTGCCTCTCGGCTGTTGTTCCCTCAGCATTTCTCGTTCTCCCAAACTTCCACTCATATTTCAGTCTATAACTCGATGGAAACATGGAGTATGTTTTTTTTTATTTTTTCAGTATTTTGAACTTTTGCAGCTTTATTGTAGAAGTAGAAAGCTGCAGCTTTAATTTTGCCATCTATACCTAAAGAATCAGACAAAAAAACATGTTAGCATGATAACATGTTAGCATGCTACATCCTAATATTTTGTTATGTTAACATGCTGCATGCTAAGATGTTAGCATGTTAGCCTGCTAGCATGCGTTGTTGAGATGTGTTCTTGTTGTCTTGTGTGCTATAAATTCCACTTTCACACCAGTGACATAACAACATAAATTTAAACAGAAAGGTCACAAACCTAAGACACCTTATGCTAACGTGCTTGTATGCCACATGTATATGCTAACATAATAGCATGCTAGCATACTACTTCCTAACATGTTAGTATGCTGACATGTTAGCACGTTAGCATGTTAGTAGGTTAACATGTTAGCGTGCATGTTATGATGTAGGATTCTATTATGTTAGCATATTAACATGCTCACATGATAACATGTTAGCCTGCTACATGCTAGCAGGCTCACATGTTAGCATGCTATATGCTAGCATGTTAGCATAATAGCATCTTAGCATGTAGCATGCTAACATGCTACATGTTAGCATGTTACCATACTAACATGTTAGCTTGCTGCATGCTAATATGTTAGCATGCTATATGCTAACATGTTAGCATGCTACCATATGCTTACCTGTTAGTATGCTAACGTGCTAACATATTGGCATGTAGCACGCTACCACCTTAGCATGCTACATGCTAACATGTCGGCATGCGAACATAGGAACGTTAGCCTGCTAGCATGTTACCATGTTAGCATGCTATGTGCAAACGTGCTAACATATTAACATGTAGCATCTTAGCATGCTAACATGCTAGCAAGTTAGCATGCTACATTGTAAATGCTAACGTGTTAGACTGCTAACATGATAGCATTTTAGCATACTGACATGTTAGCATGTAAGCATGCTAACATTTTAGCACGTAGCATGCTAACATGTTAGCAAGTTAGACTGCTAACATTCTAACATGTATGCCTGTTAGCATACTAACATGTCAGCATGCTACATGCTAACATTTTAGGAAGTTAACATGCTAACGTGCTAGCATGTCAGCACTGATGTCAGCGTGGTAAAATGCTAACATGTTAGCAAGTTAACATGCTACATGCTAACATGTTAGCATGTAGCAGGTTAACTTACTAACTTGCTAACATATTATTAGGTAGCATACTATCACCTTGGCATGTTAGCATGCTAACATGTCAGCAAGTTCAGTTCCATGCTACATGCGAACATGTTAGCATGGAATATACATGGTAACATATCAGCATGTAGCATTCTAACACCTTAGCATGTTACCATGCCAACATTTTAACAAGTTACCATGCTACATGCTAACTTGTTAGCAAAGTCTCTGGAAATGTCTTGGTTTGAAATTCAAAAATCGTACTCGTACTCAATATCGTACTCCTAGTCCAATCTACAGGTCGCTAATAACATAGTTAAAACAACGTGTTTGTACATATAGTCATTTCATAAGTCTAATCTCTCAGCAAGCCAGAGACAAACTCCATAGTTAGGCTTATTTCGTCTGTCTTTCTAATATTACCCTTTTTTAAGCTATGATCTTTTATCATACAAATATAATTGTGGAAAATTTTTCCACCAGGAAGGAGACCGTGTCTATGTATGCGGCAGCTTAACAGGGACATATGCAGAGTTTGCTTTGTGTAATGCCAGCAGTGTTCACCTCATGCCAGACAGTGTTTCCTTCAGCCAAGGAGCAGCCATTTATGTACCTTACTACACAGCATACAGAGCATTATTCCAAAGGTGTGGTATACAGTAATTAACCTTATAAAAAGAAATAAGTCTACTGTTGCGGTCACAAATAATGTTATGTAAGAAAGGGCTAAAGTGAGTATGTACATACTACTTGTGTGCATTGTTTGGTTTAAACAAATTACTGCTAAACCATTGACGAGCCTGTTAGGGAAACAACTAGTTTTGTTACCGCAGCGTTCTCTTACATTAAATATTAATGAAAATGCTGTAATTCCAGAATCTTATCGTTATAGTAACTCACACCGGGTCTCTTACATGCAGGCTACATGCCAAGGCTGGAGAGACGGTGCTAATACATGGAGCTAGTGGCGGAGTACGTACTGAAAATTATTAAGCTTTTTATAGCACACATGAGAGGTGTTCTGCATACAGTAACAGACATGTACAGTGTGCAATTATTCTGCAGTTGCTAAGTTCTACTTGCTTTTACTACACTTTTAATGTACTTTAAAAAACTAATTTCGTAGGAGTAAAGAAACGCTAATATCAAAAGTTTCTATGCACACAAGGATTAACTAAGCCTGATTAATTTATTGCTAGTGGCTATTGTGATCATGATGCTAGAAAAATAGTTTTATTTAAGTCATGCCTTAGATGATCAATGATACGTGCATGAAGAAAAACCAGAATATATATTTTATAGTTGTATTTTTATTAAGATTATTTGAAGTGAGAATTTTAAAATCAGTAGGGGAACATTTATCAATTGTTGTTAACGCTGGTCTTTTAGGTTGGCTTAGCTGCAGTGCAACTAGCCAAAGCTTATGGAATGAAGGTTCTGGGAACGGCAGGAACTGCTGAAGGTGAAGAGGTAGTGAAACAAGCTGGGGCTTCACAAGTGTTTAATCACAGACAAGATGGATACGTTCAGAATATTCTGGTACTGAGTTTAAAGTTGTACCTAATAGGCACATAATTACGTGCTACCTATACACGTCTTGTTTTATGGAGGAGTATAGTTTTTTTTTGCACTGATATGGCATGGTGCTGATTACTGATAGTGAAAGACATGATAAATATTGATAATTTTATAAAATGCTAGTAAGCCAGTCGTGTTAAAGAAATACATGTGTATTCTGCAAATAGCTTTTCACCTCATGGTATTTTGTCTATAATATACATGTATTGTGTATATAAGTCTCATTTTCTCAAAGTTATACTTGTCAGTCATACATCTGCATGTCATTATAAATTACAAATGATATTTTGTTTATTTTTTCAGGATGCAACTGACGGTCGTGGTGCAGATGTCATCGTAGAAATGTTAGCAAATGCCAATTTATCAAAAGATCTCAAGCTTGTGGCAAGCAAGGGGCGCATAGGGGTAATTGACCATTTCCGTATTCTCGGTATCAGATTGGAGTGTCCAGAACTGGCTTGCAATGGACGTTAATGCGAGGGAATATCATTAAAAAGAGATCAAAACGAAATCTGATAGAAAATCGAGCAATTTTAGTTTTTAGTGGACAAAAATCTGGTACCAGAGAATAATTTTAAGTATTTTACAGTCCTGTTTACATTTTCGTAAAGCTAAAGATATAAATAGTTGCCTGAAATAAGACCGAAAACAATTTCCCATGGGAACGAGAAAAAATAAATTTCAAAGTCCAGAGAAATTGTGCTAACGCAGGTAAAATTTCATCCTCCGTTTCATTTCACCAGTGCTTTCAAGTGTTTCGTACAACGTTCAACATTTGTTTTCGACATTTGGTGTTGCTAGAAGTGATTTTGTTTTTGAGAAGATATTTAAAACAGTCGTACAGAAGTTTGTAATACGATGTAAATAATCTTGGTACTAGGTTTTTGTCCACTTGTTGCTCGAACTTCTGGTGGATTTCGTCTTAATGCCATTTGCTTTTGAAAAGACTCGCCGAATTAGCCTCAGCAAAAAGGATTTAATTTGCTCATCTAAAACGCCTTTTAGTGTTAGGTTTTACCGCCTGACAAGTCAGTGATATAACAAATCTGGTTACAATGAACAACAACAAACATACCATTGAAATGTTAAAATTAAAAGAAAAAAAAAATTATGTCTAACAGTCGTCTGGCTCCGAGGCTTATCGGAATGAAACAGAATAACTGATCTCTTCATTCCACAACCTCAACATGACTAGTTTTGTTTTATTCCCTAAGCCTCAGAGCCAAGTTTGAATTTTAATGTATAGAATAGCCTCTTATACAAATGTACAGATTTTGATAAAGCTTATATGTGATGTGGTATTTAACGATATGAAACATTAAAATTTTTCAGGTTGTCGGTAATAGAGGAACGATTGAAATAAATCCAAGAGAAACCATGGCCAAGGAGTCTAGCATCATTGGTGTTATGTTAGGCCAAGCTAGTGAGGTACACAACTGGAAGCATATAGTAACATATATGTATATTATTATTTCTCAAATTCTCTGATGGATGAGATAAGTGAAGTTACGGGTTGTTAGATCTAATCATGATTTTGCCCAGTGGGTTACAGTAGCACACGGCCCGCTAAAGAGACCAATCACAGTGTGCGTAGTAACCGAGATATATAGTAAAGTAACATTATAATATTTCAGGACAAGGACCTAGTTTATATATTATTCCATCCAAAACTAGTTTATAAATTTACTGTGGAATTATACAGCGGTTTACCGCCTAGAGTAGCAGAAAATTGTTTTCTTCAATTTACCCTCTGTGCTGTTTTAAAAGCTGTGAACTGAATTTTATAGGGTGAACGCCACGAAATGACGTATGCAATATCAGCCGGGCTGCAGGCAGGTTTTCTGAGTCCAGTTGTTGGACATGAATATCAGCTGAGCCAAGCTTCAGATGCACATAGAGATATTATAGAAGGCAAAGGTGCAAAAGGAAAGTTGGTGTTGCTGCCACAGTAGAATAATTGTATGTATGTTTCTAATGTATGAATACCCTATGTTTTTAATGTGGTGCATTAAAATGAAATGACACAATAAACAACTGAGGAAAAGGCCGTGTTACATTTTGGGATTAACATGTAATCTGGGCGATGTATAAGAACTCTGATAATTAGGATGTGTTGTCTTAATCAACTTTGTATGGTGTTTATAGATCTTTGGATGCATGGATATTCTAAAGTAATGCATATGCTGCTATAGAAACGTCCATAGTTAGTTTTGGAAACAAATCAAACTTAACATGGTTTTATTTAATACTTGAAAGTAGTGTGGTTTTGTTTCTAATTGTATTTGTTTCCTTTCTAACGTTTTGGAAACGTACTAAAACTACGTAACAACTTATGCAATGACAATGTTTCTTGTAATGGGTACATCAAAACGTATTTATTTGAGTAAACTTTTAAACACGGTCACCCTAAACTAATTTTTCCGTCAAATTATTTGGTTAAGTGATTTTTTTTATCCTCACGAATAGATTGTGAAGGTTTTCTCTAAATGTTTCATTTACATGAATAATTTTCTCGTCATCAAATACACCATGATACGCAGTGCAGTTAAGATTTATGTGAGATGTTGCATCCCGTCCTTTTTGAATCACACACAAAATGAACTGTAGTAATGGTAACTTTATTAGACACTAAATTTTAAATCAGTTTTAGGTAACCAATTATGTTACAACTAAGGTGAAAGATGTAAAAGTTATATAAATAAATACATTACGCAAGGGAGAGTCAAAACGGTTTTTAACTTGGAATGCTGGGGACGATGACGAAGTCAGTTCATGTAAGAGGGAGAAGTGTCTTTATAAAATTATACCTCTGCTGATCAACTTTGTTCGACGGCTTATGGTGCGAATTTGGCCCAATTTAAATAAGCCAAATTTAACAACCGAGAAGTAACGACTCCTTGAAATTAGTGACAGGAAACGGCTGCTAACCCCAAAAGTTTAAATGGGGTCATGACTTTCAAAAGTACGTTTCACGTTATGTGGCGAGAACCTTACTGTTGGCTGTATCATCTTTCCTAGTTTGTGTTACAAGCTTAGATAGTAACCGTCAATCTAGACTGCTAGCAGTCTTGTTTTCTCCCGAACTTCAGCGGGGGTTATGAGGTGATTTCCGTACTCGGCCATACCGCCCTTTTGCGTTCGCGATCGCCAAACACTCGTCCAAGGGACCCTAAGAGAAACGGCCGGCTACCAGCAGTCGGCTGTCAATCAGCCCCATCCTCTCCGTGCCTAACCACCCCTAATGTCGCAGAGAGGTTTTGAAATTAGCTCCAGATTAGGAAGGTCAAGAAGTCTGAAAAGGTGATACCTTAGGCAGAAAGATTTAGCTGGGAAGGATGCTTTTGCGTTTTAAAGTCTCGTGATTAGTTGAGACCAACATTGGAAGCTGTTTCCGTCAAATGACCGATTATACTGACACGGATGCAAAGAAACACTCGAACCATTATTGTAGCGACAAAATCAACAAAATTTCATTCGCTGTTTCCGTGATTTCGCTGGTTCTCGCTGCTTTGTTGTTTGTAGAAGTTGATATCGTGAACAGGAAGGCGGAATCGATGGAAACAAAGCTTCAAAACCGCGTTCAGCGGATGGAGGATGACACGGAGGCTAAACTGCAGAGAATGGTGCAAGAAACGTTACAATCAAGTGCAATACATGCAATACCTACGACAAGAAAGAGTACAAGGAGGAACGACGCAATCTCTGGTGGGTTTGGTTGAATATGCTATATTAAGTGTGTTAGTTCAAGACTGCTCCGTAGGTAAGATAAATAAATCCCTTTCATGTTGAAAGAGGCAGAATCACTTATTCTTATACAAGTCGAGTCACCTTAGCTCACCTTAAACTATGAACATTTTGAAAGTCTTGAGAAAGTAAATTATCTTTTTTGGGTACATAAAATTTGAATGATATTACGAAGTATAATAAACTTTGTAATAAGATTCTGTCATTTGAAACCTCGCAGTCCTGCCATTAACCCTTTGTACTGAACAAGCCACTTCGCATCCCTCCCCTCGAGAACATGAAATTTCTCTAAAATCGTGCCATGAGAATAGAAAATATGTTGTGAAACTCCTCGCAAATGATTAATAAGCTCTTGAATACTACTGGAAAAGGTTTTTACTGCCCGAAGCCAGAAGACGGACAAAAAAGTACGGATGAAATATTATACTGCCGTACATGCGCTAGAGAGTGTAACAGGCCCGTCATTCAACAAATCTCAATATCACTTAATATGTAATTGGTGCTTACGTTTAAGGACGGACCAAATTAACAGTTTATTGTGCTGTCGTCTTCATTCTCAATCATAAAGTCTCGAGCAAATGTCTCAATTACCTCAAATTTAACGGTGTTTATCTTGCACGGTACAGACGCTATCAACAACTTCGAGGGAGTTTCTGGACATCGCCACAAAAACAGAAGAGGTGTCGCTCAGACACCGAATGCACCAACAGTATCTTTGCAGCAAGTCCGCCAGGAAATTGACAAGAAGTTGAGCCACGTTTGCACCGCCAAAGACAAGCTTTGTCAAGTAGGACCCCAGGGTCCCCCGGGGGATCCCGGTGCCCACGGATATCCCGGATACAAGGGAGAGAAAGGGGCCCCTGGGATAACTGGCCCACAGGGTCCCTTGGGTCCTGCTGGAGCTCAAGGTCCAAGTGGAAAGCAGGGGCGTCAAGGACCACAGGGAATTAAGGGTGAAAAGGGCCAGAAAGGCTCTGTGGGTCCTCCTGGAGTAAAAGGAGATGTTGGAGCGATGGGCCGTCCAGGAGAAAAAGGCTCCATTGGCTTCAAAGGGGATTAAGGCAACAGGGGCGCTATGGGTCTTCGAGGCCCAAAAGGACAACTTGTTGTTTCACCCAAGATAAGGATCTTTCCAGTGTCCCAGGAAGTCTCTATCAACCAATCAGCAGTATTTTACTGTTGGGTTGATGGTCACACGACATTGAAGACAACATGGCGTAAGCTTGGAGGTGCTTCAATTGACGAAGTGAAAAATAGCGACGTCCTTCATATTAAAAACGTTAAACGATCACATGCTGGATCGTACTCGTGCTCGGTGTTCACTGGTTACGGAATTTTCAGAGCTATCAGCACTTTGGAAATCAGAGGTACGAAAAAATGCTTCCAGTGTGCTCAAATGTTGTCAAATGGTTTTTCCTTTACTACTTGCTTTACGATTTGCCCACACTAGTATGACTTTATCGATCGACAACTGTCTGTGTTGCTGACTGACTGACTGACTGACTGACGGACGGACGGACGGACGGACGGACGGACGGACGGACGGACTGACGTACTAGTTAGCAAAGCAAGTAAGTGAAATACCTGTTACAAGCAGACAGTCATAGCGCCCTGGAAATTTTAGGTAAACATGTTTTTATCTTTGTATTAAACAAACACTAATTTATGTAATTTTATTGTGCAACACAGGAGAAATGACGGTTAACTGTTGTTGTTGCTGTTACGTATGCTATTGCTGTTGCTCGTGGACTTTGTCACTGTTATTGTTACTCTTACTGATTAATCGACTGACTGGCTAGTCGGTGGATGGCAATTGGCTGGTTGTTTGATTTAGCTGCTATTGTAGAGATTGCCGCGAGGAAGTATAGAAATCAGTTGGAAGGTTTTTCATTGAGTTATCCTCCCGTGACGCACATTTTACAGAAATGGGTCTTTTCGATAATGGCAACGAAGTTGATGAGTTCTTGCAGCAATTGGTAACGTACTAATAACACTTAATCACAAAATAAAGCATTAAATGCGTAGTCTTTTTTTTGTAGAGCCGCCGATATTTACGAAGAAACCTCCTTCACAAGTTTTCGCGGATCTGGGATCCACTTTGACCCTCTGTTGTGAGGCTGAAGGTTCAGTGTCGTGGACACGTGAAGAACGGTCCCTGAAATTACTGTCTGCTTTTCAACAACATGGATGCCTTAACGAAGCAGTGTGAATGAAGAAAGTGCTGGAAAATATACTTGCCGTGCAACAAACAACTTTGGATTCTCAGGGTCGACCACTTCAGTAATAGTGACAGGTTGAATTGTGCTTTTATTTAACTATCAAATAGTTCAACCTCACAACAAACACAATTCAACGGTTCTTTCTCTCTGTATGGGGCCATAGAATCTGTAATTGCAGAATCCCACAAACAGTTCTCAGGAGCTTCCCTTGAAAATTCTTTTTTTCTTCCTTTTGCCTACAGATCTTTGTCATTTCCGTAATTTTCAGCGGTTATAGAAAATATGAATTTTAGCTTTCAATTTAGATTCTCTTCAGTCTATAATTCCATTTCAGTGCCCATCTCGCAAAAAGAGCTTGATGAGCCCACTTCAAGTACAATCTATTGCAAATAGCTGTAATTTTAGGTTCAGCAAATGAGTTTCAACCTTCAATTGAACACGATTCTAACTTGTGAACGTATCGTACAAGGTGGTTCCGAGGATTGTCTATGGGCGCTACATAAATAGTGAATAAATTTGGAAAACAAATCACTGGATGAGCGTTGATCGATTTGAAACGTAGGCAGAGTGCGAAATCGGATGTCGGCAAGCAAGACACATTTTCTTCGCTATGATATCAAACATTATACAGTAGTCAATCGGTGTTACCGTGAGCATAATTCTTGATGTTACCTTAAGGTTCACCTGAGTGTTGCATATTATCTTATTGTACTCTTACACCTCTACTTTTCAGTGGGGACATCATGTGTAGAAGCCCGGAGTAAACGAAACGGTATAATGAAAGATGGGGAGCACTACCTCACAAATAACAATCAATCGGAGTAAACGAAACGGTATAATGAAAGATGGGGAGCACTACCTCACAAATAACAATCAATTCTTCAAGGTAATTCAAATTTATGGCAACCGGCTACTGTTATCAACGTTTAGTCATCTATCGAAGCTGAAGCCCACTCGTGGATATTTTGTGGTAATCAACATCCCATTGTGGAAGGCGCGGTTGCCACATGGTTAGTGCGCTCGTCTCCGGATCGAGCGTCCGGGTTCGAGCCCTGGCCGAGGACATTGTGTTGTGTTCTTGCGCAAGACACTTTACTCTCACAGTGCCTCTCTCCACCCAGGTGTATAAATGGGTACCGGCGAACTTAATGCTAGGGGTAACCCTGCGATGGACTAGCATCCCATCCAGGGGGGAGTAGAATACTCCTAGTCGCTTCATGCGACAGACACCGGGATATGCTCCGGCCTGATGGGTCACTTGGTTCGTATGCAGACATTTTTTAACACCCCTTAAGGTGGCTCTATAGGGTAGTCATTTATGGCGTTGCGCGCGCAAGTGTTATGTTTTGAATGCTGTTTTTGCATTCGCTTTCACACCCAGTCCTCTCAAACTCATTACATGTAATAACCAATGATTAAATAGTGTTTTGCTACAATCTCTGTTAAAATTTTGGGCTTTAGTCTTGAATTATAAATACCCAAACAAATGTGTTTTTTACTGTTTTTATGACTTTATTTGTGATTTTCTTGAATGTCCTTCGGTGAAATCTTCCAAAAGTTTTACAGCACATCACCTCCAGCGAAATACGAATTTTAAACACAAAAAAGGTAGGGTTTGTAAAGGCAGGTTTTTCGATGTTTTCAAATTTTACCGCTGCAAAAAATCTGTCTTATAGATTTCCCTGAAAAACGAGCTCCGACTAAACTAAACTACTTACTACCAATCTGCCAAATTTTACGGAATTTGACCGAAGGAAACGCAAGAAAATTCATTGTCAGTTTTGCTTTTTGTCCTCATGTTGACGTCATAAAATATGAAATTTGTGATTTTTCTTTTTACTTTTTGTGCTCATGTTGACGTCATCAAAAACACTGACGTTCTCCTTAGAGCGCACGCAGATTACTTGAGCTTTCGTCCTTAGCGCGCGTGCGATCGTAACACTATAGGGAGCTACCTTAAAGGATGTTTAGCAGTACGTTTCCGGCTGGGGTATCTTGCATTTGTTTTCATCATGATTAAGTTATCGCAGTTTTATAGGATTTTATTAGCCTGTCAACTTAAAGAAGACAAAATTTCATATTCTTTATAAGTCAAGACTTAATATTTGTCAAGGAGATTTATTAGGGTCAAACGTCGGGGAAATATGGAACTTTAATATAAGCCTTTCATAGTTTCTATATTTCAATTTGGTCATCTATGATTTTAAAATAAATGTTGTCGTTGTCATCTTTGTTGCTTTCGCTGTTATTGTCGCTGTTTTTATTGTCGAGGCTAGGAGACCTATCTCTGAGATTTACTTCTTCATACTCCATGTTTAAGAAAGCCATGTAAATTGAAAGTTATCATTTTTTTCTTACCGAAAATAACCCTTCTGATATGTGAAACCGTTCTGCATCTCTCTCCTAATTAGGCCTACTGTGATGTTCTGGGCTGGACGTTGATTGCTCGATTCTCAAATAAGGACCACAAACATTGGATGGATGTCCAAGGAACTTGGTGGTATGATCGTCATGCCGCTGTTGGAAACACAACTGATCCGACTGTTAACGCTGACATGATCTCGCCGGCGTTTTGGTTGACCAGCGGCAGAGAGTTGAAGATTACGCGTAGTGATGACCCTACTCACACTCCTGTTTGGCTGGAAAAACATTCCGATCAAAAATCACAAGCTACGGTGATTTTAGAAATGGAAAAGTTTGGTCCAATTACCGGTGTCGGGGAAGTTGCGTGGTTACCTTTGGTGGTGAGTACCAGTATACCGAAGGGTTTTACAAAGGTCATTGCAATGGAAACCTTCAAAACGCCAACAGGATCGGCTTCTGGTGTGACGGGTATGATGGATCAGTGATGATGATTGGTGGAGGTGGGAAGGATGGTGGAAGTGGTTGTTCAGGAGCTGATCACGGGATTGGAATAACAGAAACTAATGATGCCGCTTCTTTTATTGAGCTAAGAAACGGCTACGAAGCTGAATATGACTTTGGTTATGACGCTTTGACAAAAAGCACACCAACCAGCTACTACTCATTAAACCTTTGGATTCGCTCAGTAAGAGCAGTTGCAACTGCATGTCATTTTTAATTTTCGTTTTGGATTTTATTACATCCATTTTGAAATCACTGGTTATCCTTGCAATCTGATTGGCTCTCAGTGATGCGAATGAATGAGTTTTCGTCACATGACATCGTTTTGCATACTGAATGAGACGTAAAGGCGTTTCCGGCTACTGGAACAATACACCAAAAATCTAAAATTTAAGACGATAAAATTGTACGATTTCAAAAGGGATCTAATAAAGTGGCAATTGAACTTCGTGTCGCGCAATTTTAGTCTGAAATCATACTTGTGATTTCAGATCACGCGTATGATTTCAGACCAAATTGCACTCCACTCAGTTCAATTACCATTACATATCAACAAAAATAACTCAATTTCATCACGTAGGATCCAAAAAGAACTTTAATTCTGAAAACGTTGCTTTTGCCTTAGTCGTTTCGCCCCGTTAGATAACTATACAGTGGCTCAGTATGGTATTAAATGAATCAGGACATAACTGTGAAAGAAGTGATTTAAAAGAAACATTTTACAATAACTGTCTAATTTCTCGCGTGCTGATTGGCTCATTTTTATCATCAACAAGAGTACGGACGGATAAAATTTTAATTTAAATTAATAACTGTCAACTTTTCAACCAATAAGATTTTATGGACTTTTTCAAGTAGCCAATCAAAAAGCGAGAAAAGCTATTGACGATGTTCACGTCATTTTGAAAAGAATGAACTTATCTTTGTTAACGGCAAGTTTACGGCGTCTTTTCCCTCCATTTATTCCCAGCATTTGACCGTTTTGGGGTCTTATTATTGTAAAAAACAAATTGACGTCAGTTTTTTTATGCGTCTGTCCTCTTATTGATCATAAATTTCGTCATAACTTTGTCAAAGTTTAGTGCGGGACCATTCGCCTGCGGCTCGTGGTTCCACAGCCATTTTGTCAATGTTATGACCCAATTTATCATCAATAAGAGGACAGACGCAGAAAAAAACTGACGTTAATAAGTTAAACTTATATAGATTAATTTGTAACAAAAGATGTTTTTATAAAAGGAAGTTTCTAATCTACATAAGGAAGGAACTTATTTCCCAAAAGGAGAGAAATGTCATTGCTTGGGAATATCAATATGGTCGCCTTGACGTCATGTGGAAACGCTGCATAATGTTTCAATTGATAAATGATTCAAAACAAGTTACATGTGTTATTACACTCTTGTAAATTGTATAGCGAAAAGTAATTTGTGATATTGTGAGTAAGGTTACTTTTAGTTTAGCTTTTTCTCACGTTAAATTCGTGATGAACCAGTTATTACTTAAACCCCATCCACACTACGCCCGAGAAATTTGTAAACGGAGTTTTAACTCCGAAAACGAATCAAACGTTTTCCGTCCACACTACGTTGGAGGAATTTGAAAACGCAACAACCACTGGCGACAGAAAAGCTTGGGTGCAGCCTCACTTGTTTGGGTTAATCACATGATTATTAAGACGCCATCGTTGTTTGAAAACCTGCTTTTTCAAAATGTTTCCCGTTCACACTAAAACGCAAAGCTGGTGTTTTCAAATTCCTCTGGTTTTAAGAGCGTTTTCGAAAAGCTCCGTTTTTGTGACGGATTAGTGTGGACGGTAGGCCTAACCGTAGTTTCAAATTTCGTCCTCGTAGTATGGACGGGGCCTTAAAGAAGATTCAGAAAGGAAACTTGTTGTCTTCAATAAATAGTAGTAACAACAGATATGACAGGTTAACGTTAGTTTGGGAAATGACTTGACTCGGAAATCTTATGAATGATAAGAAATACGCCGGTGACGTATGTTTAAGCGTTAATTAAGTTTTGGGCGTGTTTCACGCTTGGCCGTATAGTCCAGTTTGTATTAAATTTAAGTTTCTTGTTACTAATGATAGACTGATTATTTTTAAGTCATTGATAAACGAACTATGCCCATTTTCGTGACAAAAAACGCTACCATACCAACTTCATGACCCGTTAAAAATACTCTTATTTCAGCTATGCTTATAACTAAGAAACGAACGGTTAAATCCTGACTTTTAAACTTTGCGGATAGTTTAACATTGACATGCTGATTACAATTATGGTTACTGAATTCTTTCGAGTTATAAAATCATGAGTGACGGTTTTATTCGGTCATACCGTTGCCATGTCAATGTTTGGCCCGTTTTTTTCTTATCACATCAGCTGCGAAATTAAAGCCTGAAAAGTCGATAATGGTTAAGGTTACGGGTAAACGTCGAACTTTTTCATGAGTCTAAACTAGTGCAATGGTTTGCAAATTACAGTTTCATCATGACCCATAGTGTTTGGAACAGTGAAGGCGCTTTTTGCATAAACCATGTTACTGGATGCTGATGTCGATGTGCTGTTAGTGCTAGTGGTCGTCTTAGAAGTTGTGGGCGGTCTTCTTTCGCCATCCCTCGTTCCAATAGTACCATCCAATTGCTTGGTTCATTCCTTAGCTGTAACATCCACCACAAAACCCATCGGCGCGGCGAGCAGAATCAAGGGCTCAAGAGCCCTGGTGCCGAGAATTTACCAAGACTTGTGGGTACTGAAGGATAGTGGACGAAGAGAAAGCGGTGTAAATCATGAGCTACGATTGTTTTGGAAGTGTTAAATAGAGTTTGAGAGGGTTTCTTCTTTCGGGCGGAATCTGTTTTCAGCGAGAGGGAATCGAGAGACCTCGCACTGTCTCTAACTTTGATGCGATGAAGGCGATTCGCGTGTCGTCGTTCGGTGGGCCCGAAGTACTCAAACTTGTCTCAGATGTTCCCATTCCTAGTGTATCTATTGGACGGGTAAGAATTTTATTTTTATCTTTCTCCTAAATTTGTCTTTGTTAACATAAAAAAAGAACATTAAAAGCATGGTTTCTTCGTTCACTGTTCGTTTAATAACCTTCTCAGAGACGGAGAGGAATGGACGTTGGGAGTGGTTGGTGGACCTCAATGTTGTAGTACATAGAGAGTCAAGAGCCAGTCTATGTGTTACCACAACTCAGGGGCACCCAACGGATCGTTTCGGTAAATTATCTGTTCGGAAGGCCTTTAATCCCCTCTGATTTTCTTGAGAGAATTGGCACCTCGAACTTTCGGGATATGAGAAATTTAATGTCTGTTGTTTTCGGACTGTTGAAAATGTCGTTTTGAGTACCGAAAAAAGGTCAGCTATCATTTTCGGAAAGGCGATAAGACCTAAGGTTTTCGGGAAATGGACAAAAAAGCCCTAATAAATTCGAGAATACTCAAGTTCCCCTAGAATATCCGAACAGATAAAAATTTTTTAGTGCAACCTAAAATTAACCTACAGCGCTTTAAAAGTACTCCAGATAGCCTAAAACAGCATCTAACAGCATTAGAGAGAAAACGGTCGTTGGGTGCCCCTGACAACTGGGAAATTTTTATTACTTCATGACTGTCTAACATCTTGGAAAATTTAGTATTAAATTTGTGAAGTTTATAGATTACAATAGGATTGCTTTTATTTCTTTCTCTTGTTATATTTAACTGTAGGTACTGGTTAAAATGGGGGCAGCTGGTGTGAATCCCGTGGACACATATATCGCAACTGGAAAGTATGCTATTAAACCAGTACTTCCCTACACACCAGGATCTGATGGTGCTGGGGTGGTACACAGTGTGGGCGAGAATGTTACAAACGTTAAAGTGAGTTACAAGACATTAAGTGCAAAGTCTTGGCAATAACAGAGTAAAAATCATAAAAAATGAAATATTGAAGTGTCCAGCATTGAATTATGTACTGTAGAAGCTGACCTGAACTTTAAACAATTATTACTGGTTGATGTTTTTCTTGATATTCAGAATAATAAAAGATGACCTCAATGTTATCAATGAAGCCTGATCAATGAAAGGCTCAGAAGATGTGAACACTTACCATCAGACCATGATGATATTCTGGATATCACGAAAACCTGAATTCAATGATTGTTTTTAATGATACTTTGTCGGAGAAAACTCAGAACATAAGGTTTGCTTACAAGTTATGAGCAAAACCAATTTAATTAGTCTACTAAAACTTTTGTATAAATTCCTCACTTTTTGCAAATTATGCATCAACTTTCATGTTCAGATATTTTTAAATACTTTCTTTGCTACTTCCATGGATGTTATATATATATAATTGGCAAACATCTACATTTTCCACATTTTGCACATGTAGTCATATTGTGACTGAGACAGAACAAAACCTAATGCAGCTGTTAGACCAAGCTCAAGAGGGGGCACTGATCACCCCTAGCTGTACAGATGTCGCTATGTGAAGATGCATGTTTGACATAGTCACCTCTTAATATGGTCATCTCATTATTTTGGCCAGTCTTTCTTGTCTCAGCAAAATGCCCGTATATTTTCATATAAGAAAACCCTGTTAATGCAACCACTCTGTCAATACGGCCAACGGCCACATTCTAAAATCCCAACCTGTATAAATTCTTTATAATTTTTTACCCTGTTTATACTCCCGCTCTAACCAGTTATGTTCATCTTTTCATTGTTTATACAGTCTGTAATGTTGTATTTACTGATTGAAGTTTCAATTTTTTTAAGTTTTATATCTGCATTCTGGGTGCTTGTTAAAAGAACAGTTGTTTAGAGGTGCAATTTTGATATGTCTGTTAAGATGTCACTCAATTTAGACCAATTGTGAATTTCGCTTAACCCCATTAATACGGCCACCCCATTAATACGGCCAAATTTTTATGGCCCGTTGGTGACCATATTAACGGGGTTTCACTGTATCCACAGCTCATAGACTCGCATCTATAATAATAATATTGATTGTGCAACTTGTATTTCTTTAGTACATCAGAAGTTAATTTTTGGTTAAGTATTGTGGACTGATTTTTCTCATCAGGCAGGAGACCGTGTTTATGTATGTGGAAGCTTAACAGGGACTTATGCAGAGTTTGCTTTGTGTAAGGCCAGCAGTGTGCATCTTATCCCCGACAACATTTCTTTCAGTCAAGGAGCAGCCATCTATATACCCTATTACACAGCCTACAGAGCATTATTTCAAAGGTGAGATTTTTGTTAATAATATGTCATAAATAGGGTATAACAATTATTTCTAAATAAAATTTACTATTAAGTAGTTTCTGACAATTGTCAGCATTTCATTTTGAGAGACAAAGAGGTAATGGGAGATAAGCCAAGTTCAGTCCAATTTAACATGCTATTTGTAGATCTACAGTATGTGTGCGAGCTGCTCACATTTTTACTGTATTTCTCTTGTTAAATACCTGGGATTAGTCATTCAGGGTGGGGTGGGGGGTACACTATTTAAGGTTGGTGTTAAGTTTAAATATTGTTAGCTGGAAGTTATGGACCCTGAATTTCAATATCAACATCACAACATAATCAAAAATATGTGTAATTTCCTCACCATACGTATAGTCATCAATCATATTTTGGATCATAACTCTTTAGCTACTGATCGAAGAACTCAATGGTGGGTTTTCGAATTATACATCAGAATATGAGACTGGTGCAAGTAACAGATAAAATTGCAGATTGTTATGTACAGTCAGTCCAATTTTTAACAACATATTTGAAACAAAGTTTAACAATATTTTTTTTATTTCATTTCATGCCACAGTCTACATGCCAAGGCAGGAGAAACAGTTTTAGTCCACGGAGCCAGTGGAGGAGTAGGGAAATACTACTTTTTATTTAGTATTACATTCAGTTTGTATCTGTTTATCTGTGGACTGTGTGCATGCACTTATAGCAGTATATTACATTACATAGTTATATATTAAGGCAAAATGCAAAATTTCGTAAATAATGCCCTATGTAATTGTTAAATTATCTTAAAATTAGCTTTATATCGTAATTTCAATTTTTTATCTATCCTCTTGTTTTTAATTTTTATTATGATTTGTAGGCTAGTGTCCCACTGAAAACCGCCAAGGCGAGTGGGCTCCCTGGATAAATATTATTATTATGATTATAATTATTATTATTATTATTATTATTATATAATAATATAATATATAATAATATAATATATTATTATTGTTATTGTAAACACTGTTGAAATAGGTCTTAATAGTTTATTTCTTTTAATTTACTTTTACCTTGTAATATACCGATATTGACATTGAAACCCAGGAGGGAGCCATTATGTAAACACTGTTGAAATACGTTTTAATAGTTTATTTCTTTTACTTACTTTTACCTTGTATATACCAATTTGTATGGAATATGTTAATTAATGTTATGATGATGATAGTAGTATTAGTATTAGTTGTAGTAACCATGATATCATGATTAGATACGGAAACATGTTTTACAGGTTTAACAGACATCAAATTACGTAAATATTATAGCATTTTGTAAAGCTTAGCTCTAGTTTTTGTCACAATAAACACTCCTCTTTTTATTAAAAAAAAATTATTATTATTATTATTATTATTATTATTAAAGATTCGCACAGCTATTGATGATATTGAAGGTGGTTTCGTCATTGGCTCCGGGCAACAACAAGTTGCCTAGGGAAGCCAAGAAACACCCCTTGTTTGCTTTTCTCTTCTTTCTACCTCTCCAGCACCTTTCTAAGAATTCTTGCCGACCCCAACAATGCACATCTCTGGATCAGTCCAACGGGAATGCCCACCTCAATGGCTCTCAGATTGTCATTCAATCTCAGTGGTATTGATCCCAATGCTCCCACTACCACTGCAATAACCTTTGTCCTCACACCCCACAGTTTTCGAACTTCTCTTGCTAGATCTTGATACTTTTTAACTTTTTCATCTTCCTTCTCTCTCACCCCATTATCCTCTGGAATTACCACATCTATAATCTGACAGCTCTTGTCTCTCTTGTCAATGATCACCAAATCCGGTCTCCTAGCCCCTATTTCATGGTCTGTTCGCACACTGAAGTCCCATAGAAGTTTGTAATCCTCATTTTCAAGTACACTGTCTGGAACATGGTCATACCATCTCTCCTTTCGTTCACACCCACATTTTCCTGACAGGTCCCAATGGATTGCTCTAGCCACGTTATCATGTCTCCTTTTGTATTCTTTTTGTGCCAGTTTCGAGCACGAACTTACAATATGGCTAATGGTCTCGTTACTCTGCTTACAGATTCTACATTTCGGGTCATTCTGTGACTTGTCAACCATCGTTTTAATATAGTTTGTTCGTATTGCTTGATCTTGTGCAGCAATGATAAGAGCTTCTGTTTCTCTCTTGAGCTTTCCTTCTTTTAACCAGGTCCATGTTTCCTCACTTCTTTGTTCGTCACCCTTTCTTGCAAACTGTCCATATAACGGCTTTTCTTTCCAGTCTTGAATGCTTTCAGTTCTTCTCCTCGCTTTAAAGTTGGCAGCTGTTTCTCTATTCTCATCCCCATCCCTCCTGACGGCTTTTAACAGTTCTTCCTCGCTTGTTTGGACATAACATTCTAGCGATATCTTTGCTTGATTGACACAATCCTCTACTGATATCAAACCTCTCCCTCCGTCCTTCCTTGGCACATAAAGTCGTGCCACGCAGTCCCGTCGATTCATGGTTAGCAATTTTCTTGTTCTGCGGTCTAGGTCCCGAAGTTTTTGTTTCCTCCATTCAAGTATTCCTCCTGCATATCTAACGAGTGACACTGTCCAGGTGTTTATGGCTTGTATCAAGTTTCCACCGTTCAACTTCGAGCGGGCAACTTTTTTAACGCGTCGTAAGTATTATTATTATTATTATTATTATTAATAGCGGTTTTCATTTGAGTGGCAAAAGTAATTAGACAATTACTTTGGTTTTGGTTTTAGTTTTACTACAGTTTGAAATTGGCTGAGTAGTTTAATTGGTATGTAATTGGTTTGGTTTTGGTTTTACGACACTCAACTGAAAACCGCTCTATTATTATTGTAATTATTATTAGTAGTAGTAGTAATAGTAGTAGTAGCAGTAGCAGTAGCAGTAGCAGTAGCAGTAGCAGTAGCAGTAGCAGTAGCAGTAGCAGTAGCAGTAGCAGTAGCAGTAGTAATATTGTTAGTATTGTTAGTATTGTTAGTATTATTATTATTATTATTTTAAACTTTTTTTTACTTTTGATTTTTACTTCTTAAAGCATCACTCATTCAAATAACCAAACCTATTTCAATTGCCATAATTGTTGCTGGGGTCAGTCATGATGTTATAATTTAAAAATATTCTTGCATAAAACATCTGTGGGGCATTCCATGTAAAAAGTGCAAACCAGTACTGCTAGAAATAAATCCTTAAATGCTTAGTGTTTATCATACTACCTTCTGTGTGGAAAATCCCATGAGATGTGTTTTCAATAGTAAGTTCAATTAAAAACTTAATCTGAGGGAAATGGAAAAATTATTGCAGCTT
This sequence comes from Orbicella franksi, assembly GCF_964199315.1. Classification (NCBI taxonomy): domain Eukaryota; kingdom Metazoa; phylum Cnidaria; class Anthozoa; order Scleractinia; family Merulinidae; genus Orbicella; species Orbicella franksi. Next base: position 19,966,618 of record NC_138145.1, on the reverse strand, counting down.
AATATTTATTACAATCCTACACTGTAATTACAGGTACTTGCAGTTTTTATTGAGGACCGGTAGTCTTCTGTATTCATTAATTAGTAAAAACCTACATAATTTAGTCAAAATGTTTAAACGTTTGTTTTTGTATGTCAGAAAATGCTTCAGACTTAATTACATAACTAGATTGTGTTTGTTACTTCAAGGATGGCAATGTCATCTTTGATTACTTCTTTAGGTTGGCTTAGCAACTGTACAACTTGCTAAAGCTTATGGAATGAAGGTGCTGGGAACAGCAGGAACTGCTGAAGGTGAAGAGGTGGTCAAACAGGCTGGGGCCTTTAAGGCTTTTAACCACAGACAAGATGGATATGTTCAGAATATTTTGGTACTGTGGTATTGTGATATTAGTATTATACATGTAGTAAATTTTGAAATTTTGAAAATATGTACATGACTCATGAAGTTTAAAATTAAAAAGTTTTTAATTAATTGATATTTTATATTATTTTATTTTCTACAGGATGCAACTGATGGTCATGGTGCAGATGTCATCATAGAAATGTTAGCAAATGCCAGTTTATCAAAAGATCTGAAGCTTGTGGCAAACAAAGGGCGCATAGGGGTATGCCTGTTTTAGAAATAACATTTAGTACCTCACGCATGACATTAATATTGGAAGAAATGATAATTCTAATAATTGGCAGTACATGTTTCAGAACATCAGTCAACATCAGTGAGGAAGATAAGACTTAAGCCTCTGCCTACTCATCCCACAACTTATTTAGAATTTGCATGAGAACGGTGAAACATTGAGTTTAATTGAAATAAACAACTGTGCATTGAACCAGAAATTTGTAAATATACAAAATCTCTGGACTCATTGATTAGCCATGTTATTTTTTTAGGTTGTTGGCAGCAGAGGAACAATTGAAATTAATCCGAGAGAAACCATGGCTAAGGAATGCAGCATTGTTGGTGTTCTCTTACCTCGAGCTACCGAAGTAAGAAAACTTTGCATTTAAATTAACATTATGGGAATTTTTATTACAAGGTGATGGGTGACAAGAAGAAATTCTGCAGTAAATATGAGTGAAATTATCGCACCAGGCTGGTGATCATCATTGTTTATGTTCACTCTCTAGAGTTATTTATACTAAAATTTGCACCCATTAAATTAAAGGATCCAACACACAGGATCTTTTAAAGTACTGATATGAAAATTTGTGAGATCATTACATCAAAAACAATATCTTTTATGACAGTCAGGCTATTCTTGAAGTATGTTAAAGTATCCTTTACACTATGATATCTTAATAAAAGGATCCTAGTTAACAATTATATTGTTCTTCACGGCTACAGTTACGTTTGTCTACTTATTCATTATTTCTTTGTCATACAAGAAAGTACATACAGGAGCTGTAAACTGAAGAGGCTATTATTATAAATTGTTAAATTTCTATTATTAATTATTCATATTAATAATAATAATAATAAATAATAACGAATCTTTAGACAGGATTAACCCATCAGTACTATAAAGTACTGTTATCAAAGGGGTCCTGTAAGATTTAAAAATTTAAAAATTATTATTATTATTATTATTATTACTACTAATATTATAATAAACAGGATTCTCAAGTTAAATCTACTAAATGATTGATAACATAGGCTTTTAGCTAATATTACAGTGACTTACATACATGTATCTTAAATGGATCTTTCAGAATATCCAGTTTTATATTGTTGGGCTGTGCAGACATTGGATATAAAAAGTAGTGGTAGGAAATGTACTTTCTAATTTATTTTATTAATGTATTTTTCTGTATTAATTTTCTATGACACTTTATAGAGTGAGCTGCAAGAAATGGCATCTGCAATAGCAGCTGGGCTGCAGGCAGGTTTTTTGAGCCCAATTGTTGGACGTGAATATCAGCTGAGCCACGCTTCAGATGCACACAGAGATATTATGGAAGGCAAAGGAGCAAAAGGAAAGCTCGTCTTGCTAACTTAAGACATTGTATGTTGCAAAGGACATTGTTAGCATCGTGTTTGCATTTTTTAATCTGTTTGCTTGTAGTGAACAGCACATTCTGCTGAAAATGTAAGGAAGTGAATTATGATGTATGTATTTTACTATTTGTATGGCATGTTTCATTAATTACACACAGGCTAATGATAACAAAAAGGCAGCAAAATATTTGAGTGCCCTGTAAGTTCTTTATGTAATGGTAGAAATATATGCAATGTTTCACAGACAATAGACCTCTTTAGCTTGGGCGGTTTGTTTTCCCATTGTAGACCACGTGATGATACTCTTGAGAATTCTTGCTTTCAAATTTTTAAATAGTCGCATGTGCATGAATGAATCATTTTAAGAAAGATAAAAGAAAAATTCTCTGGAGAATATCACGTGGTCTACAATGGGAAAACAAACCGCCCAAGCTAAAGAGGTCTATTAAGAAATAGAATACATGTACATGTGTACTGAGTTTTGTCGAGTTATAGAAACATGAAGTTTGGGAGAACGAGAAATGCTATTAGAGCTCTGCCAAACTTTTACGAGTGTTTCTATAACATGATAGAAACACGAAGAACATGGTTTCTATTTCTTTTAGAAAATGCCGCGACGAAAAAGGGAAACAACTTGTTTACTTTGATCATCAAAATGTAAATTCTCTTTGCTCGCATCATCATTACATCAACAGCTCTTGCTACATGTAGTTCTGTGTTTCTATTGAGTTTTAGTATAAATCTACTAACGTTCTATCACGAACACCGTTCTCTGATTGGCTACGTACACTACTCACTATCTATTCTGTGATAGATAGTGAGTAGCATAGCAGTGTGCCCTTGCTAACAAATTGACGGCCACTTCATGCCATTTTTGAAGTGTCTGTGAAGAGGTTTTAGATAAAGTTTTGAACGACTGGTAGATTTATACTAAAACAATTAGATTATTCGCTTTCAATTTCTATGCGTGATAGTTAACACGCGATAGAAATCTCGAGCTCATAATCTAATTGTTTAATAGAAACACGATTTTTAACCAATCAGCGTGTGTATTTTCTTTAAAAGGGCTGTTTTTTAATCCAATTTTTCGAATATGTATGCACTTAATAAACCATTCATAGAGAGTAGTATGATCATTTGCTACCGTCACAGAATGTCACTACAAACAGGAACTGGTAGGATTATTATGTGCAATAAATACTGTACACGTGACTTGAGAATTCTAAGTCAAGTTTATTGCTCTTTGAATTTTTTAATACTATATCAATTGTTTAGCCTTAGTCACCTTTGATACAAGCTGTAAAATTAAAATCCGCCCAGGAAGAACATCCTTAAGAATTTATTATAAAATAATAGTTTTTTCCTCTCCATTCGGTCCAGAAATTCTCAGCGTACTTTATACGTATGATTCCAAACTTGTCAAGAAGCATTGATGCACAACTCAAAAAGCAGTGATATTATCAAGCAACAATGTTAATATTTTAACTAGTGTAAGCGTTCTTCCTAAGGTTCAATGTGATGATTGTAGTAAATTTCTGATACAGAAAGCTGTACATTGTAAAGGTGCACTTTTTGTATGTTATATTACTAAGCTGAGTAAGCAGGCTCTAGCTTTGCTAAATAATTGTAAGTGCATTTATTTTTAATTTATTCTTCAGAAACATAATTTCACATACATTGGTACATAAAAAAAATATTTATCCTAACTTGAATAGTATAAGAAAAAGTATATTACAAAGGTAAACTTATTACTCTAGTAAGTATTTCTTAACAAGGTATATGCTCACAAACGTTTCTTGGATTTACATCAAACAAAACACTTGGCTAGATATTATTTTTATGGCTTACATTTAAATATAGGACACCTTTCCAGAGGGGAACCTTAGGCTTAAGAGTATCAATTAGCAAATAAAAAAGCCTAAGCCTTGTATTACATTGTAATAAAGCATGACCTATCTATATTTATAATGGTGTATAAAATATATATAAGGTATTTGCTGTGTTATGCAAAAAGGTGGTTATTAAGTTTTCTGAGATCTGTTTAATACCTCTTGTGATGTAACTTAAATCTAATTGTCATCCCTATAGCATCACCTGTGAGTGCTAATTGCTTCCCGGTGAAAGCAAAATTGAAGCTATGTGAACTAATGAGCTACTAAACTAGTGAACTAATTTGTTGTAACTGTGGTGACTTTCTGTCAATTATCAATGCAACTGTCACTATTTACAGTGAGCAAGCAAGCACTGTTCATTTATTGTTCGAACCTGCCTTATAACACTATACATGTAGCTATAACATGTACATGTATGTTAACAACAGTCGTTAAATAAACCTATTAATCAAATAGGCTTTTAAAATGTATAATCAGCACACACATTTCTTGTTTTGTGCTCATTAGGGTGAACTTACGGCAAGAATTAAACTCCTGTCTAATATTATGCATTGTAATTATTATGTTGATTTCAGATGACGCGATCAAATGTCTTATTTCTTTTTTAAACGTCATGTTAGATTCTGTTACACTATTTCTAAAAGAATTTAAAATTTTTCAAGTATAAAAATTATTCATATCCTGTGCTACAATTTATATATATACATTAATTCCAGTCATTTCATTCTATTCCAGTTTTTTTTTTTTTTTCCTTTTTTGAGTATGTATAATTTCTTTTCTCGTACTAAGATGGTCAGTTTCTTAGGCACGTACATTAATGGCCTGTTTACGTGAATTTGTTATAAAAGTGTAAAATGTGGTTAAAAATTAATATGTTGGGTTTTTACAATTACAGCAGTCCCATAATTCTACAATTCTATTACCCAATAACGTTTCTTAAACTAGTCCATTTGTACATACAGGTCTGTTTCTGAATACTTCTCACAGCATTTTAAAGAATTTTGCATGTACGTCTACATTTCTCTCTTAGAAACATTACACCAATACTCGTAAAATAGTAGTCACCATTGGTAACACAAACTTTGATACACCAGTTGTCCTTTAATAATTAGGGACTTTAAGCAGCGGGAACGCGGACGGCGACCGGGACGCCGAAACCTGTGAGAAGGCTGGGGAGAGAAGGCCGTTGTGGCGGGAATTCACAAACATTAAGCAGCACCGTCCGAAACCGCGGTTTCCGCACTGTCAAGCTTATTGACATTATTCGTCCTCTGTTTATCAGGATGAACTAGGATGACTTCATTGAAAGAAGTTCGCAATCAACTCTTGATAATCACGATGAAGGTGTGTTAAACGATGACGAACTTCTACTCTTGTACGATTTAAACCGGTCGAATGATCTCGACCAACCTTATGATTCCTTTCCTAATTGTAACTGCGATAGTTTGAAGACGAGTGCCGGTCCGAATTTCGCTTCCACAAACGCAACTTGCCCCTTCTCGCTGAGCTGTACAATGAAGTAAATGAACTTATTATCAGCAGAAGTTTAATCAGACTGGCGCGACAGATCAGTGTACCGACTGATAAAGATCTAGGTAAACCACTGATCTTACGACTGAAAATGGAAACAGCTACGCAAGTTTTAATGGTGTCTACCCTTTTAAATGTGTTAGAATTTCACCATAATGAGCCATTTGACATTTGAGTACTTCTTGAAAGGAAAAATTTCGGTTGAAATTCGTGTAAGTTGTCTTTATTTACATAAGCTTTCGAAAAGATATTTCACGGTACTCACATGTTCGCCGACCGGCTTGAGTTCAATTCAGATTTCTCGACGTTTCTTTAAAATGAAATATGTCACATAACAAGAGAAGACAAGCATTAAAGTTCCTCGAAATTAGTAACACGGGTTATTTAGCGTTGACACAGCAGAGAAAACGAAAGCGAAAACTCACGTTTTCAGACAACGCGAAATGAGCTTCACTCACGTCGGGCCCGAACGCAGAACGTCAACTTGTTTCCCGCCAGTCATGCGCAGTGCACCTTTTGGCTTTTCCCTGATCTCATGGCGTTCCCGTCGCCGTCCGCGTTGTCTTTGCTTAAAGTCCCTATTGTCTCGTGCACCCTTGTCAAAATTGTGCACCGCAGAGAAATATATAAACACACAACGAGTTTCTGATGGTATAGTTTGAATTTGATGTATATGGTGTCAAGGTAAATTGTCTCTTTGATTCGAGGCATCCCCTGGAAGAAAAAATACCTTGCCGTGATAAAATAATTAAATAAGATTTCCTTTGTAAATGATATGTAAAACAATATTACATATTAGAAACTAGAAGTGAATTTTACATGTTTTATAATAACATTTATGTCTGATAATAACATTTACGTCTGAACGAGCATCTTCCCACATCTATGCTTTTTATATTATTGTAAGATTTATTTAACACACTTATCAATCCTACCATTCTACGATTTAAGCCTAGTGGTGCAACGCAAATATCTGCTCTAATAAAGTTATTTCCTGGCCTGAACATATTTAATTTCTTGCCATTTCTTACATATTAGCAGAGCAACAGCTGGTTGGTTTACATGTGAAGCTTTTAATTTGTTTAGTAGGTCACCAACAGTTCCACAATGACTCGTATTTAGTATTTCCAACAGTTCTTTCGTAGGACTTTCTACACTCCTTTTGTACGCAGTTTCCAGGTACTCTAGTTCAACGTTGTTAATTCCAAAAGCCTTTCCCAATTTTTTCCACCCATATTCACCTTTGTGGCGCAAATCTAGTGTCTTTATAAGTATGTTTTCAAGGGTTGGAGGTAACTCAGACAAAGGAAGACCTGCAATGTTGGAATATAAAAAAAAACGATTATTCTGTTTCTGATATAACACGAACTAAACCTTGCAACTGCAGGAACATTGGCGACAAGACCAGAATTTCGTGAAGTCTGCCAATCTTTATCAATTTGAGATCGAAATTTGTGCTTGCATTACTCATGATACACAATCAATAATCTCAAGGTAATGGCATATGGTAATTTTTAACAAAATAAAACCATTATGTGATGGAAACTGTAATGAAACTAGAGCCAGCTAGGAGTCACCAGCCTTTAAAATCAGAGAATCTCAGCATTGTTTTAGGAGTTAAATTAGATCCAGCTCTGATATTCCAGGTAAGCCTCCATAGTTGCCACTGGTTGCAAGTTGAGAGGTTATTTAATTTTCCCTGTTAAGTTGCTCCGTACGCTGTGATATTGTCTATTACCTCGCTCAGTTTATGTGATGTTTGGGATTCCATTTATAAATAATGAATGAGTAACAATCTCGCTTTACATTAATTGAATGACAACATTTCAGTTCATGACTGCCCTGAACTGACTAGAAATCCATGGGTGGTTAAATAGCGACAAATACACGACTTGCAGCACTTACTTTCAAGGTCACCAGTATCTGTACTTTTCTCAGAGGAGTTGTCAACCCCACTGTCACTGATGTGAGTGATTTCTTGACAATCAGAATCTGAAAATGAAAGCTGAGCAACTAAGACAATATAAAATAAAGAAAATCGCATAATACAGTAAGTGTGGCAAGTGTACGGGTGTCGATTATGGCGAAGAGATTTTCGCACCCTTGATCTACAGCTTAACAAGAATTGTTCTGCTTAGTTTGGAGTCATTGCTATTACTGCCTATATTGCGATCAATACTGATAATTGTTTTTTTCATTAGCTATTTTGCCACCTCCTTGCATTACCAAAACATTTAATAAATTTAAATTTTAGTAACTTTAGTATTACAACTGAAAATAAATTCATATAATTTAACCTTGACATCACTCCTCTTAACAGAAAGTTGCCATTAATCACAATGAACAAATTTCATTCCCCTTAGAGCCCATTATATAACATTACTTCTTGAGAAGCAAGGCAATTTCTCCTTGGTGCTGGCATCAAATAAGAAATGCATGCGTGGACCTAAATGCACTGTAGATTACGAGACAACTATAAATGAAAATATTAGGAAAAATTGCGTCTCATGTAAAACGTGTTTCACTCAGCTTGCCTTTCTTCAGTTATTAGAAGTTGTACCACTTGCAATGAACTTGTGGCCAGCAGCATGCAGTAGAATAGAAGAGTCTAAGTTGTTTGTAACGGTTTGTACATAACTGCCTCACCTGTCAGAGATCTGTCACGAAGGAATGGTCGGTATTCGTCGCCATCTATTGATATATATTTTGCACAACATGTAATAGTACAACCACTTCCTGGAAAATGCCCAGACTGCATCCTCAATAATATAATCACTCCAATTAAAACCAGCATAATTGCAATGCCCACGAATCCGGCTACGAGTACAATTAGAATGGTCAGTAGCTTATTTTCTTTACTAGAATTGCTTGACGTCGATTGCAATGTTGGCTCCCTGACAGAATCATTAAAAGTAGTTCCAAAACTCTCCTGCAGTTTGCTTTGAAGAGTTACCAAACTGCCGGCCACACTGTTTTCAACAGAGGCTATGGTAGCGGGATTTGAATTATTCCCTTTAAGAGCGTAAGTAGTTCCTTCCTCGACTACCTGAGAAGCATTTTTGCCACTATCTGCGCTTTGCATTTTCACGTTAACCTCTCTTTTAGATTTAGATTTCTTTAACTGGGGTACTATGTTCTCCAATACCCAATTTCTTGCATGTCTTGGATTATCACTTTGAGAAGCACTTCGTTGTGTCATTGCTCTTTCAGGTCCAGTTGATTCCGTTGCAAACAGTTTGGCAAAATCCTCCGACTTCAGGACACTGCTCTCCTTGATTTTCAGTTGCTGGGTACAGTTTTTTCTTACGCATTGTTTCAGATAAATGCATTCTAACTCAGCAAAGCGCCTGACCCCACAACACGTAGAACACCTCTTACACGAATCCAACGTATAGTCTTCTTGATAGTATCCCCGAGGACATTCGCCACATTGTGTATTCTTCTCTGGTGTGCACTGGCTGATGGTCTCTCTGAGTCCACAGGTTTGGCATGGTTTACACTTGCCTTTACCCTGGCTTTCTTTATAAGTGTCTGGTGGACATTTCCTACACGCTATAGAGGTTTCTGATTGTGTTGTGCTGCCACATGGCAGTAGAAGCTGTTGCCCCAAAGGACATTCTAGGCAAGGCTTGCAACTGATGGTCACATTTCTGTCGTCCAAAATTTTGTATGTTGAGTTTGGACATGTAAAGCCATCAGGGTACTCATCATGATCTTCAGGTAATCGCCAGAAGCACCAAATCTGTGTGATAAATAGTTTTTATAGAAGGGTAATAAATAATATTGATACATGTATTGAGTCACGTATTGATAAAAACACCGAGATTATACATGACGTTCGCGCTTTATAATCGTGCATTTTATTGTTATTTCCCTCGATGAAGTAGACGAAACTCCACCACTTGCCTGTCGAATTGCAGAACCTCGTAATGCCTTTGAAGGCCAAACTAATTAACGAAGGTGTGGAATGGATCATAAAAAGATAAGAGAACACTATCCATCCATCTACCTGCCTGCCTGCCTGCCTGCCTGCCTATCTATCTATCTATCTATCTATCTATCTATCTATCTATCTATCTATCTATATAATATGCTTGAAAAAGTTACTGGATTCTAATTGGTTAAAAAGGAGTGCAGTTTTCATGTAACACCAGTGCAAATTAAAATGAAGACATCCGAAGCTAGTACGAAGATACGGCTAGAAGACTACCGACGGTCATCTAACGTATTTCAAAGGTGGTCGAAGTTCACCCGAGGTCTTCCGGAGATAACCGAAGGTAATTAGCCGTTTTCCGATTACTTCCGAATATAAACGAATATCACCTGAACATTTCCGGACACCTCTGACAATCATCCAAACCCTTCCGAAGATTTAAGAAGATCGTCCGAAGCTGGCCGAAGACTTTCAAACATTGTTGGAACAGTTTTGCGAATATTTTCGGAAATTTTTGAAGATTTTTGGAATACCAAGCACACTGCAGCCTACCTGAGGAAACTGTTTAGATAAAAACCGTAGATATTATGTTTTCAAGCGTATTATTAAACAGTAATCAGAGCCCTACGGGTTCGTGCATTCTTAAGTCTTTAAAAAATTTTAAAAAAACTTAAATATTATGTTTTCAAGTGTGTTATTAACAAGTAATCACAGCCCTACGGGCTCGTGCAATCTTCAGTCTTTAAAAAATTTACAAGTGCTCATTCATTCCAATTTCCAAATTGCACTCAGAATCATGTGATTTCCTATACAAAGATCATGTGATTTAGAAGTCATGTAACACGTATTAATTCGTAAACATGAATTCGAAGTATGCATCTGATCTCTTACGCTCATTACAAATTTTCGTACTTTGTCCTCATGTTCTATACTTAACAATTAACATATAAATACAAAACGTAGTGACTTACTACGCAGATAAAGAAGCACACGATGACAGCAAGCGGAATAACTGAAGGAATCTTATTTGCGGGCCACCAAATGTAACACCTCACTTCCCTGATCGTAAAAGGACTTCGACTGAAGCCTGTAGGATAACTTGAACTTGAAGGCAGATCTGCAGGCTGAAATGAACCATCGTGGAAAACTGCGTTATGGCTTTGAAACGTTTTTGTTAATAATACAATTTAAAGGTTTGCTTTCATATGCAATTACAGCATGCAAATTTGGTGGCCGGGATCAGAGCAATATTGATCACCTCTTTCTGTCTGAGCATGTAAAATATAAACGTATTTCAATCACCACTTCCAATAGGTTTGAAACCAGTTTGCAACCTTATCTAACTTAGATATAGACAAAACGCCTTAAACGTTTTGCAATATACATTTTGAGAATACTTGAGCTGCTTGAAACGATTTTAGTAATAAGCAGGGAGCCTAGGTATCCCGAATTATGCACTATGAGTCGATGAAGCCTATTCTATATTCCTAATTGCGCTGAACTGAAGGGCTTAGTCCCAAACATAGACCAATTAGGATCTATCAAACGGCGACAAATGTATCGGCTTGGAACAATATCCTGAATTAATATTTCGTATTACGTTGAATTCAATTATTCTGATTCCTCGATGTGCACAGATCTCAAACGTATATGCTACTGATAGACTACTAAAATGTGATACCTTGTGATGTCTTCCCATGATGGCTGCTTGCAATCCAGCGTTGTTTTCAATTATTGTTCGATGGAATCTTTATCCAAGTATACACAATTGTTTCAAGATGTACTCGAGTTCGCATCGACCGATTCCGAGAATCGAAAGCGGACCCAGTTTCCCCGCTGAATTTACATTTCTGCATGATTATTAGCTCGGGGATTCCCCCTGGCATCTAGCAACTGCGCCGATACAGATGCAGATGGAGTAATTGATGATATATTGCATTCTCAGTCCCTCTTTACAGTGGCCCAAATAAGGAAATCGCCCTTTTGAGAGACGGCGAGGAGAGTTTAAAACTGTTCTCCAGTAAAGGTCACGCAATATTTAGTCATTCAGTTCTTAACTTGTGCAAATTTTAAAATGGTAATGAACCTTAATTTATAGGATTACTAATCACAGTTCAGCTAGCTGAAGGAAGCATCCGAGCACAAGAGCCCATGTTCTGAGTTTGGAACTTATAAGGCATGGAGTTCTGATCATGGACACGAAATATCGTCGCTTGCCCATTGTGTGGTCGCTTAAGGCAGGTCGTTTGTTTTCATTATTTCAAGCTTCCTTTAGAAGGAAGCCTTTCTCATAACAAGTGTACAAAATGAACATCTTACTGTCTTAGAAGGATCTCGTATGATTAGGGTTCCAACAGACGGGACACACCTTTGGTGCAGCTGGTATAGCTAGCAGAAGACGTAACCTAAACGTCCACCGGCCATGTGAAATGCTGTTAACCACAAAGTCCAAACACCAGCAATTACAAACAAATTTATTGATCACCAAGATAAAGTTGGAAGAGTAGAACTCTTAATGGGAATTTTATATTTTACAGTTAACAGCTAGAGATTGGATTTGTATCAAAACAGGCAAGTTTGAAACTTTGTATCTGTTTAAAAATTACTGAATGCCTGATGAACACTATACCAGAACACAGTACACCGAAGTTATTCTCAATAATTACTGTTGACATATATTACATTTTTGGTAATTGACGAAAAAAGCAAGCGTACAAATTTAATATAAAATTTTACAGCTGTTAGACTAGATCAGTATCTTGCTTTTTCATGATGTACCAGTACCATTATCAAAAACTAATCATCAGTTAAATTTCCCATTTCTAAATGTAGCTACTCCTTCGTTATTTCATTAGACTAGTGTCAACATTATTACTTTGCTGAATTGCTGCTGTAATCACAGGGAATTACCAAGGAAAATGATGGAGGTAGGAGCCGATTTTTCGTATTTGACCAAGAGACGAAACAAACAGAATTATAAAAAAAACTAAGCTATTTAAAGGAGCCTAGTTGAGGCATTTTGAGTTAGTTTGGCCACGTAGAAAATTAGCTTAGAATTGGAGAAAACCTGAAAATAGTAGTTTACTATGATAGAGAAAAACACCAGAGACACATTAATAGACTATGAAGGATCAAGTATGCTTAAGGATGCAGAAGATTAACACGGATTACAATCCACGAACTTGAAACATTTAGGCCTTTCAAAATGCGTACACCGTGACTTAGCTCCTTTAAATTCTTGAAACACGGTGTCGTATTGTTTTAGCAACATTACCAAGTTCTACTCTAGGTTTCTGGAGAACATCAATGAGGTACGAAATTGTTCTCCCTTGGCTTCCTAATTTCTCCAGCAATAACTTCGTAGGGCTTCGATTTTTTCCGCCCAAGTGTTCATAATATTTAAGTTCACATCTTGAAATTCCGGCGGCGTTGCCTACTTTCTGCCAACCAAACTGCTGGCTTTCAGCTCCATGAGGCACATCCAGTTTCATTACCAATATGTCCTCTAGGTCTGGAGGTATTTGTGATAAGTTGAGATCTAAAAACAAAAAGTACATTAAATAGAGTTCTCTTGTTTAGTTCAAAATGTAACAACAACATCTAGCTTAGCCTATTTCAATATGACACTCAAAACAATTTTTTAATAAGTTTAAGTTGACGTTAAACAAGTGCCAATAAACTAAAGTTGGTTACCGCTGTACAACTGCATGTACTCTTCCGAAGAGCAGATTGTTAGTCAAAGGCAATCGATTTTTTCAAAGGTAGTTATATTATTGGAAAATTAATTTTCACTAATTCAGCCTTAAAAATAATGCAGACAGACAAAGAGAGAGTTTCCTTGAGATGAAGCTACATGTAATGCTCCCCGTTTGACATGTTTAGGCTACAAGCTGTATTCCTCGGGGGAAGGGGTGTATTCTGGTCTGTATTATCTTTCGGCTACTCTAAGCTAATTCACGTTGCTAAAGCTATAATGTTCGAAGGATATGATTTCCTTATTACCTTCTAATACTGTGGCAGCAGCAGTTTCATCCTGACTGAGTTCATTCCTGCCTTCTTTGTCTAATAACTCATCACATGAATCATCTTTCGATAAATTCAAATTAAGAAGAATTAATATTGTTGAATGAAAGTGTATCCGTTATAGAGAGTCAACCTCTTGAAGAGCACTCTTGGCACAGCTGTCACCTGTTTGTCAGTGACATCAAGTAATTGTTTCAAACTGGCTTGAGAGTGGAAACTCAACTTACACATAAGAAGTTAAAAAAGAAATAACAAGTAAACTGCTGATAAGAGACGATATACTAAATTGGGCATCCGCAGCCCATTCAATTCATCCTGTTTCTCAAACCTTGAATTAAATTCTTCAGCTGGTGTTTAAGTACTTGTTAATTATTATTATTATATATAATAATCGTAATAATAAACATATATTTAAGTATATGTAATAATATTAAATATAATTATATTTAATATAAATATTTCTTCTTACCTTCTTCAAGCTTTGATGTGCTGCTTAACTTCTTGTAACCCTTGCGCATTTTGTTAAAACACTTCTTGTATACAAGGTATATTAATAGTCCTATCAGACCAAGCAGAAGGACTGCAGCAATAGTTCCAACAAAGCTGCTTAGAAAGGAACCTGGCATTATTAATTGAGTTTGAGCTGCTGATGTAAGAGTCTTTGGGCTTTGTGATGTCAGTTGTCCTAATTCACTTTTTGTTGTAGTTGGGGAAGATACGGTTGGTTGAACGGAGTTGAAATCTTTGTCTGGAAATGTTTGAGGAGCAGTCTGCTCTCTATCCTCATTAGCCAGGATGTTAGTGAGTTCAACACTGTTTTTCGTAGGTGAAGGCTCTTGCTTCTTTCCCAGAATATCAGCCTCCTCTTGAACGTATTTATTAATCTCAGGTGTCTCGAGAAGCTCAAAGTTACTTTGGCTGTTGGTGCTCTCCTTGTACTCCTCTTGTGCAGCAACTTTATCACTGATGTCGCGTTTAGTCTCCGAATGAGTAAGGTCTTCTTGTTTGTAATTTAGAACGCTTTCAAGTAACTTTGAATTTTCCTCACCCTCTTTACGTAGGCTGCTACCATTTGAAATAGAAGTAGTGTTGTAGGGATCATTCATATGTTTTGCAACCAGCCTGTTGAAAAAAGTGCTAAAATGTTTTTTCATAATGTTTGTTGTCCTGGTGCAGTTACCCTTGCACTTTTGTGATTTGAAACATTCCAATTTAGCGGAATAATTTTTACCACAGCAGGAGGAACAATGCTTGCAAGTGTGTGTATTATCGTCTTCGTAGTGCCTCAATGGGCAGTCCTTGCATTCTGTGTCTTTCTGTGCAGTACAGGAGTTGATAATCTTCCTGGAGCCACAATCAGAGCATACCTTGCAGGCAGTACTGTCAGTCTCATCTGAATACGTTCCTGGACTGCACGAAGTACACTCACCAGCTGCCCTTCTGACCAATGTTATACCACATGGTGGTGATGGTTCCTCCCCTGGTGGACATACAGGGCAGGATAAGCACCTGATCCTGCTACTGTTGCTACTGTCATTTTCAAGAATCGTGTACGTCTCTTGAGGACATTGCTCAAGGCCATCTGGATAAAATTCATTGTTGTCTTGTACATCTTTCCAGAAGGACCATACCTAACCGACCAAACCAGAGGAAACAATGAAAACAAGAATACATCTTACTCGACGTAGTTATTTGTTCATTTTGTAGTCTAGCATCCTGAACCAAAATATTTTGGGCTTAAGCCAATGCGTTTTGATCATCCTGTATTTGGCATGACAGTGTGATTTACATCCTCTTAGAAGGACCATATCTAACCGGCCAAACCAGTGGAAACAAAGGCAAAATTATTTTAGGTAGTTAACAATTCATTGTGTGTATCTATCAACGCGAACCAAAAACTCTTGAACCCATGCTAATGAGTTTTGATCATCCTGTATTAGCCATGACATTTACTATCACCCCTTGTCTATTCAAAAGAAACGACTCCATAATATATATGTATCTTATCGTTCCAATAATTCGAAGTGATGTACTTATCACATTACATATCAGCTATTGTAGCCTTTCACCTGTATCACCAAAGAATTGCAGTTCAAAGCATAGTTTGAGAGCCACATTCTACTGATGGAATTTATTATATGATGTTCTGTGTGGCATTTCTATTGTAGTATCTTAAAGGCTTCAGCTTAATCTATTTGGCTACCATACATGCTGCATATGTACTCCAAGTGTAAAAGCTATTATTGATAATTCTGCTTTGCTTGTACATACAAACCGTATAACAACAGCTTGACCTACCCAAAGTAAGAACAATAATCCAAAAATAAATAATAGTTTGACCAGGAGCTCCACTTCTAATTCCATCATCCTTAATAGAGATTCAAGTTGAGTTGCCCTGAAAGATACTAAAATGCGACAATTTGGTTAGAATGGGGTTTTCAATGTCTACAAATTTTGAAACCGTATTATTTTTCGTTCCTAGAGTTTCCAGCGCCGTTTCCTTTCGAATTCGGTTTTGTGTATTAGCTGTCAGTATACTGATATTAGCTTTGGAATATACTGTATTCTCTCTTACGTTCCTGCATGTGCAGTGGTATAACTAAAGTGTTAGTATTCTCTGAATTCCCCAACAATTTCCGTTCCCATACTGACTCGAGTCATCAGTTTCTCCAAATTGTTCGAATTCTTTATATCATAACACTATGTTATTTGGAACGTACTTGTCCAATTCTAGTGTTTTGTTGTTTAATAAACCGAAGCAAACCAAACGAGAAGCGGAAACCTTATGTAGATTCCCGTGATAAAAAATCCTGTTCTATTTAAGTTCTTCAAACAGAAGTTTTGTTAGTGGTTGATAAGCGGAAGCATAGCTAATGACCCTTCAATTCGCCATTGTCGATGAAAAATAATAAAAAAAGTATATATATTAAATGATAACATTTTAAGTGACTGGTATCGAAATCAAAACCATTTTGAAAATGACAAACCGAACAATTTTTGAATATGAAAACGATAACATTCATATTATGCATGTAATTATACTTAAGCTTCAGAAAGTGTATTCTGAGTATATAATACAGATATATCTTAATCGTTGGCAAAGAATTATCGGTAGGGTAGTGCTCGGGTTCTAATCTTAGGGCCACCAACTGATACTGTGAAACGAACCTCAGTAAAATGAATGCATGCAGTCCAAATATCGTTTTCGGCGTTTTGACAACTTTGACTGTTACACGACAGACGTTTTCGCCTGAAGCTAGGTTTGTGCAGTTTGTCGTAACCACGGCTTAGTAATTCCTTATATATAATCACATAAGTTATATGGCTTTATATCAAGCGTAGCGAATACATATCGATCCCATTTTTCCTCATGTTAAAATAACATTTTGTATAATATAGCGTTATAATACTTGCACAGGAACCTGAAAAATATATGTACTCCAAACAGATATCGGCCCACTCATGGTCTACCGAGTGAAGTAAAAGAAATTCACAGTATGAAAGATTTAAAACCAGCTATTAAAGTTAAGAGAAAAGAACAATTTCGAAAGTTCGTGTTCTTTTGACTTCTCCTTGATCATCATCGATCATCGATCATGAATTAGAAGGCCTGTTCAGTACATAATTTTCAACACAATGTCTTCCCGTGTAATGGAGTGAGCATCTGTTTCAGACGATTAGCTTAACTATAAGGACGTTCTTTACTTAAAACAATTACCCCCTGTTTACTGTTACAGCACGGTAAAGCTTACAACAAACAAACGTACCTTACTGATATGAATAGAGCTTTTCCGTTTCCCGAGGACTGAACTCCTCGCAACAAACAAGGTATGCCACGTCGTCTATACGGAAGCTAAACAGGGAATGAGAGAACCCGGTTTGGCTCTTTTGGAAAGGTACCGGCGATTCTTTAAATTAAGAGCAGTTTCTCATTGAAGCTTCTGCTGTTTTTCTCACAAGATATCCAGCGGAAGTACAGATTATGTTCTAGGAAACGAAAGCATAATTACGGTGAACCCTGGCAACCCTAAAATGGCGTTCAACCGTTCAACCGTTCAACTATGCAAATCAATCGATATGTGTTTCTAGGAAAAATGCGATAATACCACGAGGTCGAAGGTTCTAGATTATTGGGTTTCGGTGGCCAACAATTGTCCATGGCAAAACGCCCAGAACTCTTAACTATCTCAACTTTCAAGAACTTCGTTCCTTGTCACGGTTAGCTTGTAATCTCCACGTCATCCACGATTAAGCAATCTTTGATTAGGGATTTAATAATTCATTTTGCATAAACAATCAGAGTAAGTCTGCTTACTCTTAACCTTTATGTTCAATCTTGCTTTTGAAAGGTTCTCAGTTTTTTTTTCTTTTTTTTTCACGAGACTTGATGACGCGTTTGATCATATTACGATGCGAGTCTATAATGATTTGTTTGGGCGTAAGATTAGATGGGTGTGGTTTCAAACTTTGTCAGGGGTAAATTCCAAGGCAAACGTCAAGATAACAGAAACAAAAAATATCTAAATTTATTTTTCATTCATTCATTCATTCATGCAGTTATTGTTGCTACATTGTGATTCGTTTAGACGGAAGACCCATATATATGTATATGAAAAACTCGCAAAGAAAAATCTATTTCCAATTTTTTTCAAGTTTATTATTAACTCGTTATTTTTAAAAAAATTACATAAACTAGTCAGTGTTAAACTATCTTACAAAAATAATATTTACAATGTGTCAGTTACTTCGCCCAGGATCTTCCAGCGAGTCAGACTGACCTACTGGAATTTTTTCGCCTCTTTTATATATCGTCTTATTTGAGAAGCGACGTTAGGGAGTTTTACTTCGGGACTCCTCAATACGTTCACCAGATCAGATACTGTTTTGCCTTGAGTTCCGAGTATTGATAAAAGCGTACTGGTAGGGCTGCCGTTATCCCTTCTGTATTCAATATTTAAGTAGTCAAGGTCATCCTTGGAAATCTTGAACGCAGCGCCGACCTTTTGCCAGCCATAGCGACGTTCACCCCTGCGGCGCACATCGAGAGTCTTTACAAGAAGGTAATCAAGATCAGGAGGCATCTCGGACAGGTTAAGGTCTAAAAGAGAATAAGTAAAAACCGAGCGTAAGGAAGGACATCCATTATAAATGTCTGTATAAAATACTTTTTTTAACTTAGATACTAGTACGTGCGGTCTCGTTGGTCGATAAGTGTGTTTAGATGAGAGAATGTAAACACGGCTGTGACGTTTTAGATTCGTGCGTATCCCTAGTTGAGAAATGTTTTATAACAGCAATAGAGTACGCCATCTAAACACTTGGGAGGCGGGGGTGATGGGGGAGTGTGGAAGTATTCTCGAAAGTTATGCAAACCCTCGACTGCGTCTAAGGCTTGTGTTTAGATGAGGCTATGTAAACACGGAAAAAGCAATCCCCCAAACAAATATTGTTACCAAATTTAAAGTTATAGTTGAGCTTCGATCTGACTTCTTCAAGCCTCGACACTCGATTTTTTTAAGCCGAATTTCTTAACCGTCATTGCCCCGACTGCCCTCTGGCATACAGTTCTTTGTAAAAAATTGGCAAGTTTGGGGTCCCATATTATCACGAGTTTGCAACATATTCTTATGAAACTTCACATATTTACTAAACTCGGCATGATAAATCGATCTATCGGGGTTTTTTTTTTTTTCTTTATTTGAAAATTTCAAAAATATTGTTCATATTGCGTGACATCGGTAAGAATGTCCATTGTTACTTACGTTTAAGGTTGACAGCGTATAAATAGTCCACCTTCTCGTAGTAGTCAGGCATTTCTGTACAGAATAATAAAGTGTTTATCAGACAACCAAAAAAACATTGGGATGGTAAAATTAGAAGACGGGGT
Source organism: Orbicella franksi (assembly GCF_964199315.1). NCBI lineage: Eukaryota > Metazoa > Cnidaria > Anthozoa > Scleractinia > Merulinidae > Orbicella > Orbicella franksi. Next base: position 19,947,357 of record NC_138145.1, on the reverse strand, counting down.
GCAGAGGAAAGGAAGGTGGTTCAACTCCCATATGTAGCCGTTTTTCCCGCATGTATTACGTCATACCGTGTACAAATGGAAAGTGCAAGGGTCACGTTGGAAACATTCGGAATAAAGGGAGTTTCATGTCGTGGTTCTTGTAAAAAGTTCGGTCGTGTTTTAAGTGTATTTTCGATCTGTCACAAATACTGTCGGGGAGGGGAGGACAGAGAGTTAGCATTCCCAGACCCATTTCCAACTCACCCACTGCTAATTATTGGCCAGTTCGCTTTTAGGATGATCTTCAAGTATTTTCGGCCAATATTTTCGACTTTTCGGTAAAATAATTCTTACCTTCAACTTCGCTATCTGATAGCTCTGTGCCATTCCACCTATACCAGCCTCTACGTTTCTGCAGACTCCACAAAAGCCATACCAGTGCTGATCCAGACAGAAGGCATGCCAGCGATGTTCCAAGAAAACCTCCTAGTACACAACTGATGCACGATTCGTTATTTATCTGTTCTGAGATCGGCTGCTCTGACAAAGTCTTCGCTTCTGCGGGAGGGCGTCCATTCGGTCGTTGGGCGGCTCGTCTTTGTGTCCGGCGATGACAAGCTTTCGATAAAAAGGTTTGTGTTGGAGGAGTAACTGTGGTCATTCCTTGAACATCTTGTGTAGGACTAAGGAAGCTGTGGAAGTCTGCTGTTTCCGGTAGATTTGAGTCTTCAAGTTCCTCCTCATCAGAGATGTCACTTACGTCCAGAGATGGCCAGGCAGTCCGGTTTACATTTTGGGAGCCGATGCTACCATCATCTTTACTATTTCCATGGTGGGCAATCCTTTTTCGTTTGTACGAGGGAGACTTCTCTTGTTCAGACTTTTTCCGCTTGCTTTCAATCAGTGCCTTCGTAAGAGAAGGCTTGCACTTGATAACTGTGTCCTGGGTCAATAGGCTGCCACATGGCGGCGAAAGTATCGTGCCTTCGCAACAAATAGGGCAGGGCTGGCATACGGTCGCCTTGCTGTCATTGCGGATTAAAATTTGGTTCCCAGAACAGTTGGCCGTGCCACCAACACTACTATTGTCCAATCTCAACCACCGCCACTACCACATTGCCTCATTCTATCACCATAACAAATGCAGAAAATCAGAGAAAATGATGCGTTAAGTTTTTAATAGCGACAATCAGAAAACGAAAACCACGTGATCACATCAATCTGGGAACTTAAACAGTATAACCGCATGGGTGGGGGAAAGGGTGGGGTGGGGGGAGGAACAAAGTCCCCACACTTTCAAGACCGATAAATAACCGAGAAAATAGTTTTTCAGATAAAACATGTAAAATAGTTTCTGTGTTAAGAACACATTTCCTTAGTATACCCTCTTCCCCTCCAGGAGTGATACCCTTGCCAGTTTTCCCACAATACTTAAAATTACGCTCTGCCGTCACTGTGCAACTGCCGTCACTGGTTTGGTATGAAATGGGAAATTATTCCTTTAACTGACCGCGTCGATGACAAATGAACGAGTTTCGATTCAGAGGATGAATACCTGAACTAAGGTAAGTAAGAAGTCTCGCTTACCAACAATAACAGGACACTGCAAATCACGAGCAGTAGCACTTTCAACTCAGGGATAGCCATTGATATAGGTTTGCTTCTGGCGTCTTGCTAAAGATTGTGCGGTTCTGTTATTAAAAATGAAAATGAGTTTAAATAAAGATGGTCGACTCACTAAAAAAGGAAGTCAATAACAAGCAAAACATACTCAAACTAACGAAAGTATTGAAGAGGCACTTCTTCCGCTCCAAACGTTTTGAATTAAGGTCTGCGAGCCTGTATACCAACAGACTGATTTCTATTGACTGATAGGAACTGGTGTTGTATTGTACCTTCTAAATAACACTAGACGTATTTAAATCGACGCTTTTTTTCTGGGTTTTTGTTCTCACGTGCATTCTGCGCCTTTTAGGAATTTGTGTCACAGAGGTCGCATGATGTGCCAGACCGACTGCATGCATATTTACATATTTGGAGCTAAAATCGCAGTGTTTTTCAATGTAGCGTTACAATAATAAACAAACCCGACTTACGTAAGGGTAAAGGTAACGACCTACGTTACCTGTACTCTATGAACCAATCAGATCACGACACGCCGAGAAACAACTTTTTCATAACACCACGTTGGAACCATCTAACCGTGAAGTCTTGAAAGCGACGAAACATCGATGAACAATCAAGAAAACGTTTTCTCTGATACACGCGATATTTTTTTAGGTCTTGGTCTTTATCAGTCACATATTCAGCTGACATAATCGTAACTTTCTGAATTTCCGTGACAGAAAAATCTGTTTGACCGTGAAAATGTTGATGGTCCTGTGTGTTTGATGTAATGGTCGAGATTCCTTCAACATGTACAAGTTATAAGGTTAAATATACAAATTTCCCTTTGAAATGTTCAGTTTTCAATAACTGGAGAAAGTAAATATGACATAGACCTACTAATAGCTGGTGCTATTCCAACTGGACGACAAATTCTCCAGGCCAAAATATTAACCCAGCACTCCAGACGCTTCAACATACGCACCATGCAACATTGACTTCGTCGCAGTGTAAATCGGCCACTGCACTGAGCGTACTTGCACCTCACAGTGACTCCTCAGTGCTATGTAGCCTGTTAATACCCGGCTATATTCTGGTAGTAGTCGTAACGAGCGAAGGATGCTTTCACATGTCTTAATTTTAGTCAGCAGTTTGCAGAACGTTCTTCTGTTACCGACAACAGGCCAACCCGGAACAACTAATTAGCATTCCGCCAAATCGAGGTTAATGCCCATAGGCTGCAATGGGAACGAGAAGGGGGAATCCCTTGCTGGGTACAGTTTTTTCTTACGCATTGTTTCAGATAAATGCATTCTAACTCAGCAAAGCGCCTGACCCCACAACACGTAGAACACCTCTTACACGAATCCAACGTATAGTCTTCTTGATAGTATCCCCGAGAACGTTCGCCACAGTAATCAGAGCCCTACGGGCTCGTGCATTCTTAAGTCTTTAAAAAATTTTTAAAAAAGTTAAATATTATGTTTTCAAGTGTGTTATTAACAAGTAATCACAGCCCTACGGGCTCGTACAATCTTCAGTCTTTAAAAAATTTACAAGTGCTCATTCATTCCAATGTCCAAATTGCACTCAGAATCATGTGATTTCCTATACAAAGATCATGTGATTTAGAAGTCATGTAACACGTATTAATTCGTAAACATGAATTCGAAGTATGCATCTGATCTCTTACGCTCATTACAAATTTTCGTACGTTGTCCTCATGTTCTAAACTTAACAATTAACATATAAATACAAAACGTAGTGACTTACTACGCAGATAAAGAAGCACACGATGACAGCAAGCGGAATAACTGAAGGAATCTTATTTGCGGGCCACCAAATGTAACACCTTACTTCCCTTATCGTAAAAGGACTTCGACTGAAGCCTGTAGGATAACTTGAACTTGAAGGCAGATCTGCAGGCTGAAATGAACCATCGTGGAAAACTGCGTTATGGCTTTGAAACGTTTTTGTTAATAATACAATTTAAAGGTTTGCTTTCATATGCAATTACAGTATGCAAATTTGGTGGCCGGGATCAGAGCAATATTGATCACCTCTTTCTGTCTGAACATGTAAAATATAAACGTATTTCAATCACCACTTCCAATAGGTTTGAAACCAGTTTGCAACCTTATCTAACTTAGATATAGGCAAAACGCCTTAAACGTTTTGCAATATACATTTTGAGAATACTAACACACGCAAGTAACCGCGTTTATAAAATAAATAAATAAAGGGCGCAGCGAAATGATTGTCATTCATGTAAAGTTCCTAATTGTGAATAAGGGTGACAAGGTCTTTGTTATAAATGTCAGTTTAAAACTTCTTTTCAGTTCTATAAATCTCTCGTTATGGTTTTCATACCAGCTTGATGTAGCGAAACGCAGCTGAACAAAGCGCGCGATTTTCTGGGCATTATATTACCACTGCCGGCTTGAGTAATATTGAGCTGCTGTGAAACGATTTTAGTAATAAGCAGGGAGCCTAGGTATCCCGAATTATGCACTATGAGTCGATGAAGCCTATTCTATATTCCTAATTGCGCTGAACTGAAGGGCTTAGTCCCAAACATAGACCAATTAGGATCTATCAAACGGCGACAAATGTATCGGCTTGGAACAATATCCTGAATTAATATTTCGTATTACGTTGAATTCAATTATTCTGATTCCTCGATGTGCACAGATCTCAAACGTATATGCTACTGATAGACTACTAAAATGCGATACCTTGTGATGTCTTCCCATGATGGCTGCTTGTAATCAAGCGTTGTTTTCAATTATTGTTCGATGGAATCTTTATCCAAGTATACACAATTGTTTCAAGATGTACTCGAGTTCGCATCGACCGATTCCGAGAATCGAAAGCGGACCCAGTTTCCCCGCTGAATTTACATTTCTGCATGATTATTAGCTCGGGGATTCCCCCTGGCATCATTGCAACTGCGCCGACACAGATCCAGATGGAGTAATTGATGATATATTGCATTCTCAGTCCTTCTTTACAGTGGCCCAAATAAGGAAATCGCCTTTTTGAGAGACAACGAGGAGAGTTAACTGTTCTCCAGTAAAGGTCACACAATATTTAGTCATTCTTAACTCGTGCAAATTTTAAAATGGTAATGAACCTTAATTTATAGGGTTACTAATCACAGTTCAGCTAGCTGAAGGAATTGAAGCATCCGAGCACAAGAGCCCATATTCTGAGTTTGGAACTTATAAGGCGTGGAGTTCTGATCATGGACACGAAATATCGTCGCTTGCCCATTGTGTGGTCGCTTAAGGCAGGTCGTTTGTTTTCATTATTTTAAGCTTGCTTTAGAAGGAGGCCTTTGTCGTAACAAGCGTACAAAATGAACATCGTACTGTCTTAGAACGATCTCGTATGATTAGGGTTCCAACAGACAGGGCACACCTTTGGTGCAGCTGGTATAGCTTGCAGAAGACGTAACCTAAACGTCCACCGGCCATGTGAAATGCTGTTAACCACAAAGTCCAAACACCAGCAATTACAAACAAATTTATTGATTACCAAGATAATTTTGGACGAGTAGAAATCTTAATGGGAATTTTATATTTTACAGTTAACGGCTAGAGATTGGATTTTTATCAAAACAGGCAAGTTTGAAACTTTGGTATCTGTTTAAAAATTACTGAATGCCTGATGAACACTATACCCGAACATAGTACACCGAAGTTATACTCAATAATTACTTTTGACATATATTACATTTTTGGTAATTGAAGAAAAAGGTAAGCGTACAAATTTAATATAAAAATTTTCAGCTGTTAAACTAGATCAATATCTTGCTTTTTCATAATGTACCAGTACCATTATCAAAAAATAATCATCAGTTTAATTTTCCATTTCAAAATGTAGCTACTCCTTCGTCATTTCATTAGTGTCAACATTATCACTTTGCTGATTTGCTGCTTTAATCAAAGGGAATTACCAAGGAGAATGATGGAGGTAGGAGCCGATTTTTGTATTTGACCACGAGATGAAAGAAACAGGATTATAAAAATAACTAAGCTATTTAAAGGAGCACAGTCGAGGCATTTTGAGTTATTTAGGCCACGTAGAAAATTAGCTTAGAATTGGAGAAAACCTGAAAGTAGTTGTTTACTAAGATAAAAAAATAATAAACCATAAAGGAACAAGTAGCTTAAGGATGCAGAAGATTAACACGGATTACAATCCATGAACATGAAATATTTAGGTTTAACTTTTCAAAATGCGTAAACCGTGACGTAGCTCCTTTAAATCCTTGTCACACGGTGTCGTATTGTTTTAGCAACATTATCAAGGTCTACTCTAGGTTTCTGGAGAACATCAATGAGATACGAAACTGTTCTCCCTTGGCTTCCTAATTTATCTAACAACAACTTTGTAGGGCTTTCATTTTTTCCTCGCAAGTGTTCATAATATTTAAGTTCACATCTTGAAATTCCGGCCGCGCTGCCTACTTTCTGCCAACCAAACTGCTGGCTTTCAGCTCCATGAGGCACATCCAATTTCATTACCAATATGTCCTCTAGATCTGGAGGTATTTCTGATAAGTTCAGACCTAAACACAAGAAGTACAGTAAATAGAATTCTCTTGTTTAGTTCAAACTGTAACAACAATATCTAGCTTAGACTATTTCAATATGACAATCAAAACAATTTTTACAAATTTTAAGTTGAGGTTAAACAAGTGCCAAAAAGTTAAAGTTGGCTACCACTGTACAGTTGTATTTACTCTTCCGAAGAGAAGATACAGCTGTGTGTACTCTTCCGAAGAGTAGATTGTTGGTCAAAGGCAATCGTTTTTTTTTTCCCAAGGTAGCTATATTATTGCGACATTAATTTTCATAACTAACTTAGCCTTATAAATAATGTAGACAGACAAAGAGAGAGTTTCCTTGAGAGGCAGCTACATGCAATGCTCCTTGTTTGAAATGGCTAAGTCTACACGGTGTATTCCTCGGGGGGTGAGGGGTATATTCTGGCCAGAATTAGTTTTCAAACTACTATCAGGCTGTACTCTAAGCTAATTCACGTTGTCTAAAGCTATAATGTTTAAAGGCTATGATTTCCTCATTACCTTCCAATTCTGTGGCAGCAGCAGTTTCATCCCGAAGTTCATTCCTGCCTTCTTTGTCCGATAACTCATCAGCTGAATCATCTTTCGATAAATTCAAAATAAGAAGAATTAATAAATATTGTTCAATATCTTCGTTATAGAGAGTCAACCTCTTGAAGAGCACTCTTTGCACAGCTGTCACCTGTTTGTGAGTGACATCAAGTAATTGTTTTAAATTGGCTTGAGAGTGAAAGCTCAACTTACACACAAGAAGTTAAAAAAGAAATAACAAATAAACTGCTGATAAGAGACGATATACAAAATTGGCATCTGCAGCCCATTCAATTCATCCTGTTTCTCAAGCCTTGAATTAATCCACTATTCAGCTAGTGCTAAAGTACTAGGACTGAATAAGTACAGAGTGTTTGGATTGAATACTATGCTATAACAAGTGTCAGCTAAGATCTGCAACAACAACAGCCAAATAATAATAATAACTATTATTATAATAATATATAATAATAATGATAATAATAAATGTATAAATATATATTATAATATAAAATATAATTATAAATCTATATGAGTAATAACGAAGAGGCAAGATTTGCTGTTACTCCGAGTTTCGTGCTTACGCACTCATCAGACAGTATTTAAATACTATCTGATGAGTGCGTAAGCACGAAACTCGGAGTAACAGCAAATCTTGCCTCTTCGTTATTACTCATATACTCAGCTCTACACTATATGTGTATTGAGCACTATTTTAATGGGATCTGCTACTTCCTCATATGGTTATAATTATAAATCTATATATATATATATATATATATATATAGATAGATAGATAGATAGATAGATAGATAGATAGATAGATAGATAGATAGATAGATAGATAGATAGATAGATAGATAGATAGATATTTCTTCTTGCCTTCTCCTTCTTCAAGCTTTGATGTGCTGCCTAACTTCTCGTAACCCTTGGGCATTCTGTTAACCCGCTTCTTGTATACGTGGTATATTAATAGTCCCATCAGACCAAGCAAAAGGACTGCAGCAATAGTTCCAACAAAGCTACTTAGAAAGAAACCTGGGACTATTAATTGAGTTTGAGCTGCCGATGGCAGGGTCTTTGGGCTTTGTGGTGTCAGGTGTCCTAATTCACTTTCTGTTGTAGTTGGGGAAGATACGGTTGGTTGAACGGAGTTGAAATCTTTGTCTGGAAATGTTTGAGGAGCAGTCTGCTCTCTATCCTCATTAGCCAAGGTATTAGTGAGTTCAGTACTGTTTTTCGTAGGTGAAGGGTCTTGTTTCTTTCCCAAAATATCAGCCTCCTCTTGAACGTATTTATTGATCTCAGGTATCTCCAGAAGCTCAAAGTTTGTTTGGCTGTTGGTGCTGTCCTTGTACTCCTCTTGTGCAGCAACTTCAACACTGATGTCGCGTTTAGTCTCCAAATGCGTAAGGTCTTCTTGTTTGTAATCTATAACGCTTTCAAGTAACTTTGAATTTTCCTCACCCTCTTTAGGTAGGCTGTTACCATTTGAAATAGAGGTAGTGTTGTAGGGATCATTTATATGTTTTGCAACCAGCCTGTTAAAAATAGTGCTAAAATGTTTTTTCATAATGTTTGTTTTCCTGGTGCAGTTACCCTTGCACTTTTGTGATTTGAAACATTCCAACTTAGCGGAATAATTTTTACCACAGCAGGAAGAACAATGCTTGCAAGTACGTTTATTATCGTCTTCGTAGTGCCTCAATGGGCAGTCCTTGCATTCTGTGTCTTTCTGTGCAGTACAGGAGTTGATAATCTTCCTGGAGTCACAAACAGAGCATACCTTACAGGCAGTACTGCCAGTCTCATCTGAATAAGTCCCTGGACTGCAGGAAGTACACTCACCAGCTGCCCTTCTGACCAATGTTATACCACATGGTGGTGATGGTTCCTCCCCTGGTGGACATACAGGGCAGGATAAGCACCTGATCCTGCTACTATTGCTACTGTCATTTTCAAGAATCGTGTACGTCTCTTGAGGACATTGTTCAAGGCCATCTGGATAAAATTCGTTGTTGTCTTGTACATCTTTCCAGAAGGACCATACCTAACCGACCAAACCAGAGGAAACAATGAAAAAAAATATATCTTACTCAAAGTAGTTATTTGTTCATTTTGTAGTCTAGCGTCCTGAACCAAAACATTTTGGGCTTAAGCTAATGCGTTTTGATCATCCTGTATTTGGCATGACAGTGTGATTTAGATCCTCTTAGAAGGATCATATCTAACCGGCCAAACCAGTGGAAACAAAGACAAAATTATTTCACTCAGGGTAGTTAACAATTCATTGTGTATATCTATCAACGCGAACCAAAAACTCTTGAACCCATGCTAATGAGTTTTGATCATCCTGTATTTGCCATGACATTTACGATCGTCCCATGTCTATTCAAAAGAAACGACTCGATAGCATATATGTATCTTATCGTTCCAATAATTCGAAGTGATGTACTTATCACATTACATATATCAGCTAGCCTTTCACCTGTAACACAAAAAAGAATTGCAGTTCAAAGCATAGTTTGAGAGCCACATTCTGCTGATGAAATTTATTATAATGATGATGCTCTGTGTGGTATTTCAATTGTAGTATCTTAAAGGCTTCAGCTTAATCTATTTGGCTACCATACATGCTGTATATTAATACTCCAAGTGTAAAAGCGATTATTGATAATTCTTCTTTGCTTGTACATACAAATCGTATAACAACAGCTTGACCTACCCAAAGTAAGAACAATAATCCAAAAATAAATAATAGTTTGACCAGGAGCTCCACTTCTAATTCCATCATCCTTAATAGAGATTCAAGTTGAGTTGCCCTGAAAGATACTAAAATGCGACAATTTGGTTAAAATGGGGTTTTCAATGTCTACAAATTTTGAAACCGTATTATTTTTCGTTCCTACAGATTCCAGCGCCGTTTCCTTTCGAATTCGGTTTTGTGTATTAGCTGTATACTGATATTAGCTTTGGAGTATACTGTATTCTCTCTTACGTTCCTGCATGTGCAGTGGTATAACTAAAGTGTTAGTATTCTCTGAATTCCCCAACAATTTCCGCTCCCATACTGACTCGAGACATCAGTTCCTCCAAGTTGCTCAAAATTCTTCACATCATAACACTATGTTATTTGGAACGTACTTGTCCAATTCTAGTGTTTTGTTGTTTAATAAACCAATGCAAACCAAACGAGAAGCGGAAACCTTATGTAGATTCCTGTGATAAAAACACTGGTCTATTTAAGTTCTTCAAACAGAAGTTTTGTTACCGGTTGGTAAGCGGAAGTATAGCTAATGACCCTTCAATTCACCATTGTCGATGAAAAATAATAAAAAAAAAGAAATAAATATCTATATTAAATAATAACATTTTAGGTGACTGGTTTCGAAATCAAAACCATTTTGAAAACGACAAACCGAACAATTTTTGAATATGAAAACAATAACATTCATATTATGCATGTAATTATACTTAAGCTTCAGAAAGTGTATTCTGAATATATAATACATATATATATTAATCGTTGGCAAAGAATTATCGGTAGGATAGTGCTCGGGTTCTAATCTTCCGGCGACCAATTGATACTGTGAAACGAACTTCAGTAATATGAATGCAGTCTAAATATCGTTTTTGGCGTTTTGACAACTTTGACTGTTACACGACAGACCTTTCAGCCTGAAGCTAGGTTTGTGCAGTTTGTCGTAACCACGGCTTAGTAATTCCTGATCACATAAGTTGTATGGCTTTATATCAAGCGTAACCAATACACATCGATCCCATTTTTCCTCATGTTAAACTAACATTTTTATAATATAACGTTATAATACTTGCACAGGAACCTGAGAAATAGATGCACTCCAAACAAATATCCGCCCACTCATGGTCTACCGAGTGAAGTAAAAGCAATTCACAACACGAAATCATTAAAACCAGCCATTAAAGTTAAGAGAAAAGAGCAATTTCGAAAGTTCGTGTTCTTTTGACATCTCCTTGGTCACCATCGATCATCGATCATGAATTAGAAGGCCCGCTCAGTACATAATTTTCAACACAATGTGTTCCCTTGTGATGGAGCGTGCATCTGTTTCAGACGATTAGCTTAACTATAAGGGCGGTCTTAACTTAAACAATTACCGCCTCTTTACTGCATATGTTATAGCACGGTAAAGCTAACAACAAACAAACGTACCTTACTGATATGAATAGAGCTTTTCCGTTTCCCGAGAACTGAACTCCTCGCAACAAACAAGGTATGCCACGTCGTCTATACGGAAGCTAAACAGGGAATGAGAGAACCCGGTTTGGCTCTTTAGAAAAGGTACCGGCGATTCTTTAAATTAAGAGTGGCTTCTCATTGAAGCTTCTGCTGTTTTTCTCACAAGATATCCAGCGGAAGTACAGATTATGTTCTAGGAAACGAAAGAATAATTACGGTGAACCCTGGCAACCCTAAAATGACGTTCAACCGTTCAATTACGTAAATCAGTCGACATGGGTTTCTAGGAAAAATTCGATAATACCACTTGAGGTCGAAGGTTCTAGATGATTGGGTTTCGGTAGCCAACACTTGTCCTTGGCAAAACGCCCAGAACTCTTAACCATCTCAACTTTCAAGAACTTCGATTGGGGATTCAATAATTCATTTTGCGTAAACAATCAGGGTAAGTCTGCATACTCTTAACCTTTCTGTTCACTCTTGCTTGTCAGTGTTTGTTTGTTTGTTTGTTTTGTTTTGTTTTGTTTTGTTTTTTTCACGAGACTTGTCGCGTTTGATCATATTATGATGCTAGTCTATAATGATTTGTTTGGGCGTAAGATTAGATGGGTGCGTTTTCAAACTTTGTTAGGGGTAAATTCCAAGGCAAATGTCAAGATAACAGAAAAAAATTTATCTAAATATATCATTCATTCATTCATTTACTCATTCATTCATTCATTTATTCATTCACGCAATTATTGCTGCTACATTGTGATTCGTTTAGACGGAAGATCCATATAAATGTACATGAAAAACTCGCAAAGAAAAATGTATTTCCAATTTTTTTCAAGTTTATTATTAACTCGTTTTTTTTTTTTTTCAAAAAATCACATAAACTAGTCAGTGTTAAACTATCTTACAAAAATAATATTTACAATGTGTCAGTTACTTCGCCCAGGATTATTCCAGCGTGTCAGACTGAGCTACTGGAATTTATTCGCCTCTTTTATATATCGTCTTATTTGAGAAGCGACATTAGGGAGTTTTACTTTGGGACTCCTCAATACATTCACCAGGTCAGATACTGTTTTGCCTTGAGTTCCGAGTATTGATAAAAGCGTACTGGTAGGGCTGCCGTTATCCCTTCTGTATTCAATATTTAGGTATTCAAGGTCATCCTTGGAAATCTTGAATGCAGCGCCGACCTTTTGCCAGCCATAGCGACGTTCACCCCTGCGGCGCACATCGAGAGTCTTAACAAGAAGGTAATCAAGATCAGGAGGCATCTCGGACAGGTTAAGGTCTAAAAGAGAATAAGTAAAAACCGAGCGTAAGGAAGGACATCCATTATAAATGTCTGTATGAAATACCTTTTTTTAACTTAGATACTAGTACGTGCGGTCCCGTTGGTCGATAAGTTTGTTTAGATGAGAGAATGTAAACACGGTTGTGACGTTTTAGATTCGCGCGTATTCCCAATTGAGAAATGTTTTATAAAAGCAATAGAGTGCGCTATCTAAACACTTGGGAGAGGGGAGGGGGGGAGTGTGGAAGTATTCTCGAAAGTTATGCAAACCCTCGACTGCGTCTCGGGCTTGCAGAACTCCGAATCCCCTCGTGTTTAAATGAGGCTATGTAAACACGGAAAAAGCAATCCCCAAACAAATATTGTTACCAAATTTAAAGTTATAGTTGAGCTTCGATCTGACTTCTTCAAGCCTCGACATTCGATTTTTTTTGAGCCGAATTTCTTAAACGTCATTGCCCCGATTGCCCTCTGGCATACAGTTCTTTGTAAAATATTGGCAAGTTTGGGGTCCCATATTTTCACGAGTTTGCAACATATTCTTATGAAACTTCACATATTTACTTAACTCGGCATGATAAATCGATCTATCGAGGGTTTTTTTTCTTTATTTGAAAATTTCAAAAATATTGTTCATATTGCGTGACATCGGTAAGAATGTCCATTGTTACTTACGTTTAAGGTTGACAGCATATAAATAGTCCACCTTCTCGTAGTAGCCAGGCATTTCTGTATAAAATAATAAAGTGTTGCATCAAAGTTTATCAGACAACCAAAAAAACATTGGGATGGTAAAATTAGAAGACGGGGTGCAGAGGAAAGGAAGGTAGTTTTACTCCCATATGTAGCCGTTTTTCCCGCATGTATTACGTCATACCGTGTGCAAATGGAAAGTGCAAGGGTCACGTTGGAAACATTCGGAATAAAGGGAGTTTGATGTGGTGGTTCTTGTAAAAAGTTCGGTCGTGTTTTAAGTGTATTTTCGATCTGTCACAAATACTGTCGGGGAGGGGAGGACAGAGAGGTAGCATTCCCAGACCCATTTCCAACTCACCCACTGCTAATTATTGGCCAGTTCGCTTTTAGGATGATCTTCAAGTATTTTCGGCCAATATTTTCGACTTTTCGGTAAAATAATTCTTACCTTCAACTTCGCTTTCTGGTAGCTCTGTGCCATTCCACCTATACCAGCCTCTACGTTTCTGCAGACTCCACAAAAGCCATACCAGTGCTGATCCAGACAGAAGGCATGCCAGCGATGTTCCAAGAAAACCTCCTAGTACACAACTGATGCTCGCTGTGAAACTGCATGATTCTTTATTTATCTGTTCTGAGATCGGCTGCTCTGACAAAGTCTTCGCTTCTGCGGGAGGGCGTGCATTCGGAGGTTGGGCGGCTCGTCTTTGTCTCCAGCGATGAAAAGCTTTCGATAAAAAGGCTTGTGTTGGAGGAGTAACTGTGGTCATTCCTTGAACATCTTGTGTAGGACTAAGGAAGCTGTGGAAGTCTGCTGTTTCCGGTAGATTTGAGTCTTCAAGTTCCTCCTCATCAGAGATGTCACTTACGTCCAGAGATGGCCAGGCAGTCCGGTTTACATTTTGGGAGCCGATGCTACCATCATCTTTACTATTTCCATGGTGGGCAATCCTTTTTCGTTTGTACGAGGGAGACTTCTCGTGTTCAGACTTCTTCCGCTTGCTTTCAATCAGTACCTTCGTAAGAGAAGGCTTGCACTCGATAACTGTGTCCTGGGTCAATATGCTGCCACATGGCGGCGAAAGTATCGTGCCTTCGCTACAAATAGGGCAGGGCTGGCATACGGTCGCCTTGCTGTCATTGCGGATTAAAATTTGGTTCCCAGAACAGCTGGCCGTGCCACCAACACTACTATTGTCCAGTCTCCACCACCGCCACTGCCACATTGCCTCATTCTATCACCATAACAAATGCAAAAAATCAGAGAAAATGATGCGTTAAGTTTTTAATAGCGACAATCAGAAAACGAAAACCACGTGATCACATCTATCTGGGAACTTAAACGGTATAACAGCATGGGTGGGGGAAAGGGTGGGGTGGGGGGAGGAACAAAGTCCCCACACTTTCAAGACCGATAAATAACCGAGAAAATAGTTTTTCAGATAAAACATGTAAAATAGTTTCTGTGTTAAGAACACATTTCCTTAGTATACCCTCTTCCCCTCCAGGAGTGATACCCTTGCCAGTTTTCCCACAATACTTAAAATTACGCTCTGCCGTCACTGTGCAACTGCCGTCACTGGTTTGGTGTGAAATGGAAAATTATTCCTTTTACTGACCGGGTCGATGACAAATGAACGAGTTTCGATTCAGAGAATGAATACCTGAACTAAGGTAAGTAAGAAGTCTCGCTTACCAACAATAACAGGACACTGCAAATCACGAGCAGTAGCACTTTCAACTCAGGGATAGCCATTGATATAGGTTTGCTTCTGGCGTCTTGCTAAAGATTGTGCAATTCTGTTATTAAAAATGAAAATGAGTTCAAATAAAGATGGTCGACTCACTAAAAAAGGAAGTCAATAACAAGCAAAACATACTCAAACTAACGAAAGTATTGAAGAGGCACTTCTTCCGCTCCAAACGTTTTGAATTAAGGTCTGCGAGCCTGTATACCAACAGACTGATTTCTATTGACTGATAGGAACTGGTGTTGTATTGTACCTTCTAAATAACACTAGACGTATTTAAATCGACGCTTTTTTTCTGGGTTTTTGTTCTCACGTGCATTCTGCACCTGTTAGGAATTTGTGTCACAGAGGTCGCATGATGTGCCAGACCGACTGCATGCATATTTGCATATTTGGAGCTAAAATCGCGGTGTTTTTCAATGTAGCGTTACAATAATAAACAAACCCGACTTACGTAAGGGTAAAGGTAACGACCTACGTTACCTGTACTCTATGAACCAATCAGATCACGACACGCCGAGAAACAACTTTTTCATAACACCACGTTGGAACCATCTAACCGTGAAATCTTGAAAGCGACGAAACATCGATGAACAATGAAGAAACCGTTTTCTCTGATACACGCGATATTTTTTTAGGTCTTGGTCTTTATCAATCACATAGTCAGCTGACATAATCGTAACTTTCTGAATTTCCGTGACAGAAAAATCTGTTTGACCGTGAAAATGTTGATGTTCCTGTGTGTTTGATGTAATGGTCGAGATTCCTTCAACATGTACAAGTTATAAGGTTAAATATACAAATTTCCCTTTGAAATGTTCAGTGTTCAATAACTGGAGAAAGTAAATATGACATAGACCTACCAATAGCTGGTGCTATTCCAACTGCACGACAAATTCTCCAGGCCAAAATATTAACCCAGCACTCCAGACGCTTCAACATACGCACCATGCAACATTGACTTCGTCGCAGTGTAAATCGGCCACTGCACTGAGCGTACTTGCACCTCACAGTGACTCCTCAGTGCTATGTAGCCTGTTAATACCCGGCTATATTCTGGTAGTAGTCGTAACGAGCGAGGGATGCTTTCACATGTCTTAATTTTAGTCAGCAGTTTGCAGAACGTTCTTCTGTTACCGACAACAGGCCAACCCGGAACAACTAATTAGCATTCCGCCAAATCGAGGTTAATGCTCATAGGCTGCAATGGGAACGAGAAGGGGGAATCCCCTAAAATAGATATCGCGTGAGTTTCAGTTTCACACCAAACAAAAGCCCTTTGATGTTTCTAGCAGTTTGCCGAGACTGTTTCAAATATGTACGTTTTCAGACGGTGATGCTAATGATGCCTGCAGAGGTAAGAAGGACTATTACATGCGTAATCTACTGCCATAGCGGGAACTTTATAAATGGTCTGTACAGCACCCAATCTACCTGATCCTGAAAAAAAGTAACTCAGATTTTCTATATAGTGCGGAAATATAATTTACTATTTACTGTACGATTGCTTACCGCACGAGATGTTATTCATTGAAGAATTAAAACCAACTCGGAACGTGCAAAGCGTCTCAATTCGGGCAAAAATATTTGTATAATTTTGCCTCGCACTCATTATGTAAATTCATTTTACATCTTCATTAACACGGAGAATTTGTATTCCTTATCGTAGAAACTCTTATTCTTGGACCATTTCAGCTTGAGTAAAAATAAAAAACAAACTGCGGTCACAAACGTAACAAAACAACGCATGCTACAAAAACCTTGATTTGAGAACTTAACGTTTCATATGCTTCTACATACATCATCAGAAGTATAAAACGGTTAGCAGTTTGTTTTTTATTTGTATTCCTTGATTTTAAGCTGTGACCTTGACAATGGCGTCATGAGGACATCGAAACGTCGGTTTTATCATTAGACCGAACAATAAATCATTTCCCCTAAAACGTGTCGATCCACCACTCTAGACATATTATAAGACACCGGTTATAACCCCACTCCCCCCTCCCCTATATATATAGTCTCCTCATTCAATTAGCTTTTAGTCGCTTGGCACCGGTATTCCGTGCGTTTCCAAAGCGATTGCATTGCCAGAGCGTTCCCTACCCCCTCCCTCAAACACCGAGACTTAATTATAAGCCCACACCGGATGAACGAAATCCGCTGAATCTTCATTTGCTAAAAGATGCCGATCTTTGCAACTTTATCTGAAAAAATTATCTACAAAAAATTTAGTGAAACGTTCATTTTACTGAGAACGGCTTAACTTTTCGAACCACGTTTTGACAGCCAGGCATGTTTTTTTCCAAATTTGGAATGTTTTTTATCAACAATTTTTGTACATTGTTAAGTACTTTTATGATTGATTCGTTGATTTGGTTTCTTCTGAGCCAGTTTTGGTTGCTTTCTTCGTTCTGAAAAGATCAAGAAATCTGAGACAGCGGCTGTTTGGATATGAGATCATGGCCTAATTACCATGTGATAAAACGTCATCTTTCCATGTTGCTTATCTCAAAGGAAACAAAAAAATGCCCAATTTGACTTTACGGTAGCCATTTCAAACAACAACAATACATTTAGTTCGTCTGTGTTTTCAATTCAGGAGGTTTAGGAAATGAAAAAGTTAGCGTTACCATGCTGTTCTTAAAATGTGTCTATTTTTTATTAATACATTTTCTTTATCATTACTTTTACGGAGACAATAAATTACCAGTTCCGGTGTCCGTTAATTTAATGCACGCTGCCGTTTTAACAGGAAGCGATTTGCCTTAAATAAACCTCAATTCAGACGATCACGATTTGGCCATGCATAATTTCCTAGCTTCTTTCAAATGTCATTTCTGCGAGGTGATGGTCCTTTGTTATAATACCACTAATAATTATAAGTAAGATATTCTGGTTTTTATGACACAGTACAGTGCACTGATGTTGTACGAAGTATTTATTTAGTGTAAGGAATGAAAAAAAGAAAAAACTTTGCAACAGTGAATAAATAATTCTTTTCCCGATTAATCAGCTCAGATTAAAACACGATAATTTCTTCAGAAGCACTTCTTTCATCTTTGACAGAGTTTGTTATCGGAACAATTTCAAAATATAAATAACTATGCAATCTCCTCTTTACTTGTAATTGAAAACTGGGTCATGTATTAGACATCGCTATTAGCACGGACTAATAAGAAAGTAGATACAGTAGATACAGCATATTTCTGCGCCAATAAAACCACGTGAAATGTAACGTTTATTGACTAGCAGCGAAAATCACCCTTGCCTTAAAACACATGAGTGCTTGTCCAGTTTTCCACTGAGATGCTTGCCAAAATTTTATTTTTTCCACGGGAGAACTGAGAACGGACAGAAACCGTACTTTGCTACAACTGATCACGAAAGCACAGATAACGAAAGGAAAAGTGGAAACAATTGCAATATGGAACCAGTGTTCATTATGTAGATATAATTCACAAGCCAATGAAAACTTCAATCAACGTGCTCTACTGATTTTAAGATTACTCATTTATATTTTGAAATGCAAGGCAAAATTCATTGCAATATGCGATTGAAAAATGTTCTCAATATTTCTTGGACAGTTTATTTTATCTATTTTGTCTAGATGACGAAATGTAAAATTCATTTCAAGATTTTTTTTGCCGAGCAGTTTATAAACAACGACTGCCCCTACACACTAGTTGTTCGTTCAGAATTGCGTCTTTTCCAAACAGGTTTTTGGCGGAACATTTTACGGAGTTCCTTTTTAATATCGCGCTTTAATAACGCGTAAGCGATGGGATTAATAGCAGAATTAATGATAACTAGAAAGCGCACTACATTGTACAAGTTTTGGTTCATCACACATAATGACGTAAAATGACAAAATGAGCTGTAAACCTCTACCGAATAACAAATCAGAAATGTGACTACCACAGTTGTTATCACTTTCGTAGAAGAAGCTGATCGAGGACGTTTCATATTTGGTTGGTTGTGACGTAGTTGTATATTCAGTAGTGTGTCGCGGCGGCTGTGTTTCTGTGAGGTTATCACATTCCGCACGGTTACTAGGAGTAACACTAGACAAGGAATAAACTCGAACAGTGTCGTCCAGATGATTACGCTGACCTTAAAGTCTATGCGAAATAAACCCAAACTGGCACAAACGGACGGGATGAAGTAGAATGACAGTGGAATTATCCACGCCGCGGCTGTTACAACTGCGACGCGTCTAGCAGTCATAAGTAATGTGTAGCGAAGAGGACGGGTGATGGCAATATAGTGATCGAGAGTCATGGCAAAAAGATTACAGACTGAAGAGTAAATCATCAACACTGCAATATCGTCTCTGATCATCTCATTGCACGAAGTGAGTACAAAGTGGCATATCGCTTGTCCCGGATAGAAACATGCACCAACACTTAAGTCAGCTATTGCAAGCGACAGGACAAATCTGTTGGCAGTCGTGCGAAGAATACGGCGTGCGAGAATCAAGTAGATAACAAGACCGTTTCCAACAACAGCCAGTATTGAAGGAAGCCATCCAACATTCCAGTACCAGCTGCTCATGATAAAGGAGTCGACATGTACGAGCTCCTAATTCCGATTCTAATTTCAATTCCCAATTCCGATTCTAGACATGCGGCAGAAATCTTGCATTGATCTTGAAAGCCTTGTATCCTACCTCTCTTGTCAGGTCATTAAGTTCACTGAAATGACGTTTTCAGCTTGCACTCGTTAATTCCTGTCGGAAAGCAGGAATAATTTGCACATGTCACCCGACCGGAATACATTTTAAGTGACCGGATCATTTTCATTTCCAAGGAAAAACAATAGCTTTAAATCTAATAGCCTCTTTGAACTTATTTGTTTGTTGATAGGTGAGGGGTAAAATGGGAACAATTTCAGAGACAAAAATAGAAGTGCCATTTCGGAAACGTTACTCCGTTTATTCTTCTTAGAGTCATGTAGTAGGCTGGAAAACATGATTGCATTTTTATGCGGAGACTTTGCACGTGCTTCCACGTGCTTTCCGTCGTTAGATCTTGAAAATTTAAAGCTACAAATACACTGATGGGGAAAATGTAGAGATTCGATGGATGTCCTAGGGTGGTTAAGTACCATCGATATTTAAAATTTTCTTAATTGATGTAAGGCATCTCAAAACAAAGCTCTCATTTGCATTTAAGGGAATCGGTTCAAAGGGATCGCTTTAATGATAGTAGGGGAACACAACAGGAAGTAATTCAAATAATCATAGTTAGTAACTACTAACTATGAAATAATAATGGCAAAGTTTTGGTCACACGTTTTGCTTCCTCGAAAATTACATCTTTCTCAAATGTAGATGTATTTATCTTTCCCCATAGAAGCAATAGCACGTTTCACTGTTAGCTTTTCTCATTTGCATTACATATGATTTGCATTACATTAGATTTTATATTATTATTACTATTACTATTACTATTATTATTATTATTATTATTATTATTATTAGAAGAAATAAACTATTTTCTACAGTGTTTACATAATGGCTCCCTCCTGGGTTTCAACGTCAATATCGGTATATTACAAGGTAAAAGTAAATAAAAGAAATAAACTATTAAAACCTATTTATTATTGTTATTATTATTACCGTGAATATTTTTTCAAATTGTTTCTTTTTTCCCATAATTATTTTGTGTCCCCAGATTAGTATTGGATTTTCCCGGGCTACAAGGCATTGACATTTTAACAAAGTTTATATCTATCTGTCAACGTGGATGCGAGGCAATTCCGGGCTGAAACCACAAAATTGCCCGAAATTGTCTCACATACATGTTGGATTATGTTGGATTATATTGTAATGCAAATGAGAAAAGTTAACGCCAAAGATTACAAACAGAGGTTTGGCCAAAGTAGACTTTTAATTAACCATTGCTGCTCTTATATGAAGAAAATAAACAAGGATCGAAACTTTTTAGTTATTCGGTCTTAGCTTGCAGCAGTAGGCATGATTTGTTTCGGCTTTGACTGCAATGGGAAATTAAAGTGAAGGACACTAACAAACAGTAACAAGTAACCGGATCTTTTTTTTTTTAACAACAAGAGCTTATCGAAATGTCTATTTAAATGCAAACCAGGTATTTTGATAATATTTTGAGATATGTTGGCATTGTTGTTTAAATAAAATATTGAAATTGAAGCCACCTAAGGGGCTTCTCTTTTCAGTATTACCGAGTCATTTTTGCAATTCAAAATAATGCAATATGACTCCAGTTATACTAGCTTTAGGTTTGTAAAATAGATTGTCAAGGTACTTACACCGGGGCTAGTTACTCCCAGAAAAGTTGGGTGTGGGTGTGCAGCCCACTTCCCAAAATCCTTACCCTATTTATGACCAAAATCTGCTGTTATATCCTGTGCGACTTACACGAAGTAGTTGTTAGATGATATATTTAGTGTGACTGACATGAAGTATGTGTTAGAATTAAACCAGGTGTTTTTAGAGTGTACACATCGAGCTCGAGTGAATTTGGAGTGTTACATCTGCCAATTTTGCTACCCTGTATATGACCTGGCCAAAAATTCGATGCCCTATTTATGACCTCTGCAGCTGGCACGGTTGCCCTAAACACAAGTTATGAAGGCTTTTGTTGACGGTCTTATTGAAAATGATGAAAACGTAGCTCCTTCTAAGAAACATACCCAATTCAAGACTAGAGTGCTAAGACCATACCCTAGTTAAGACCAAAATGGACAAAATCGATACCCTATTTATGACCAAAACGGCTGAAAAACCCTACCCTTTGGGGCCGCACATACAAATATAGCTCATATAAGGGAATACCCCCTCCCCCCGGTACTTACCCTGATAATCTCTTGGTTTATACTGCCGACTTCGACTTCCAGAAATTCACTCTCGTTTCCTCATAGCCCGTCTGTTTATTTTTGTCAGATCTACGTCAGAGGTTCCAGTACTGGGATAAATCGGTGTCCTTCAATCCAGTGTGCTCTATAATATTAATGCTACGTGTATGTAGATTTCTTCATATATTGATTCCGTCAGTATATATTTATGCTTGGACTTGTTCCCGCTATATCTGACTTCACGGGAAATAATACAGTCCGGCGCGAACTGACCAAATTTCAAATTTCCATACCTTAAAATTCCAAAATGGCGACCGTGTGCGCACTCGTTGTTGAGTAATTAACTATCACAGGGACGTCCCATATAATGATAGGCAAGTCGTTGTTTACCACCATATCTGCCTGCACGTCCTCTATCTTATGAGGTGCAAATTTCTTTTAAAGTAGTATCAGTTACTGGGTTGCCATGGTAATGTAACGATTCCTTGGTCTACGCGTAAGAGCAAAACTCCGATGTCATCTTCCAGCGGTTTTCAATTAAGTGCCCCAAGACCAAAACCAAAGTAATCACTCTAGCCAATCACAAATGACACAGCCGAATACAATGAACCAATCATAGCTCAAAGTAATTTCATGTAGCTGGCGCAAAGCGCGGGAAAACGAGTGCGAGTAAGTTACGATTGCTTTTGGTTTTACTTCTGATCGGACGAAAAAGTGGCGCAAGTTTTTTTAAAAGCAAATCGAGTAGCGTAGTAAGTGTAAAACCAAAAACTTTTCTACACACAAATAAAAAGCGCTCTAATGTAAGTTAAACAACATCAGGAAATCCACAGGAGCCGCATAAGGCGTGCCTACGGTGGCCAGTAAGGGACACCTCAATATTTTTCACTGTCACATAAAAAATTTTGCTTTGACGACTTAATAGATGAGCATAGCTTTCTTTTTTCGTCTTTTCTTTGTCTCTCGACCGCGATTCCATTAATCGCGATGGCGACTTATAACTTTCGATCGTTACTAATAACTCTCGATAGCGACTTATAACTCGCGATCGCGACTTATAACTCGCGATCGCGACTTATAACTCACGATCGCGACTAATAACTCCCGATCGCAACTTTATAACTCGCAATCGCAACTAATAACTCTCGATCGCGACTTATAACTCGCGATCGCGACTTATAACTCGCAATCGCGACTTATAACTGGCGATCGCAACTAATAACTCACGATCGCGACTTATAACTCGCGATCGCAACTTATAACTCACGATCGCAATTTATAACTCGCGATCGCTACTTATAACTCTCGATCGCGCCTTATAACTCTCGATCACAACTTATAACTCGCGATCGCGACTTATAACTCGCAATTGCGACTTATAACTGGCGATCGCAACTTATAACTCGCGATCGCGACTTATAACTCGCGATCGCAACTTATAACTCGCGATCGCGACTTATACCTCGCGATCGCGACTTATACCTCGCGATCGCGACTTACAACTCGCGATCGCAACTTATAACTCGCGATCGCGACTTATAACTCACGATCACGAGTTATAACTCTCGATCGCAACTTATAACTCTCGATCGCGACTTATAACTCGCAGTCGCGACTTATAACTGGCGATCGCAACTTATAACTCGCGATCGCGATTTACAACTCGCGATCGCGACTTATAACTCACGATCACGAGTCGTAACTCTCGATCGCAACTTATAACTCGCGATCGCGACTTATAGCTCGCAATCGCGACTTATAACTGGCGATCGCAACTAATAACTCACGATCGCGACTTATAACTCGCGATCGCGACTTATAACTCACGATCGCGACTAATAACTCCCGATCGCAACTTTATAACTCGCAATCGCAACTAATAACTCTCGATCGCGACTTATAACTCGCGATCGCGACTTATAACTCGCAATCGCGACTTATAACTGGCGATCGCAACTAATAACTCACGATCGCGACTTATAACTCGCGATCGCAACTTATAACTCACGATCGCAATTTATAACTCGCGATCGCTACTTATAACTCTCGATCGCGCCTTATAACTCTCGATCACAACTTATAACTCGCGATCGCGACTTATAACTCGCAATCGCGACTTATAACTGGCGATCGCAACTTATAACTCGCGATCGCGACTTATAACTCGCGATCGCAACTTATAACTCGCGATCGCGACTTATACCTCGCGATCGCGACTTATACCTCGCGATCGCGACTTACAACTCGCGATCGCAACTTATAACTCGCGATCGCGACTTATAACTCACGATCACGAGTTATAACTCTCGATCGCAACTTATAACTCTCGATCGCGACTTATAACTCGCAGTCGCGACTTATAACTGGCGATCGCAACTTATAACTCGCGATCGCGATTTACAACTCGCGATCGCGACTTATAACTCACGATCACGAGTCGTAACTCTCGATCGCAACTTATAACTCGCGATCGCGACTTATAGCTCGCAATCGCGACTTATAACTGGCGATCGCAACTAATAACTCACGATCGCGACTTATAACTCGCGATCGCGACTTATAACTCACGATCGCGACTAATAACTCCCGATCGCAACTTTATAACTCGCAATCGCAACTAATAACTCTCGATCGCGACTTATAACTCGCGATCGCGACTTATAACTCGCAATCGCGACTTATAACTGGCGATCGCAACTAATAACTCACGATCGCGACTTATAACTCGCGATCGCAACTTATAACTCACGATCGCAATTTATAACTCGCGATCGCTACTTATAACTCTCGATCGCGCCTTATAACTCTCGATCACAACTTATAACTCGCGATCGCGACTTATAACTCGCAATCGCGACTTATAACTGGCGATCGCAACTAATAACTCACGATCGCGACTTATAACTCGCGATCGCAACTTATAACTCACGATCGCAATTTATAACTCGCGATCGCTACTTATAACTCTCGATCGCGCCTTATAACTCTCGATCACAACTTATAACTCGCGATCGCGACTTATAACTCGCAATCGCGACTTATAACTGGCGATCGCAACTTATAACTCGCGATCGCGACTTATAACTCGCGATCGCAACTTATAACTCGCGATCGCGACTTATACCTCGCGATCGCGACTTATACCTCGCGATCGCGACTTATAACTCGCGATCGCGACTTACAACTCGCGATCGCAACTTATAACTCGCGATCGCGACTTATAACTCACGATCACGAGTTATAACTCTCGATCGCAACTTATAACTCTCGATCGCGACTTATAACTCGCAGTCGCGACTTATAACTGGCGATCGCAACTTATAACTCGCGATCGCGATTTACAACTCGCGATCGCGACTTATAACTCACGATCACGAGTCGTAACTCTCGATCGCAACTTATAACTCGCGATCGCGACTTATAGCTCGCAATCGCGACTTATAACTGGCGATCGCAACTTATAACTAGCGATCGCGACTTATAACTCGCGATCGAAACTTATAACTCGCGATCGCGACTTATAACTCGCGATCGCAAATTATAACTCGCGATCGCGACTTATAACTCGCGATCGCGACCTATAACTCGCGATCGCAACTTAAAACTCGCGATCGCGACTTATAACACTCGATCGCAACTTAAAACTCGCGATCGCGACTTATAACTCTCGATCGCCGCTTATAACTCGCGATGGCAACTTATAACTCGCGATCGCGACCTATAACTCGCGATCGCAACTTATAACTCGCGATCGCAAATTATAACTGGCGATGGCGACTTATAACTCGCGATCGCGATTTACAACTCTCGATCGCAACTTATAACTCGCGATCGCGACTTATAACTTTCGATCGCAGCCTATAACTCGCGATTGCAACTTATAACGCGCGATCGCGCCTTATAACTCGCGATTGCAGCTTATAACTCGCGATCGCGCCTTATAAGTCGCGATCGCGACTTATAACTCGCAATCGCGACTTATAACTGGCGATCGCAACTTATAACTCGCGATGGCGACTTATAACTCGCGATCGCGACTTATAACTCGGGATCGCGACTTATAACTCACGATCGCAAGTTATAACTTGTGATCGCGACTTATAACTCGCGATTGCAACTTATAAATCTAGTTCGAGTTAGCGGGGAATTCGAGTTATCCGAGTTCGAATTAACCGAGTTAAAATGACTGAAAAGTGGGGTCGAATCCTTGGAAAATGGGACTTGGTTCGAGTTAGCGGGGAATTCGAGTTATCCGAGTTCGAGTTACCAGGATTCTACTGCACTTCGCTGTGACTTTTCTTGTCGCCCTTTTCCGATTTCATGCCACGAAGCTCTTCCAAATTACATTCCTAATTTACGTAGCTGCAATGGAAATCGGGAGGCCTTGATAGAGGATTACTTCTGTCTTGGATTTTTTTAGCTACTGGGAAGTGCTCTCATTTCTGCTGGTATATCATGGCATTCGATTCAGTTTTAAGGCACCTCAAAAGGATCCTCAGAAGTCGTGGACCACGCAGGAGAAATATCCGTTCAAGTATCAATAGAGTCGTGGATGCAGTAGAGCAAGAATTACAATGTAACCTCGCGAGAGTTATAGGTCGCGATCGCGAGTTATAAGTCGCGATCCAGAGCTATAAGTCGCGATCGAGAGTTATAAGTCGCGATCGCGAGTTATAAGTCGCGATCGAAAGTTTTAAGTCCCGATTGAGAGTTATGAGTTGCGGTCGAGAGTTATAAGTCGCGATCGAGAGTTGTTAGTCGCGATCGAGAGTTGTTAGTCGTGATCGAGAGTTGTAAGTCGTGATCGAGAGTTGCTGGTCGCGATCGAGGGTTGTAAGTCGCGATCGAGAGTTGTAAGTCGCGATCGAGAGTTGTAAGTTGCGATCGAGAGTTGTAAGCTGCGATAGCGAGTTATGTGTTGCGATCTAGAGTTATAAGTTGCGATCGAGAGTTATTACTTATAAGTCGCGATCGAGAGTTGTAAGAAGACTGGATACAAAGAGAAGAAGAGAAAATAAGTAAAATGTTTGCCAAAAGCCTCAGTGCCCTATAAGTATTTTGATATGTCAGACCTGGGCTATTATTTAACTGGTTATTGTAATCATTGTTACCAATAAATTTCTGGTACATGTATGTCAACTGTTTAAGTCTTTAATCTGTTCACGCAGGAAGTGCTTTGGAATTATTGACAAAAATTGTTAATGTTAGTGCGAACACTGGAAATAGCATAAGCCAGTGTAATTCTACCCTACAATTACAGTCATCTCACATAACTCGCAGCTACATGTACTAAGGGCTTTTTTTCCTTTTATTCCTTTTAGCTCTGAAAAACTTGGAGTAACAAAGGTGACTGTATTTACAGGCTTATACAATCCTGACTCAGTTTATGAATCTTTATATACAATGTCAGCTCTATATTTGTTTTTGTGCACAAAGTTACATGTAACTTGAATTAGTAATTAGCTATTTCTTCCACGCTTTGTTTTAGCCAGCTTTTCTTTTCTTTTCTTGACATGTTTAGGCGTTTTGTTTTTCCTTTTTTCCCTATTGGCTTCTTTCACAAGTTTCTTGTGTTCTTTTTTGCTCAAAGCAGTTCCTTTTTCATCCAAAACTTTTTCCTTTTGTTCATCATCTCCATCATCACTTTCACTTTCATCATTGGAACTTTCACTGCTATCAACCTCTTTATTGTCAAGACAGTCACCTTTATTTTCCCCACTGTCAACATGCTTGTTCTTAAGGAGTTCAGGTTGTGCTTGTACTCCTGTTAAGTCTGGTTTTAAACCTGTTAGTGTTGAGTACAAAATTTCTTCTGCTTGCCCCTTTTTAGCTCTCTCTGCATCTTTTTCAAAGTCCACAACTTCCTCCAGTGTACGAGGAATGTAAGCTTTCTTAAAAACCTCTTCTTGCACTGATTCTTCTGGGATTTCTTCTTTGACTCCACGGTTCGCAGCTATAGCTTGAGCTCTTTCAAGGTAGTCATCGACATTGTCATCACTGATGCTTGGATCTGTAACAAAGTCAAACAGTTCTCGCACAGTCATGACACACACGCAATTCTTTTTGAAAAAGTCTGTGACATTGGTACAGTCTTTCCTCAAGAACTCTAATGCATGTGGGTGGTCATGTTCAACCGACTGGGAAACATCAATCACATACAGCTTATCTGCTTGGTACAGCATGTTGAATTCACTGAGATCAGCATGAACAAGCCGACATTTCCAGTAAATGTTTCTGACAATCTGGATGCACTGAAGGTACAGCTCTCTAGCTTTGGACTGCGACAAAGTGACATCTTTGAGCAGAGGTGCTGGCCAGCCATCTGTCCCAATAAAACCCATGACCAGAACATGGCTGCGCAGTATAATTGGCTCTGGGCAGGGAATATTGGCTTGGTACATACGGGTCAGGTTGCGCATTTCTTTCTCAGCCCAAGTCTTCACCATCTTGCGAGGGTTGTGCTTGCAGTAACCATGGCGAAATCTGAATTCACCTGTCACATATCTATCCCTGTCCTTAAATGTTAAGATGGAAGTCTTGTACACCTTCACTGCTCGCTCATCCCCATCAACATTAGTACTGTGGTATACATTGGCCTCTTTACCAGTGCTGATACAGCCATTTATTTCACAGATCACTCCTTTGTTGAGAATTTTGAACAGAATCATTCTCGTGCGAGGATCAAGAACTTGTTCAACAGTCGCCCTGTCTGCCTTGTCTTTAGCTCGCAGTCTCTCATTTTCAAGCTTTTTACTCGCTTGAATCAGAACGTTAGCGGCTTTATTCGATAATTTAGGCCCCTCATACCTTTCAATTTTGATTCGATTACCAAATTTTGCTAGTGATTTCTCGTTCGGTTGTAACGTTGATTGGCGCTTGCCAGAAGTGTTCGTAACATTCACCTCTGATCTTGACGCATTGTAGCGCTTAGTAAAATCTCCAGTTTCGTCTTCCCAATCCCATTCTCCAAAATCGTCATCGTCGCTGTCTTCCGATGAAGATTTCACGTGGTCGCTTGATCCGCCATTTTGATTTTCATTTGAGTGATCTTCAGCTTTTGTATTGGTTTCATTTACACTATAATGAGTCAATAACTCAGGTATAACACTGTTATCTTCTTCGGCGTCTTCAAACTGGCCCTCGTGAACAGAAACCTGCCCGTTTTGTTCGTACGCCATATTCGACTAACACTTTAGTTCATTGCAGAACTCATTGCAACACCTATTTTGCGCATGCAGTTAGAATGAGCAGCGGACAATCAGAAAGAGCATGAGCAGAAGTGAGCCCTGCGTGGACCCTGCGTGACGTGTTATGTTCACTGTAGTTTTTGAAAGAAAAGGCTTGCTGTGACGATCTTTTGTTTACCTTTTATACCTGTCGCTTGGCGCTCTACTCGTAAAATATGCCAGTTTGTACACAGTAGAAGTTCTGGCAGAGAAGCTTCGCGGCTCAAATTTCTACTGAAACGTTTGCGAGTCACGTGCTGCGTACTATGTCATTCAAGACCGTGACATGCTCTCATGATTATCGATAGTAGACTCTTTGAAGAGGCTTACATCATATCTTCCGGGCTATCAGTTTCATTACCGGACTTCTGGAGATGTTTTGACAGGAAGCTGAAAACTATGGATACGTGTTTCATTTAAAGGCGATTCTTGTGCTGCTGTTGTCTTGAAAACACTGCGAACATATAAGCTTATCTGCATTCAGGTTTTCAAGATCTGAAGAAGTGGAAGATTTTTGAAAAAACGAAAAACGGTTTAACAGGAGCCTTTGAAGCGTTTTCATCAGTTGACGATTGAATAGAGTTTATTGGTAACTTTTGTAGCAGGATATAAGCTTAAATCACACGCAGTGGATATTTCGTGATGAAAATTGTGAGAGGGGTTTGAACAAGATGCTGATTACGTGTAGAATCGAAAGAAAGGTAAGACTTGACAATATTTTTGTTTCGTGCATACTTATTTCTTAGAGAGGAAGTATGTGTTACAAGCTTAACTGCGTTGTTGCTTGAGAGAACTGTTTTGTATGACATTGATTATTTTATGTATATTCACGTAAGAAGCTTTCTGACATCACTGGTGAAACATTTACTGTACGGATACTATATCATGCTGTAATCATAATTATTAACATAATTTTGCACAGACCACTCTTTAAATTTTGAGTGTAAAATTTTAGAAATCTCAAGTATTTGCCGGCAAATTGGGCAATTTTAGAGTGGTAGTTTGTGCATCTAGTACATATTTTGCATGTAGTAACAGGAACAAATTGCTCCAACAGACTTGGTTTATTTTTGTTGTGCGCGTGACTCTTCAGTAAGTTTTATTTTTAGTGCTTAAGTCTCGAACATGTAGAATAGATTTCTTAATATTGCCAGGATAATTTCGAAATTTTGCTGTCAGCTCCTTTTACAGTTGTATAAGATGGCGCAAGTCTATTGCATGTATTTTCCATTTGGTTGGTGTTTCCAATAAGTTTTACCCAGAATGTTCCTGTGGAAAAAGTCCAACTCAATAAGTATGGCTGAGTGCTTTGTTTTGGTGATTAAAATATTACCCTCTGTATCAGTTGCACTCACTAGTGCTCTGAATGTACATCTACATGTTAAGCATTTACACTGTTCATACATGTAAACAATTCATACCGAGCAGTTGCTCGTAAAGATTGACCAGAGTACATGTACATGTATTTTGTAGGTTAGTAATATTTTTGAGGGACGGGTCAAAGCTTGCAGGTGTAAAGTCCAGTAGGATTTGCACTCACTAATTCACTTCTAAAGCTCTGCAGTGCATATCACACAGCAGTGGTTTTCCTATCTCTATGTTACCTTATCTTGTAAAAAGAAATAGCCAAGGATACATTTGCTGTGTGGCCTTATCAAGCCATAGAAACACTTGTGAAAATAAGGGTACTCAAAAAGACCGTTGAAACACTCTTCTTTGGTTTGTGCTAGCTCCCACCCCATTTCTTGCTCCTGCAAACTTTTACTTCAGTCTGTTTCTTTATTTTGATAGAAGCACAGAAAATATTTTCTGTTGTTGAAGTGCCTGTATCCTCCCCAAATTTTTAGCAACTTTTAATCTTTGAGTTGTGCAAAGTGCGGCAAAATTTCAAGCAATTGTGAGTACAAGTACATGTATGATGCTCTAGCCCCTCCTCCAAAGTTCTTTCTTACAGGATCACCCAAAAGTTTCTTACTGGCATGTTTAATCAATTTAAAATTGAATTTATTTATTACATCTATGATAATTTCATCTTTAACAGTACTACTTAACAACTGTAATTTCAGTTTGAACTTCCCTCAAATATTTTCCCAAAACAATTTCAATATTGCCTGTTGAGGATGTGCAGGTCAAATAACCCCAGGCTATTGGACTCAAGTTTTTTTGCACACAGGTTTTGGGTGAAAACCATGAAAGTCAGGATAATCTTTTGCAAAACTAAGCAAAAATGCAGAGGAGTTGATCTGGTTGGGTACTCCTGAATTTTCATTGAATTTTAATATTATTGTCACAACAGTTTTCTTGTCCAGAATAGTCCATTTTACAGTTGTCTGCTCGGTGACCTGGCCTTTGAATGGCAGCAAGGCTGGAGGTGACCTTGCTTTGATACAGACCTCTCTGCTTTTGTCATGTAAATTCACCTAGTTAGCATTAGAACAACTTGATTTACACAACAAAAAAGCATTGAGGTCTGTATCTAAACAAGGTCACCTCCAGCCTCGCTGCCATTCAAGGGTCAGGTTACTGAGCAGACAACTGCAAAATGGTCTGTTGTAGAATCATTGCACATACATG
This sequence comes from Orbicella franksi, assembly GCF_964199315.1. NCBI lineage: Eukaryota > Metazoa > Cnidaria > Anthozoa > Scleractinia > Merulinidae > Orbicella > Orbicella franksi. Next base: position 19,916,066 of record NC_138145.1, on the reverse strand, counting down.
TACTGTACATAAAAGAAAATGTATGTGAACTGATATTACATAAAGTACGAAAATAGTTAGATGTTATGTATTACATGCACTTTACCTATAGTGTATACATGCTAATGCAATCTTTTGTCTTACAACAAGAACCAAATGCTGGTTTAGTACATGTAAGATTGATACTTTGTCTTAATAGTTCTTTACATAGAAAAACAAGTTGCAAGTTAAAGTCACTGCAATGTCAACCCCAAAGACATCCTTTGCCAGTCATTATTTACTGGAATCAGAACTTTCACCAAAAGTCAATATCGCCATGTCAACAGAAGAACTTCCTGGGAATGGCAATTATGATGAGGTGAGGTGCTAGTATTATACAGTCATGTGGATTGTACAAAACGGCTTGTCAAAATTCATGGGGGCTGGAAATATTTCTTTTAGGCAGCAGTACATGTTGGCCTTTCAATACTGTGAAAGGTGCTGTTGATTGATTTTATATAGTTTTTTTCCCTCTCAGGCACCATCTTGTGCCAGTGAAAACACAATTTCACTGTTAATATATATGCATGCCCAAGTGCTCTTTTCAGATGAGACTGAAATTGCATTCTGATTGCATGGCCTTTTTGGGCTCTTCAAGCTCATCTGGACACTGGAGGCTTTCCAGTCTGGAATTTTCAGCCTGGGATTAACTTCAGCCTGGACTGAAACTTAAATTTCTGTGTACTGTAGTTGCACCAGCCTGTTAGTGTACTTTACATGTACTGTTTATGATTAGTGAGTTTAAAATCTGTTTCAGTATTTGTGTAGGGTCCGGAACTTTAGACTGCAAAACAGTTGTTTTTGAACGTTTTCGGAAGGCGCGAAGTGCCGTAAGCACGATCCTTGTGTGTGAAGCGCGTGAGGCGAGAAAACGACTGTTGGCTTTTCATACAACAAATTTGTTCTAAGCAGGGGACGTATAATGTCACTGAAGTGACAGAAATTGCCCGCATTCACAAAAAATACAACTGTTTTGCCATCTACCAGAACTTGGGGCCCCTCATGAAGGTGGCAAGTTTTATTGTTTTTCTTTTTATTTACTCCTGATTGACAAGTATTGCAGTTGCAAGTACATGTACATGTATAGTTTGAGCCCAATATGAAAGCTCTGGAAAAGACTTACAATGCATCTGTCAGAACTTGAGTTGACAATAAGGAATAGAAGGAGAAGTTGTAGAAATTTAATTATGAGTTTGTACAATCATGTGTGTTTGATAGTCTTCAGAGGAGGAGGATGAAATTGATTCAACTGATGTGAAGGATTTTGATTCAGCTTTGTTTGATGTACTGAAGGTTCAACCTGAAGAATTTGCTGTAAGTGACACGTTTTATGTTTTTATGTGGACGGAACAACATATTTAACTGCCTTTAGTTATGAATTTTTCTTCATCACCTGTGGTGCTTATTTGATTATTGGAGGTGCTTTGTCATTTGTACAGTGTATGCATGAGGTGCTTTGGTCATTACATGTATATGTGTGGTATTTTTGTCATATGCTGTACAGTGCTTTGGTCATTATATATATGCAGTATTTTTTCATTAATAAATTATATTAGGTGCCTTTAGCTTAATTATAAGGTATATGCATTTCATTATATTCATTATTTTATGAGGACAGGTGTTTTTTAACATTGTGTTTTGTTGTATATTTCAATATATACTTGGCGGTCACTTTCTTATGTTTTGTTTCACCCTCTCCTTCCTCTTCTCATAATCCTGTAATTTTCCTTTCACGGACCCTCTTCTTTTCCTCTCTATCTTCCTCTTATTTCCCTTCCAATACCCTCTCCTTCCCTCTCCTTTCCCTCTCCTTTTCACACTACCCTCTTCTTTCTCTTTTCCATATCACTCCATTCCATTTTCTTTCTCTATCTCTTTCCCCTTCCTATCTCATCTCATTTCTCTTCTCGTCACCCTGTCTTTTCCCTTCCTATCTCCCCCTATTTTCACCCAGTCCTTTTTATTCTCATGACCCTCTCCTTTCCATGCACACACCCTCTCCTTACTCTACCTATCATGTTACTAACTTCTTTTCCTTTCCATCACCCACTCTTTGCCATTCCCACCACTCTCTCCTTTCCATTCCTATCAAATCACTCACTTCTTTTCCTTTCCATCACCTTCATTTTTCCCTTCCCATCGCTCTCACCTCTCCTTTCCCATCACCCTTTTGTTTCCCTTACAATCACTCTGACTCTCTTTTCATTACCCATCACTCATTTTGGACTTTCCCATCACTCATTTTAGACTTTAATTTTTCAGACGATCCTCCTGAAAACCACCTCTAGGTGATTGGAAGCCTTGCCTTTCCCCTCCCATGTCTATCTCCTTTTCCTTCCTACAGTACATGTATCAACTTCTCACTTCCCTTACCCTTTTCCTTTATCTCTTACTCTCATTACTCTTTGCATTACCCTCTCCTTTTCTCTCCTATCACCCTCTTCTCCTTCTCTTTTCATTTTTCTTGCAGGTTTCTTTTATCTCTATAATTTTTCCTTCCGATCTCCCTCACCTCAGCCTTCACATCTCCCTCTTCATCCCTTTCTTATAATTTATTCTTCTTTTTTCAAGATCTTCTCCTTTGTAACTCTCTTTTCTTTGTTATCACTAATCTCCATTTTGTTGCCTTCTCCCTTTTCTTCACTTTCCTGTGGCTCTCTCCCTCTCCCTCTCCTCTGCATTTACATATGCTTCTCCTTCCTCCTCATATTTCCATTTTCTTTCCCTTCCCATTTCCTTTTTTTTATTTCTTCACATCACCATGGACTCCTTCCCAACTGTGCCTCTTTCTCTTCTCATCTCCAGTTTTTTCCCTACTTGATTCTCTGCCTCCCACTCCTACTTCCTTCTTCTCCCCTACCTTTGGTATAAATTAATAAATATAAATTAGTTTAACTTGCTTGTTTTGATTTGTTTCTTAACAGCAACAGCTCACTATTTTGGATCTGTCTGTGTTTAAGTCAATCAGTCCAGATGTAAGTTAAACTTGTGTGTAAATTTCTGAGTGAATATGGCAAATTGCAGACATGTGTTTCTTAGTGCTTTGGGTCATGAAACTGAGGAACAAATTAAATAAGCAAATAACAAAATTCCCTTTGACTTGTAGCTTTCAAAAGGTGATTTGGACACTTGCATTTAGAGGTCGTAAAAGAATTTGACAATTCATTTTATTTCAAAGTTCTTGGTATAGTTTGATAGCCAGCTCTATAAGCTTTAATTTAATATGTAGGGGTTTACATACATTGTAACTACAGTTTAAACCAGACGCACTACATCGCTTGGATATGAGATAACTACAATCGTGGTCACAAGTGTTGGGACAGTTTATGGCAGATGACTTCACGGGCAGCCTCTCTTAAAATCGCAGGGAGCCTCTCTTAAGACCAAGACCATGTAAGCCCGCCTACCTTCCACCCTCCTGTCAATGTTGATAGAAATCTTGAAAACAAACAAAACACCTTGATAATAGCTTCAGAATAGCCACGTTTCAAGAATTGTTTGCCTCCTAGAACAGTCTTCTCCAACTAAATTGATGATAACATAGGTATTCATGTCTTATTCCAATAATAACGATTTTTCAGCAGTCATGTTCGCTTCCAACACAACTGTCAAACCACTTTCTATTGTCCCTTTTTCCTTTTTAACACCATCCGATCTACTCCTCAGAATAGCTTCATTTTTTTCAACATTGGTCAAGGACGTAGTTAAAATTGTGGGTTTTTGCACGCAAAAGGAAAGGTGTCCCAACAACTTATGGCCAGGATTGTAGCCATAAAGGTATACAGTAGCCTAAAGACTAGGTGTTTAATGCCCAAGAACACAACACAGTGTCCCCTGGCAACGCTTGAATCCAAACCACTTGAACTAGAGTCAAGCCTGCTAATAAGCTTAAGGCCACCGCACCTCCGCAAATCGCTCTGGGGTGGTTTTTTGTTCATTTGTCATTTTTAACATTAACACATACATGTAACTGTCTTCATTAGGAGTTATCAGGCTGTGGCTGGACAAAGAAACAAAAGCTAGATCTTGCACCAAATGTAGTGGCACTTACAAGGAGATTTAACCATGTAAGTCATGTGCATGTACATAATAAAACTCATTACAGTTGTTAATAATTATACATCTTAACCAGCTGTGAAACTGAAGCCTGAAAAAAATTCAGGCTTGAGTGGGATTTGAACCCTTGACCTCTGCTATACGGATACATTGCTCTAGATACCAACTGAGCTATAAAGTCAACTGGGAGCTAGTCACATTGTGAGTTCGTAATAATACCCTGTAGATGATGAAGATACAAATGAAAATATGAAAGATGATATATTTGAACTGTGGGGAAGATATGAAGACACGATTGATTAGCACATTTATATACACAACTTAAGCAGCTGTGAAATTGAAACCTGAAAAAATTCAGGCTTGAAGTGGATTTAGGATTAGGATTTTGATGATGTCAGATGAGAATCACCAATTTGTATTACTGGACTTGTAACAATGACTGAATAATTTACATGTATAACTATTCATCCATTAGCTAATAATCATACTCTATACAGGTGAGCTTTTGGGTAGTCAGAGAAATCCTCAATGCCAACAGAACAAAGACAAGAGCAGCAGTTTTAACTCACTTTATTAAGATAGCTAAGGTAAGCCAATGATGAACCTGAGTCATTTCCTTGTCTACAGTCATGTTACTTTTGTTAATACAAATGTACATGTAGCTGTTTACACTAAGTTATGAAAAAGTACTTATGACAGTACACTTACCTTAGTTTATTGATGTCAAGTTGACACTCATATCCAATACACCCAATCCGTAACAGGTCGCAAAAGGGGTGACAGTTTGCAACGGATTGTGACGGTTCACCGGGTCGTTATAACTCGTCGCGAATTGTCACAGACTGTCTCGACCATCACACCGGAAGTCATGTCGCGAAAAGGGATAGCAGAAATAAACAGGCAAATGAAGTGTGTGAATATTCCTCGTTCTTAAAAAAAGCGGCCACAAACATTCGCACAAGTGTAAAGAATGATGCACGCTAATGATGAGTCTCTCATAAACTGACAAACGGTCATGAATCGTCATCATCCGTCCTGGTCATGACGATCCGCCGACATGTCGCAAACTGCACAAATGGTGACTGGTCGTTGCGATCTGTCCTGATCGGGATGATCCGCCAACATTTTCACCTCCCTCCATAATACTGCCATAAAAATTATCAAAGTCTTTCTTGAACAGACAAACTGTCAGTATGGTCATCATCCATCACAGGTCGTCGTGATCTGTCCCGATCGGGACAATCCGCCAACAATTTCACCCCCCTTCAAATGGCAAACGGTCAAGGGTTGTTACCATCTGTCCTGAATGTGACGATCTGCCGACATGTCGCAAACTGACAAAAGGTGATGGGCCGTCACGACCCGTCACGGATCATCACCAGTTTGGTGACCCATTACGAATCAGGTGTATTGGACAACCCTCCAAGTTGATGATCAACTAGAGTATACTTGGGAATTTTGTTTGGTGTTGGAAACATTGTAAAAATATTTTTGTTAACAACACAGAAACTTTTGGAGTTAAACAGTCTTCACTCTCTGAAGGCAGTGATATCTGGACTTCAGAGTGCACCTATCTATAGACTGGACAAGACTTGGGCAGTAAGTTGATTAATTATAACTTACAATAGTATGCAAAACATGTGTGATATTTTAATATTCCAGGTTAAGTACGTGTAAAGTCACAGAAACCAGCATAGGATCAGGGGGTTAAAATGAGACTTTACATGTACATTGGCCATAGCTCTGCAATTAGGTTCCATAATATAGCGTTTACAATACACTTTCTATTGGTACCCTGCAGGGAGCATTTACTGAAAATTCAGGAGAGAATGTTTGTTTCCTTAATCTTGCATATTACTGTATTTTGTCAAATATAAAAGGAAAGATTATGGGCCATTAATATATTTGTGTTTTGTGTGTGGGAATTATTACAGTCATGTATATGATTATCACAGCTGACAACTATTGTTGTCATTTTTTAACAGCAAATTCAGCGCAGAGATCGTGCCCAGTTTGACAGGTTGGCAGAACTTCTTTCAGAGGAAGAGAACAGGTAATGTTGCAATTAATTATAGTCCTTGATCGAGTAGTTTCAACTGTGCATAATAATAGCATAATTATTTAAGATATAACCTATATACATGACTGTACATTTACATGTGTATGATGTAATCTTAAAGCAGTTTATTTCCAAAATATAAATGCTGGGAAATAGACAAAACTCCAAGATAGCGTATTAATTATATAATGTAACATCAAACATGCATTACTGATTGTAACATTTTGATCATGTACACAATCTACAGTGTCCACTGTGTGCATGGTGAAGGTACTCCATGGAAGTACTTCATTTCAGCTACAGGCCAGATAATGATTTTAAGACTGTGCATCATCATCAATGGTAAAAATTGTACATGTACAGGTACAATTCAGACTGCAGTACTGTTCAGACTTCATGCATATAGTTAAACCTTATTTTATGCTTTGGGAATTGTCAAGTGCATTTAAAGTGCCTATAAACCCCAAAATTATTTTTGGCGTGAACAAATCTTTGTATAATTCTGACGTGCCAAGCAAACTTTATTTTTTGATTTGCACCAGGAAACAACTGAGGGATTACTTGAGTTCCGTCAAACTACCCTGTATTCCATACTTAGGTAAGAATATATACATGTACAGTGTATCATGTCTGTGTTTGATAATAATAGTCTGAATATTTATACCTACGTGTAATTGTACCTCTTTGGTAGGCTTCAGCAGCATAGTAGTTGAGATTGGTCGACCATTGGCTTGTATTTTGACAAGATGTTGCATGTATACATACATACATACATACTTTTATTCCATGTCCCCAAGGGGCTTTTCAGTGAAATATGTAACAAACAACAATAAAGTAGTCTACCTGATGTGCAAGTTATGTAGGGCATGTGAGGAGTTTAGTTTCGGTGGGAAATTTTGACCCCAAAACAAATGCTCAATGTTTAATTGTGAGCTTAATTAAATATTCTGTAGATTTTTAATTCCTCTTTTCAATTTGACTCATGGAAATATTACTTAATTACTCGAAAGTGGCCAGGAAATTGTAGCCACAACAGTTCAGTGACTGGATCAAATCAAATCAAATCAAGACTTTATTTATCCATGGTAAAGATTATTGCATGATATCAGGTCAGTAGACATGACCTCTGATTGGCTAACAAATTTGGGTATGGTAAACATGGTTGAAACTTCGAAGGTCTTAGGAGAGAAGAGTGGGTTGTATTCAATGGTAAATAATTCATCAAAAGTTGTATTTAACATTGTTACAACATTTTTTATTTTTTTTTGCAACAGGCATGTACCTGACAGATTTAACTTACATAGACACTATTCATCCCAACACTGGAGGTCTAGATGATGCTAGAACTCGCAAGGTACATAGCTAGTGATAATGAAGGTAGAAATTAATTCAGACTATGGATAATCTGATACAAACTGATCCGCCTGCTGTAGATTAACCTAATGCTACCAGCGGATCAGTTTTGCACTTGTATTAACTTCTAAATGCAATTGAAATAAAGTGTGAAAGTGTGTAGTTTTGAGTGAACAGGATGGAGACTTGCATCTATCTGCAAATTGCAGCCAGGCCCCTGTATCTCCAAGGGTTGATATGATCCGTTATACTCCACACCATCTGTCCCTGGCCCCCTTTAGTGTCCATTGTACGGTGCTCATAAGATCGCATTGCCCTGGTTGTTGAATTATCATGAACTTAGCTGGCTAGAAAAACAATTTTAGTTTAAATGCAGTTAAATGCAATTTAAGGCAGTAAAGATTGAATGCCAGCCTTACATGTACCTTAAAGTGACTTTTGCATTTTGCTTGGAGTGAGTATTTTCTTCAGTAGGAAGTACTTCTAATAGGCTCTCACCCCCTTCCTTCCCTCTCGTTCAACTGTTTTATCAGTGTGATTGAAGCCTGTTTTTTCCCTTTTGTATGGGAGCTCTTGGCTGGGTTGCCAGGATTTGCCAGCAATGGGTACAGTCTCCATCTGGGAGCTGGCTGTCAACAATGGAAACTCCTTATTGTTAATTACATGTAGGACTGGGGACTGCTATGGAAACATTCTTTTAGTAAACAGCGTGTATTTGACTTTCAGATGAATGACATCATCAGGTTGATCTCAGAATTCCAACAGTCAAAGTATGGTAAGGTCTTGTACAAATAAATATTCATTCTACCAAAGTCACTGATAAAGAAAGAAAATTTTAGAATCTTCCCTGATTGATTTAACTATTGAAGGCCAGATGTTGCTAACTTTACTCTAATGGAATTGTCTTATGGAATTAAATGTGTGTAAACACTGTGTGACTTTATAGATTATTTCATAGTGCTCACGTACATGTAAGTGTTAAATTTCCTGACTCTTTTTTCTTAGAAAATCTTGAACCTGCAGCCCACATACAAAGCTATTTAAGTTCTGTTAATTATATCGAAGAACTGCAGAAGTTTATGGAAGATGACAACTACAAGTAAGAACTGATTGCTGAGAAACATGTTGATAGTTACTACTGTCATTTCAATAGGACTTAAAGGTCGGCACACACAACAGTACTAGTCCCTGCCACTAGTCCCTGCCACTAGTCCCTGCAACTAGTCCCTGCCACTAGTCCCTGCCACTAGTCCCTGCCACTAGTCCCTGCCACTAGTCCCTGCCACTAGTCCCTGCCACTAGTCCCTGCCACTAGTCCCTGCCACTAGTCCCTGCCACTAGTCCCTGCCACTAGTCCCCTGGAGAGTTCACACGAAGGGACTGGTTGCAGAGACTTGTCCCATGAAAAGTTCACACAAAACGTTTTGAGAAACAAGTCGTAGGGCCTTGTCCCAAAAATTCAAACTGGTTTGAATTCGTGAGACTAGTTGCAGGGACCAAACTTTGGTCCCCGCGATTAGATTTTGAAGCAAAAAGGGCCAGTTCACACGATGGAGCTCGCACCGCGACTTAGTTGCAGGGACAAGTCCCCTCGTGTGTGCCGACCTTAAAGTACATGGGGAGTACATGTACAGTACATGTACAGTGCATGCAAACAAATATTTAGTCGTCAAGCCTAAGGTACATGTATAAGTTAACCCTGTGTAATTTGGCCAGCTTTTCACAGTTAGGTTTCTGAAATTTATTCAATATTAAAGTTAGGTTTTGGTGATATCATTAGAATTATGAAGTAACAGGTCATCATGCAACAAACTTCCTGCTTGCAAAGAAAGTCCTGAATTCTGTTGTTGAGCTAGAAATCAATGTAACTTGCCTGATGGGCAAGAAATACATTTTCTTCAGGCTGTACTTCTTAATTAATGAAATAGGTAGAGTATATTTGATCATTGAGAAAAGCTGCTTGACTAGCACACAGTGAGTTCTACTTACATAAACCTAAGTCCAACTGATAAAATTCATATGTCACTGTGCTCAAACATTTGAACGTAACCATTTTCAGATGAACTGATTGATGCAGACGCTTTTTAAAGCTTCCAACTCTTTTCACGTGTAACTTACTATTACAGTGCTGTTGTAACTACAAACTCAAAGGAGATTTCTGTTTTCTCTTTTTAGGTTATCTCTTCAGATCGAGCCCAAGCCCAGCAGCTCTAACCTGAATAACAAAGCTACTTCCAGGTCAAGAGAGAGTATAAGTGGTGAGTCTTAAAATGTTATTTTCCTTAACTATGGAATTGTGAATTATATTGGACTGACACACACTAAATTAGAATTGCAACACAAAGATAAAGGTAGGAATTTTATCGCTGTTTTCGTAGTGTTGTTTCGTACTGTTGTGGATAGCCTATAAGGATTAATTCTGGCTAGAGTTCCCTCTCCCGTTCAAGCTTGAAAGGCCGTGCCTTTGCTGACAGTAGTTAGAACTAAATTGCTAGAAGTTTGGTCCACATGCTCCTCCCCTCAACCCACCCCCCTCCCCAATTTTCGTGAAATCTTACATAGAGCCCGATCGTTCTAATAATACAGCGGATACTTCTGTTGCAAACATCTATTTTTCTATCTTTTTAGATGTACCAGGGAATTCATCCACAAAGTTTGTTCCAGGACATAGAAAGGCTGTCAGCTTAGGGACTAAGTGAGTTGTGTATGATATACACATGTAAAACTTTAAAAAAAAAGAAAACTTGTTAAAAATCCTAACTGGTTGGAGGCTGACCAGTTGGCTATTTACTGTTTTACAAGACGTGGAGGAGATGAATTCGGGACCACCGCTTGTGTCATGGTCTGAGAATTAAGCAATAGAGCACTTTTTCCGTGTTTACATAGCCTCATCTAAACACGAGGAGGGTTGAGAGAATTCGAGACAGTTATGCAAACCCTCGAATGCGTCTCAGGTTTGCATAACTTTCGAGAATTCTCCTAGCCCCCCAAGTGTTTAGATCAGGCCATGTAAATACGGAAAAAGTACTCCATTGCTTTTATAAAATATTTCTCAAGAATACGCGCGAATCTAAAACGTCACAACCGTGTTTACATGCTCTCATCTAAACACACCTATCGGCCAATGAGAGCGTGCGTAGTATCTCAGTTACTTAGCAAAATAGTTTGTTAACTCCAAAGTGACTTTGTAATAAAGATGAGTCTGAAAGACAAGTTACATACATATACATACATACATACATATACTTTTTGTTGAGGCAGGTTGGTTTGAGGCAACCTAAAGGCTGGTGGGGACCTGCCAGAAACGTAATTAAAAAAACTATTTATAACAATTTATAACAAAAACTTAGTACTTAATTCGCAAGTGAACAATTGATAAAATCGATACAAATACTCTAGACCGGTTGAGTGACCTTCTGTTAATTATTTCGATAGTGGTACACCTCTAATTATCTGTTAGTTGATTGGAATTTGTCTGTTTCTGTTTTAGCGTGTTGAGTATTGTTGGAGGAAGTGCGTTGTCATCAACGGAGTCCTTAACGTAAGCAAATGGAGGTTTTGAATTGTGATTTTAATAAAGACCTTTGTTAATCTGTTCTGTGACGATCAGATTAGCAATTATTCACCGCCCGCTTTTTGCATGGTTAAATAGGTAATTGGAAAACTGAGCTCAGTTTACTTACATGTTCATGTATAGTCCTTTATACCAGTGCTCAGAGTGTGGAAAGTCACGTGGACTCAGTAGTCCCTGGCCTGTGAGGGCGGCTGTGACACAGGCTAAGTAGTCCCACGCTTGTGGCAAACGGGAATCAGTTTATTTCCTACTATTGCAGTGCAACCCTGTCCATTTTATCCCAAACCTGGTATCTTAGCACTACAGACTAGGGACTTACCCTTGTTTTTCCACCTCTGCCTCGATATTTTTTTCCTTACCTGTTTATGGTGTTTTGACTTGAGAAGGCACTGCTAGATTAGCATGTCTCAACCCAGAACACACACCGAAATGTGACTGTCATTTCACTTGATTTCTAGTTGCAGTATAGCGAGTAGCACTGGGTCTAGGAATTTACTAGATGACAGCATGCCACTGGAAGACAACAAGTCCTCTGTTGGTAAGTCCTTCCTTGAACGGTTCATCTAGGGTAATTCACACCTTTTGAGGGCGTTGGCGGGAAGAATGAGTTGTACATGCCCTGTTTACCTGGCTTTTACGACTGACCAGATATTGTACACTTTTCCTCTAAAGGAAATCTGACCAGTTCTGACATGACTCTGGACCGACACAGGTAGGTGTATTTCATGTAATATATCAAACACGAAAGACCGTGTTTGACCACATTTCCAAACACCGAGAAGAGAGTTGAAAATACGACGCGCAGCGAGTATTTTTGACGAACGTCGAGGTGTTTGGAAATGTGGTCAAACACTGTCTTGAGTTTTTGATATATCTTCTCAATCGAGACTAAAACTAGGAAGAAAACGAAGAAATAAAATCGTAAAAATCTATGCTAATTAAGATCAGATATCTAAACAACTTCACGGACATGATTTCCTTTGTTTAAACTTGATGAATTATTAATGAGTTTGAGAATGATAGTTAGACAATGATAGTTAGACATTGTTAGACGGTGTTTTGGTCTAGGTAGCATTTGTTTTTCTTATGCAGTTCAAATTTGAACTTCTTTAAATGGTGACATCTTGTGAACAGCCGTGCTTCAAAATCTGCTAAACAGAAGGTAAAATACGTTGTAAACTAAGCAAAACCGCAAGGTAAAATCTTAATTCGGAAACAGTGTCCCAGTAAATCACCTGCCAGGCTGTATGTAATTACTTGTGATTTTTGTTAAAATGTAATCTCGCTTACAGTGTTGGTCATCAAACAATTAACTATATTGTAATGATTAATCTATATTATGGTACTGAAGAAGCATTGTCAGAATGGCCCATCTACTCCCCTCTCTGGCTAATCTACCTCATGTTTGCGGTATATTGTCCTGTGAAACAACTGAAACCATATAGATGGCTGTATATTCACCTTCATTATACTGGTGATTCTCTCTGTGTACAGCACATTTGACCGTGACTTGAATATTTGTACTTTAATGTCTATCTTACAGTGTCATAAGTGACAACGAGAGCGAGGACTACAACCTGTGTCCACCTGATCCAGTGTTTACTGTTGAAGGTAAATATCAGACACTGAAGCTGTGGGTTGTGATTGGTGGATTTCGATATAGTTTGTTTGTTTCTTTCTCCAAAGCTCCTTGATTACCTGAGTAATTATGATTGAAGGCAGTGAAAATAGCCTGTTATGACCTTCTTATGTCATTTGTAGGTGTTATTGAAAGGTGAAGTCATGAGTTCTAACGACTTAAAAGCCAGATGTTCTCTGACAAGATCATAATCAAACCTGATTTTTGCAGTAACTGCAGAAATTCTTGCGAGCGCGCTCATAGGCTAATTTTCAGTGTAGCGGACAGAGACAGACACATGAATTGATCATTTATGCGATAATTTATTGTAAAAAAAAGAACAAATTGTTGTCAGTTTTTCATGCATCTCTTCTATTATTGACAATGAATTTCGTTTATAACGTTGTTAAAGAAGTCCGCGGATCCACTCGGCTATCGTCTCGTTTGTATACAGTTCGTTTGACGATGTTATGACGAAATTTATGATCAATAACAGGACAGACGCATGAAAAACTGACGTCAATTTGTTAAGCCAAACATCGTTCGCTCAAGCCTTGAAAAGTCCTTGGAAAGTCACATTTTGTATGAAATCCCAGCGTGTAAGCAGTCGAATAACAGCTATTTTACAGTACCCTCGCGTGGTGCTGTAGGTAGTGCGTTGGATTCGAGGCTGATGCGTTGTTGAGGTCAGTCCCGACTGGCCATCCTAGTATTGTGACGATAGTGATGCTGGCTTTTGTTTCGGTGATTCCTTGAACAAAACTGACCAAACTGTGTCCTTAGGTTTCATCAAAAGGAAGAAATGTCTGAAGGAAGGCAAAAAAATGACGGTAAGTTTTAGGACAAGTAGTAGGATTTGCCACAAGCGACAACCAACTTACATGCTGCCACTGTTTGTTGTTGTTGTTGTTGTTGTTCCCTTGTTAAAATGAACTGTTATTATTTGTTTGAGACTGACTGGATTGTGACTTTTTTTCCCTGTCACACTGTAAATTTGTCGTGTGTTTTGAGGGTGTTGGTCAACTGGGTGTGTTTGGTTGAGACTGGGCGACTTTTGAAGCGTGCATGTTAAGCTTCTGGGCTTGTTTTGCTTTAGGTGTCATCATGGCAGAAGTTCTGGGCAGGACTTGTCGGAAGCTGGCTTCACTTCTTCCTTCCCAAGCATGGAGCATTTGGAAGGCGTGACAGAGCTGCTGTATGTATATCATCCCCGATGCAATTCTTATTTGGGCCGTCACGCAGAAGTTAGAAGTTTTGCGTGACGCTCCGAGTAATATCTCGACGTTAAAGATTCTATGTTGCCGTAATAGATCACAGATGACGTGAAAATGTGGTAAGAACAAAAAATTGGCACACGAGGAGATAGATCTTGCCACATTTTGACGTTGTAAAGGCTCTTTTAAAACTCTTCGTGTCCCCGCGGTCCTCTCTCAGAAAACGCGCGCCCAAAAGTTAAAACATTTATTTACGTTATTTCAGTTCACCTTTGGGAAAGTAAACTCAAGTTGTCCGCCAATTGCGATGTAAGGAAAAAGATTTCTACTGGACGACCTGTTTTCTTTTTATGTGTCGTTTAGAAAAAGCAATTCGACGAAAAGTCTATCTTAGCGGTTCGTATTGCGAAATTCTGACCGCTTAGGAAACCCAATCAGAATCCTTGTTTTTATCCTTGACTAATTTGTGATATATTGAATCTCTCTACCGGTATGAGACCACTATTGCCATCCTTGTTTGCTGAGAGATATTTTATTTGAATTCAACTCATTGTTTGGTCAAGAAAGTAAAAACAATAAATAAATAAATAATTAAATAAATAAATAAATAAAATAAAATAAATAAATAAATAAAGAGATGCCAAAAGATTACCTAACTCCTAAAGCCTTATGAAATTACGTTGGAGTTATTGTTTATTTCTCGTTTTTGTAGTTTAAGAAGAATGCTCACAAAATGGTGAACATTTCCCAGTACACGGTTGTTTTGTTGGATGATCCTCGTCACCCTGATGCGTTTCAACTCACAGATGATACCAGAGGTGAGCCTTACTCAGAAAAACTTCTAGTGCTTGCTTTATTTCAAATGAAGAGCAACATATTTATTTATTTATTTATTTATTTTATTTATTTATTAGAATTTAATGACAACTAACAATACATTAATGCCACAAGGATGGTCCGTAAAAGAGTCATAGACCCCATACTCAGACAGACCACCTATAATATAGGTTTTTGTAATTTTAGCGTTGTTAGAATAGTTGAACTTTTCCGAGGCTATGAATGTATTTCTCTTTGGTGTTTAATTAGGTTGCTTTGTATTAGTTCCCATTGGGATAATCAGGCCTTTGTCGTTGCTGGCGGCTCCCTCCACTATTTGCTGTATTTCCTGTCTCCTCTACTTATAATAGAAATGTTTCTTATTCGGCTGAACGAAGCGAAATAGAATAGAATAACCGTTTCTTTTACCATTCAATGTTCTTGCCATTCATCATTGACTACTTTGCCTTATACACCTTTTCCCCAATATACCGATTTGAAAGCTGTCCAATCGCATTTTGTTTTTGCGAATTTTTCCTTTTATTGATTCTTTTGGGCCAGTAAATCACCGTGCGCGTCCGTTTAAACCAACACAGAATTGGATGGAAGACTTAGTTATTTTACTTTAGGGGATGCTTGGTGAATAAAATTAACTGCGCAGCCAGTTGCAGTAAATTTACATTTAATCATGTCTATCCACAGGAAACTCTTATAAGTTCAAAGTGGGAACTAAAGCCAATGCATTAATGTGGTACACTTATGTTCGAGAAGCCACGAAAGAGAAACTAGATTATAAGGTCAGTATACTGTTGTCTGGATAGTCTTCTTATACCCTGTTAATACATGTAACTGCCTGTTTTGTAGGAAAAACTGAAGGAAGAAAAAAGTTAATGTAAGAAGAACAATAAAGCAGCAGTAGAGCTTTTGTAATGTTGCATATCTCATTATCTACACCAAGGAAGGTTTTACGCCTCTGGCTTTATAGGTCAGTCTTAATGTATTAAGATTCTAACATGGCGCCGAGACTTACGAGACTAACACCAAGAAAATTGTTTATTCGTACCGCAAGCTTTACGTCCCTTTTAGGAACCAAACTGTTAATTCAGTTTTTAAATATTCGTACCTTTCGTGATAATGTGATTGCTACTGAGGAGGTATTTCATCATTCAGTTTATTCAGTACAAGTTCACAGTCTATAGCTTTATGCATCGAGTATTTTTTGTCTTAACATTTTCCCATGACGCATTTGTAACGTCACTGATGCAATGCCCTTATTTTCTTGTATGCTAGGTCCCGCAGAATCTTATCACGTTTGAGGAAAGTGAAGAGCAACAAAGCTAACGAAACCTCGGCTAAGGGACAAGATTAAATTAAAACCTCGATACAGGAGAAGAAAAGAAGTAAAACGATGACTCCGTGCAGTCGGACTTCGACATTTTAATTCTCCATCAGCTGGGAGATCAGGTCATGCAAGTCATGTCAGTGATAGTCCTGACGCAACCTCGTTCCCAGGGTCTTTCTGTTGTGAAAACCCGAGATGGCAGTCACGACAAAAGGTTTGTTGACCGGTATGGCTGCCAGCTCGGATTTCAGCGCCTTTAAGACCGTGTTGGTGAAGTTGACTCTGATGTCCAGCGTGGAACAATTCGTGCAACCGTTGTGCACATTTTGAGGAAACATATGTCCTTGAATAAGTTTTTATACCAGCAATGACGACCCTAATGAAGGGACAGTTATTAAGATACAAATTGTTGCTGTTTTTATGATCGAAATTAAGAATAAATTTTATTGTTGATGATTTATAAGCTATAATAGTTAAGAAAATCATTTTTTATGAAAGAAATTTGTGCTGACAAGTCACTTTTAATGGCCAAGCACGGTTGTGCTTTAATGTGTTACAATGTACGTTTTGTCGCATACTTTTGCGAGATCATTTGTCGCCAGCGTCTGATTGAATTTTTAATTATCTAACTCGTTTATGGCTTTTATCTAAACAAGTTGGAAAACTCGATATTTTGGTAAATATATTTAAACTGATCAGTGTTGCCAACTTATCACTGTTGGTGTTTGCATTCAAAAATTATTTAAAACCGAAAAGCGTTCAAAGACCAGTACTTTTATAAATATTGGTATTCTGTTAAGTGTGGCAACACTTACAGAGCTTATAGGTGCATGCCAAAGGGAAAATAAGTAAGCTTTATTACTTTCTCCTTTTGTGTTTGACTTCTTATTGACGGACATTGGAGTAGAATTTTATCGGATAGAAAAGTCCCAGAGCCTCGATAGCGGTTAAGAAATTTCCTTTGAGTAATTTATGAAGATGATAGACTCGCGGTTATTTAATTTACTCTGTCGGTTGTGTCACGCGCATGATTGGGACTGTTCATTGAATTAAAGCTATTTTGCTACAGTTTTAGGTTTAAGGAATCGATTGTCGTTACACCAGGTAGTCGCTGTCAGAGTAAAATAAGACAGTTTTCGTAAACTAGTCTTTTAGTTAGATTGCTTCAGAATAAGCGGTATTTTATTTCAACCATGACATCTTCGGAGTAGAGCTTAATTATGTTGAAGACAATCGGACTGCTTATTTAATGCCATAAGGATCACTGTATTGTTTAATGTTCTTTGAAGACGTGAACGCTGAAACTGTTTTATTAATTAATTTATGAATCCTATTTTATTGCTATTGCCCTGTACTATTACAGAATAAATAACTTTGTTACCTTAGACTGTTGTTCCAATTTACTGGGCCCTTTTGTGTATACCTTAGCAATGGCGAGTTACAGTGAATTGAAAAAAAGAGACAATACTGACAAAAGTTCCATTGAGGCCTGAAACTACTGTTAAAATCGATGTTTAAAATCCTTTAAGATCCAAACTTTCGCCGATCCACGGCATCAGGGAAAAGAAAATATTCCGCGTAACGCTTACATGTAAATGTAAAGGGAAAATGTGTGAAAAGCGTACGGATGCGGAAAGTATGTAAAATGTACAAGAATAATAAGGTATGAACATGAACAAGAAACAAAATGATGTGCGAGAGTCATTTGCTTGGATTTTTAAGGATTTTAAACATCAATTGTAACAGTAGTTTCAAGCCTCATTTGAGGTTTTGTCATTATTTTTATTTTGAAAATGCCACCGAAGGACAATATCCAAAGATTAATGACAAAAAAGGCTTTAAGGTGGCTCAAGGTGACTCCGATTTTTTTCATTTTTGAGTTATTTTTTGTAAAAAAAAATACCTCTTAGTCGGCGCGTCGGGTATGTTATGGACGGGTCAATGGGTGAGTGAGTGAGTGAGGGAGTGAGTGAGAGATGTATGTATGTCACACCAATCAGATTGGATCTACTATGAACAGCCAATCAAATTTCTTGTTGTAAAGGTAAATGGTACGTGAGAAACACAAGGTATGTATAAACACAAGGACTTTGGTAATTGAAAAATAAAGAGTGACGTGTATGTTGCTGGTTTGTGATTTTTAGTCCGGTTTGGAGGGGAGTGTGACAGTTACATACGTACGTTGGGTTGTTTTAGAATGCATAATTTTCAGTGTAATGGTGGCTAGTTATGAACGAGATGAGTCTTGAGTTTTGAAGCAGTTCATGAGTAGTAGGCAAATGGCACGAGATATTTTTATTTTTAATTACAAAGGGTAACTTGATACTTTTGTTTTTCACAAGGAGTTAATTCAATTAAAGGTCACGAATCGTCGGTTCTAGTTCTTAGGACATGTTTTAGAGGAGACGAGACTATTTAGATTTGAAGCAGTTCTAACGTTTACAATAGTAAGTGCAGGTAACGATTGTTTTGTTCTTATTGCATGCAAATATAACGAGATATTTTTATTTTTTAGTTACAATGGGTAATTTGACACTCTTGTTTTTCATATGGGAGTAAATTCAATTAGAGCTTACAAGTTATCAGCTATTGTTCCCAGGATATTAAACAAAAAAAAAGCTTTCATTTCTAGAGTGTTTTTACGTCTCTGCAGTAGCATTTTATAGCATTTTATGACATTCTTTTCAGTCCGATATTTTTAAAGGTAAAAAGTATGAAAACTGTTCAAATGTTCTTTGAAGACTGTGTGGCACCAAGTTAAAGTGCAGTTTAATTAAATCAGACTTTCAACGTGTCAGAGAGGTTTTTTTCTCTTTCTTTAAATTTTCGGTGAAGTAGTGTTGTTGCGTTGTGTTGTGTAAAAAGGGTAAACTTACTACTCGTATAAAATAAGAAAAGTTCTCTTAACTTGAGTATTTTTTAGCAAAATTCCTCTTGGGGGCTGGAAGGGTTCCCGAGGGGGTACTCCCAGAAAAATTGGTTGGGGTGTGCGGCCCGCTTCCCAAAACCCTTACCCTGTTTATGACCAAAATCTGCGATATTCCTTACCCTATTTATGACCTGACCAAAAATTCGAAACCCTATTTACGACCTGACCCTCAAATCAAAACCCTGTTTCAGACCTGCGTTATAATTAGCTCCCTAGTTCAAACCAATGTTAAATTACCGTAAACATATAAATTTGTGAAGGGCTTTTGTTGATTTTCTTTTCGATAATGATGAAAAAGTGGCTTCTTCTTAAAGCATACCCATATCAAGGCTAGAGTGCAAAAACCGTACCCTATTTATGACCAAAATGGCCAAAATCAGCTAAAATCGATACCCTATTTATGACCAAAACGGTTGAAAAACCATACCCTTCGGGGCCGCACAGACCTATATAGCCCATATAAGGGAGTGCCCCCCCCCCCCCCGGGGGGAAGGGCTACGTGATCGGTGAGTGAGGGAGTTATGCATGTGCGCGTGTCAGACCAATCACAGTGTGGGTTGTATCAAAGAACGAATAAAATTGCCTGTTAGAAAATAAGATGGTATCTACATTAATCTGGAGACGTGTCAGATTACTGTAGTTTGTTCAGTCAAACATTTTATGGCTTACTATTTAGTTATCTTACCATTACCGATGTAACATCGTATGTACAGCATAAACTCCCAGTTTCTTTCTTGCTGTACATTGTACATCGCAACCAAAAAAACTTGTCAAATCAACCAAATCATTACTGTAAACAGTCCCATGAATGCTCCTATCTCCGAGACTTATCGTTCACAAAAAAATAACTCTTGCACGCCTTGCGTGCCTATGTTTGTGTTAGACTCCATTTATTTCGTTTCGTCAAATCTTATAATATTCCCGTTTGAACCAAGTTAAGGGTTAGAACACTTTTTGAGATATCACATTAAACCTGGCTGACCGTAAAATATATCCATCTTGTTATGTTTTTATTTTTTCCATTTAAGCTCTATTGTTTAGCTTGTATCCAATAGGCGAACATCTGCAAAAAAACCAACTTTGATGGAATTTTTTTTTGTTTTTGCTTAGGAAAGATTTTAAAAGGGATTTCAAAAAAGTCTTTATAACTTAAGAAAGGTCTTTCATATTTTTCATTGCATTTTTTCCAAACCATGATAAGGCTATGAATAAATCCTACATTTCATATGCGTAGAGGTACCGTTAAATTTGCTACCTAATTCAAGGGGTCCTCCTGTAGCCCAGTGGTTACATTTCCGAGCTTCTGTTCGGAAGGGCATGGCGTTCAGCCCCCTGCAGAGGGACTCCAAATTTTTTTTTATATATATATATATATTTGTGTTGGACTCCATTGATTTCTTTTCGTCCAATCTTTTATTTTTCCTTTTTGAACCAAGTTAAGGGTGAGAAGAGCTTTTAAGATTTGACATCAAACCTAGCTGACCGTAAAATAAGTCCATCTTGCTAGGTGTTTTTTTTTTGTCTCTTTTTTTTCATTTAAGCTCTCTTCATTAGCTTGTATGCAATGGGCGAAGACCTGCAAAAAAGCGGATCTTGATGGAAATTTTTTTGCTTTTTGCTTGGAAAAGATTTTAAAAGGGATTTCAAAATAGACTTCATAACTTAAGTAAGGTCTTTCTTTTTTCTCATTACGTATTTTCCAAGGCAAGATAAGGCTATGAATAAAACTTACATTTCATAAGCATATAGGCACCGTTAAATTTCCTACCCAATTCAAGGAGTCTCCCTGTAGCCCAGTGGTTACATTTCCGAGCTTCTGTTCGGAAGGGCATGGCGTTCAGCCCCCTGCAGAGGGACTCCAAAATTTTTTTTTTTTTCATATTTGTGTTGGACTCCATTGATTTCTTTTCGTCCAATCTTTTATTTTTCCTTTTTGAACCAAGTTAAGGGTGAGAAGAGCTTTTAAGATTTGACATCAAGCCTAGCTAACCGTAGAATATATCCATCTTGTTACGTGTTTTTTTTTTTTTTTTTTTTTTATTTAAACTCTCTTCATTAGCTTGTATCCAATGGGCGAAGACCTGCAAAAGGACGGATCTTGATGGACATATTTTTTGTTTTCTGCTTGGGAAAGATTTTAAAAGGAATTTCAAAATAGACTTCATAACTTAAGTAAGGTCTTTCATTTTTTTCATTGCATATTTTCCAAAGCAAGATAAGGCTATGAATAAAACCTACATTTCATGTGCATATGGGTACCGTTAAATGTGCTACCTATTTCAAGGAGTCCTCCTGTAGCCCAGTGGTTACATTTCCGAGCTTCTGTTCGGACGGGCATGGCGTTCAGCCCCCTGCAGAGGGACTCCAAAATTTTTTTTATATATATTTTTGTTGGACTCCATTGATTCCTTCTCGTTCAATCTTTTATTTGTCCTTTTTTAACCAAATTAGGGGTGAGAAGAGCTTTTAAGATTTGACATTATACCTAGCTGACCGTAAAATATATCGATCTTGCTCCTTTTTTTTTCATTTAAGCTCTCTTCATTAGCTTGTATCCAATGGGCGAAGACCTGCAAAAGAACGGATCTTGATGGAATTTTCTTTTTTCTTTTTTGCTTGGGAAAGATTTCAAAAGGGTTTTAAAAAAGGACTTCATAACTTAGGCAAGGTCTTTCATTTTTTTATTGCATATTTTTCAAAGTAAGATAAGGCTATGAATAAAACCTACATTTCGTATGCATATAGGTACCGTTAAATTTGCTACCTAATTCAAGGAGTCCCCCTGTAGCCCAGTGGTTACATTTCCGAGCTTCGGTTCGGAAGGGCATGGCGTTCAGCCCCCTGCAGAGGGACTCCAAATTTTTTTTTTTTTTTTTCATATTTGTGTTGGACTCCATTGATTTCTTTTCGTCCAATCTTTTATTTTTCCTTTTTGAACCAAGTTAAGGGTGAGAAGAGCTTTTAAGATTTGACATCAAGCCTAGCTAACCGTAGAATATATCCATCTTGTTACGTGTTTTTTTTTTTTTTTTTTTTTTATTTAAACTCTCTTCATTAGCTTGTATCCAATGGGCGAAGACCTGCAAAAGGACGGATCTTGATGGACATATTTTTTGTTTTCTGCTTGGGAAAGATTTTAAAAGGAATTTCAAAATAGACTTCATAACTTAAGTAAGGTCTTTCATTTTTTTCATTGCATATTTTCCAAAGCAAGATAAGGCTATGAATAAAACCTACATTTCATGTGCATATGGGTACCGTTAAATGTGCTACCTATTTCAAGGAGTCCTCCTGTAGCCCAGTGGTTACATTTCCGAGCTTCTGTTCGGACGGGCATGGCGTTCAGCCCCCTGCAGAGGGACTCCAAAATTTTTTTTATATATATTTTTGTTGGACTCCATTGATTCCTTCTCGTTCAATCTTTTATTTGTCCTTTTTTAACCAAATTAGGGGTGAGAAGAGCTTTTAAGATTTGACATTATACCTAGCTGACCGTAAAATATATCGATCTTGCTCCTTTTTTTTTCATTTAAGCTCTCTTCATTAGCTTGTATCCAATGGGCGAAGACCTGCAAAAGAACGGATCTTGATGGAATTTTCTTTTTTCTTTTTTGCTTGGGAAAGATTTCAAAAGGGTTTTAAAAAAGGACTTCATAACTTAGGCAAGGTCTTTCATTTTTTTATTGCATATTTTTCAAAGTAAGATAAGGCTATGAATAAAACCTACATTTCGTATGCATATAGGTACCGTTAAATTTGCTACCTAATTCAAGGAGTCCCCCTGTAGCCCAGTGGTTACATTTCCGAGCTTCGGTTCGGAAGGGCATGGCGTTCAGCCCCCTGCAGAGGGACTCCAAATTTTTTTTTTTTTTTTTCATATTTGTGTTGGACTCCATTGATTTCTTTTCGTCCAATCTTTTATTTTTCCTTTTTGAACCAAGTTAAGGGTGAGAAGAGCTTTTAAGATTTGACATCAAGCCTAGCTAACCGTAGAATATATCCATCTTGTTACGTGTTTTTTTTTTTTTTTTTTTTTTATTTAAACTCTCTTCATTAGCTTGTATCCAATGGGCGAAGACCTGCAAAAGGACGGATCTTGATGGACATATTTTTTGTTTTCTGCTTGGGAAAGATTTTAAAAGGAATTTCAAAATAGACTTCATAACTTAAGTAAGGTCTTTCATTTTTTTCATTGCATATTTTCCAAAGCAAGATAAGGCTATGAATAAAACCTACATTTCATGTGCATATGGGTACCGTTAAATGTGCTACCTATTTCAAGGAGTCCTCCTGTAGCCCAGTGGTTACATTTCCGAGCTTCTGTTTGGAAGGACATGGCGTTCAGCCCCCCGCAGAGGGACTCCAATTTTTTTGTGTTGAACTCCATTGATTTCTTTCCGTCCAACCTTTTATTTTTCCTTTTTGAACCAAGTTAAGGGCGAGAAGAGCTTTTAAGATTTGACATTAAACCTAGCTGACCGTAAAATATATCCATCTTGTTACGTGTTTTTTTTTATTTATTTAAGCTCCCTTCATTAGCTTGTATCCAATGGGCGAAGACCTGCAAAAGAACGGATCTTGATGGAAATCTTTTTGTTTTTTGCTTGGGAAAGATTTTAAAAGGGACATCAAAAAAGACTTCTTGACCTTGATGGTGTTTTTTTTTTCTTGGGAAAGGTTTTAAAAGGGATTTCAAAAAAGACTTTATGACTTAAGCAAGGTCTTTCATTTTTTTCATTGCATATTTACCAAAGCAAGATAAGGCTATGAATAAAACCTATCCCAGTGGTTACATTTCCGAGGCACACACCCCAACCCAAATGTTGTGGAAGACCCCCTTCGGGAAGATAGCCGACTTTGTTAGCGCGACATGGTATAACGCCATTACGCCATTACTAATTACACTTCTGTTGAAGCGAAGTTGCGAAGTTGAGCTGAGTTTAACTCTGCAGGGAATTAAAGCCGGCGGTTGAAAACATTTTATGTGAACATTACCTGCGGACGCAACGACGATTCGATTAACATTTTCAGTTGCAACTGGCGGCTGCGTTGCAGGTAGGTCGGCGGGATATGAGAACTAGGCTTTATATGCGCTATATAGTTATATGCGGCCCCAAAGAGTGTATGGTTTTTCAGCCGTTTTGGTCATAAATAGGGTATCAAATGTCACTACACGAACTTGCGCGGGTAACACTCGAGATGAGTGAACTCTCCCAGCATTCTTTGCAACAACAGTTCGTCCATGTTATTGAACCGCGAAAGTTGAACGAAGCCGACAAAAGGCAGACGAACAGGTTAATTTGCTCTTATTCACTGTGTATTTAGTACCTTTCCTTCTAGTACTTTCATGCTTTGTTCGCGTGGAGGACTTTCTCCTTATCAATGTACTTGTTGTATATTCAGGGAAGAACTGCGCTTGGAGCTGGAGAGCTTTGTTGGCGAGCGATTGAACTCGTATTGCAGGGAAGCTTTTTGGACAAACAAACTATATGTGATTTATTTACATTGTTAACTGTAGTATTATGTATTTCTTCCTCTTTTGATCGGGTTCCAGCTTGCTTCTAAGTTAGCTTCGTTCTGCAAGAAACATCATCGTGTATGTCCCCCCTCCCCTCCCCTCCCCGCCATATGTGTATTTTCGTGAGTGTTACCCCCCCCCACACACACACACACGCATACATACAACAGACAAGATCAAATAAATAGAATGGCTATATCTGCCTAAGAAGGTGAATAATTGTATCTCAGATGAATTATTTGTTTTGTTTAATCATAACGAGATTTTTTAGAGTAATTTATCTGGAATGAGACAATACATAGCAATTAAGCTTATGTGTAAAATGTTTTGGAAATTAATTTTTTGAAATGCTTTTACTTGTAATGGACATATTTGTATCAGTCAATCTGAAACCACCGGATCCCCTCCCTATTCCCACAGGGGAGGGTGTACTCCCAGAAAAATTGGGTGGGGCACTTCTGAAAACCCTTACTCTATTTAGCAAAATCTTTTTTTTTTTGCTACGATTTTTCCTACCCTGTTAATGCCCTGACCAAACATTCGATACCCTATGTAAGTACTGACCTTTAAATCAATACTCTAGCTGTTTCAGACCTGGCAACATTTAAGAATCTTTTGTACATGCAATGTAAAGCTTGCAAGCAATGTTAGCATTTCAGCCAGTTTTTTTTTTAAGATAGGTGAAATTAAAGTAAGAAATTTCGCCAACTACTGTATGTATTCTTCTAGTTTTCTCTAAGATTTTTCTTAATGCTGATTATTATCTGATATTTTGTTGCATGCGTTGTCTGTAGTCGCCAACCACCAAATGTATGATTTCTTATCCAAAATTAAGGTGGCTGAACACAGTTTTTGATACCTGTGTTTCATTCACCTTTTTCTCTAAAATCCTTGATCCTGCGGTCGTCAAAAATGGCAGCAAGCTAGTTAACAAAACAAACTTTGGTTTTTTGATGGTTAAGCTGACATATTGGCCATTGTCATGGCAACATGAATAAATATAAACAGGCCTTTAAAATCGGTTTTGTTTATTTGCAGAAAATTTAGTCATTAGATTTTCTTTATAATTTGCATGCAACAAGCTTGTAACGATTCTCACAAGTTAACACCATTTTGCTAATAATTTAACAGAGAGATCTTTAACTATCCCTTGTTGAAGGTTCACTGGAATATCTAGAATTTCCTTTGTTAAAGTTCAGTTATTTTCAATACTCCAGTTACTTATTTCCTAAAGTATTTTCGTACCAAATTTCATGAAATTCTAATGAGTGGTTCTCGAGAAATAGGCATATTTTCAAGAGTGCAATTTTCGTTCAATTGTAATTTTTTTACTTACTATGTATGCGCTGCATTTAACTGGGTTCTTTCGGTATGAAAGAAAAAGCTGAGAATTGCTGGGTTCTTTGCATCATTACCTTTTCTAACATATCTTTGTAACAAAAGACTAAAGCCATCAATACGCTGTGTTCAATTATAGAGAAAAATAGCACAGATACTGCGGGTGTTGAGTAAATAAAATGATCGCTCTATTGATGGCATATTTGTTTTTTGCAATCCTTGTGCTCACGCTGAATTGCATTAGCAAAAGCGCACGCGAAACTGTGTTCAGTCACCTTAACATCTGCTTAAAATGCTCGTTTGTAGCCTGATAATTATGTATTTTCAATTGCAGTAACTGATCTTAGAGACCTAAAGACAATTTTACTGGAAATTAGACCTACAGGCAAACTTCTGGATCAATGTTAGAGATAATGGTCACGGAGTGAAAGGTCAAAATGTCAGGCAATTAGCTCATAATAAGTGCTCAGTCTTCAAGATGCTCTCAATTTTTGTGTTTTATAATTTCATTTTTGTTTTGCCCAAGCTACATAGATTTGCAATAAAAACTTAGATTAAGGGATACTTTTGACCAGGAAAATTGTTTTGACAGGTACTCATAAACCATGTACCGTGATTAATTGGTTCACGAAATTGAACTAAATTTTGACGTGGCACAAAATTGTCGGAGCATATATAATTTTGAAAATTTGATGAAAATTCAGGTTTAAATTACATACAAATCTGACAGTGCTGAATAACTGCTAAAACATGATATTCTAGTACTATGGGTTAGCTTTTCCAGCCACACTTATCATTTTCCCTCGCTAGCATTTGTAAAAACTGTAATTTTAGGGTTGCGTTTTGTTTTTGCAGGGCAAAATATGTACATGTAAGGCTGTCTCAACAAGAAAATAATATTCAAACAACCTACATGTAAAAGTTACAGTTTTGAAACAAGTTACTGAAAACCTCCTTCCTGACAAAGTTTGAGAAAATCAGTTTTTTTTTCTATCCTGCATAAGGTATAGGTGATTGTTACAGCAAGCTGCTCTTAATATCTGCCCACAAACACTTGATTTTGGATCTCATTGGTGACCATAGAATCGCTGTTTTGAGCTCTGAAATCATTACAAGAAGCAGATATTTAGTAATTAGTACACTAAAACAATGATACATGTAAATTAAAATCACAACAAGCTAAAACTATTTGACTTTGTTCTAAGTAAATCCCTCCTTTTTGAACAATGTTAAAGGATATGTAGATTTGAAAGATTTCCATGAAGCTTAAGGGGACAGTGTAATGAATTGTGCATGTGGTACACGTAAGTTTGGTTTACAACTCAAAACGTTTAGGCTGAAGTTTGTTTGACAAATTTAAAATGGCAATGAGTAGTGGAACAAGTGGAAACTAGCCATGGTGTGTGAACAAGAGGCGACTGCAATCAGGAGAACATGTTTGATGAATATGTGAAAGAGGGGTAAGCCTTCATTAAGCTTTGTATCCAGCTGTCAGTCTTGAAAGCATTGAGTGAAAACTTGGATTGGTCTCTCACTGCCGATATGTACCCCCGTCAGAATTGGTAAATAAGTTTGGAGTGGGTTGGTTGGGCTTGCTTTTTAGTGTTTCTCAGGAATTCCCCTTGACAAAGTTCATGTACTTTAATGGGTCATGTAGCCTGCAGAACAGGCCAATAGGCCCTTTGCAGCTAAGCCATCACGTGACCTACTTTTCATAAAATTATGGGCTATAACTTAAAGAATGCCAGAAATGGAAAAAGCATGTCGAAAATATCAAAATGGCCAAGTTTGAGGCCCCCATCATCAGAGAATGAGATTTTATGATGGTCTGAATTTTTGAAAGAATAAGAAGATTTGTATGGGAAAATGTTGCTGGAGAGCAAGACCTTGCTCTCCAGCAACATTTTCCATACGAATCCTCTAAATTTTCCGAAAATTCAAACTATGGTATAAACTTACTCGTTTTTTCCTGGGGCCTCAAACTTGGCCTCTTTGGTATTTTCAATGTGCTCTTTCCATTTCTGGCATTCTTTAAGTTATAGCCCATAATACAAAA
This sequence comes from Orbicella franksi, assembly GCF_964199315.1. Lineage (NCBI taxonomy): Eukaryota > Metazoa > Cnidaria > Anthozoa > Scleractinia > Merulinidae > Orbicella > Orbicella franksi. The sequence goes on along the minus strand of NC_138145.1, from coordinate 19,888,175 downwards.
ATTTTTTAGGAAAAATTTGGTCACGTGACCCCAGCTGCAAAGGGCCTATTAGCGGGGCAGAAAGCGAAATTTGTCCACAAGCATGAAGCACAAGACGAAAAAAGTCCGCCTGTAGTCACACCTTTGTTTATACTCTTCCAACTGTTTGCCTGGCGAACGGTTTTTGCTGATTGGTTGCTTTAATATGCCCAAATTTTCATGGCCCGTTGGTGGCTGTATTAACAGGGTTCCACTGTAGGTTGCTGGTATCCATTTATAATCCTTGGTGAAGTACATGTAAGTTACTGTTTGAGTAAAGTGCTGTGTTCAAGATCATAACTCAAGGACTTTGGGAAGGCTTCTTAATCTGGAGACCATTTCACCTGGTGTTATGCCACTACACCATAAACATTTGTACACTATCTAAAATTTTCTATTTCTTCTTTTGAACAGCTGAAGACAAAATACCTGAGGACAAGACAGGAGGAGGATACTATCTAGTACAAGCTTATTCTAGAATGATGATTTTTTATTTTTATTTTTATTTTTTTGCAATCCAGGACCAGGTAAACACTTGTGTTCTTATGCAATGATCAAATCAAAACTTAACCTGGTTCCTTCAGGGGAATCCCCCTAGGGCATCCCTACAGGCTACCCAAGTCATTAAATTCTGCTGCAGAAAAAGAATTACGATGCACCACTTTTTTCCTTTTTTAATTAATGCACTGTTATGATAGGATCCAAAATAGTCAGGTCGTTTTTCAAAATCAGGGAGAGTTCAGGGAATAAAACCAAACTACTGAACTAACTCCATTCAAATTAAAACCTATAGTGCAACACACTTTCAACAAGTGACCATCAAACTAACTAAGAACCGACACTACTCAACTTATACCAACAACTACTCACCCCTACAGTAGTCACTACGGTATTTCTTGACCTCAACAGAACTCACATGATGTTCTTCAACCAGCCTCAACACAAACTTCACCAAAAGTAAACCAGTTGAATCAGACCATAAGTGATCAGTCACTGATTACTACCTTTTCATAATGGCTTGACAAGTTCTCGAAGCATGAGTGCTTTCACACTAAACAAACTACTTAATGGTACTTGTCCACTTTTTTTCTTTGTGGTTGGCAACTTGACAGTTGTTCGTTTGGGCACCTCAGAATGGGACATACTGTAATGTATTCCTCATTCCCCCCCCCCCCCCCCTCACTCTCCAACCTTGTCATGATTCATTATTACACTGTATTTCCCAGGGTTCCCCAGGTTAAGGATTAGTTTTGAGTCGATCATTGTATTCCTTGATGTAAACCAAGTTCTGCTTTTAACATTGAAATAGCACAGACATGTAAATGATTTAAAATGTTTTAATTGGCTCAGTAAGTAAACTACATATAGTTTCAAAGTGGATGACATCTCATTTGGTTATATTTTATGTTTTTACTGTATTTCCTCATTGAAAGCCTTGTTGGACTTCCTGATTTTTGCCCATGCACATATGTAAGAAGGGGAAGCGGGCTTAATAGTAAGATCAAATATCAAAATTAAAATGCAATTTGTAGGTTGAAAAGGAGATTTGGAAAGACTTCTTTAATGGAATGGAGACTCGATATAATCAACCAATTCAAAGTCCTGGGATTGTATAAAACAATCAGATGATCTGTATAAATTTATCGTTGACACCACCAGGAAATTCTGTTCTTTTTGACCTCAACTGGAAGGGCTTAGAAATTTATGGCTGAAAGAGTGCTGAGCTGCTGTGTCAATGCTACACTGTAATATGATCACCCACCATATGGATCAAAACAGGAAAAAGAAAGAGGTTGGGGCTAATTATAAGGGATACTGGATAGAGGAAGTTAATAGGAAATTCTGACTAAAATTCGTCATTAAACACCCCCTTCCCCTTTCCTCTCTCCTTACAGAAACTTCAAGCAAACTGCAATTTTTCATCATTGTTGAAAAATTGTACTGGGGCAGGGGTTGGGTTGGTGTCCTTATACAGATGGGCCTGAGGATCAGTGGAAGAGATTGCTCTGTGATAATGTGAGAAATGTGCATACATGTACCCCTGATTGGTTTCACATTCTAGACAACATACTGCCATTTAGATCATTAGAATCAAAAATAGATTGGCATAGACGTAAATATGGGGAGGGAAGAAGCATACTACAACATGGCAATCTTGCCAGTTCATAGGTACATGTAACAAAGTGCACCTGGGGGTATGCACATTGTATGCTTTCTTGCCTTCAGAAAAAAACTACAAAACTTCAACTTCTTATGGTTGAAGGGTTGCAGATAAACTTTAAGGCAGGTTGTCGAGAAGGAATTCCATGGATGGGTCAATAAATTTTTTACACAGTGATGGAGAGAAAATGTCTTTTTTGGGGGGGGGGGGCGGTGGTGGGGCTGGAGGGTATAATTCTGCTTTTGTCCCTGATAGGGGTACTGAACAACAAGTAAAAATAAATGGGCAGGTTGGACTCTTTACAGAAGGAAGGGGCCAACTGAGGAAATACAGTAATTTTTCAGGAGAGGAGAACATTTCTGAATGTAGATGACTTATCATTTCATTCATTCTTGTTCTACATGTGCATGTGTATTTTAAAATATTTCTACCGTCCAATTGTAAAGAACATTTGTTCCAAAAATTTCCTTTCTAGCTAGTGAAAAATGAAACTCAATATAAGAAGTCAAGGGATTTTTTCAACTTAAAAAAGGTCACTCCAAAAAGCTTACTTTTTTGGCTTTGCCTATAGCAAGTAAACAATGTTTTTCCTTTCACCAAAGTTTCAGCCTCTGAAGTACCTGCTATCCTGAAGAAATTTGTCTCGAAAGAAGCAACTTCAGAGACTGCCATTTTGAAACTGTACTTGGCAGCCAGGCGGCGTTTATGTTACATCATTTCGTTTGACTTGAAATTGGCGGGAAGGAGAAAAACCTGCAACTGACTTGCATCAAAATGTATTTTTTCCAAGCGAATATCAACTCCTTATCAAAACATGTTAAGGACTGACTGATTTTAGCAGTGGTTGTTACAGTTGACAACTAGAATAAAATTATTGAGTAACTAATATAATTATTCTCTGAAAAGCTGTTTTACAAATTCTATGGCTTTTCTGTAATTTGTTTTGGAGAATTCTTTGTTTATGTTTATTCACATTATTATTCACGTTCTTCTCTGAGATGTTATCCACTTTCAACAAATTTATTTAGAATGCATTTTATTGTTGCGATGTCTGTTAGTTTTCAGTTGACCTCTGTTTGGCTATGCATGTCTGTGGTATTTGTAGTTACTGTACAGTGGCCCATTGGTACAAATATGACTTTACCATTCAGTTTATTTATCAACACTTATCCCTTCAGCATGAGTTTGAAAACAATACATTTTGCAAGTTACCCAAATCTGCAAAATACTTGGAAAATATGACGACTTGCAAGCAATGAAAAAGCTTGAAATACTTTGGTTTGTTCAATCTGTTGATCACCAGTTAAGTGCAATTTGCAAGTGTTAAAATGAATTTTTGATGAAATTAAAAAAAATAATATAATAGTAACTGCACTTTGGTATTCAAGAGTTCTACAGGGCAGGGGAACGAGTTTTCAAGTTCCAAAATGTCAATTGTGTATCACCTCAATCAAAGAGATTTAGTTATTTCGATTTCTACTGAATTCCAATTACTTTGATTTTACAATGGGGCTTTATCAAAACGAATTATTGATCAGTAGAAAATGAAAATGGTGATTCCACTTTGCTATTTGATTGTTTCATCGTTGCTTGTTTATGGAGTTCAAAAACGTCTTGCGAGTTTTCAAAAAGATTTAATTTTCATTTCTGCTAAACTCTCATTTCTTTGACTATGCAGATTTATTACAATGCATTATTGATGAATTTAGAAATCAAAATTGGGATTTCGCTGTGTGATTCAGATATTTTATTTCTTTTAAAAACTAAATTCTCATAACTTTGTTTGAACTTTTGCTGAAGTGATAAGTACAAAATAAATGTCAATGACCTGTTCTATTTATTAATTCCTTTGAAATAAGGCTATGAAGTCTTGGTTGTTTTATGGTCCAGACCTCGTGGAAAATCCATGAAAATACATACCACCCATTTGGGTTGTGTTTTAAGTGAAGTCTCTCGACAAAACAATATGGGCCATTGTAAAGTTAGTGATATGAGGATACAGGGAAATCGCTGCTGAAATGCAATGTATGTTATAAAGCTCTCAGAACCACAAAGACGCACAACTTGAGGATGTAGCTGTGTCTACATTTCGATACAATATAATCTCGAAGTCATGTTTACAAATTCTCTTGAAATATTGCAAAATCCTTTTTTATAAATTTACATTTACAAAGAAAAAATTTAAAAGCCACTTAATTTTCTTGAGGATTTAGCCGTCTCTAAACTTGGATACAATTTAATTTGTAATTCATTTAAAAAGATTTTCTTGAAATACTTGACACTTCTTAAAGTTATTTGAAAATTTACAATTACAAAGAAAGTTAAAAACATGCATTTAATTTCCTTGAGGATGTAGCCGTCTGTAAAGCTGGATACTATTTTAATCTTTAATTCATATTTTACAAAATTAATTGTCTTGAAATATTGCAAAATTCTTAAAATTATTCGGAAATTTACTATCACAATTCAAAGTTGTATTAAATTATCGTTGTTTTTGTAATCCCGTTTATAGTGCGTCTTTGTGTTTAATACCATATTTTTGAGGCACAAAATGTGCTTAGTTGCTCAGTTTGGAAAATGGCTTTTCCGGATTATTTTCTTTTTCGGGACCAACGCTTTTGACGTCAACATCAGGCAAAAAAGTCATTGTCGCGTTCCGCGGGTTTTTAAAAAATTAGCATTTACTTTTACATGCTGAAAATTTCATCGCAGATTTTTGTAACCAAATTATAGCGTGACATGCAAAGACTTGCGTCACGCTTACGTAAGGACGTTCTTTGGCAGTTTCTCAAAGTGTGAATAAGGAAGGGCTAACTTCTTTGAAAGTTGACTTCTTGAGCAACTAAGTACAGATTGCAACTCGCAAATACTACAGCGAAAACGCGATAGAAGTACAATGAGAGTTTTATGGCAGTCAGTTTTTTTAAGTAGTGGTTTTCTTAAAAGCAGAACTTGGTTTGTGGTCCTCTTATTCAGTGTAATCTCTTACGCAACTAATCTCTTGATGTTTTCGATGGCGGCGTGACAAGTGCGTTGTATGAAACATTGGGTCGTTTATCATACCGTGTAACGGACAGAATTTATGCGAAACAGCTGCTACAGCGGTTGGAGAAAGTTGGAACTTAGTTCTACTTTCTGTAACCGTTGAAACGACTTATTTTGCAAACGTTTTGTCCGTTGCGCGTTGTGTTACACGGCTCGATGTTTCATCGACTTGTCACGCCGTTTGCGAGAAGATTGCGGGGCAAGTTGCGTGACAGATTACGCTGTATATCAGGACTTAGTCATGGACACAAGTGTTTACCTGGTTAGGTATGATGGATTGCTGGTGAAAACGAGAACACATAAAACTGTCTCTTTGTCTCTTTATTTGCGTTTTTAGTGTTAAAAAAATTAAAAAAATCTAGCCGATCTTGGCCATGCTTGTCGGGTTGTTTCACTCTGCTCTAAGTGAGAGTGTTTCTTCTGTTCCTCATTAATATGCCAACTTTAAAATTCTGGTTTGTTTATTTGCGCCGCCATTTTTGATGACGACACTTGACCACTTAAATGATATGGCCGTTTGCTCTCAAGTGGAGATGGCATAATGAGGGAGGTGAGAGTTTGCTCCCCATGTCTCCTCGGTTTCATTTAATTACGTCATAATACCACACCATTTGAATTGGAATTTTTATTAGCTCTGAGAGCCGTAAGTAATGCGCGAAAAGATTAATACCAAAATAGTAAAATTTAAGATGCGTGTTCCAAGCAGTGTATCTAGAAATTTCCGTAGGAGGGACAAGGAAAACAGGAGCGCTAAAGTACAAGTCATGTTTAGTAATTTCCATGGATGCCAAGAAAAGAATCCAACGCAAAAAATCATTGATCTGACCTGCCGACCAAACCTCCTGCCGACTGTCCTCTCACAAACTTCACCAAAAGAACACAAGTCACTTGAAACTCTACCGTCCAAGCTGATGCAAGTTAGGAATTTTCGCTTATGTTTAAATAAGATCAAAGTTAAAGCGATGAAAGATTAGTAATTTGTTTTCAGGTTTAAGCGTATTTTGCTAAAGTAAATAAGTACTAAGGCGAAAGCAAACGGGCGATTTTCGTCCGTTCACATAACCTAGAATTGCGTTAACTTTGTTTTGATATTTAATTTCAGTTATTTAAAATCGATCGAGTCTAATTTGTAAAAAAAATCCAAATATTTTTCGAAGAAATCGTAGTTTAAATATTCATAGTAAATCTTATTAAATATTCACAGTTAAAATCATCTTTAAAAAGGCAAACACGGTGGAATTTTGAAACTTATTTGTGCTTTTGTTATTGTTAATCTTGGCTTTGAATAACGTTAAACGACTGATCCTCGGAAACTTAGGGCAGTTAGTCGGAAGAGTCGACGTAAACCGAGCGGCAAAATCGACCCGACGAAAGGTTTTACTGCTCGGTTTCAGACTTCGTCTCGTCACGATTAACTGCCGCTGCATTGCCGAGGATAACAACGAAGTTGAGCAACTATTAGAAAAAAAATTGAGAAAAGTTTCCTAGGTTTAGTTTGTTTAAAACGTAACGATGAACAATTGGCCTACGAAATTAAAAAAAAAAAAACGTTGAATTTACAGTTTTGGAATGCAACATTGATTATAAACTTACAGTTATGTACTTAGTCAAAAAATACAGTTTCCGCGGTAAATCTCAGGTTTCGGAAATCAAAATGAGAAAATGGCCAAAGTTTACTGAAAAAAAGAAATTAAACACCAACTTCAAGATTAAGTAAGTTAAAGAAGGCAAGATAAACCCTAGACGTGCAAAAACTAAATATCGAACTATGGATATGTTTGATTACAAAAAAGCCTTTACGAGGCTAGTTAAACGTTTTGGAAGTCAAAATGAACAATTGGCCTACGCTTTGAACTTTGATCACGGAAAATGTAACTATATGTTTAGTAGCTAAGATTAAAATTTTCCAAAAAGACGCTTCCTTCATAGACGTTATTTGTATCATTACGCAACACTCCGAGAAGTGTTGCGTTACAACTCAAGTAACGCCAGCGCAGGAGACTGCTTTTTAGTCCTTTTAGGTTAACTAATTCCTGGAGTTAATAAAAAAAGCCAAAGTTGTAATTCCAGATAATTTTAATTTATAATATAAGCGGTTAATGTTCTTAATTTTTCTTTGAACTGTGGACTGATAGTGTTAATAAATCATGTTCTAAGATAATTGTGACTAATTTACTTTTAATCGATACCTAATTTGTTTTTATCTTTAGACTTTAAACGAAAAGAAAATTATTATTTTTAATTTAAAAAGGCCCTAAACGAGAATCAGCTCTTTCAGAAGAATCCCAGAAGACTATCAGCTCAATCTAGTGTCGCTTGTGAAATTCCAGTCAAGCCAGATCAGTGACCTTCATTGTTTAAAACTAACCCCAACATCCTGGAAATGTACTACCCATGACCTGCAGTAAAGCACTACTGTTTTACGTCCTCAACAACAGAAAAATTCTAGAAACACTGATTGAAAACAAAGATCTTCCAAGCCAATTGGAAGAAAGGTGTGGTTTTCTGACGTAGTCAAGTAAAGCCAATTGAAAGACATGAAAAGCAAACCCTCACCTTCTCCCATGATGCCTTCTCCACTTGAGAGCAAACGACCACACCATCAAAGTGTCCAAGTGCCTCCATCAAAAATTAGCGGAACAGATAAACTCACCAAGATTTCCCAGTTGGAATATCGCAGAGGAACGTCAGAAACACCGTCCTCAGAGCAAGAGTTTCCACAACCCTGCAGGGACATCGATCGGCTAGATTTAAATCTGACCATTTGTGTTGTATGCGGGTGTATGGGCCATCTCAGTTTCTGAAAATAATCTAAAATATACTTAGTTCAGTGGAAAATATCAAATTCACAAAGAAAAAATTAACAAGCTCATTAGCACAGTGAAAAAAAACTATTCACTTGAGTTAAAAAAAACTTATGCCCTAACTAACTAGTTCTACTATCAAATTGATACTTAAGTAGTAATAATACTTAGACATACTCAATCTGCTTTACTTAAAACCTTCTGGAGAAAAGTAGGATTAAAAAGCCCGATTCCCTAACTGGTTTTGAACTACTGAAAACTACTGCATCGAAACCCTAATGAAAATAACCATAAGTGTTAATTTTCTCTCTATTATACGTGTACTATGATGCCAATATTGTGGCTGACTAGGAACGCCCACTAGATCTTATGGGTCTGTTCTACACCCCTGTTCTTCTGACTATCCCCACGTTTGGCCTATCTTTAACACGTTAGTGTCAATACTATTGTGAAGACCTTATGACACTACAATTTGTAGTGTTTTCTTAGCTGAGTTAATAACTAATTGTTTACTTCTGTGCTAATGAGCTTGCTGTGGCACCTTTAAACAAAGGAGGCAAAGAAATTATTTTAGAAAAAAAAAATAGTTTTTCAAAAATTGATGGAGTAAGAAATAACAATTTTGTGTGACTATAAATGCATGTTAGTGATATAAATTTGTGAAATCCTACAGATTGGTATTGCATTGATTTCATAATTTCTTAATCCTACAATTGAATATACTTAAAATGCATTATTTTGAAAAAATGTAGCTCAGACTGTTTTGTAATACTGATCGAGTAATAAATAACAATTTTGTATAACACTTTTTAGTAATGATGTATATATAATATAATTTCTTCACTTTCACTTTTTAGTAAATTGAAAAAACTTGTGAAAAGCAGCAGATTGGTAATGCATTCAATTAATAATTTCTTGATCAGCCAATCGAGTTTACCTGCATTACCACAAAAGGGTAGTTTTAGAAAGCTTCCTTTGTTCAAAGGTGTTAAAAAAAAAAACCAATACTATAGTTTCAAGCACCAACATGCTATTGATCTGAAAAAAAATGAAAATGTTGCTCACCCAAAGAAAATAATTGTGATCAGTGAGAACTGAATTAGCTAATGATTTTAGAGCATGATGCAAATTGAAACTACAAAAAAAGTAAAATATTTTCTCGAATACAAGTTTCCTATTGAGCAGTTTCTTTCCCAAAACAAGTTTATTTGGATTACAAAAAGATTTTTTTAGTTTTGAGGAAAACTTTTTCTAAAGAAAAGCAAATAGCTTAGCATTCTGGCAATGGTATTTTAAGTTCAACATACATGTATCTTTTTTTCAAAATCAGACAAAAATGAAGAGAACCTTAAAAGGTTTCTTATATTGATGTTGGCAAAAGATATTGCTTTTCAACCCCACAGTCAATTTAAGATTTCTGAGAAAAACCAATGGAAATGAACGGATTTCATCATAAAGCTGCTCAATAGGAGTCTTGTGAGAAGGAGAAACTAGGTTTTCATGAGCAAATAAGTGGCTTCTGTAAAATCAGATTTACTGTTAATGATTATATCCTGCTGTCTGACTTCTCTAGTGGTACCCCAAAATTTCTTCAATTTCTTTTAAGGAACTGAAGTAAATTGTTGTTAGAACTCAATAGGAATATTTTTAGCTTTGCATTTAGAGCATCCTAGAATTTAAAAATGAGAATTTTTAATGAGCTCTCAAAATGTCTGTACACACGTAAAAAATAAATAAAATGGTAATTAAGTTGTCACTGTATTTTCTAGTGATGGACACTTTGGACAAACACTTAAGAATAGAAATTGGCGATAATAATTTTGAATGACCTTTTGATGACTCATTCATCATTTTCAAATTTGTAAAACTAAAAGTGAGATTCTTGTGAGTTTTTTATATACTAAGAATGCATGTGAAAGTCTTGTTGCATCTGATTAAAAACACTACAATGTGGAATGTAGAGAGCATTAATTAAGAACTAAATAGTTTTGCTTTGATTGAGTCAGATTGAGTGTTCAGTTTAGGTTTCTTTTCTTGAATAAAGAGCATTTCATAAATTATTTCTAATTGATTATTTCTAACTGATTTCTAATTAATAGATGCGTGAGCGATGTTGGTTTGCCAACGATGATACCTTGGAGAAAAGGATCCAGTGGATAGTGTACATTTTTTTTTTTCTACATGGTTTTTTGAAATTTCATTGTCCATTTCTGAATTTGACAATAATAATTGCGAAAATTTACTATTTAAGTCAATTTTGAACAAAATGTCGGCTCTGTTTTGTTTTATGTCTGTACGCATGAAAATACAACAAGAATTACCAAACTTTTAATTCACAGAAACAGATTTAACCATAATTGAGTTTCAGTTAATTTTTAGTGATGATTGCTATCGGCATAATTCCCAGCTCTCATATAATGAATTGTATGGAAAATGTGACAAGCAAGCCACTTATTTACAAATGAACGACACCCACACAACACACTGGTCAGTTCAATACCCTGTTTACATGTGTACTAGTTACATGTGCATCAAAGTGGTATTGGAATACAATGTTAAAGATCTTCAAATTGCAACTAGATAAATTTAAAGGTTGGTAATTGCTATGTAGCTGCATATCCTGGGCTTTTTATCTTAACTATTAATAGAGTTATTAAGTGATTATTTTGTTTGATTAAATGGTTGATTGATTGATTGATTGATTGATTGATTCAGGAATTTCCCTTTACCAATGATTAAAAAAGAGATCTATGAAAAGGACAGAAAATAAATAAAGATTTTTCCCAAGGAAACTGCAAAACCACATGCACACATGTAACTAGGAAATAAACAGAGAGTAATAAATTGGTATTACAAATGTTTACCTTTAGTAATCAAAGAAGTGTTCATCTCAGTTGGCCCACCACAATGTGTCACCAATTTTGTTCAATTGGAATTTGAAAATATTGGTTTTTCAGGACTGAGGGAAACCGGAGTACCCGGAGAAAAACCCTCAGGGCAAGGTGCACTAGCCATCTCTGCTGCCGGAAATAACTTATATACATGTACCTTAATGTATCTATAATAATATTCAACTCACGAAAGTTTGCTGTCCAAGGCTTGCTTTCATCCACTGTGCTTGATCCCCAGTTGTCAGTTCTCAGTCCAGTCCTTGCTCCTTGATCCTCTGAACATTCTGAGTGCTTGGTCCTCTGTCCTGGGTCTTCTGAGTTGGGTCCTCTGTCCTGGGTCCTCTGTCCTGGGTCCTCTGTCCTGGGTCCTCTGTCCTGGATCCTCTGACTCAACTGAGTAGGGTCCTCCTCCTGGGTCCTCTGTCCTGGGTCGCTGGTCCTGGGTCCCCGGTCTTTGTTCCTCTGATCTATGTCTCTAACAACTTGCCTGCAAATCCAATATGTAACTAGTAAGTATTTTGTACATCACTTTTGCTAAACTTGCATAAAAACAATGTGCAAATAACTATTTTCTCTCAAAATTTCACAGCAGAGTCTTAAGAATTTCACAACCTCCTAAAGGATTACCCAAACATTTCTACCCCACCAAAACAAACTAATTTCCCGAGCAATCAATCATTGTTTTTGCAGCAGAATGTTAGCCATTAGCCAGGCAATGATATTCCTTGTTGGGATAAATGATTCTGAACCAGATATTAACTCTGAAGCCAGAGCCAAAAAAATTCTGATTCATTTCAAGGAATAATATTGACCCAGGAATAAGTAAGCTTGAAATGAGAAACTTAAAATCCTATGAACTAGGGGACATCTCAATGAAATGAACACTCTTCTCTGCTCATTACTCTCCTTATTATGACAACATAAAATTTAAATAGTTTGCATATATATGCATTACTTGCGAAAACTTTCGGACAACCTTAATTTCGGACAAAGAAATGTCCAAAAATATAACCGTCTGAAATTTGCAAGTGCCTAAAATTTTTGGCATCCAAAATATTTACAGTAGAGTATAAAGTACATACACGTACTTTCTTCTTGGAGAGCGCCATCACAGGCATGATGAAGCAAGAACTTGAATTAGGATTTGCTTGTTCTTTTTATCACCTGAAAGGAAAATTTTTGTTTCTTTTATGAGAACATACAGTCATGTGATGCAGATCAATGGAGGGTGTAATTTGCAGGTTGCAGATTGCAGGTCGCAGGTTGTAGATCAAATATAGATAATAGTAATGAGCATAAATAAATAAATAAATAAATAAATAAATAAGTAAATAAATAAATACCAGATATTATTATGTGTTTTATTGGCAAGACTGTCTTGTACTAGTTAATGATCAACTCTCCACTGGTGTTTATATTGGTGTTGTGATGCTCATCTGCAAAGTCATCTTTATTTACATGAATGTCCGGGTAATTTAAATAACTTTATGCTAATTATTTTTGGAGATCAACAGGGTTAAAACAGCAACAATTATTATCGTGAACTTGAATCTTGAGTTGCCAAACATTGCAAGGTTAAATTTGTAAGAATTCCAAGTTCTAAGGTAATCTAAGTAGTGCCGATTGTTTAAAAAGTAATTAGAATGTCTAGAATGTAATAAACCTTGATAATGAAGTTCATGTTCATGGTTAAGTCTTATATTTTGTTTCTTGTTTTACGTCATCTTTAACCGATACCAATTAAAGTTAGGAAAATGTTTGCGGTTCGGTGTATGTGCAAGCCTTTACGCAGCCCAATCAAGTTTATTGTATATTGTCCATGAACCAATCAAATGGGAGAAGATAACTCTGCTTGCTTAACAATTTAAGTGCAGCACTATTTTCGGAACTATCTGTGGAACTATCTTTGGGTGAAGGACATTCACAGCCTGTGCATATATTCATAAGTGCATAAATGTTTATATTCCCTCAAGTTTGCTGTGATTCATGTGATTATTATTACCATTTTCCAGCTACCATGAATGGCCGGCTGTTCCAAAAACGCAGAGTGTGGAGCGCAGAGTGTTAAAACAATTTAAAAGTGAATGAAAGAATGATTAAATATATGAATAAAGTAGAAATAGAAATTTAAGAAATAAAAGGAACAGTATTTTTGTGCCTGAGCAGTTAGATAGACGTGAAATTGACCTCCCTTCAGCAGGGGTGAAAACAAATGAACTGATCGCAAAGCATGTACACACAACAGGGTTTGTTCTCGTTTATACATGTATTATGCAATAATAGTTATGACCGGTCAATTAAAAACACGGACTGCAGTCGGTAGGCCACATTTAGGCCACAGTCCGAATTTTACATCTGATACATGTACTTAAGTCCGTAGTCCACAGTCTGCAGTCCATATTTATACTGACAGTGTAAACGTACATTTTGCTGACCCTTGGTCCATGGACTACCCCAATTAGACCTGGTCCACGGACTACCTGAATGGACTACCCCTGGACTACCCTAGATGGACCACCCTGAGATTTGTGGCAAACATGAATTTACCTAAGATTACCTAAGATTGCCGAAGACTTTTGAGGAAGACCCATACATACATACATACCTACATACAATACACTTTATTTCAACTCAAATTATCAGAAGAAAGAAAAAAAAGTACACAAATCAATTAAATTATTAAAATACAATAATAATATTAAAACTACTACTAATACAATAATTATAACTACTACTAAAAGTTCATTTTCTTTACAACTTCGAAGATGTTTCGATGATACACCAATGAATTTAAGTACAATTTAAGAGAAAAACTTGATATCAGTGAAATCATTGATATCTTCACTAGTATGGAAAATACGCCACTCGAGTCCCAGATGTGGTTTTGTATGAATTTTACAAGTGGTGTATTTTCCAGTAAAACAGAGGTGTCTATATAATAAAAAAAATAAATATAATCAGAATCAACTAACAAGTACTGTTGTCCTTGAAGTCTTACCGTTGCATTGTGTAGTTCCAGAAAATATCCATACCTCCGCCACAGAACGGATTTTTTCCAAGACCCCCACCCCTCTGGATATTCCAATTAAACTTGATACATTTCTTGAAATTCTTTGGTCTCAGAGAACCCCCACCCCCCAGGAAATTCCAATCCCTTCTGTGGGGGGAGTATGGATATTTTCTGATACTGAACATTAAAGTACTAACTTGTGAACATTTTCTTCACTGATTAATAACAAAACTGCAGAGGTGTTGGAAGGTAACGATCCCGGTGGTGGGGCATTTGCTCTACTTCCTCATATGCATCCCCACCCTTGGGCATCTAGACAGCTTATGTGTCCCCACAGTGACCCCGGGAATTTGCCCATTTGTTTTAAAAAAATGCTAATGCCCGGGGGGTTAGCCCAGGGGGAGGTGGGGACGGGCGCCGCTGGAATAGGCCAATTCCAATATATTAAAATTCCAACTTTGCTCCGAGGCTTAGGGGAATAAAACAAAAGAAATCGCATCAAGGATGAGGGATGAATAATTGATTTCTTTTGTTTGATTCCCCTAAGCCTCGGAGCCAAGTTAGAATTTTAATATATCGGAATTGGCCTATTGAACTGACGCATTATTCAAAATCAAAACGGAAGGCCAAACAATAAAAACAGAAAATCTCACCGCAAAGTTACAAAACTTAAATCAAAATTTTCGCTTAACCTGGGTAAGGTTAATCGGGCTTTGAACAACCCACCCCAGAGCTTCACTTCTAGTCTTAGCTTGGCTAAATCTAAGCTCATATATTATCCTTTTATACTAACGATGTGCAAGGATTCCGAGAGGCCAAAAGCATGTCAACACATTCAGCTTATGAACTAGATAGCATGCAGCAAAAGCAACTTAAACGACATTCACCGACCATGCTATAAGCCAGAATAAAAATCTTCAATCGTATATATGCTGTTTAAATTACAACATACCTTATGCAGTGTTGCAGTAGTTTACAGCGCAACACGAGGTGATATTACGCCGCCATTTTGAATTTCCCACAAATTCTTTAGAGGGGGTCTGGGCTCAACGCCGAACACACGCCGAATGCTGAGCGCCGAATGCCGAATGCCGAATACCGAATGCTCTGTTTTCACTCATGTTTGCTTGTGGTTAACTATTTTTTGTGATTGGAAAAGGCCAAATACAATACTAATGGCGCCCTTTCCAACAAATAAAAGCTAGCTGCAAGCAAACATGAGCGAAACTAACCGCAAGCAAACAGAGTATTATATTCGGCCTTCGGTTTGCTGTAAAATAGCCTTGTCGGGTACGCTACGGGTACGGGGGATCTCCTAACTAATCTGTGGAACTGAAATCTGGTTCACAACGGTTTCCAGCCTGTTTCAGTACCACTTCTTTGATGAATTAAACAATACTAGCATTCCTTTTAAGCTGACGCTATAATAATGGCATCAAACAAATACCAAACTCTGCGAGATTAAGAAAGCACTGATCTCGAGCTCTCGTCTACTTATACTGATCAAAATGAAAATTCTCCGTTTGCAGTTCTGTTTCATTCGAGTGAAGAAAAGCACAGCCTTGTTCAATCCGTACTCACTGCTCTTTCTAACAACGAATTGTTATTTATCGCCGCAAGGTAGTAAAGAGTCGTGGAGTTTGGTATCAAGACATGCACGCTTCTCAGTATGTCATGATCAATGATGATCCGTCGAACACGAAAAAAAAAAAAAAAACAGCTCAACGCGATACTAGAGCCGTAGACTTTGAAGGCAGCTAACGAACTAAACCATGGTGCACAAAAAAGCCAAAAACAACAATGCCATTTTTTGTCCTAATATAATCATTCTTGTTTATTTTCAGGTTATCATTACAACTCTAAACTTATTAAACTGTTCTTTACAGGCTTCCATCAATTTGGAAATATTTTGCACATCTAATAAAACGACTTAATATATCGTGTGTTGCAGCCCTGTGATTAAAATGATATCTGATTTCTTTGCCTAACCATTTTCCTCAGTATGTCAATAATAGTCCGTCGGATATGTCTCATCTTCCAGTAGTAAATAACAGGATTTAAAGATGAATTGAGAAACATCAGTGACCACGAGTAAAGAAAAAATTTCTTTAAATCGATGATCGGGCCGTATATCACAAAAGCAGCCAAACAGATCGCGCAAGGCATATAACAAACCCAAAAAGCTAAATAAACGTAGAATGTACCAACAGCAGATTTTCTAAGGCGTGCAAAATTGACGATTTCGCCACCATCCTGTGTAACTTGATGTACTTGAAAGGTTTGAATATCGTTTCTATGACGTCGCAGAACTAAATACGTCTTAATATACACCAGTGCTGTGATAAGGAAACCAAAAACGGCAACACTAGTCAAAAGCATGTGATGGCTATCGGACTCAAGCCAGAGGATAAGTGGAGATGCTAACCCAGACACCACCCATACAGAGGCCACCGCAGCAACAACGCGAATGTCAGTCACGAGCTCCTGGTATCTCAGATGAAGATGGATTGCCAAAAATCTGTCTACACTCATGGCCAGAACGCCGAAGAACGAAGCCGCAGAAACAAAATTCATAATAACGAGAAAAGCCCTGTAGATTGCACAGCCAGTGTTGTTCTTACGTAACCATTTGATTAAAAAGAAACTGTAAAATGGTTGGGCGAGTAAACCAACACCGACATCAGAAACAGCAAGACTCACTAGCAATGTTTTTAAAGTCTTCGGTAGCGATGAAGTTCTTCTTATTGCGTAGATCGCAACAACGTTCAAAATGATGGCTGTATAGCAGAGTAGAGTGTTGAAGACGCAATTAACGACGAAGGTCGGAAAAAATTCTTCGTGTTCCGAGATTAAGGGAAAGTACTCCAGCAATACTTTACACTCCTCCATGAGATCGAAAGATTTTAGTTTGTTCTACATAGTTTTTGACGCAGAGAAATCTTCAGTTGATGACTTGGAAAACGTGTCTTTCCACCTTCATAATCACTACCTCCGCTAAATTGGCTCGAATTGGAAGTGTTCTTTATCAATATTTGGTTAAAAAAATAAATATATTCCCCTTGTGTTTTCATAATCGAAACAAGATAAACGTCCAAGTATCAGGAAATGTAAGCAATAGTATTTAAACAATTGACTATAAAAAGATGACTTATCCATTACTTGGTCTAAATGTCTAACAAACGCCACCATTGTTTGTATAAACCAGCCATTTGTCTAAAGAAACAAAAGCAGGTGTCCATTGGTTTGCCTTTTCATTTGAAAATGACGTGGAATAAAGAAAAATATATGGCAGACAATTTTGCACGTATGCCATCTATTCCTTTTTCCCGCGTCGTATAATTTTACTTGTGCAATCAGTCATGCGTAAATATATAGAAAATGTATTCACTACTCCAGTCCACAGGAAAGTCGACTTAACTATTCACAGACGCAAGCCGTGTAGACAGTTTTCTTTATTTATTAACGCAAGTCAGTTTACCATGTAAAATCATGTCATATGCTAGTTTTTAATAAAGTTGCAAACCTCAGAAAGTAAAGGGTGTTTGGGATAATTTTTCTATACATTTTCTTCGATTCCGAGCTTTTGCGAATGTTCGTCGGGCGTGTCGCGTCCCTCCGGTATACTCCTGGTGTATATCCTTGTACACATCCTGAGATGTCGGTACACGTCTTGATTCTTCTTAGTCATTTCACGAGCGGGCGCGCCTAAGCGAGCCGGGCACGCGCGAGTGCGGGCGCGGAGCTGGAGAGTATTTGTTCCTACACGCAATTCAAGGTTCTTAAATTAACAGACTCGACCCTTTCGACTTCTGGCAGCGTTCATGTGTGTGACGAGATTAAGGTACCATTTATATGGTCTCTGTTCCCGAGACAACCCTCTACCCGAGTCAGCGTCAGCCAGCGTTTATGTGAGAGAACGTTGTCCCGGTACGTGCTGCCCGCGAGTCAAAGTTGGCCCTCTATGACTATTTATATTCCTTATTAAAACACTCAAATGCGCAATTATGCCTCCGTGTTTGAGTTTCCTTCGGTCGCCTTTTCGAACAGTTTTGTCGAGTTCCCACTTCTTCGATACAAATTTCTGCTTTACAGTCCAAAAATCTAAGCCTTACATGGCACTCGGCAAGCCGTGATATTCCCCAGTCAAGTGCGAACCACAGTATTATATGAGAAAAGTTAAGTTATCCCGTCTGCCAGATTTAACCCGTTTGCGAAGCGAGATAACTCGTCCACCCGAGTTGTCTCGATACCAGAGACAAATCCAGAGACGGGCTCGCGATCCTCATGTAAACGGTTGCTTGAATTTTTCAAAGAAATAAGTTAAACGTTATAGCTCGATCAGGGTAACCCGGGGGATCACACCTTGCAAGCCTACGAACGGGTCAATTAAAAACCTTATCTATAAATAGGCAAATAAGGCATCCCTGAAAGTCAAGCGTGTAAGGTAAGGTAAGGTAACTTTATTTTAAGTCGCAAACTTGGGGAGTGGCTGCCCAATCAGCAGCATTTCACAAGCTGATTTTGGCATGTTGTCTCAGTTAGCTTAAATACTGAGATATCGATGGTTGTTATAAATCGGCGCTTTATTTTCTTTTTCCTGGCTGGTGAATCAATCTTCAACGCTATTTTCGAACAAGAAAATCTCGAGCTTAATCACGTAATCAAGCTGCAAGCTGTTGACTGATGCATTTCTAAACACATCGGAGTGCAGGCTACATTAGACCGACCTTAGCAATGAAAGACGAAACTCGCACGTAGTTATTGCGGACCTACAGAACTTTCACACTGAATTATGATATACCGTCTCTTTTGTAGCAGAGAAAGTAGCTAAACTGGGTCTAATAGGGAACTCAATCGTGTGAACTCGATCACCATCAACTAGTCGAATGTGAAATTACCATTTGCGTTGGTCCTTTGCTAAACAGGACGATGAAAATGGCTCTGTGTGCTTTGTTTGTTCAGTCTCGATCTCTCTTTTTTTTCTCAGTTCCAGTTTACAGTCTGTGTGGTATTGATCATTTCTATTGATTCCCACTCAGATTTATAAGACCAAACATTTTCATCACTGTAAGAATCGCACAACAGCAAGTTCAAAATTTAATTGGTGTGTAGCATTTTCTAAGGAATTTAAAATTAACCAGGATGTACACTGTAACTCTTACGTCGATTCGCATAACACTTCTGCCAATTATTACATGTAGTTCTGTTTAGTGTCGTAACAATTGGTTGCCTCGTAGGACTAGCAAACATTGGCATAGCACAATAGCGTGTAAAAACCCAAACGCACATAGATCAAAAACCTAAAACTTACAACCAAAATGGGAAACTGGAACGTTAGAACCATGTTTGAGATTGGAAAAGCTGGCCAAGAAGCGCGAGAGATGGAGAGGTATAGACTAAATATTCTGGGTATTAGTGAGTGTAGGTGGAGAGGAAGCAGAAAATCAAAATCAGAAAACACAGGACAGGTAATAATCTAGAGTGGTAAAGAGGAGACATATCAGGGAGGTGTAGCGATTATGATGTCCCAACAAGCAACCAAATGCCTTTTGGAGTGAATACCAGAAAATAGTAGGGTTGTGCTGGCGCGTACAAGTTTGTGTACAACTGCATGACAAACGTTATTGAACAGTTCTTAGATTAGTAAAACAAACACCAAGTATTATTGAAAATGGTTAGTTTTAAGAAGAATTTTCTCTCTAGTTGTAATTTAAATTGACCTTGCCAGGTTCAACCCCAGACTTCCCGAATCTGAGTATACGTTTATCTCCCTCGTCATTTCTGGAAGCAAATTCTACCGGGGATCACACAATGGCTTTGTCCTCTTTTTCTTTCAGAAACGTTTGAGTATTTAACGTGTGCAAATTAAGATGAGTCGAATCTTCTTGTCGAGCTGGGTAATACTTGCCTTTTTCATCTTCACGGACAAGAACGGAGAAAGCAGAAACGTTTGCACAGATACGAGATGCACCTGTTCTCGTGATAAAGGAAACATCACATCTGTTTGCGGAATGAGTCTCTTGGGGAACATATCACAGTCTTTTAGTACTCCAGTGGAAGAAACCTCTCTGTAAGAGTCAGTCGAATATTTCATCAGTGACATTTAGCTAAGTCAAGTATAAACGTAATACTTTTCTGTTTCTTCACTGGCTCACTAGTAACAAATCAATTTGTGGTATATAAAGAGCGTAGCTTCAATTATTTATAAATTTGCTTGAAATCGTCTACAACTTGAGTGCAACAGCTAGGCATAGTAATTTGTTAATAGGGGCTTTCCGTGCAGTCCTCAATTCATACACTGCTCCTATATAGTTATCCCATGCGATGGTTCAGATGTCTGTGGTGTAACTGTTATTGCTTTTTTAGTAGTCTTTTTCTTTGTTTTTTAGGAAGCTGTCAAACAGTGAAATAAAGGCGATAGAACAAAATACATTTTATCCTTTCTCAGGACTCATCAACTTAATGCAATTATTGCGGCCAGTTTCAACAGTACAATTCCATTCGTTTTCCAATCTGTTTGCGGTTAAAATGGGAAAAACAGCAAAGGGAAAAGAGATATCCGTGAAAATATATAAAACAAGAGTCACCGACCATTTTAGAAATATATTAAATTCCAGGCGATGTCAAAGCAAACCGGTACTAAGCCCGACACTTGCTTATTTTCCTTTCTTAGCGCGCGCTTGATATATGACGTGGTGTAACGTGCACGTGGCGACGTGAATTTCGTGCGCAGTAGGGATGTGCAGAATCAATAGGCGCGAACTTTCCAAACTTGCAAACTCAAGTAAGGATAGTTGATTTTGTTGCGTTACACGCATCATTTTCCCCACCCTTTTCCTTGAACTTATGTAAGGACAATGAAACAAAAGAAAATATAAGCTAGATGATTTTTTCTTTGTTTTTTTAGTTTTATCAGAGAAATGTCTCAAAACCTGCTAGAGGAACTATTGCCAAATAGTTTTGCAGGTCTCAAGAATCTGCTGAATCTGTAAGTTTCTTATTTCTAACTGTTGTAGTTTATAATTTTTCGGAAAAGTTATTGCTTGTGCTTAAATCTAACCTGCTATTTGTTTTCAAAGGTCACTGACGTATAACAACATTCGAGTTATTCACAAAGACGCTTTTAGCGGTCTGAATTCTCTGCAAACACTGTAAAACAAATCAGGTTTAATTTTTGATCAGTGTAGAACTGTGATTTGTTATTAGTAGCAGCAAGAAATAAAGAAATAAGATCGCAGGTTCGGTCTAAACGCCATCAGGAAACCGGTCCCTTAATTCGCATGTACTGCCCAGCTGTTAATATCGAAGCGATTGATGAAGGTTCATAGTCTGGAGCTGGTTATTTGACCCAGCTTACTCGTACCCAGTCGCTACTTATGTGATTTTGGTGTGGGAGAAGATAAGATAGAGACTAAGAGACTTAACGTGCGGTCTGAAGTAAATGTCGGCTTGAAAGAACTTTTACGACATTAAAGTTATTGCGTAAAGTTGGATGATCAACTTCAATTTAAGGCGAAGTTTAATTTTGAATATTCCGTCAGTTAGAGAGTGATGACCTAGCATAATTAAATAACTTGAACTTCTAAGGTTTGTTACCTTGATAGATTAATTTAATTCTTCTCAACGTTACAGCAACCTGTCGAGCAATGATCTCCAAATATGGAATACCCATAGTGCTTCACTGCATCTCCCATCTCTGACTACTATTGACGTGCAAGGAAACATGGGATGGAGACCAGAAGATAACTACCTTTTACAATTACCAAGACTAAAAGAAATTAGGAATGTCTCTTGGACTGCGGAATGCTTGGATTGTTGGATCGTTAAAAACGTTAGCGAGGACCTCATAGAGACATTCAACAATTCACATTTTTCGTACACTCATCACGTTTCTTGCTTTAAAAAACAATACACGTTTAGCGATTACCTTATGTTGCTGGCGAGGCACCGCTTTGTCGTCAGAAAGTGCAGGAGATTTTACGATTGTATTGATTTAAGAGAAGCTAACACCACTATTTCCTATCCGTGTTGGCCTGTCAATCAACCTGTATTCTCTGTGCAGCTACTGCTCGGAATACTCGGGGCTATCCTAAATTTGGTGGCGTTTTTTAACATTTTGTTGACCAAGTCCCTGCGACAGAACGTTTCCATGGTACTCGTAACTTAGCCGTGGGAGTGATTTGGCCATAATGGCGGCCCTCATAGTGAGCAATCGATATGACGACTTGTATCACCGCTCAGGCAGTATATCCGATATTCAGTGTCCCAGAATAGGATCTCTCTGGGTACTCGGGAAAAGCACGACCTCAATTACCTCTGTTGCGCTCACTGTCGAGCGATACCTATGTATCGTTTTCAGCATAAAGCCTGACATTCGAATGACACCCACTTTAGCTTTCCTAGCTTTAGCTTTTAGCTGGATCGTTGCGGCATTCATGATGTCAATGGCACATTCCTACCACTTGTACCGGCGCAACTTCCTTTGTATTCCCACCACGTATGACACTTTGCGCTTGCCGGTGGCGACGCGTTACACAATTGCGTTAGGTTCCACCGGGATAACGCTTTATCTGCTAACCATACCGTTATATGTTCACATTTACAAGGTTGTCAAACAATCCAGTCAGCAAATGGGAGTGCAGCGCGAGTCTACTCTAGCAAAGCGAATTCCAATCCCAGTAGGTACTAACTTAGTGTTCTTTTTCATACCTATTCTATCGCTGGGGGCATGGGCCTTGCTCATACAGTCAAGCGCTGCAGGAACGCTACCATAAATTCTAAGAGAGCAATATAAGTCTGGATTCCGCAATATTGCTTGAGCATTAATTCCTGTTTAAATCCTCTGGTACACGCCTTTCGAAACGGTAAGTTCAAGAACGCTCTGAAAAGGAACTTTCCTTTTAGATGCGGCGCTAATAAGGTTGCACCTGCTGTACGAACTGGAGGGGGAATACGTAAGAGAAGTAACGTCACGCCGTCTGCACAGTCGGCATCTTTAGGAGCCGTACGTGACAGAGGCAGCGTCACGCCGGCTGTGCAAACTGCACACGTGACACAGAGTCCAACGAACACATGTAACGCCACATCGAGAGGAGTAGGTAACAGATTTAACGTCATACAGAACAAAATCTACATCTTCAGGAGGCGCTCGTAACAACCGGGACATAACGCAAGTAACGTTTACACGCAAACTGTATCATGGGGAGGCCCCGTATGTATTACTGTACTAACTGTAATTTGATGTGTCACGCTTCAAGAGGCGATATACGTAACAGAAATTGTCACACCCTGTACAAACCTCATCTTCGGATTCAACTACGAATGACGAGTAGATTTGTATGCGTAATGTGGCTACATACCATCCAATTTGTAAATAATTGGATGAAAAAAATTCTGGACTCCGCGGACCGAGTCAAATTGAGGGTTTTTGTGAATTCAATTTTTTTCCAAATTGCACTAGGATGTAGTCGTGTTACCTGTTAATTATACTGCCCACGGAACTGTCAAAATCAATTCTTAGTTTAGACACTATCCAAATTGAGAATTAATTTGGATAATTTTCAAAATTAATTAATAATCGAGGCGCGCGCTTCTATAGTATTTTGAGCGACAACATCATTTATATGTCATTATATCATGTTTTAAACTGAGAACTCGCCCAAGAAGACTGATGCCAACATAGGTGACTGTGGTAAGGAGAACATAGCAGCTCATCTACAGCCGCCTTCGCCGCTGTTGAGCCATCAGACAGATTTCCTGAGAAGCATTGCGTAACACCATTCAACAGCAGCAACGGAGACTGAGTACCAATCTAAAATACAAGAATAAATCCGCTGTTACGTACTCCGTTCATTTTTATTGCACAAATACATTACAAAAGTCTCGTTAAACAAGTAATGTCGTTGAACCATTAGTTGAAATGACAGCAGTCAGTAATTAGTACTCAACAGATTTCACAAGGTCTACTTTATTCAACGGTGAACTACGTCATTTAACGCCAAACACTCTGTGCAACTTAAAACGCAGCGATAAAAAAACTGTACAAAGCTACAGATTGCCTTCGGCAAAAAATTTCTTCCACTTGGTAAATATGTATGGTGCGTAAGGAAGGTGGGACATGGAGAACACTTTTCGTCTGGTGAGTAACAAATCTTATGTCATGGTACATCATGCAGTAAACACTTTGAGTGAAAATGGCATAAAACATTTACCTTTTATTATATTATTAGTTAATTTCTTTTTTGGGGTCCACAAATTGCAATTTTTGAACTATGATTTGACCCGTAATTGAATCGATGGGCATTGCTTTACTTCTTGCTGCCCTCGAAAACAAAACTATTTATTTCTTCCTTTTCGCGTTCTTTCACGTAAGACACTTGGGGTGTTTCATTTGGCGGGTTTCACAAACGTGTTCCCAGCCGGTGCGCTGTAATCCTGCGGGACAGAAACTGATGCTGGGGTGCTAAAATGTGGACTGTCTGTGGAGGGCACGGGAATGCTTGACTTCTTGATAGTCACAAACTTGGTGTCCATGACTTGACAGTCGATCTGCATCATGGTAACCAAGTCTTTGTCTCTGTTGTCATCTTGCTGCCATTCCGTTCCTGATTGAATGGAAAACAAAGGAAAATGCCACACTATTTAGCTAGAGGCGTGTAGTTGAACATCCATGTATTGCACCATGTATTGCATGGAATTGCACAATAATGTATTCTTAGATCTAAACTGAACATCACACCTTCCTAAGGGATCGAGGGAGGGGAAAGCGGGGTAGCGCAGGAAGGCCTGACACAAAGTAATTCAGTGGCTTGTGTCGAACATCCAAAATCTGGACGTTGCGCGATTGGATAACACAGAGACGACTTTTAAGTCAGCGGAAATCAAAACCTTGAATTGCCATTAACCCTATTAACCTTCCCAACTTACAGTGTACTTCCAAAAAGTTTAATACTTAATACTGAGTTCGTATAGTGTGATCGTCCGGGTGAGCGTAGTTCTGAAAAGAACTGTTGTTGGTGACTGTTGTTGTTGATCACACTATACGAACTACTGATACTCCTGGGTTCAAACCATTTACTATGCTACTTAATACTGAGTTAGTAAAAACTCCAACTTACTGTTAGGAGGCGCCATTATCATAAAAGACATCTTGGGCCTTTGCGTTGCGTTGTATTCAGTGGCAGGGAACACCAGATGATCCTGAATAAACCAACAGACAAGCACTTAGTTCACTTCACTAACCTAAATCTGACAAAGACAAGAAGAATAGGCACGGGAACTTACCCCTCGGAAAGACACAATGTACAACGTGTCTGATTTCTTGTTAATTTCTTCCTCAAACGTCTTGAACCTGATAACGTATAAAAGCATCTTTCAGTTACACTGCACCCAACTTTTTCAAATAAAAGGGAAAACACAACACTGCCATACATTCAAGCTTTGTGGTTAAGTCTAGGACACTTCACCTTCTGGGTAACAAATAGTTGTGGCATTCACACTCCTGGCATTCACCCCCCCCCCCCCCCCCCCACTACCTTCACTACAATATTGCGTTATAACCAGCCAGCCTAATAACAATACCTGTATTTCAACATTGCTATCGCTATACTAAACTGGCAGACATCACAAACCAATAGTCGAAAGTTTAAAATGCAGTTTATTCTTGTAAACGTGTTTCAGATAAAGATAACTTACTTATCTTCTCTTTGGAATAACTGTACTGCGTTTTTGGAGGCTGGATTGTGCTTTCGTGAAAACTTATGCCTAAACCAACAAAAGAATAGTAAGTTGATGTTAAGCCATTAGCAATACACTGTTTAATACACTTTGAGCATCTCAAGGAAGGCGGATCTTCCTTGACATAACTTGATGGGTCTACAGAACCAGCGTGAAGGAAGATCCAGGTAAGCACGTGCAAGTAGAGTGTTACATCAACAACAGTGTTCAACAATAACAAAAACATCTTTATTTTCTCTAAATAAATATAAATATTATAGCATTTTTAGTTTATTTAATACATTTAGTATGTTTTAGATGAGGTGACTGTTATAATCTTATTTCAATGAGACTGGAGGTTACGAAAAGCTACGTGTACAACAAAAAGTTTGGTGGAAGAAATGGAGCCGTTGCTTATGTATTCTTATTGCATAAACACCAATGAAATACCAGATGAGCTTTTGGGCCAAAATATGATATCTTCACATGTGAAAAGATCACGATTGCTATGGTTACATATCATGCTTTTCGCAGCAAAAGTGAAATGGTATTTCATGAGTGTTTATGTAATAAATGGAACATCTAACGGCCGCTTGGAGAAACAAAATTGGTCTTCTTGTGTCGAAAAATATTGTATCTCCTCACAGCCATGCAATATCCTCAATAGTTACATCGACAAACGAGAGCCACTTTGCTGTTTACCTGAGCTGTAGATAACATACCACTTGACAATTAATTCATGTTTTAGCATGCATCATCAAGTTAAGTGAGGCTCGCAGGTGAGGGCAACTCTTAACTTCTTTCCTGCTCTCTGAGCTAACTTTCCAAGCACATCATAATAAATGATGATGATGATGATGGTGACGACGACGACGACGACGACGATGTGCGAATAAAACCATGATGGGACGGCAAAGGGAATTTCACTTAACTGAAGTAATGTGTGGTACAGCGAGTTTGATAGCGCAGCTTTGCTATCGACATGTATGTTACAATGTGACATGATGCTGGACTAACCTGTTGATTTTCCTCTTGACATCTGCTGAACAGTTTGATGCCAGTCTGGCAAGCTCTTTGATAGCAGATTCCATCTGAGATTTAATAAATGGCTTTTGATCAACATTAACACTCTACCAAATGTTTCTCATGTACTTCTATAACAGACATCTAAGAAGAATCTAGTTTTCAGTCACAACATTATTTGAAACATTGGAGTTAAATCAGTTTTACAAGTCTGTATCATACTGAGTGGCCAAATACTGCTGCAGCCTATCCCAGTTTCTGTAGCATGAGGCAACTGGGAGTGTTTCTACTCCCCCTGGATGGGATGCTAGTCCATTACAGGGTTACCGCCAGCATTAAATTCGGTGGTACCCATTTATACACCTGGGTGGAAAGAAGCACTGAGAGAGTAAAGTGTCTTGGCCAAGAATACAACACAATGACCCCCAGCCAGGACTTGTACCCAGACCTAACTCAATCCTGAGTCCACTGTGCTAACCATTAGCTCAGTTTACATGAACATTATACATGGAACTTGAGTATGCTATAAAGAATAGAGCCTTCTTTGGTTACATGTAGGTTTGTAGAAATACAGTAAACTACAGAAACTCAGTACTGCTGCCACCATATATGGCTACATTTGTCACACAAATGATGAATAAAGAATTTATATTATTATAGGTAGATCTATTATAATATTGTGAAATCAAACCTTGGTCTGCCTCCGTCCTTGTTTTCTCTGTTTCAAAATCTGTTGATTCTCATATCTCTTCACCCAACCTTCCAGAGCTTCATTAATTCTGGGAAAGAGATGGAAATCATGACCAGTAGAGCAGTTGCAAGGCCATTTTGGGGACTGAGAGGGGGGTCGTTATGTATGCATGTCTCCCCTGTTTTTATTTGAAACCTTTTTGTGTTGCAAATTTGGAAGGTTTTGAAATCATGACCAGCAGAGCAGTTACAAGGCCCTGTTGGAGAGAGGGGGGTTGGCATGTTTTCAAGTCCCATACTGAATTTCAAACCTTTTCATATGTCGCAATGTTGGAAGGTATACAAGTCATTGTTAAAATTTTAACCTAAGTCTTGTTGTTTGCCATCACTTCACCAGCCCCATGGATGTCACTGTTTCAACCCCTTGCTGCTTTCCAGAAATGTACTTCAAGAGGCGCTCAGTGGCAATTTAATTTTGTATATAATGAAGTGAAACATAAAATTCTAAGAACTCACTGTAATGTTTAAGTTCATTTGCTATTTCTTTCATTGTGATGTCATTATTTTCTACACAGCCTATTGCAGGCCAGTTGGACTATTATGATTTTATAATATTTCTTTCTGGTTAAATACCTTGTTGCTTCTGTCTTGTTAAAATAACTTGGGCAGTAAAACTGATCATCTAGTGTTCCATTCTGTTGTTTACTTTCAATCTTTCTTCTTGACTTAAGGTTCCTTTCCTTCCTTTTGAGATTCCTTCTCTTCTGTCTTGAATCACCAAGGAAGTCCCACTTGTTCTTTATCACCATTAAGTCCCTCCTCTCAGCATTTCTACTTTTCAACGGTGATGACTTCTTCTGTGAAGTGTTTAGCATGCTCGGGTCCACCTTGGCGACTGTCTGTCTGTCATGGAATTTATTGACAGCTGGACCAAACACAAGTGGTTTATCAATGTTGCTACCATCCTCCTCTCCTTGATAATTCAGAAGTGCTCTTCCATGGTGAATCATAGAGCTGGGTAGTAAATCTGGTCGGTTTAGTTTCCACTGCTCCTTCAGAGTGCTATAGTCCGAAAAGTTACATAAGAAAAAGGCATATATGTACTATCATGACAGACAGTGTCCTTATTTATTGATCTTGATAGAATGTCATACAACAAAATCTGGTCACAGAGGACCCAGACAATCCAGCAAGCCAATCAAAACTCAAAGTACATACATGTCCATGTAGAGAGCATGAGCGGGTCATGATTGATAATTTTGGTTTAACTTCCGTTTGGTTGAAAAATTGGCACAAGTCAAGTTTACAATGTGCACCTCCCATGTTTATGAATATGTGGGAGGTCAGGCAGGGAAGTGCAAATATTAATCCTAGGAGTTTACCCTGACAACGGGAGCATCAGACACATGGACATGAACTACATGTAATAGTGCATCTAAATAGAAAATGGAATTTCCACTAGCATCCAAAAGCCTGAAAACCTGTACTGCACTGTACATTGCAACATGAAAGTATTTAAAGGTTTCTTCAAAACTCAGCCAAATTGTTTTTAATAAATTAAAGTACATGACCAGTGTCCTCATTCATCATCAGAAAAAAAAATCATTTGTATCCCCAGCTGTCATGGCTGCATTTCGAGAACATTTTCTAGTCTCATTAGAAGTTTTCAAAATTAGTTTAATAATTTTTATTGCAGCAGTTATTTACACCTGATATTATTGGTAGCAATGCATACTTAAAAAGAAAGGACAAACCATTATGCTATGAAATATACATGTATGTACACTAGTGGGTGTACATTTTTGACTTGTTTCAATTATGTAAGTACTCACCTGAAAGGTCCAATGTTCAAAGCTACAAACAAAACAACAGCTAAAACACATGTCGATTTCTTTATGGTGCTTGTCAACTCTGGGTGCTTACTACGCAAAAGGGTGTTCTGTTCAAAATACAAAAACAAAATTGTTAGTCTTAAAAAATCACATTCTGATATATAAGAACATACAGCTTGTACCAATCATGGATGTAAGTGTAATAACTGTATTGTAGCTTGTAAACTATATTTTTTTTCTTAATTATTTTTTCCTGTTCTTTTGAGACATTTAGAGGATGATACAGACATGTATGCAGGTGTGGATTTGATCAGTCACCAGCTTGAATTTCTATAGAACTGCATTGAAGTGCAATCAAACTTGTACAAATGTAAAAGCAGTGTTTTTGAATTTGTGGAGAAAGATTATGAGCCTCTTACTCCTAATCTAATACAAAGTCATGTAGTATTAAATGAGCAACAGTTGTCAGCCCTGGGAGGAAATGTCCCAAATTAACGCCTGAGTCACACCTGGAGGTTGGGTGCCCAGGAACCTGGGGGCTGGAACTGCCGACCCCAAACCCAGGTAGCAAGAGCACCCCAAAAGCTTGCCCTACCCACAACCCAGCCATGAGGCCCGCCCGCCATACCCAGCCCCAGCCCAAGCACCCGTCACACAGAGCCAGAAGCTTAGTGGAAATAATAAAAATAATAACAATAATAAACAATAATAATAACAACAACAATAATAATAAATAACAAAATAAACAATAAACATACTAATACATTAATAAAAAATAAGGTAATAATAATAAAGGGCGAGGAGGGTGGGAGAAAGCACTAAAAAACTCTAAAACTGATCAAGACACCCCGCACACTACACACAGTAAAAACTACGACCACATGTAAAGGCACACACATAAATTGCAACAATAAACCGCTGACCCAGCGGCACAGGAAACTACTCTGCACCAAGCCTACTACAGTAACGCAAACGCTAGCAACAAAACAAATGCCACATTATGCCACCAAAAACGCTAATAAACACCAACGCCATGCCAATGCCACGCCAACTACTGAGCAACATGCTCCTCGTCGTTAACTAAGTTAAATAAGTAGATTTAACTGCATTTAAAAGTTACTCCATATGATTTTACTAGTTTGTACCCCACTTGCAAACCCCACTTGCACTTGTTTTTTATAATGTTACAAATGAACTTTGGGACTACAGTTATTATTTATTTAATAAATTAATGAATGAAAGGAAGGAAGGAAGGAAAGAAGGACAGACAGAAGAACAGATGGAACTCACTGGAAGGAATGAATAAATAGATAAATAAAATATTCAGTGAATATAATATTTAGTGAGTACCAACCTCGACTTCTAGTTCATTAACTCTTCTTTTTAAACTCTCATTTTGCACTCTCAATGATTCATTCATACTTGAAATCTCTTTCACTTTACTCTCAAGGCTTTGCAAGTACTGTTGAGAAAACAAGCGTGTTAGTCAATGTTAAATTGCACATCTACACTGTACACTGGTCAGTGTAAACTTGTTTATAGATTGGACTGTATTTAATATACACGATGTTAATAATCATTCATATCTGGAATGACAATGTTCTGTCTGAGAAAAACCCCTCGCCAGTATTTTGTCTTACTGAGCAAATCCAGAAATTCTTCTGAGAAAAATAATGTAACTGGGTTGCCTCTTCTCTGAATTATTTCATTGATGTATGCCTTACACTGTACATCATCTCAAAAAATACAAAGTTATCCTAAGAACTAGAGTGCCTCCTTGTCCATGTACTTAAAGCCCACAATTTCATATTTCATAACATGCCTTTTTCCAGACAGATTTTTTTCCACCCACATGTACAACATCTGACAGTTTATGTTGCAATGCAATCAATCACATATAAACTATATTCATATGACAATTGTGTTGACAAAACCAGACATTATAGGCCCGTCTATCAACTGGAATTCATATTAACCAGGGTCTATTGTATATTTAGCTCTCATTTCTCTCACCTCCTTCTTTTTCTTTCTTGATAAGCAGGCAGACTCTCTATTTTTTATCATTCGCTGTTGTCTCTTTAAAAGTTTTGCCTACAAAAAATAATACACATAAATAATAACTGTTGTCTGACAGCAATAATTATCAATTGTAAAATTCAAGCCCTAGTATGCAATCAGATCTCAGGGAAAATGTGTCATACAGGCCACATCAAGCTAAATGTAGGAAATTCTCTTCAAATGAGATATACACATGTAACACCGTTTTAAATTAACAGACTTACCATTATGTGTATCATTAGAAGCCAGTATATAGTATACAGTTACTCAAAAGTTGAATTCAATGTCCAGAAAATGAATGCCCTATAATGTATCTGCACAGGAAACTACATTGAACTTACGTCAGTTTCGGAAGAAGAGTTATTGCTGCATCCAGATGCACCAACGCTGACCGTTTTGGGTATTGTAGGAGTAACATTTTTCTAAAATAATTTGACAGAGAATTAAAAAATCAATGTGGGAAGTTAAAAAAATTTCAAGATTTCTGTCCACAGGGCATTGAATCCTGCAATCTTGCGGTTGCAAGGTGCGTGAAACTATGGTCACGAAATGCGAACTTGTTCTTAAGGAACCTCACCAGTTGACTAAATTCACTTAATAGGTCCACTTACAGGGCTTGACACTAACGGTAGCCAACTACATGTAGCCACAGACTTAGTAGTAGAAATTTAGTTTTGGCTAGTAGGTTTTCAATTTCCACTAGCCACTTTGTAGCCACTTTGGCTAGTCAACAAAATGAAATTGGCTGAACTAGTTTCTGTCTTCTTCAAGGAAGACAAACACAAAATTTACACTTTTCTTGGAAACAATGTCAGAATTTCATTGTGGACATATCATGGTACCAGACATGTGCTATTCAGCACGTATGTCTACTTTTCGCTGTGTAGTACGTAAACGGGGAAGTGAACATGTTAATTTTGTTGAAAGAAATATTTGACAAACAAGACAGCACACACCAATGCTCTTTTTGTTACAAAATTTTTTTCATGCGCAAAATAGTGCGAAACTGTAAAGGGATAACTTTTAATTTGGCATAACGATATATGGGTGATTGGTTGTTGTATGCATATTACAAACTTACCACTACAGAAATAATTAGATAACAAAGATTTATTTCCTTCGACATTTAAATCAGCCGTTTTTAGCAGTCAAATTTTGCCAATAACAGTTTACAGTATTGTTCAGATAGTTATTTTGCTTTTGAAACATTTCTACAGTGCCTATCTGTGAAGAAGTCTTTTACAGTGATGTCTTGGGGGTCTCGACATTTTTCCAAGGAAGTCTCAGAGAAAGACAGAGTCCTGAAAGTCTTTTCGGGTACTGGAACTTTTTAGAAACTAGTTTAAGTACAGCATAATTACCAACATTATGTATTAAAGAGAGTGGCTTGTGTTGTGCTTTCAAGTCTTGCTAGTAATTCTGCTGTTATTGGACCTACCTGAAATTTTCGCGACTTAAAAAAAAACATAAAATTAAAGTGATGCAAATAAGTAAGTGTTGGGAACATGACACATTATGTTACTGTTGACATACAGTCCATTGCGTTTTTGTTACTTTTGACGTTATTGTACCTTCGATAAAGTCAGTTTACTAAATTCAAAGACATGTTTAAGTAACGTTGTCAAGGAAACAAAATTAATTTCATGTTACTCAAAAACGCAAAGTTAAAGTGATTCAAAATACAAATTTTTGCAAAATCGTGAATTTAAGTGTAGCGAAATATGCACACCCCCAAATCGCAAAATAAACATGTAGCAAAAATTTCATATAATAAGGTAGCCAACCTCAACGCTTGGCTAGTAAAAAAAATGTTTTTGGCTAGTAACATCTAAGTAGTCACTAGCCACTTGGCTAGTAAGTTGAAAAGTTAGTGTCGAGCCCTGCCACTTACACAATATTTGGCAGAGAACATTTCACTTCAAAGATCTAATTGCAATATTTTTTAGCTTACAGACACTGTGGCCTTATTCACTTATGAAGCCCTATTTTTTAAGATTTAGGGTGTTCTTCTGGGCATTTTCTCTCCAAAACGAAGTCAGTGACCCCTCATTTTTTTTACATTTCTGACATAACTAACTCATCTTACAGTGGTAAAAGTCTCAGAAAAAAAAAATGTTGGAAAATTTTCGTGCAAACGTCCTTAAAAGAACGTCTTTGGATAAAAGGAAACTACTGCATTGTAACAGCAGCTACTGCACATCTGTAAATTGTATGTACTTTAATGTAAATAAAACAATTAAAGAATTAAGAATTTGAACACTACTGCATGTACCTACCCCAACAACAACTGACACCACACCATTGGTTGGTAATGAGCCAGTACAAGGGATATAGACTGGAATACCTGAAGAGTAACACATGTATATATTACATAGCCATGGAAACAGGAAAGGGGGTATTACGAGTCTCATTTAATTCAAGAAGGCACAAGGAAGAAGTTGACTAGTTCAAGACATTACATGTGGTCAAACTTCAGGCTGTACATTATATCCCGTGAGCGTTTAACTTTAAAAAGCAGATGAAAGATGCATGCTGCAAGGCCTTTATCAAATTATGATGAACTTAAACTGACCATAACAAACAAAGAGCATGTAATTCTATGAACATTTTCATGTCAGTGTGTACAATGCTATGGACAATTTCATGCTCTGACTTTGTTTTACATCTTATACAGTAGAGTGTATGTATGTATGTACAGCATGTAAATACGATGAACAACATACCTCCAGCAGGCTTAGTATTGAGTTGTCCAAGCTGAGATTTCTGAATGCCCACAGGAACTGTAGCCACTGGCATGGGTTGAATAGATTTGACTCCACATGATTGTAAAGGTATTTTCTCTTGTTTTACACTGCATTGAACAGGTGTGAGAGTTGCTTCTGTCTTTACACACAACGGACTGGGTAGTAAGCTGCTTTGCGATAATTCAAAATCTGCACTAGGCTGATGGACTGGTGAACTTTCTCCATTTATAAGAAACTGAAGCAAATCACACATTTATAATAAGCTTAGCACATAAACTGTAAACCACTTTCTTAGTAATGGTCCACATAAGAACTACAGGGAAGGCCAAACACAAAATCGATCAAAAGTGTGAAGTCTTAATAATATTATTAATTTCTACCCTAAATTTCTTACGCTTAAAAGTTTGTATCAAGCAATACAAATTGTACAAAAAAAAATTAATTATATATGAAACCCTTCAGCCTGTAATAACTCTTCATGCATGTACCTGATTCTCTGGTGAACTGGGCAGGGAAGCACAAGAAGAATTTGAGGATGATGGAGAAAGAGGTTCCTCTTTAATACAAACACCTGTTGAGTGACAGATGAGGTTTTTTAAAGCGGCTGTTTAAATCAACAACACAGAGCTGAATAAATAATGCGAAAAAAAATTCATATCACATAAAACAGTATACCAATTAAGAGAAAAATGATTTATTACTAACCCGAAGTAAAATCGAAATCTTCAATTACGGGGGAAGAAGGATCGCCCAGACTTGACAAAAATTCGTTCAGGTGATCATCTTTGTGCTGTAAAGAAATAAAACAACGGGAACATGTTGCATTAAAATTGCAAGAAAAATCGTAGACATTTAAAAATGATACTAGAAGAGAAATCTAAAAACCTTTTCGCACAAGAAAATTAATTGAACAACATTTGGCACCACAAAGCTATAAATTGAATATATCAAAATAGTTCCCAAGGCTCGCCGTCGTCCAGGAGCTGCATTTTAAGGTTTCACAATGCGTTTTGTTCTTTATGATCAATGTTCCAACACATGAATCTCAACGCAGAATATAACAGTGTTAAATTGTAGTGACCTATAAACGAGATTTTTGGTCCTAACTGTTGGAAAAAGACCAAAATTTCACATTAACCTAAGCGTAGACGCTACTGCGAACAGCGAAGACAAATATTCCGACCAAACAATTTCAGTATTCAAGTTGAAAGCTAATGCTTTCCTTTTGTCAGAAAGTCCTTTATTGTGACATTTTTATTCTTGGTGAAAATGACAAAAACAAAGCATCGTAAAGGGCTGCAGTAAAGAGGTATCAAGTTTATGCCATTAAACTTCCTCAGTTCGAGTTTTGCGGAAGTTCTTCGACGCGATCTCAAGTTTCACCAGTTTAGAGACCTCACAACAAACAATTTTACATTTCCTAGTTTATTTTAAGAGGTTTCTTTAGTTAACGTTCCCCGAAAACTTCGATAACATGTTTGTAAGATTAGGAAAATCAATTTCACAATTCGCACAAGGCATCTTTCAAGTGGGAATGACTGTTCAAGCATAGCTGCCTCACGCAACCTTGATTCGTACATCTAAACCGCCTGCCGCGATCTAGAGCAATCGCGAATTTTTACAAGTTTAATACACTTACTTCTAGATCGAAGTCTTGGTCTTCCCCTCCCAAAAACAAATCATCTGGGTTGAATTTAACATCAGCAATAGAGTCTCCTATAAATTACAAAGAATTGATGTGAAATAAAACCACCAAAAGTGGATTTGTAGTAGCGTAATGAAATTCTGCTTTCGACAGATCGAAAGACGCGTGCAACAAACTTACCCCAATCTTCAACTCCTAGTAGATTATCGGCGAAAAATTTCGTGTCCGGCTCTGACCAGGCTAAAAGTTCTGTCTGAGACATCATCTTTGACACATTAAACACCCCTTGATACCAACTAAAAACAGTAAAAAACCTGAGATACAAACTCTACCAAGCAAAAAGGCGATTCATCACTTATGAAATACCGGTTGAATTAGAGCCCAGGTCTTTTGCGGCTCACAAACATGGCACGTGAGGTATCTTGGGATCGGGATCGGCGGAAACCAAAACAAGACCAAACAAGAGGGAGGAAACATGGCTTCAGCAGTATTGTTCAATCTGTTTTTCATTCTGGTTTGCTGATGAAAATTAGTTTGCCGCCGACATATTCAAGTGCCTCACTTACGTCGAAAAGAGATCATCGTCTCTTTGGCATCGTTTATTTGGGGGTGGGGGTGGGGTAAGGATGCGAGTCCATTTTATATAGAATCGCGATTCGTGCGATATTGGTTTTTCGCATGAAATTTAACGTGGGGGTAATCGATTTTCCTATAGAATTGGACGTTAGAGCGGGGTATTTTGACTAAGAACAAATGGATCCATTTTAACGAAGTTGACAGTATGTTGAGAAAGGCGGACACACCTAAAACAGGAAGTTTTGAAGCAGAAAAAAACTTCAGAAATAGCTGGCGGCGACTCCACTTTCAGGGACAAAAGTGTTGAGACATTTTTTCAAATCGGACGTTTTCGAACTGAGATCCGTACTTCCCATGATAACTGAGAAACAGCTTTTTCGTCAATTGCTGGTTTTCAGTGTCACACCATTCAAAATAGATCAAAATCAAAATCAAAACCGTTCAATAGATTAAAGTGCCACTGAAACGAAGTTTTCGTATGTGAGATTTTTGCTTAGCAATAAAGTTTCAACCTTACTTGGAAACACTGCAAACTTTTTTTTCGCATGCGGTAAGCGAAAGCTGCTTTTTCAGCCGTTCGAAGTTGGCTGGTTAAGCCCAAAATTGGCGGCCATTTTGGCGCGGCCAAAACAGCCTAGTGACGTCACTGGTTGTATTACTCTCATGCTGCGCTGAAAATTTAGAGTGATTATGGGAGAAGAGATTACTGTTCGAAGCCCCCCAAAAAACATCTTAAGGACATCTCAGAGCTGTAAAGCAGATAATCACAGTAGCCTTAGACATGAAGAGATCGAGAGTCGATCCTGGGGCTTTCCAGTCTATTTAATTGGATATTTGCAGATCGCAAAATGATCGGGACTCTTGGTGAAATGCCAGCACTCAATTAAACAATATCTACACTCATAAAGGAAAAAAGAAAAGACATGAAAACAAGAGAAAGCGGCTTTTGAAAATATTATCCGGACTGCTGCTGCACGAATCGCAGCAACAACGCTTCGAGTTTTCGAGTTGCTTCGCTTCGAGGAAACCGGACGCTTTGTGAGTTTCACAGCGGACGAGATTGTGCCACAGTGACCTTTAGTCCAGTTGTATCTGCTACATCCTACAAGTTATCACAACAGCAACAATTTAAGAAACCCTCTTCTTTTATATGAGGGAGCGAATTTAAACTATAAAGGTAAACTAAGCTGCCATGACCCTACAGGTATGTTTTCAGGAAACGAGAGAAAGTGTGACAATGTTGGCGGCGAAAGGTCATATATGCAAATTAGTTCAAATTCTGTTTAATGAACCTTCGAAAGGAGTGTAAACTAGTGACGTTTTAACGAACTGTTTTGAACTTGGATATCATCAAATGAAGATCATAGACATAAGTATGTGCTAAAGAACTCAAAGTAATCCATCGGCCGTGAAATATTGCAATTGGGAGATACGTGTAAAAGAGAAGCGAAATTCCCGCTTTGTTTACACTGATACGTATGCGGCGATAAAGCAAACCCTGCTGCGGATCACAATTTTCAAAGATACATTTTGTCTACCACAAGAACTCTCACTTATTAGTATCATAAAAAGATGCCCTCAGTGTGCAAAGAAGTACTCGACTCAAAGCTTCGTGATTGTGCGGATGGCTGATGCGCTTACGACTTTTAATGCAGTAAAGTTGCCGAGGATATATTCGAACCGTGTTAATAGACCTTAGATAAACGCGAGAATCCAAATTTCAGAACCAGGCTGAAAACAGACGACGAAATATGGTGTTTAGGCTTCAGGACGTGATATAAAAGTTGCCACACTCGTCTTCGAAATCTCCAATCGAGTACTCAAGATGTTCGAAAAGTATACTGAGCTGTTATAATCTGTAGCATTTATTCTGGTGAATCTACACTCTCTGGCGCCCTCCGACATTTATGATGTGTATTTCCTGTCAAGGCTGGACAGAAATTATAAGGTAGAAAATTAGTAGGTATCGACAATATGAAGAATAAACTTGAATAACTCAAGTGAAAACAAGAGAGAATCTATAGCGCTTCTTGCGTGAATACAACCAGTGGCGTCACAAGATCCTTAAACTCGGTTCCAGAGCCCGGACACAGTTTTGCTCCAAAAAGTCGATTTCAACATCTAAAAAAAGCACTTTCCGTTAGGATTTGGCAGAAATAAAGTTCACCATTACTTTAAGCACGTTTGAAACTATAGATTGGGATAATAAAAGAGAGTACGAAAATTTCGTTTCAGTGGCACTTTAAGTCCAGAATCTGGGAAATGAAAGAAGGTAAATATACAAAGACTCTCGCCAAGATTCTGGTCACGGCAATTTTTCTTATGCAAGATATCACTGAAGATCTGCG
The DNA here is from genome assembly GCF_964199315.1 of Orbicella franksi. Lineage (NCBI taxonomy): Eukaryota > Metazoa > Cnidaria > Anthozoa > Scleractinia > Merulinidae > Orbicella > Orbicella franksi. The sequence goes on along the minus strand of NC_138145.1, from coordinate 19,849,615 downwards.
GAGGAATTTTTTACCTGTTATAGAGATTTGTAAGGAGACGCCATGCTGGTGCCCATCCGTATGGGCACCAACATGGCGGCCGGAAACCAACAGAAACATCCGTCACTGAGTTTTGCTACAAAAGCGTGAATTTATCCCTCGAGGAACTCTAAAGCATGAAAATAATACTTTTTCTAAGACAAGAACTGTTCAGATAGCCAAGTTCCCCGAAATAAGTCACTTTTTTAACTACCATGACAGCTCCGTAGGCCGTCATGTGAATGCCGCGTCACGCAAAAGCTTAGCGATTCAAGCGTAGTGTATCACAAAAGCAAGAACCCATTCGGAGCGAAAATTTGTGTGAATATTAGTTTTCAGCCGCTCTTATACATCATTAAAGTAACATCTTAGGAAGATCAATAGCTTTGTAGTTTGAATTTTAGTGACGTCATAAGAAAACCAGCTATAACCCCCCCCCCCCTCCCGCGCGGTTACAACACTGGAAGTTCTTGGAAACGGGGGAGGTCGGGGAAGATATAAGGAAAGTAGGTAAGACAAAGTTTCAGTTACTTTTGCCCCTGATAGTAGCTAGATCTGGTCCTCTGTTCTGAACATAAAAAAAGAAAAAGGAAAAAAAAAAGTAGGCACGCAAATGTTTCAATGAGACAGTTAGCAGAGAGCTTGCTTTTGATTTATAAAAAGTCATCTATTCAGCGATAAATTTTGTTGTCATCGTCATATCTCACGATCAGTTATGCAAACTGGAGCGACCGGAGTGCAGTGATCCTTGGGATGTAGTAAAGTTAAAACTGCATAATGAGGAGGGGGTGGGGACTCATCATACGTCCAGTTGTCGTATAGGAACAAGTGAATACGTCGACTGCCAATGAGGAAATTAAAAATGTTTAGAGAAACTACAAGTGATAACGAAATTAGTTGAAAAGGTTACAAAACGTAAGTATGCTTTATACGACATAGCTTAATTTGAACTTAACTATGCATCGCACATGAGGTTTTTTTATCAGTCCCCCCCCCCCCCTCCCTTCCCGCCCATATCAATGTTAAAGCTTCACTGAACAATATGCCGTGACTCGAGGGGTAGAGGAGGAGCAATATTGATAACTTTCCCAAACGTTTTGTTGAGGTCCAGAGGTTTGTAGCTACTTGGCAGCTGTTACAAAAATATCGTTCTCAGTAGATGTGAAAGCATCAAGTGGCGACTAAACTGCTATCAGCGACACTATCCACCTTAGATTCATTTTACAGCATCAACATGACCAAATAATGAAACATGTCAGTCCTACAAGAACGCTATTAGAAACTTACATGCATATTTTCAGTATTTTAGAGAATAACAGTGACTGTTGTGACCTCTGCCAGTCATGATTTCAACACGCGCGCGGCATCGCACATTGGTCACACGCTTGTCTTTTCTCGTTAATTTCTGTTGTTTATAACAAGGAAGTCATATTAGTTAAATAGTTAGTTACATAATAAGTGTTAGCTTTTCTTTTCTTTAGCCTATCAGACTCTTATTTCAGTAGTCTAGAATAGTGTCCCCAATTAGCTTGTCTCATTCTGTACGGCTACACTCTTTATTTTTTTAATAAGAATATTGTTTTTCCGGCTGAGGCTGAATATTCTTATTTTTGTGCTGATTTTAGGCTGAAAATATTCCTGTGAATGTTCTTAGATTATAGTGTATGGCATTTCTCCGGCAGTGTTTTCAAGTGTAATTGGTGTTGGATGGTGTCGGAGACAGTAATATCGGAGCCAGCCTCCAGGCATTTTTGTGCATGATATGACGCACGTCATTCTTGCAGAGATGTTATTAGCAATAACGAACATACAGTCAACTCCCGTTATAGCGGACACCCTCGGGACCGCGATTTGGTGTCCTTAATAGCGAGAGTCCGTAATAGCGGGGTGCGAGAAAATTTTTATGTTACAACATTTGGACAGACTGGACGAACTCATTCATGGCAGCGAGACTGCAAAGAGGGCCTTAAGAGAAAAAGATGAAGAAATTTTGATTGATGGACAGAAGAAGCGGAAATCGACCAAAAAAGACAGACAATCTCAAAAAGCAAAAAAAAAAAATTGACTTGACATGTGTGCAAATATTCCAAGATGCTACTCGGTGTCCGCTATAACGAGAGAGAAAACAATAAAATTGTGACGTTGGGACCGAATAAAGTGTCCGTATGTCCGTAATGGCGAGAGTCCGTAATAGCGGAAGTTTGTTTCAGTCAAACGGCTGTAACTTTCGCCGGGGATTTAGCTGCTGTCCGTAATAACGGAGTGTCCGTAATAGCGGGGTGTCCGCAAGGCGGGAGTTGACTGTAGTGCTGATTTTTTCGCTTTTAAGTTCGTTTTGCCGTTTATTTTAGAGAAAGAAGAATTTTATACGGTTTAGTTAAAAACATAAAATTGTATTTGTATTTACAAATTTTCAACACACAAATTTATATTCTTTCAAAATCTCAACCTCGCGTTTATTTTTAATATATTCTTAAAATTTCACAAATTTCAGCCTCCATATTTATAAACTGCAGTCTTATAAAAAAGTGCTTTGGCTTTTATATCAGTATTATTTCTTACAGTTTTAAAATAGCAGGAAATCGTCGCTGTGATAAGCTGATAAAATGGTTGGAGACATGACTTATCTTATGATCGGATCAGGTGATGTTAGCTGTAAACTGCATTTCAGCAAGCCAGACGTTTTTTTACAATAGCCCTTTTGTGAGTAACCTGTGTGTAGACGTCTGTAATTAATGCCTAACATCACGCGGACAAAAAGGTGACTCCCTTGTGCTGAAGGGGATGTTAGATGTCCACACGTAAACTAGTTTCTTGGTCAAACCTCGCCTGTTTCTTCCAGTCTTATTAGCCATTTCTACTTTTCAATTCATTATCATGCGAGCTAACTTTTAGTAACGTCTTTCATTGTAAATTTGTACAGTATTATAAATTGCAAAGTATACTTTTCTTTTTACCTTCTTAATTCTAATGTAATGAATTTGTCAGATGCAGGACCCCTATGGATGCCAGCTTTTGAGTTGAATGGGCCACCCTGTTGAAAATAAAGTCTTACGTATACTTACTAAAGAGGAACTAGCTACTCAAACAGAACTGTCACCCCGGACTGTCACTCACAGTTAGAAAAATATTACGCAAAGACTTTGTTCCACCGATCATTAAAGTATCATTTCCAAAGTCTAATGGCCTCTGGAATCTCAACCATTATAATTTCAGTTTTGTTTTGTAGCAGTGATTCAACATAAATCATAGCATTATCAAGACTTGCGGATGAATTAAGGGTGCGCACACTGAGCGCATCGGACAGTTGCCTCCATCGGTGCATGGAGTAATTTCCAGCTAGATCAGAATTTAGAGGAACTCAGAATATAGTTCCTGTAGCTATATTTATTATCCAACTCTGCTTCGTAGAGTACAAATAACGGGTGAAACGAGTACAAATATCACACGATATTTGTACCCGTCTCATTCCTCTTGGCCGTGTGAAAGGTTAAAGAACTTGAATTGGTAAGTCAGAATTTTGGGACAAGAAATCTTTGGATAATAAATCACTTATTAGATGTTTCGGTGTGTAGTATCGCTGAATATTTTTACTCGTTGTTTGTATTTTGACCCGCCCTACGGGCTCGTCAAAGTACGGCACAGCTCGTAAAAATATACAACGATACTACACAGCAAAACTGATCTAATAAGATATATTTACTGGTTTGTATGTCGTGATCGATGTTTTCTTGTCTCTGTGACCTGCGTAGGTGTTGTCCGCTATTGTATCCAGCGCTTCGGTGTATAATGCTGAGAACACGACGAGCGATGCAAGTGGCGAGTAACGCGCGCGAGTTTTAAAAGTGAGCGTGTAGGGACTGCGGCATGTTTCCCGCGAGTCACCTCCTTCCCCTTCCCCGTCAACCTATGCTCCATGATGACTTTTTCATAGCTTTCCGCCTGTTAACCAGCTGGCTATGATCACGTAAGTTTATGGTTTGTTTTTGGCACTCTTCAGAAATAAATAGATTTGACTTAATGTATCAGGAAATATTCGTGGCTATTTTCTTTGGCAAAGTCTCGAAGCAAATAATTTATAAGGGGGTAATCATCTGGTACGATGATTGACCATCAATTTAAAATCTACAGTTCTGCCGAACACTTACATACCGCAGTAAATCGATTAGCTGCTGATACTTAATATTTACCCCGCCTTGAATAAAACATCCCATCTAAAAGAGAAAGCTATTTTTCTCATAACTTTCAACACAACGACTACAAAAGAGCCGAAATAAAGACTAGAGTTGGATTTCAAGTTGAAGGTCAATGAGTTTTATTTTATTTTATTTGATCAGCTATATTTGGAACTATTAAACAGTGCTGGGAACGCGTGATCGATGTTTCCCCTCTTTCAAGTCCTAGCTACTCAAATCATTGACTTTATTGCCCCCAAACTATTTTAAGGAGATCGAACGTAAATGTAAGCCGGCTTTCTCCCGAACTGTAGCTTTCTAGCTCAATTTGCGTATCGCTCTGCTTTTAGTATATCGCTCCCGTATGGCGCGAAATTTTTGCGGGTTCCGAATCTTTGCGCTTTTTTTTCCTACGCTATATCCGCAAAAAAGTTCCCGTCGAGAAGTTCGATTCCCGGCTGCAAAAATTTTATCCGCAAAAATGTACTCCACTGGCGAAATTGTACATACAAACATCATATGTAGAGATGATAGTAGCTATCGATTGCGGGGACAGACAGACCAGACAGTGATTCTAAAGATGGGGAAAGAGTAGAATACTGGTGTGGAAAAGAAAGCTCGAGGAATCAGTAATGCATCAAGTTGTACCGTAGTCATTGCTGATCCATTGCTGCCGCAATCAGCCACATTAGCACAAGGTGTTATTGTATTAAAAAGAGCCTGACACTGAATGCCGTGTTTTAGATTTACTCTCTGCATGGTGTCTCATTTGTCGATTGCATGTTGTTTAAGACTTCCTGAAAATCGCACAGGAAGATAAACGAGTCTTTTACAATAGCAAAACGTAGTTACCGCAAAATACAAAAAATCGCCGATGCCCAAACCAGTCGTGCCACATGCACGGTTTGTTGGGAATACATTTTTAAATTTAATTTCTTTCACTTGCGACAGCTTAGCTTGAGGGGTAATCCACATATTTTTACAGTCATTACACTCAGAGGAGGATCCAGGGGAATTCTCTACAAGGTCGCTGGAACCCATTTGCTGTTTTAGAAAGAATGCAAGGCCGAACTGCCTATAATTTGGCCGTTTAATTGCTCCCCTCTTCCGACCCTCATCGCGCCTTCGGCTGGCTTCTCTCATACACCTAAGTGCGCAGCTCAGACCAGGCTTACGAAGTAAGTCTGAGAAGATCATAAGTATTGTTTTTTAACAATCGCTTTTGTATTCGAATACTCTTAAGATCAATCTCAACCTAAGAGAGCTTTGTCAACGCGGCCTCTAGTCTCGCCCATCTGGAGTGGAACGTTTATTTGCATTGGTGATTAGCATTCAAATCCTCAACAAAATCTTTAAAATATATTCATGCCATTCACAAGAGCAAAGTTATTGATCACTGAATGCAAGTTCTCTTTACATACATTAATAATTATATTTGTGTCATAAGAAGTTCGTGCGGCTCCATTTCCTGAGAAATAAGTTACATAACTGTAATACAGTTCATAAGTTAAGTCGTATCCGCTGACAGAGTGTTGAATTATAAAGTCCGATTTTGGGATGCTGAGTCATGGGGTGTGAGCCAATGGTCAATGGTCTAATACTGAATTGCAAAGTCCAAAATTGAATGCATATTGAAGAGTCGGATGCTGTGTTAAAAGTACACTATAAAACTGTTGACAGCTGTAAGTTGGAAGTTGAACTACACATCTGATTTTTGATGGAGATCGAACTGATAATGAGATATGTGTTTTGGTTATTTCTTTATTCTCCGCTGACTTTAATCCAATTATAAACAAAAGTTCGATAAGCCACAAATGTGTAACTATTATGTAACACACCTTGTGCTCATTTTACAGCCCAGCATGAAAATAATGAAAAATAACAATAGCAGGAAATCGCCGCTAATAGGATCCAGATCAGCTGATGAAAAGCCTGGAACAAACATGAGCAGATGATCAATGGTGTGACTGATCATGTGATCAATCCACAGCTATAAATTAAAGGCTACCGACCAGCTTTCACATCAGCTCTCTCAGTAGCAAACCCTCTACCATGAAAGGACTGGTGGTGTTGCTGTTCCTCGTCTGCGCCTTGGTCGATGGTCTCCCAGGTACTTTAAATATCAACTAGACGTAATGTAGAGCAATTTTACAAGCTGTGATTTAGTAATTAGTCAGAGACGGTCCCGGCAGGTTGCTTTATCAATTTGGCCTTACTTAAACGGCTGCAAGACTTGCTAGAATAATGGAACATTATTAATCTCGGTGTTACTTTAATTTTCTAATAGCCAGAAGTTGGGAAAAGAAGCGACTAGGACATGACAAGAAGTGGACGTTTGAAGACTGGAAAGTGAAGGCTCGTCCTTGGGAACAGAAACCATGGAAAGAGCCCGGAGAAGAAATCGAAGGAGACGACATCCCAAAAGTTCGCTGGTGTGTTACAAACCCATGTGAGATGAAAAAGTGCAAGAGGATGGCCATGAAATTCAAGTACATGGTGAGCCCACAGATGTACTGGAGCTGCGCCATGGCGCCTTGCAAAGAATCTTGCATGGAAGAAATTCGACTTGGACGCGCAGACATCATGACGGCTGAAGGTGAAGAAATCTACATAGCCGGGAAGGTACACGATCTGATTCCTATCATGTTTGAAAAGGACGACCACAAAGACATCCCAGACTACGACACGAAGTTTGCCCAGTATGAAGGTCCAGACGGTATCCTCAAGCACTACTCTATCGCACTGGTGAAGAAAACCACCACTGGTATCGAGAGCTTTCAGGACCTGAAAGAGCGAAAATCGTGCCACTCCGGCGTGGACAGCACAGCCAGTTTCAAGTCCCCCGTTTGTTCCCTTATCGAGAAGGGTATCATGCAACGCACAGGGAACGTGTATGAGAGCGCGGGGGAGTTCTTCAAAGAGAGTTGTGTGCCCGGCGTACAGCATGACATGTACAACCCGAACATGACCAACCCTGAATCCCTCTGTAAATTATGCAAAGGTATGTCAGTAAAAGTCATTTTATTGTTAGTTGTTCATTTCTTGTATATAGGTAACATTGTAACAAAAGAAAGTCAATTTTACTTGGTATGTTAAAAATTTGCAAGGTTCTAATTCGGTTGTATTAAATTCTGTTTGCTATTTTAATTGCCTGGGTACAATGTCCGTGAGCTGTTATATTTCTTGGCAATCTTCCCAACAAGGAAAAGAAAAAAAGCCTTAATGTACTTAACCTGCACCTTCAAAGTCTTCAATTTCAGTCGGTATCTCTTCCGCTATCTTGCCTTTTTTTCACTAAAACAAACATACCTGAGTCATATAGAAGTAAACCTTTCATATCCTGATTGCATTCAAAGGAAAATAATTCACTGATTAGATGGAGTGAGGAGAACAATGCATCCACTTTCTGGCTCTATTTTTTTTGCTTTTACCTCACCTTGCTTTCACGCACTGGCGCACGTGCATCGGATTAAATTGCGCCGTTTTTTGTTTCCTCAAGTTTTCAACCCGGCAGCCTTTAACATTTTTTTTATTCCATTGATTTACAATATTCTATATATATTCAATATTCTATATTCTACATTGAAGTGTCAAAAAGGGGAAAACCTGGACTTTCAAGCGAATGTGTTGGAATATTGCAGTTGTGCAAACTCGCATGTCTCTTGAGCGGAAACAGTTTTTCAATTTCCCTTGAAATGAAATGAAAGACTTTATTTAAGTGACAGACACGAAATGCATTTTATTTCCAAGTGACGTTTTTTTTCCACTGGCCGGAATGACTTATTTGCTTTTCTGTCGACTTGAGTTTGAACTGATCAGTTCTTCCCTGCAGTTAAAAAAAAAGTGTTTTTCAAACCCGAAGCTAACCTTGGTCCTGAAAAGAACTTTAAAAAAAACGCCAATCAGTCATCTGCCTGTCAATTGAACTTAAATTATACCTTGCCTTATAACATGAACTATTTGACGTGCCTGACAAATTTTCAAATAATGGGCTTTCCGGCTGATCGTAGTTGCAATATTTGCGTTCAAACAACAAGTTTCAGGTAACTGAATGTGCCTAGCGTTTCATGTTACTCAACTATTTGTTTGAAGAGAGCACATGATTCCCGTCTTGAAGAACACATATATATCACAAGGTTTTAAAGAAATGATAATCCAAGCTTGATCACAAGCTATGATGTCGGTCACAACCCCCCCCCCCCCCCAAAAAAAAAAAACATTAAAAAATAGCTTTTATATCAGCAAAACAACAAACGCACGCATATGAAATGCTGACAATCTTAGATCGATTCCGCGAGTCATGAATAAAATTCGTTTTCTTAAAAGTGAAGCGCAGCTTACGACTCCAGAGAGTACAAAAACGCTCCTTTTGCGAAAATTTATTAAATGTGCTGTTATCTCCGTGGATTTTTAATGATTGGATCCGGAAGCCAGTTTTGCCTAGTTTGTTTTATTTGCTTTTCGTTTTCGAACAATTTCACAGCTGCCTGCTCGAGGTCCCAGCCATAAGTCCTTGCCTCAGCATGTTGCCCGATCCCTCACGTGCGCTCCTTAACGTCACGCTTCCCTGTATTTCCTCCAAAATAATTCTAAAGCCAAGCTTGACAGATACATTATTACTTCTTTCAACGCACAGGAAAAGACGATGATGATTTCTGTGAGATGCTGTCAGACAAGAAGGAACCTTACTATGGCTACTCAGGAATGCTGAAGTGCCTTCGCGAAGGGGCGGGAGATGTAGGATTCGTCCACACCCACGAGGTCATTAGGAACTTGGAGGATCTCTCTAAAGAATTTGATATTGTGTGCAGAAACAAGAAGCTTCCTCTGGAGTGGACAAATATTATCAAGAAAGGCTGCCACCTGGCTGAGGAAAGCCCTCAGGTACATAAACCTACTAGTCTCGTTCGTAAGCGCAGACATTTTCCGTTCCGTAACACACGGCTTCTGCACTCGCCGCAACTCCTGTAGGCGTGCGTTATTCGTGTTGTTACGTAATATGCCTTTTGTTATGCACGTGATGACGTTTTAGTTATGTAATAATCGCTGTGTGATATCTATTAATTAAATTTATTTATTTATTTCGCTGCAACCCCTGTAGGCGTCCGTTATTCGTATTGTTATGTTATATGCCTCTTGTTATGCACGTAATGACGTTTTAGTTATGTAATAATCTCTATGTGACATCTATCTATTTATTTATTTATTTATTTATTTATTTATTTATACAATTCCTCCTCTTCACGCTGAATTACAACAGTTTGTTACAAGAAGAAATGGAGAAGGGCCAGATTTAGTTAAACTAATTACATACCCCTGAGTTAAATTACGTTTATTTTATGATAGAAAAGAGTCTAATAAAAAGTAGTAATATCTTGCAATAGCCAATGTTGCCCAAATTAGTAGTGAGCAAAACAATATTGGTAAAGTGCTCTTTTCAGTAGCTTTCTAGTTGACGTTTTACCTATAGATGAAGGAAGGTCATTTCAAAATGATATGGGTTTCTTCTCTGAGCTCCGCTTGGCGATAACCAGTGTTCCCCAACTCATTGCTCCCCCACCCCAACTACTGGCCTGAGAAAAATACTCTTCAAATATTCCATGCAAATAATTGAATATGGAATTATTACGAGTCTTGTTTTCAGTGTTAAAGTGAATCCATGATTGCACACTCTTTTCTCGCCAGGTCTTGATGGTGTCCAAGGACAAGCCAAAGGAATGGATTCAGGGTTGTACCAGTGCTCTCACGCAAGCCTCGACACTCTTCTCATCACCAGACACAGATAAAGCATTCGGCTTGTTTGACTCTTCTCTGTACTGTGACAAAATGGAAGGCTATGATGAAAATGGTGAGGATTACAAGGACAAGAACAAGGACCTTATCTTCAAGGATTGTAGCAGTTCCCTGGAGCTCATCCCTGAGGTAATTTTGTTGAATTGTCTTTCACTTCCTTTACAAAGGGCCGGTTTTCAAGGTAAATATATTATCTCAATGAAAGCAAAGTTATGCGAACAAGATGTCTAACTGTTAAGGATATAGCAGTAGGGATGAAAGTCTTATGTGGGAACGAATGAACTGCTCCAGTCAGTCTTTGCCTTTGAACAAATGTATGTCTGAGCTCGCCTTAGATTTGAAGTCATTTCTTAGACTTCGTTCTATATCTGTAGGATAAAAGAACATACAAGGAATTCCTTGGTGTAGACACGGTTGGTATTTGGAAGACCTGTGCAGAACTTAAATCCAAGCCACGCGCTTTCATGTGCGTCGTTGGAGACGAAGAAATGAAGAAATGCCAGGATATGATCAACAAATTCCAGACAGTCACCTGTGAGTCAGTCATTCTTCAGTACCTTGTTTAGTTGGATATTGTTTTGAGGAAATAAAAAGGAGCCTCTTTAGCGTTTTCATGGAATTTCCAATCACGAACACGAGAAAAGTTTCTATTAACAGCCAGATAGGTCGTAGCTGAATAGAAAGAGTTTCATGATCAGGTTTTCAAGCAAAACCACTTCCTTCACACGATAACGCTCAAGTCAACAATCACCCCCATAGAAGCCGTTTGTTCGGTCCATTCGGAAACTAAAAGAGTTTAGGCAGTAACGCGTCTCGCATAACCTGTCACTTTGTTTCACGTGTAAGGCAATCGTTGTCTCCCAGATCACGTGAAGTACCCCCGGACACGCTCGTGATACTCACGCTAACGAATAAACCCTATGCTCTTGGCTGTAGCTGACTTGAAAAGTTACTTAGAGTTGTTGAATTTACCGAGATATTTTTATTTCGCTCTCGAGCTTTCCGATTGAGAAAAAAATTATGATAGCATTACCTTTCGAAAAAGTGTTAGACATAATTGCATACTTACCACATCAATACTACCCCATAAATAATTCTTGCAGGATTAACCAATTTTAATGAGCTATTTCTGACTGACTTTCCTTTTGATAAAGTAACGATTTCTTTTAACAGACGCTAAAGAGATCTCCTGGGGTTGTGTTGAGGCCAGTGGCAAGAAAGAGTGCACGGAAATGGTAGCTAAAGGCTTAGCCGATATTGTCGACCTCAACTCCACGGACATGTTTTTGGCAGGACTGGATTATAATTTGATTCCTTTCATGGCAGAGAATTACAAGGGGTAAGAGTTTCGTTTTCAAACAAAACTTTCTAGCCTAGCTCCGGTTGCTGTGTTAGGAAAACCAAGACAGAATAATATGGCTGAATCATCGCAAAAGGGGAAAAAAAAATGAGGAACAAAAGTACGTGCATCTTTCATTCAATAGAGGAATTGTTTAGAAACGAGAGCAATAATCTTTTCTTTCTTTTTCGCCATTTGGCTCACGTGACATATTCCGCGTTTTTCATAGCTCACCCGCTTCTCATTACTGAGTTCCCGAAAAGCGTTTTGTAAAATTTGAAAATTGATCTCATTTCTTCGCATATTAAAGTATTTCCCTTACATTTAAACAGGAAGGATCCTTGGACAAAAAGCATCACCATCGGCGTCATGCTTAAGGGCAAAACTGATCTATCAGAAGACATGCGCGGCTGGAAAATGTGTAACGCAGGCGTTGACAAGATCAGCGGTTTCCTTCACCCAATGGGATGGCTCTTGGCTAATGGCACAATACAACGATCTAGCTCACCTCTGAAATCGATCGGGTTAGTAGAAATTTATTAATATCTTTGTAACCCAGTGACATTTTCCTTAAAAATCGAGAAATTACACTGTGATGATAATGTAATTTCTCCCTACGATATCAGAACATTTTGAACTAGACAGGTGCTGAAAATACTTAAAACGTCAGCCGTTAAGATTGTGTGGGAATACCAACACGACGTCTCAGAGCTAAATTCAGAGTTTCGCTGCTTTTGTCAGGACTAAAAGAGTTCCAGCTGTTATTTGGATCGTCACGCAACGTTTCTCGAAGGCAAATGCGAAGGTTTACGTGACGACACATCACAGCAGATAATTGTAGTGACGCTAATGGTGCTACTTAGATCTTTAGGTTTCGGATGCTGTTGTCTTGTAGCTGTCGCGTGCTGCGCTAGGCTGACAAATCAATTAACTCATTTACAGAGAAACAATGCCGTGTGGATTTCATAACCCGTTGCTTTTATTTCATTGTCATATTCTCAGACAACACTTCGGTGAAAGTTGTGTACCTGGAATAAACACGATGGACCTGACCAAGTATCCTCTGTTGTCACGCACACTGGATTGGCGATCGATGCTCAAGGATAAGATCGTGACGTGGGAGGACAGGTATGAAGCTCCTCTGTGGCGCCAGTGGCAAGACAAGCAGAGCGGTATCAGTGACGGATACCACTCAATGTACGAACTGCAAGACTTCGAATCACCAGAGTTCCTTAAGCTGATCAAAATGATGACCTCAGATGACCCGCGTACGCACGCGTTCCGCACTCCATTGATGCAGGAAGTCTTTAAGTTGGTAAATATAATGCATCCTCTTTCAAACACTCTAGCTGTGAAACACTGTCCAGTATAGTACCACTAAACGTTCCATAGCATGGTTGTACATGGCTAAATAGAAAGAAAAAAAAAAAAAAAAGGAAGGATTGGAACTACCAGGGCGGTCTAAAAAACACCCATGAACAGACCAATGGGTACTGAGGTTCAGTAACTCTAACCGACAGTCCTGCTACGTAAGTTTATAGACTCAATATGAAACAAACAGTCAAAATCTCTCTCGATCGTCATGTTTTTGCCTTGTAATCAGCTTTAAATGTATGAGTTCCGCTCGACAACAAATACATTCATGCATAATAACTTACGAGTCACCCAGAGATCTTTTTCGTAAGAGAAAAAACGAGATGTGACACATGGCGGTTGTTTATATTCAGCGAATTTTATGGCAACGAAAACGTTGGTCAACAGACAGAAACGTAACCTCTGACACAGTTTCGAAAAACTTAAAACATGAAAGTGAATTTCCCAGAAAACTGTGTCTTACGAACTTATAGACCATAGAAACTGCGTGGACGTGATGCGTCTACGACTTACTACTAGCATTACTTCTCTTGCTCTTCAGGCAAGCAAAGACTTCAGCTGGGACAACTATGGTGGCTTGAAAGATTTCTACGATTTGGAGATGCCCAAGTGGAAGCTGTTTGGCTGGGTGTGGGAGAAACCAGAGGAGTGGACCGAGGACGAATGGCAATTGTTCGAGATGTGGGTCGAGGAGAAATGGAATCAAAAGGAGGACTGGGGAGCATACACTGACAAGTGGACCGATGACGATTGGGTGACATTTAAGACATGGATGGATTCTGAATACAAGGAGTATGTGAAAGATCATATGCCTCTCCATCAAGACATCTTCATCAGGTAAAAAATAAATGTTTTTCCAGCACTGGGGTTTCTCTTGTAGAGCTAATGATTTATGTCACGAAAATAAAGGATTTGATCAGCATGGAGAATATCGATCCGTGGATATGGAACTAAATTCGCGCACCTTCACGCACACACTAAAGTAATTTTAGGGAATCTTTGCTGTTAATTGCACACCAGGAAAAACATGCCCGTTGCTTCGAGCCCCAATGGTTTTAATCAATATTAGTCTGGATTAAGTTTTCAGATACGTGTCTCGAAGAGCATCATTATTCTTTATTATCATCATTTTTATTTTACCATCTATAGACTTTCCCTGCTCTGTGCTCGTTATTTCTGGCTTATGAATGAATGGACTAACCTTCAGTGGGACAACGTGGACATAAAACAATGCCGTGAAAAGATGTGTGAATCGTGTGCTGGTCTAGGCGATAAGAAATGCTCCATGGATCCCATCAGCGAAGAATACTACGGGTACGAAGGAGCCCTGAAGTGTCTCAAGAGGGACGATGGCGATGTAGCCTTCATTGATGGTTACACTTTTGAAGATACTATTGCAAAGAATGGCTACATAAAAGACGACTTCGTTCTCTTGTGTCCAGATGGAAAAACTGTGGACTTCACCGGACCTGATTCCTTTAAAGAATGTAACTTTGGACGCGTGCCATCCAACGCACTTGTCACGTGCAACATGCACGATGGTGTCTGGCGATGGAAGGTGACAAAAGCCTTACTTGAGGCTCAGAAAGTCCTGACCGTGCAGGGTGTGCCTGATGATGCCATATTAGGCAAGGACGTTGAGAGCTTGACACCAATACCGTTCGTCAACCAGACGTACCAGGTGTGGCTTGGCCCCATGTTCCTGCGTGCAATGGAGGGAGTCTTGCAACCACCAGGTAACCTTCTTATCTTGACTTCCTCACCTCTCCCCACCCTTGTCCTTGTTCCAACCCACGATAGAAATAATATGAGGCCCCGGATAAATCCTAGACAACGAAATGTTTGATCGTCTATTGACAGCGCTATGATACAGCGAAAGAGAAGAATTGTCATAAATTGAGAGATAAAAGGTTTTTTTTCCCTCAAGTTGTTGTTGTCAAGGTAATCTTGGTGTAAACAGTTGCGCAGTACAGAATGTCATTGTTCAGAAGGGGAAGGTGGGGAAAGGGTAAGTTTAATCACAAAAGCACTAACTCAAAAGCCTGCCCGAGATTACAAATTATTTAATCTTTTGATTAAGAAATAAAACTGGTGAAGAGATCAACGGAAAAAAAAAACATTGCAAAAGCGCTGAACAGGCTTTCAACTCTCCCTATACTTAGAAAATATTTTCCTTGCAGTTAAAGATAAAGGGTTTGAAGAGATGTCTGACCCCATTGTCGAATGTTTGGGCGATGAGTGCGATGACGAAGTAGAAGACCGTCCTCCTTGTGATGAATGCGAAGACGAGGACACCTTGTGCTTGGAGAACTGCTGGAGTGAGGAACTACCAGAGATAACCACACCCAAAGGCAAAGGGCGCCAGAAGTCCAAGAAGATTGATGGCCAAGGACTGGTGAATGGTCGCCAGGACCATCGAGATGGTAAAAAGCAAATGACGCACAAGAAAATGATGATGATGATGATGATGAAGAAAAAGATGCAAGGGAAACCAGGAGCACGAAAAATGCTTAAAATGATGAAACCTGGCATGAAGAAAATGAAGCTAATGAAACGCCGAGGAATGCGACCCATGGGAGCAATGATGGGTCATCAGCGCCATATGGGACCAATGAAGTATGGAATGAAACCTATGATGGGACCAATGAAGTACGGTATGAAGCCCATGATGGGACCAATGAAGTATGGAATGAAGCCTATGATGTATGATATAAAATACGGCATGGGCAAGATGAACTATATGATGCGCAAGAAGATGATGGCGATGGGCCAAGGAAAGTTGATGATGACGATGAAATATCCAATGATGGGTCAAAACATAATGATAGAAAAAATGATGAAAGGCTACAAAATGATGAACTATCGCATGGAAACTGGACCTATTATGCACAACGACAAAACTCTTCGGGGCGAGTTCTACACGAAGGTGCTCTTTGTGCGTGATGGCACATGTAACGCAATCGTCCGTGACCTCAGCTGCTTCGGAAAGCAGAAGAACGTTAGAATGCTATCTGGACGTGTTGGCAAAACTCCCATCTCTGTTCCGATGTGCCCTCGACCCACCATCATGAAAAAGACCACCGCCCAGTTTACATGCGACACTGGTGCTAGCTTCCTGAAGCCCGTTTTTGTCCCCATGAAGTGCTCTTACGCTCCCTGCAATCCCGGCTTCTGGCTCCCTGATTGGTCCAACGATCAGTATTGGAACGGAGACAATTCGTATCCCGAAGATTACTGGGGAAGCAAGGACTGGTGGAAATTCGAGGAGCGAGATGGAAACGAGAATTGGTTTCTTGCAAATGGCGACCGAAATCGCGTGGGAAAGGACTGAAACCAGGCGAAAGGTTTGTGACGTGGACAGAATAAAGTAGCTGTACCACTTTTTCCGTCACGAGTGAAATCTTACGTTTAACCGCATATATTCAACTACTGGATTTGGAAATATTGTAGATGTAATGGGATTATAGTTTCGGGGCTTTAAAAAATACAGAGCTTTTTACGAATTTTTTTTTTTTTTTTTGGCCATGTTAACCGCGAAATTTCATTGTGATATTCTTTAAATGATGTTAACATATGTTAGGACTGGAGTAGTTTTCATAAAAAAACTTTTCGCAAAATTCTTCATTTATAATTTGACACAATGTTGTAGTTTTTTTAGTCAGCATTTTTCCGCAATAAAGAAGCATTTTAAAATGATCATTGCTAGTGTTGTTTAACAGAAAACGAACGAACGATGATTGATGAACGAAACTGGGAGGAACGACTGATGCTCTGCTTCCTACAGTTTCAGCCCTTGATTTCTTTGAAAAATAGAACTCCTTAGATTTGCCCTTTTGACTTTACAATTTTTCAGCGGAATGTGTTTCTGGACAAGACCTTATTCTAAAGAAGGGTCTATTTCGTAGTTCCCTTTCAAAAGAACCCGTAATTCCGACTGAAAGGGTGAATGCTTTTTAATAAAAACGAGATTAAACTAAACCAGCTCCAAAACACTGAAATACGGACATTAGGAAAAGCGAATGTTTAGCCAGAAATTCAATACCTTTAAGAACACGCGCTGAACGCTTAAGACCCCGTGTTTAATTGTTTTTAAAACAAATGTACGCCAACATTTCTTTACGTTTTGGAATTTAGTCAGTACAGCAGGAGAATGAAGGTATTTTTTTTTCGAATCATCTCAAATAGTTTTATCCAGGTTGGCAGCTTCAAAATTATGCACCTTGCACAGTCACAGTTTGAATTGTATTAAGGAAAATGGATGGTGGACAAACACGGCGGATGGAGTGATTTATGACAAAGGTCATTTATTCGATTACCCCGACTTCAACTGACGCCCTATTAGGGGTTTTCGGGATACAGGATATTGTAAGGTAAAAAATTTATTTAGAACAGATATCCCGCAATTTTGAGTAGGAAACTTGTTTGTGTTTGAGCCATTAAGGGATACTGGATATTGGGCCAAAAATTACCCCTTCCGGCCCGCCTAAATTTTGGTCTCTGAACTGGCAGCATATGTTCCTCATAGGAGGTCGAAATTTAAAAAAACAATATGAGTGCTGCTTAGCGTGTTCGTCCTTCTATACTATTCCCAAGTAGACCTTTAACAACAGCGATAATAGCCATTGGGAAAACTTGATATTTGTACGTTTCCAAATTAACCTATAGTAATTTGGACAGTTCCAAGAGCAGAATTAGACCAACACTACTATTACTTCACCCTAATCCAATTTGGAAATAATTGAATGTAAAAAATCAATAAAAATCGATTTTGGCAAGCTTCGGA
Organism: Orbicella franksi; assembly: GCF_964199315.1. Classification (NCBI taxonomy): domain Eukaryota; kingdom Metazoa; phylum Cnidaria; class Anthozoa; order Scleractinia; family Merulinidae; genus Orbicella; species Orbicella franksi. Next base: position 19,832,133 of record NC_138145.1, on the reverse strand, counting down.
ATTTTCTTCATCGAAATATTTCCAAATTCAAAGAAAATGTACAGTTCCAATACATATACTAAATGCATGTGAAATTAATGTACCTGTTTGAAGTTTGGCACTCAGCTCTGGCGAAGCCACAAAGGCAAACAGAGTTTCCTTTCACGCCCCAAATACTCAACCGGCTATAGTTGAAACATCTAAACCCAGGATAAAAGAAGAGGAGGTTATATAGCATAGCGTTAATGATTAAGATTAGGATTAGCTGAGCAATTGAGAATTGAGATGTTCTAACTGCAGGCGTTTGAATCGTATGTTGAAATCCCGACCCCGGGCTAAAATTTTGTTTATTATTCATCGAGACATATCGAGACAAATTAGTTTGTCAACCGGCGAACAAGTCCAAATGATGACTGACATTTTTAACACGACGACACAAGATCGAAGTCATCCCAATGCGACTTGTTCCCTCTGACTAAATAAATTGATGCTACATAACTAAGTCCTTCTCTCAACAAGAATGCCAAAGTTCAACAATCTTTAAGTCTACCGAACACAAACTAAGCGCACGAAATTAAAGTACCCATTCCGCGATGGGAGCCAAAATGTTCGACTAAATTGATTAATCCAACTGCAATGCGGTTAGCATGCACGACGAGACTTCCGTATTGCGAGCTTGCGCTCTAATTATTGATGATGTGTTTTTCTTTAAAGGTGCTATCTCACAGATGGCACATCTTTAAAATTATTTTCGTCTAATTTTTTTAAGTTTGTCAATTACAATCCATTTCATGTCAATCTTTCTCAGTCGCACTTCTTGGTTTTTAACACCTCTCGGTTATTTTTCTGCTTTGTTTGTTTGTCTATTCCTTTAGACTCCTCGGATAGTTGGAGCAAAGGGCCTCTATAATGCTATCTTTGCATACTATTACTTTTAGGCCTCCTCAAGATTGAAGGCATTCTTGTACATTACGGGAAAAGGCCCTTTTCGCGGTGACGTAACTCCTCTGTTAAGTCATCTTTATAGTTTGGTTCGAGAACGCGTGGCTAACTTACATTATACTATGAAAACTATTATGGCGGCTAAACATAAATATTGGCAGATTCATCAGTAGACAGTCACAAGTCTATCGACGATCGGGTTCAGTAAAACGTGACTTTAATTTCAACGCATTTAGATGACGAAGGTCCAGTAATTAAATGAGTGTCTTCTGTAACTGCTTTCATTATAATATGAAACTGCTCATACAAGGAGACTGACAAGAGGTCGTAAAGATCCAGCTTCAGTCAGTGGATTTAAACTATCTTTTCTTCTTTATGCTTTTTTTCTGCGGGCTATACCCGAAAAGGTAAGAGGATACAAGATTGTCCGTTTAAGAGAGTGCACAAATAATCCATGTATAAAATTGACGCAGCAAAAGAGAAGGAGAATAGGTGACTGAAATAACACTGTCCTTTTGGGACACACGCTTCAGCCGCTTCATGCAACGTTGCGTGCATTATTTGCAGTCGCCTTGGTAATACGCTGCTACATTTAGCATATCATTGGGGATGCAAGTTGAAAACAAAATAAAAAATACTTGTGGCTGACAATAGTTTGAGGGGCCTCTGAGTACATGGCCCTTGCTGAAATTTTTGTGCGCATTTGTGGCACGCAGAAGCAGGGGTGGCGAATGGTCCTTCAAAAACTCTGGGTCTCGCAAAATTTTAGTCGAATTTCACGGGTCTCGCAGTCTCCTTTTTTTTAGCGGTTATGTGTGTTTCGCAGTCTCGATTTTTATACGAAGTTCTCTCGGAGTCTCGACTTTTATCAAGGTTAAGGGTTTCAAAGTTCCGATTCGTTTGTTTGTTTTAATAAAAGACGTCTTCTCGTCACTTGATATTGAATTTCAATAAAGCAACTTTCAAATTTCCGAGAAAAAGTTAATCCTAACTTCTGCCAAATTGTCTGAATTCCACAAAAAGCTACAAAACTTACCGCAACGTCATTTTGGCGCCAAAAAACCAGTTAGTTTGTTTTAGGATATCCTAACGTAGTGTGTTATAGTCGAATTTCCAGTTCCAGCTTGTTCGCAAAGGCTGGCCAAAAGGCTAAAAGGGGAATCAAGAAGCCACACACAGCCCACGATAGCTCATGATGAAACCCACGAAGTCGAAGAACTTATCTGTTGTCCCCTGTGGAACTGTGTAAAGGCACAAGTATTTACGAGAAAAAGCTCCTTTGTAAGACTTCTGTACAAGCTCATTCTCGCTCATTCTTATAGCTCTCAACTAAATCTGGGGCTCGAATTTTAAGAGTCTGAGCTCCTCACGCTCGCGATCTATAAAGTCAATATTTTTCGGGCTCGTAAAGAAAAGCGCTGGTCTCTGGTCTCTCTGGTCTCTCGCTGGTCTCTCTGGTCTCGGGCCCGTAAAGAAAAGCGCCGCTCTCGCAAAGTCTCGCATTTACCATTCACCACCCCTAGAAGCAAAAAGAGATTTATTTCCGTAACATAGCCCTTGTAGCTTGTGGGAATTTCTCGCGAAAGAGTGCCTTGTTTCAGCGGCAGGATATTTAACGAGGGAAAGCCGCGAGGACAATGGAGAGTAGTTAAGTTCTCAATGTCACAGCACATGTTCAAGGCCCACCTTGGGTCCAGTAGCAACGTGGACGTCTCATAAAATTCAAAGTAATACCCCTTACACCCCAAAACCTGTTTTTGGATCAAAAGTGAGGCCATCCAGCAACGCAATGAAATATAATGAACACACTCACCATCCTCGCAGGGCCTCAAATCGAAGCTTTAGTAACGTAGCACGGCTGTGCATGGTTGCCCCCTTCTCTCTGAAGCTAGTGCGAGGTTTGACGAGACAAAAAGCACGGGTGGCTGACTACAAAGTAAAACAAAAGTCGTAAAAGTCATTAGAGAATGTTGGTGGTGGAGTAAGATATTTTAATTATTAACACTTAACATCAAATAACAAACCAAATGTAACTTCAGCAACAGCTCTGAGGCTAGGTTTATTAGTAGCAAAAACTCGCCACGTTGGTTGATTTCAGGGACGTAGCTAGCGGGTCCTGGGGTTCCCATGCCTCCCCCTTTTGTAAGCCTTTTTTAAACAAACAACCTACAACGGGCGGCGAAAACGACGTGACAATCTAGTGAGTACCCTCACTTTTACACAGCGTGACCTCCCCCCCTCCCCCTTTGAAAAATCCTGGCTACTCTCCTGGTTGATTTACCTTTATCGGCGTCGACTTGATAAATGGCTAGGTATCTCAGAAATGAAAAACTGTCAGCTGTAATCCCTTTGTCTCAGTTTGCCCAATCCGAATTTCTTTGACTTTACTGCAACGAATAAAACAGAAGAAAACACAAGCAAGCAACACGCCAAACGAAAAAAGAATATTAACCATCTTGAAAACCATTTGCACAAATCCTAACGCAAAGTATATCACAACAATTGTTAGTCATCGAAACAGAGGTGACCAGTGAGAGATGCATTAATGTTCACAGGAGTCACTGCTTCCCAAAGTCAATCGCAAACCTGGGTACTCTTATGAAAGTCCCTGTTTCATAAAAACAACAGTCAGAGAAAAGCGAAAATACGTGTTAAACGTATTTGCGTCAGCCGCTTTAAACGGTACGTGTATCATATTGGGTTCATTTATTGAGTTGAGTTATTTATTTGCATTTGTTTATTGAGTAATCTGTTGGTTTATTTGTTATTTTTTTAGTGTTATATGGTTATTTGGTTGTTTACTTTTTTATTGATTTATTTGTTGCTTGGTTGTTTATTTGTTATTCGTTTACTTCAAGTAATTTATTTATTTAGTTCAATTTTCGCCTGCCCCTGTGATGGTATAAAGCGGGGACAAAATTGCCATCGCAAGTCGAATCGCAAAACAGGCCGAACCCAGCAAACCTTTTCCACGCCGAACCCCTCTTCTAGGTTTTTTCTCGCCGTTTTTCGCGCTGTTCCCCAACTAAACGAACGCCTGAAAAGGGCAAGCTGGTAAACAATGAAATAAGATGGTGTCTTCAACAAGATTGGACTTGTTTGAGATGAACACACTCACTAAATATATTTCTTTTCTTTTCATCAAAAAATGTTGAAAATGCCGCAATGTAAGGTGGAAACTTGTAAAATGAAAACGAGCAGCGTAGCTACACATTACTACACGAAAAAACATGATATGGAAATGACCTGGGCTACTGGGCATGCCAAGGGTTCGCTTCTTCCATATGTCATGCACCCGGTCCATCTTCGAGCTTAGCCCTGCGTTGTTCTCCGACCTGCAAGAAACTGAATGAGAGCACTGTCCAAAGAATTTTATTACTGTAGTTGTTTTGCATTTACTAATGTAGAATCTAATACCTGAGGATATTATCATATTAAGAAAGCGTAAGATAGAAAGAAGAACTAACCTGAAGCATGGCCTGTTAAGTTCAGCTCCTCAATAATAATAATAATAATAATAATAATAATAATAATAATAATAACAATAATGACTTTATTACCGTGTCGATTACATTTAGCAGTGGAGAATCCCTACTGTTAATAGGGGACACCTAACTAGAACTATCTAAAAATAATATGCAGAAAAGTCTTATAAGAGAAATTAAAATTATGAGTTACAAAGATGGCAGCCACAATATCCATCTAAGATGTTGTCTAGATCTAGCCTCCGTATGTGGGTCTTAAACTGCTTGAGATTTATCGCCGATCTTTCTTTAATTGGTAACCCAACGCTGCTCTCCGTCCCTCAAGGAACTGACTGAGGGTATTTCTTAAAGGTTTGAAATCCTGTAGTTGTTTTGCATTTACCATTCTAGATTTTAGCTGACTAAGAACATTACTATCCTAAAGTATGAGATAGAAATCACGTCACCTTTGTACTTGGGTACCGGGCCAGCCAAGTTAATCGTCACCATTGGTCTTCCCGTCCACCTTAGGGCTTAGTAATTCGTCTCTCTCCGTCCCTCAAGGGGTCCTCAAGCTCTTTTCCTGAGTAAAAAAAAATAGAGAAAGCAAACGGCGAAAGACCCACAACGTAACAGTGTTAAACCAATCGATCCAATTTATACAAAAAAGAAGAAATTCCCTATAAGTGTGGAAGCCTAGTATTACCTGATCCTAACTTACCTGATCTAAACCAACATAACGTCTCCCTGATGAAGTTTTTTACTCAGATATACGAGTTTCAAATTGAACTTTAAAGCGCCATGATGATCTTGCTCACAGCAAAAAAACATAATAAATAAAATAATCAACAAACCTCTTTCTACGAAAAGGCTTCCTGAGTGTGTTTACCACTAGGTGCTGAGTTGACCACAAGTGCCGTACCCCCCAGGGTAATGGAAAGTGCGCAAATATCACCAGGTGCCATTCCTGGATATGAGGCTGACATTCCAAATACTTGTATTCCCACTGGATGAATAGAGCCTCGTAAAGTTAATTACGTTGACGGAGAACCATCTGCACGTTTCCTGTCTTCTTGCTGAATGGATAGTGCACGTGCACACTCGACCAAGCACAAGCGTTAAACGCGGGTACAATTGAAGAGTAGAGCCTGGGTGTGAGGATCGACTACCCCTGACTTTTCTTATAATAGATCGATGGAGTGTACCTAAATGAAGACAAGGATGTAATTGAAGAAGACGTGGCTGTGCACAGGGCGGAACTGTTGACATTTCGACTCTTCACTAGCTAGATGAATGGAGCGCGCTTGATGTAAAAGTTCCTCAACTTGTTTTTAAGTTGTGTAGATGGATCCGCTTCAAGTAATTCGAGGATACAACTGGAGAGATCCGGCTGCGTACAACACCGAAATTTCCTGAACTGATCCTGCCGTTGTGTAATACGGAGCTTGATGTGAGTTGAAGATATAGCTGAAGAGATGCGATTGTTTGCGAGGTGGAACTATCAACAACTTGACCCTTTTTTGGATAGATGAAGTGCGATTAACGTTATTGGGAGATGAGACTGGCACGAGCGCACTTTCCTTGTCTGCGTGGCCTGTCTGTGTACAAGTCTTTTGCAACGTGCGCGCTTTTCTCGTTTGCGTTTTGAGGATGCGCGTTTAATCATGGAAAGTCGAGACTATTATTGGAGAAATGCGGCTCTGTGTAAAGTTGAACTTTCCCCCACTTTTCTACTTTACGAATGGCTGTTGGGGGTGCAATGCAGGACTTGATTGAGTAGGCTCACCCCACAAAGCAGAATAAACAAACAGACAAACCTGTAGCTGCCTAGGTGTTAAAACTTCTGGGCTTGTGAGATGAGCTTCCCCACATACTTCCTAATCCTATGAACTGACTATGTCCACTTTGATTCTATATGCGATCCGTCTCTTCATGGTAGATTCCTTCTCGCGGGCTGTTTGTAAGACAGCTAACTAAGGTGTGTGCAATGTCCCTTCAATCCCAGAACTACATTAACTAGAAATATATTATTTAACTAGTAAGGAGAAACTTAAACTTGCCTCCTCTCCAATAGTAAAATAGTTACCTCACTTAATTATCTGGATAAACCTTGCCGAATAGTTCTTCTAAATTACAGAGCAATAACTGTTATAAAGGAGAACTTGAAAGAAATAAAAATTACCGATGTCACAGTGCTAGCTAGGCGGGAGATCGCTCTGAAGCCGAAGCCAGACCGGACGGCGACGACGAACAGTGACGAGATTTGGCCGAAACAATTACATCGAAAGCCGAATCGAAAAAGTACCGAACCCAGGAAATCTTAGGGGAGTCACATACCAGACTCCAAGGGAAAATTAAGTTGTAATCTAAATTATGTGCAGCCGAATCCGAACGTTTATATATTTATGTCTGAATGTAAGGTTTATCCAGAGCTCTACATAATTAACCCTTCCCCCCTACCCACAAAGAATTTCACCAACCACTACCACCACAAGGTTGTAATTCTTGAGAGTAATTGAGCAGGGTAGATGTAGCTAAAAGATGACGTTTCTGACCAGACTGTATATGAAGGACGACGACGGTTGTACATCTGTTGGAGAAACCGAAAGGATAATTAATTTATTTGCGTTCACCTTTTTTAGGCGTAAAAACTTTGAGGAAATGAAATAATTACTAATATCTTAAAATCCCTCTACGTTGTACGAGAAGCTAAACAATCAATTCTATTTCACCATTTCATGTATTTGTCTGTAAATTTTAAATCTTGACAATGACTGAAAAAAAAAAAATACAGAAAATAAATATATGCAAGACGGCAGTCTTCTCAGGGAATCTGGTCTATCTAATTTGATGTAACAAATTTCCTCGAAAAATATTTGACCTAGTGTATGAAAGTTTAATTTCGACGCAAGAGTAAGTAGCTGTATTTTTTCCCTTAACTTTAACATCATGCATGAAACACATATTCTAGTCTGAATTTTCGGGTTTTAAGTTCTAGCATACATACATACATACATATACTTTATTTAACCTCGAATTTAGAAGAAGCAAAAAGCAAGAAGCAAGTTTCGCTTGTTTGTGATATCTTCAATGTGCAGTTAGGTAATTCTTCGCCAATTTTTTTCTTAACTTCTTAGCGTCTAGTTAAAATGAAATAAAAGTTCCAAAATAGAATTCCCTTTCATTCTTTATGGTATAGCCGACGACGCACGAAAATTGCGCAAAGAAACAATAGCAAAGATATCAGTGACGTCACCTATCGTTATTAATATGCCAGCCAGAGAACTATTGGTCGGTGAAACAAAGAGTTCTTTTGTTTAACGTTTTGAACATTTAAATGACAAAAACAATGTTTGTAAACAAATAACTTCCCAAAAGAGAGTTTTCGCATGACGTCACGGCAGCCATATTGGTGTTCCAAAACAGTGAAACGGCGGCCATGTTCGGTGTACCAAACCAATCCTTTGGGAGTTCAACTCTTTTCTTATGTAAACAGTTTCTTTTGTTCGAATAAATTTGCATGGCTGCTGGTCACGTGACTGAAAACGCTCTATACGATTTGCATGTAAGCAGATGTAAGATAAAAGTAAAAATATCCTGTTGTGCTGCAAATTTAAGGCACTTTTTATCAACCCACCGCTTGAAGAATACTTCCGATAAAACACACTGTTTAGCTTATTGTGAGAAGCAAAGCTTACCTTTCCGGTGTCTTGAATAATTGCAGAAATAAGACAAACGGCTCGTGAATTATTCATGTTTGAATGTCACACCGCTTCAGCTAATAATGTTCTTCTTCAAACTTTTTCACTTTTCCCTTGAAGTCAGCAAAAAAATGTACTACTCCTTTCACTGACTAGCTAGCGAGATGCTAAGAAATTCAGAAATGGTAAATAATTTACCTATTTCGTGTTGTACGAAACACGAGTTTCCCGGCACTTCCTCCCCAAAGTTGAACAACAAAACTTGAAATTCGCGCCACGTTGTCGCTCGTCTCACGTGATTTCATAGCTTTCTGAGATTGGCTAACAGCTCTGCACAGGTTTCCTGCAAACTTTACAGCTGAACAATTTTTCTCATTTAGAAAATCAATATTTCAACACGTTCGCTGATTTCGCAAGCGTCTAATTTATCCGTATCGTAAGGATTTAGGATTTATTTGTGTTTTTGTTTTATGAAACAAGTAAATCATATTAAAGAGCGATTCAGGAAAACAAGCAACACAGTTTACTCTTGGGTCACTTGACATGACCTGATCAAAGGGTAAATTCTTCCAGGCTGTGTGTGACTTTGTTTCCTTATAAGGATTTGAATCCCACTGGGGTAAGTTATGAAAAGTATAAACAAGTGACTGACACGTTTTTGAAAATGTGTCGTTGTTGGCAACGTCTTATACGATGTTGGTAACTTCTTAAACGATTTGGAAGTGAAATAATTCTGGTAGGAAGAGCTCAAGAAGAGCAAGACAGTAAAAAATTATATCTTTAGTTATTGTAAGCGATGTTCGATTCTATTAATCGGTTACTTGATTAACTTGAACTTTGAATCAAATAGCACTGAATCAATTCGATACTGAAAGAATGATTTATCATTATTTTAGTTTGGTTTTATTTATCTATCCGTTTATTAATTAATTAATTTATTTATTTATTTGCTTATTTACTTTATTTGCTCAAGGTAGTTGTTCTGGTGTTAAAATATGATCAAAAGCAAATTTACATGGGCGAATGAACAATCTTCTGAATTTCCGGAAGAGAGCTAGGTATACCCAAATTAATTTTCTAATTTTTCTTCCTGAATATTTCCGTTTCATTTGACTATTCTCCCAGGAATTCCGAAATTTTCGGTAGAAAAATTTGCAATTCGGAAACTCAACAATTTCGCTTTTTTCGGAAATTTCCTTTGGTAATTCCCTTACCATAATCTCAATCGACTTGTATGTTACACTATATGTGTATTATATACCATATCACTCCATTTCATTTTTATCGCTGATCCAAATGTTCGATTGCTCAGAGGTTGTCAAGGAACACGAAAACACGAGAGGACACACGAGAGGACACACGAAACCTCAAAACAACGAGAGCAGTTATAAACGGCGGGAGCAGTTAGAAGATGGACAAATATTCCAGTATGGTGCAAAAGCTATTATCGCTGAGTATCAAGTTAGTAGCGGTGGACTTTGATCAAACGATTATCAATATTCACACGCGAGGCAATTGGCAGTTCACAAGCAAAAGCTTGGTTTCTCGTGTACGACCATCTTTCAAGCAGTTCTTCATGGCAATGTTGAATAGTAGTGATCTACAAGTTGCTGTTGTGACTCATTCACCGCAAATTCCTCTTATTCGTGAAGTTTTAGAGCAGGCTTTGCCTGATTGTGACACTAGTCGAATTCATTATAGAGGGACAGATGGGAAGTGGAAAGAAGTGAAAGGAGTCACCAAGGAAGGTACATCTGTTAAGCTTAAATCTATGTGCTTTTATTTATTGTATGTAAGTATAAGCTCTACTGCCGCTGAAGCAATGTTTTTTCCAAACACACGGTATAGGGAAGATATTTTTGTACAACATTGTTTTTGTTTCACCAGCCAGTAATTCTCTGGTTGACATAGTAATAACAATAGGTTACGTCATTGATATCTTTGCTGTAAGCGGGTAATTTTTTTTGCGCATGCTTATGCACCTACAATAACATGTATACATAAATGTTAAACCAGAGGGGGTTGGGAGGCTGGGCATAGGCATGGTCTTTGAATCTATTGTAGCTGTAATTTTCTGTTGAAATAGCCTGAATTGTGGGGTATTTGCCAATGGCTCACAGAAGGCAAGAGCTTAAGGTGACATACTCAGCTATGAATTAATGGTCTTACAGCTACTTGTGTTTTGTAAACCTTTTCACACAGGAAAACAACAGCATATTGAATCCGTGCGCAATCAAATTGAGAAAGACCACAAGGTAAAGATTAAAAAAAAAGAGGTTATTCTCTTGGATGATGATGAAGAAAACATTTCAGTGGCTCAGAGCTGTAAAATGAAAGCACTTCTTATCAAGGGAGATGATAGTCTTGATGAGCTACTAGAACAGAGGTAGATACGTATTTATTCTTGCTTTGGAATATGTGTATAATGAAGGAACACACTGGTCAAACATTATACATTTTTGAGTAAAATATTGTTTCCTGACTCTGTGGTAGACATAATACTTAAGAAACAAGATATGAAAACAGAGTCAATGTTTTATCAATTACAAGCTTTCGACACTGTCACAGTATCTTTCTCAAATGAATGTGGCAGAAATCTATTAGTCACGTGAGCTTGAGTGAACCAAGTCACGTGCCAAAACATCCCTATTGGAAGAGAGTAAGGCGACTGTCATAGCTAGAGAAGAAAACAACTTCAGAAGGAGAATTTGCGAAGCCTTGGAAATTCTGTGCAAGTTCCTGGTGCTCAATTGAGACTGTGGATTTGAACTTCTGGTCCTACAGTATACAGGGATGTTTTGGCACATGCCTCCACCCAAGGTCATGTGACAAATAGATCCCCACTGCATTCACTTGAGAAAGACGCTGTGACAGTGTTAAAGCTTGTGATATTGTTTATTCATTTTGTTTCCTGTACGTTCACTGTAGTGGTCATGTGCCTGTACATGTAGACCTGTGAACTCAATGGGGATGTAATCTATTTTTAACTATTTAAAATCTGCTACTTAGGTGTTACCGGTAAGTGTTTAAACTTCTCTCTTCACTTTGACCTGAGTGGTGATATCACATTTCATTTAATATTATGGTTTCACATGCCCTGTACAAAATTGCTGATAGAGTTAATAAATATAAAACAACAGGGGTTTTTCATTACAAAACCACATTACTGTTTATTGATAGCTCTTGGAGTATTTTGCACTGCAATTCTACTTGGGGGTGTTGTAAATCACTGAAAGAAATGTGATTATAAACTTTAAATAGTATTGTAATATGTCCAAACTGCATATTGTCTGTAGTCTCTGCAACATACATGTTTCTGTACAATTGCTTATTTTTGTTATGGGGTTATATTAATGTGTGACCAAAAATAGAAAAACAGTGTAAATAAACAACGAAGATTAACTTAAGTATATAATGACAGTAATATATTTTTTTACTTCTATACATAACATGATTCATTCATGCATCATTCATACCAATATTGGCCCAAGGTGGTGGCAGTACATCAGACTTTGCTGCACTCAGTCAGTACAAAAACAACCTAGGGCCAATATTCCCCAGTATGGCTCGAGTAAGCTAGGTTAGTACGTAGTTTATAATATGGCACTCGGGCCATGCTTGTTTCAGTGTCTACGTCAGAAGTTTCCAGATCTTTAGGATATTAAAATTTGCTCTCGGTGAATATTCGTCCTATTCATCCATGTTGTAAGCGCTGTAAAATATCAATCTTCTAGACCGTTGTCTCATTTCCTAGAATGAGAGTATTTACATGTTTTCATTTTGAAGTTCTAGTTGCAAATTTTGAATTTGCTGGCTTTCCAAAACAAGAAAAACATGGCTTTATTATGACCACGGAAACGGTCCATTAATGGCAAAATCCTGACCAAGAAAGATCCAATCAAAAAGTTCAGATTTACAGCAAGATTACCCTTCTATGTAACAATTTAAGTTTTTATTAAATTATTAGTATTGTCTAATGTAATTGACTTGTTCATTTCAGTCTATAATGCATATAGTACTTAAATCATACACACAACATATAGATACACTGTGCCAGTAATATGCACATTTTATGTATGCCATATTCTTCTCAAACTCATGAATAATAATCATCGAGTTCATGACCGTGACAGTGCTTGGACATCCGATCTTAATTAGCATGAATTTTTACAATTTTATTTCTCTGTTTTCTCCTTAATTTTAGTTTCGATTGAGAAGATATATCAAACACTCAAGACAGTGTTTGATCACATTTCCAAACACCTTGAAGTTCTTCAAAAATACTCTGCTACGCATCGTATTTTCAACTCTCCCTAGTGTTTGGAAATGTGGTCAAACACGGTCTTTCGTGTTTGACATATTACATAAGAACATTGCTTTTATAAATATTTATATGCATGGTACAGTGCTAAAAAACTTGATATGTTGTCATATATGTTTCTTGGTGTGGGTGTGTAGCTTCCCTCAGAGCCATTATTTGGCTTGTCATGCAATGCTTGGCAAGAACCATAGTGTGACAGCCAAAATAACAACTGTCAAGGAGACTAGTCATGTAGTGGGTGTGTGTTATGATTCAATCTGGAAGGGATTAGGTCACGCCAAGAAATTGTAGAAAAGCGCAAATGAAATGCTAGAATGGAAAAAAGAAGTGGAGATGTTCCTTAAATCTGGACTTGAGGGATTTTAACAGATTTAAATCATCGAATCACTTTATTTCTGCCAAGGTGACCCACAAGAAGGTGATCTGTAATACTCAGATGTACAAAGTACATGTAATTCATTGCTTACTAGCAGGTAATGTTTGTGGTATTTAAAAGGATACTAGGTAACCAATTATTGTCACAACTAGCGTAACTTGGTTCCTTTGTACTATACTAGAGCTAGTATACTGTGTCTCTCGTAATTTGCTGAATGAGACTATCTTAATTTAGGTTCTGGACATCATCACTTTGAATGACGGCTGCAACGCTCTCTCGTTTGCAAGAACATATTTCCTGGTACTACTCAAGTTTACAAGGAAAATACCTATAAGGCTTGATTGTATGTTGTCACATGTGTAGTTTGACAACACTCAATATAATTTATCAGAAACAGCTATTATGAATTAATTCCTCCGTATTCCTGCGTATTCCTAGATGTATTTATTTTGTACTTACCTACAAGTGTATTTAGAAAGTGATTCAAGAATTGTTTTGGTGGTAACTGATTTGTAATAAATGGCTGTTTTCTGACTTCTAGACTCTCTTGCTGCCTTTTCAGTACTATTAGCTACGTACAAACATGAATAGCCTCCATTTGGCGCGAAAATATGCTCGGATATTTGTCTGCGGGCATTATCTGTTCCCAGGAGCGAATAGTTTTCTGAGAGCGTAGCTCGAGGAAAACTGTGAACTTTGAGGAACAGGTAACGTTCAAGGACAAATATCCGAGCATCTTTTCGTGCCGAATGGAGCCTATTGTGTTTATTATCCTTCAAATATTTTTCGCAACATGTACGGTTTGAAAATTGAGGATTCCCCAGTTTTGGCTTGGGAATATTCAGTCACGTGACGCGTTTAGACCAATCGAGCGCGAGCGAAAATTGTTGATAGATTATAAGCCCAGGTATTTCACGCGGACATTATCTGTTCTGAGAAGCGAATAGTTGTCCGGGAGCGTAGTTCGAGGAAACCTGTTAGCTTCTCGGGACAGATAAGGTCCAAGGACGTGCATATTTTCGTACCAAATGGCGGCTGTTGTGTGTATTATCCTTTAAATATTTTTTTTACCACAACTGCTACTAATCTCGCAATCTGATTGGCTAATTTGCCGTTGTCGATAAGAGTCCAGACAACGCTGCTCGCGTCAATGTGTCACGTAATGCCTTTTTCAGCTCGCACTCTGAAAAGAACATGCTGCGCCTCGAGTCAACATTTTGACCCCCGTGATGACGCGTATCGTTTTCGATAAGACTACAGACCACGCTAAACCACGTTCGCTTTGTTAATTGCATCACGCGCAGTTTTAAAAATTGTGGAATATCACTCGGATATTCCCCAGTTTTAGCTGGGGTATATTCAGTCATACGACGCGTTTAGACCAATCGTTAGCGAGCGAAAATATTTGATGGATTATATGTATATATCGTGTACTGTCATAAAGTCTGAAGTCCTCAAGTCGCCTCATGCAACAGTAGCCGGAGATAGGCGACGGCTATACTGACTACTGGCCTGAGGCAACCTTTTACTTCGAGTTACACAGCACGATTAAAAACTAAATCCCGCAACCAACGGACCGTCAAACAGCTGCACTTTGAACAAAACTTTAACAAGTAATTTTCGCAATTTGTTTCCTTTTAAAGTAATTGCCACAGGCCTCGTGGGGTATTGCAATGCAATGTAATAATGGGCAAATGAAAAGCTTCACTGAAATCGGAATTAAATTGTTATTCATGTGAATATATGAAAGATCACATATTTATTGTTTCAACACCGCGCTCATATAAACTAGCGCCGCTGGATTCGTCACCGTAATGTTGTGCCAAATTTGTAAAGAAACAAATTTATCGTATTGTGGCTGAGTTTCAATTAGTTCAATAAGTCTAGATAATCGTATGAATCAAGTAATAATTGAAAATCTCTCAAATTTGCATGAGCCTTATTATCTGACTGAGAAAATTACGAGCGCGTGTATTTATTTGACTTGCAGTGCAAATCATAATTTGACCATAAAATTGCATGACCAGCTCCGAGCCAATCACAATAAAGCAATTTTCTCAATTATAAAGTTGATAAGCCCATAACAATTTCCTGAACTATTTGTGGTCTCAGTTGTCGGATGAGTACTCTGTATTGTGACTATCTATATCCCTCCTAACTTTTGAAGTCCGGTCGTCGCTACCAACAAACTCAGATACGCTTTTAAAAGTTAACAGCTAAGCTAAGATCAGTGATCAGTCGTTATTTTTACCTTCAGACTGCTGATCAAACGAAGCTAAATCCTATTTGGCAAAGGTATGTACAGTAATCATATCAAAATGTTTTGCAGCATAATTTAATTGTGACCGGCTGTCAGTGTCTCTGCTTCAAATAGAACGCACTATTCATCCGGGTTTAGAAATCAGAAAAATAGTACTAGCAGGAATTTCAATCACCAATCACTATCGAAAGATCAGCAAATCCTATAGGGTTTCGGTATCGAGAGGGTGGTTTGTTCTTGGTCGGGCCGGACACTGTCTGATTAAATATGAGGGTGGACGGGAAAAGAATGTATCTGTGAAAGAAAAGCATCCCTATCGTAAGGGATGGCTGTTTTCACATGTTATTCAGGTAGTGAGATTTGTTGACCTCTCTTTTTAAACAGATGAGTCGAACCTTTCTATCAAGCATTGCTGTGTTAATACTGGTCATCTTGGCGGAGAAGGAAATTGGAGAAAGCAAAGAAGTTTGTACAGATGCCAGATGCACCTGCTCTCGTGACAACGAAAACGTCACAGCAGTTTGCAGAATGAGTCACTTGAGGAATATATCACAGTCTTTTAACTCTCCTCAGGATGTAGCCTCTTTGTAAGTCTAGAAACTTCTACGGAAATCTGATTATCACACACAACTCTCACACATATCGTCAATAAGGTAAATAACAATAATAAAGACTGACATACACCTCTCTAATAAGTAAAGCAAGATAATGAACTTTGCCTGTAGTTTTGATTCCATATGTAACCAACACCACGGGAGTACAACATGTGAGTACAAGCTCAATAATATCAGACTACAGACCAAGAAATTCACATTTAGCACTCACTTCATCATATTATGTAGACCAGCTCCAGGCTCTTTGTCAGTGGGGCCATGGGACGATCGAAAAAGCGGGGGGGTTGGCGAACCCCGTCCCGTGGCCCGCTCGCTTTTTCAATCTCCTCCACTGACCGAGAGCCTGGAACAAGCTAGTACACTATAATGTAGTCAACTAAGTTTTTTCCCCGTAAACACTTTTTTTAACTTGACCTTTGTTCTGCAGGAATCTATCAAACAATAAAATAACAGTGATGCAACAATACACATTTCAAAATTTCTCAGGACTCATCAAACTGTAAGTAAATTTGTGACTTGAAGTTCAATGGGATTTCATTCGTCATTAACAAACGCAACTGCGCACATTATAGATTTTAGCAATTTCTTAAATGTACCTGGAATATAGATATGGTACTTTAATCTATTAGAAAATATATTCAAAGTCAGGAATTGAAGTAATAGATATGTTTTTATTTGTTCCTGTCATGCACACTTTCAGAGAAATTTCTCAGAATCTGTTAGAAAAACTACCACCGAACAGTTTTACGGGCCTCAAGAATCTACTTAAACTGTGAGTTTACATTTTTGATGCTTGCTCAAGTATTTTACGATGTTTTGGAAAGGTAACTTGTTTTCTTTTAAACCTCAAATATGAACGTCAAAATTCGTATTTTGCGACTGGGTATGCTTCTCATTCTTTTCGATCGATCTGCGTGTGCAAAATGTTAACATATAATTCTATGATTCTGTTTAAAGGTCTCTGACGTATAACAACATTCAGTTTATTCTCAAAGACGCTTTCAATGGCCTGTATTCCCTGCAAATATTGTAAGTAAAACAAGGTGTCTGTGTTTCTTATGGAAAATCCATCCTTTGTCCACAGTGAAGATATTTGAACCATGAACAATTGAGATTTTTTGTACATTGTTTTGGTGACTAGAATGAAGGCTCTTCGTATAATGTACAAGATTAGTGTTTTTGCTTTATTTAAACTTGATAAATTATTAATGAGCCAGTTTGAAAATTGAATTTATGTCTTGGCAGGGACCTGACAGGAAACTATCTCCAAACATGGAATGCCCGAGGTGCCTCAATGTACCTTCGATCTTTGATCATCATTGATGTACAAGGAAACATGGGATGGAAGCCAGAAGAAAACCAACTTTTCGAATTACCAAGATTAAAGGAAATTAGGAATGTGTCCTGGGCCGCTGAATGCGCGGACTGCTGGCTCATCAAAAAAGTTAGCGAGGACGCTCTCGAAATCTACAACAAGTCATATTTCACATCAACAAGTGCAAAACAATGCATCATACATCATTACACGTTTAGTGATTATCTTAAAATGCTCGCACGGCACCGTTTTGTAGTCAAAGAATGCAGGAATGTAACGGATTGCATTTTACGAAAGGAAGCCAATGTTACTAATACTTACCTTTGTTGGCGTTTAAACCAACGCGTCGTCTCAGGTCAGCTGTTATTAGGGACACTCGGAGCTGTTCTGAACATGGTGGTGTTTTTTAACATTCTGTTGACTAGATCCTTACGAAAGAATGTGTCCATGGTATTCTTGTGTAATTTAGCCCTGGGAGACACATTGATTTGCGTGTTTTTAGTTCTAATGGCATCAATGATAGTGAGCTATCGATACCAAGACTTTGAGAACATTTTGGAAAGTCTTTGCCCCAGAGTTGGATTTCTCTGGGTACTCGGGCAATGCGCGACCTCCATTACCTCTGTCGCACTCACTGTGGAGCGATACCTTTGCATAGTTTTCAGCATGAAGCCTGACATTCGAGTAACACCGAGGTTAGCTTCCCTGGCGGTTGCTGTTAATTGGGTCTTTGCTGCATTGTTTATGTCTGTCGCCCTTTACTTCAACATATACCGGCTCAACTACCTTTGTATACCAATGATCTACGACATGAGGTTTCCCATTGCAACCCATTACAGTATTGCTCTGGGCTCTATCGCACTAACTCTTTACCTGGTTACCATTCCCTTGTATGTTCACATTTACAAGGTTGTCAAACAATCCAGTGAGCAAATGGGAATTCAGCGAGAGTCTACTCTAGCCAAGCGAATCGCAATCTTAGTAGGGACTAACTTAGTGTTCTTTTTCTTACCTATTCTATCGCTGGGGGCATGGAAGTTGCTCGTGAATTCTAGCCATCAAATGCAGCAGTCCATTTATTTCAGGAGAGCAATAAGCGATTGGATTCCTCAGTATTGTTTAACCATTAATTCCTGTTTGAATCCTTTGGTGCACGCCTTTAGAAATGATAAGTTCAAAAATGCTTTAAAACAGAAGCTGCCATTGAGATGCAACACTAGTAAAGTGACGCCTGCCACTCAGAAAAACAGTGATTCTATCCCCACCTATAAATTACAAAAAAGGCATTCAGCTGGAGGTAGTTCGACATGAATTGCTGTCTCAGATTGCCCCTACAACATTTTTCTCCGTGGAAACTTCATTCGGACAGCTAACTAAATCATAAGGGAAGTCGAAGAAAGAAGTTGTTGGTGTCATAGATGATTTGTTCCTTCTTCCTTTTCCGTGACTCCTACGCGCCTCAGCCCACCTCGTGTCCACTGATTCGGATTCTCTCTCTAAAAAAACTCACTATCACAGTAGCGATAGGGTACAAGTCTGTTCCATTTCTATGTATCAGTGGATCCCAATGTGATTGTATCCCACATTGCTTTTCAACATAAACAGCATAAACAAGTTTGGAAATGAACTCCAGTCTCCTATCTTGATCGTCTTTAATTTGTATTACGGTTTATGCGTTTGAGTACGATAACAAATGGTTGTTTATATACAAGTCTTATACAACTTTCTTTCAAAATCTCTTGGAGTTCTCAGTTAACCCATGCCACTCGATTTCTTGGCAATCATAAGTATCAGGTTATCCAGTAAATGGCCTGTACGTTCCCTAAATTTAAAACTATTTTATCAATACCGATTTATGATTACTCTTGACGAGTTACTGTCAGTGAGACAGTAAGCTCAACATATGTAGACTATAAAATTTTAGTCATTGATTGCTTGTGACTAACTGCATAAGTTACTTGCAGTAACAAAACTTTACAATCAAGTAAGAATAATACATTAAACTTGAATTTTTTAAGTCGAGCTAACACTGAGTTCGCATAAGCTGTGACCTCTTCTACAAAAACAGAACTGTCTCTTACGTCTGCATCTAGCGCTCTATTTGACTTTCATACGCGTTTTCATCAGTCGTGCAAGTTACTCAACGACTTGCCCTGGTTTTTCAAGTTGTTAATACCTGAATATTTGTAAGAAAGACCTGCCATTGTCTATTTAAGTCATTTATCTGGTTATTCATTATGTTACTCAAGAATAAAGCTTTCTATTTCCAAATTCATCAGTCTTTTAACAATAATTGCTACAGTGCGCATACAATCACTGACTCAAGTGGGATTTTAACTCGTGAACTTACTCTGAGTAAAGTCACAAACAAGTAGCTACAACCATGAGTCCTGATTGTTAGTATTGCTGTTTTCAGAATCAGCTTCATCGTAGCAAGCATCGCTCGCAGCAAGCTTATTGAAATCATAATATGGAGTGTCCTTTGCCATCATTTCTTCCAGTATTAAAATGAGTTTTTCGAATGTCGGTCGCTTATCAGGATCCTCCTTCCAACAGTCCAACATTATCTCGTATCTGATGAGAAATGATTTATTTTAGAACATTAAAAAAGCTCTGTTAATTAGTTTTACTTCCATAAGTATGCTTGATCAAGTTTAGCGTGTGTACATTTTAAACTTCCTGTATATTGCAATATTTCAGATTTACTTTTTATTTATTATTTCCTTAACAACGGACCTCCCTAAAACCAAGTGGCTCTGTGACGGGTGCTCCCTCTTATAAAGATTTATTATTTTGTTATTATTACTTGTACGTTTTCTCCTTTTGATCTCGAAGTACTTAAAACTAAAATCAAACAGTGTTTTGGCTTTTTTTTTTTTTTCGGTTTCCGTTGTATTCTATCATATCAAGAAGACGATCGCGACTTGTCGAGCAATCCAATTGGTCTGTACCACTTTAATTCGTCCATGTTAATCTGTACCTCTTTTGTTCTTAGGGCTGAGGCATTGTTTGTGTTCTTTATCTACTGTTTCGTTTATCCAATCATGAAGAACCTTGCAAACGGTGCTGGTTAATCGGGCATATTTCAGTAAACCACTTGAGCTGTACGAACCACCTTAAACATAACTATCTTCGTTTACTCTTGTTGGAGCTAACCAGATGAAGAAACAATGTTCGTGATTTGATCCCAGCAACATAAATTACAGTGAACGAATCCTTCGGCTGTGTTTTATTTCGACAAAAACAAAGTATACTGAGCGATTTACTTACATCTCATCTGAACACATGTCCGGTTTATCCATGCGATATCCTGTCTTAAGAAGTCTGTACAGTTGCTTGTTGCTTACCCCAGGATATGGAATATCGCCTAGAACAACAGATATAGTTCATGAATTGTAACAACATAATCCATCTCCCCCTCCTCAGTTAAAGATGGCGAACTTCGTTTCCAGAACTCTTTTTTTTCCTTTCCCTTTCACGCCTAAGCATGGAAAGAATCCGTCGGAAGGGGTTTGAGAGTCATGTAGGTATGTGGACAAAGAAACACGGGTCTTCTGTACTACATAGTTGATCCCTTTGCTTACTGTACAGTCGGACATCAGTTACTGATTATCATAGTCAGACAATCCATGTGAACGGTAATCCAAGAATACATGATATGAGTTTCTGTGGTCCTACTCTCTCTTCCCCCCCTCCCCACCTCATAAGAAGGCCCTCCTCCCTCCTTCCCTCTCACCCCCCCCCCCCTTAGGAAGACCTGATACTCAAGCTAGAATTGTCTTTGATTTTGACCACTCTACATAAATCATTTTCAGTTCATTTTCAAAGACATTCATCAAAATCATGCTAGCTCGGTCTCAATCTTACCCATTGTGGCCAGTTCCCACAGGAGTACTCCGAAAGACCATCTAGAATAAACAGACATTATTTTATCATCAGTGCTTTACATTCGTCGTTTTTATGAGTTAATAGTTTAGCTTGGGATGGCTTAGGAGAGTGTCACAATAACGTTTCCTTGATACAGTTTCCTCTTGTCCTGAATAGAAAACCAACAGATAATCATACGATACAGGATTATCAAATCTCCAAAACATTTGCAGTAAAACCTAGGTAGAAACAAACCTTTGAAAAGCTAAAAGGTTCCGGCGAACAGTTATATAAAGCTGAGGACAAGTTGTTTGATGTTAATTTAGCTACTTTTATTTTATCATTATTTTTTTTTTCATGTGTACTACCAGTAAATTAGCTGGTTAGTAAGTCTGAACTGTGGCGGCTCACTCATAGCTAATTAAGGTTCATTGACACCATAAGCCTGTCTCCTATTTATGGAAAGATTTGAGGAGGTTTATATACTTTACATACGTACACGTCACTTTTTGAAGTGTATAAACCGTTGCTAAGCGCCTCAGGTGCTGTCCATTTGATTGGCAGTTTTTTCGTGTACTTTATCTTGTATATTTCATCATGAGTGTGGCGTAGCAGACCAAAATCAGCGATCTTCACCGCTCTGCCCTCACCAAGAAGAACATTACGAGCTGCCAGATCACGATGAACAAATCCTTTACTGGACAAGTATTCCTATGATAAATACAAAGCAAAGAGAAATTGAAGGACATTTAAGCAAGGGAGTTAGTAGAACCTTTCATTTGTAACATAGAAAAATGGGGCATCTCCAACAACACCCAATTATGATCCGAACCACATACATACCTGCTGCAGTGGTCACATCTAGTAATTAAAGAGAGCATGACCCGGCTACAAGTTGACGGTTAGTCGCGCACCCTAAGATGTTTCCTAAGAAAGGTCCCACTGTATCAACCAGTAGATGTCTCTTAGAAAGAAACATTTTGTTTTAGATTTTCAGGTGAATTCCGGTTTCTACTTACCATTCCTTGAGCTATCTGCCACGCCAAGCAAAGAAGGTCCTTTGCAGAAAGGTCATCTTCATCGTTAATGTTATTCTGGGACGGGATGTTAATCTTCATGCGTGCATTTTCCACGTTGCATGAACTCGCACATTTACTATTGTTCTCTTCCATCTTTTCGTTAGCCTCTGATGGAGGGGCTTCCTCTCTTTGCGTGACATGATCATGTTCGGTCATGGGCAGCGCCTGTGATGGCACACTTTGGAAGCTTTCATCGACCACTTTTGTCAATCCTTGATAAGTTCCTTCAAAAGTCGACGGTTTTGTTTGGTACTGGACGTGTTCCTGAGATGAAATAAGCTGGTATGAAAACATGAAAAGGACACTTCCGTTCGTTTTCTGCTAAGTATAAGTTTAAAACAAGATTAGCTACTTGCACTACTGTTCAATTCAATTCGCTTGTAGTCTAATCTGGTATTGGAGGCGCGGCGGCCTCATGGGTTAGAGCCCTGACCGGGGACATTGTGTTGTGTTCATGAGCAAGACACGTTACTCTCACAGTGCCTCTCTCCACCCATGTGTATAAGTGGGAACCGGCAAATTTAATGCTGGGGGTAACCCTGCGATGGACTAGGATCCCATCCAGGGTGAGTAGAAACATTCCTAGTCGCTTCATGCTTCAGAAACCGGGATAAGCTCCGGCCTGATGAGCCTCTTGGCTCATATACAGGCTTACCTTTTTACCTAATATGGTATTAATAATGAATGGCCACAGATCAGCTAATCCGGCATTTTTAAAATAATACAGGAATGCTGTGCAGAAACGTAAGTCAATACCTTTAGACAGCGAAAACGGAACTCGCGAAACGCTGACGTCATTTGCATCACGTGATCACGCGGAAAGGGCACTCACGATGTTCCTCTTATAGCGTATAACCGTTTTCAAGATTTTTGAGTAGAAATTCTGCGGAATTCGGGTAGAGTTTGAAAACATCAATATCACAAAAGATAAGTTAGTGTAAAAGACTCTTCACTACTAATCTTTTTTTAGCACGTTTTAATCAACCAATCAAGCGCGCTTAGCTTGGAGCTAGTCACTATATCGACAGTTTTCGTACAAAGTAGACTTATAAAAGAAGAGCTTTTGCTACAATTTTGTAGTTTCTAACCTGTCGTTTCTTTCTAAGCCATTGAAGGAGATCCCCGTGTGGAACATATTCCAAGATCAGCAGGATGGGTTCAGATCTGACCCAGTAGCCGAGCATGCTCAGAACATTTCGGTGAAAACCAATTTGCTTCATGAGATCAATTTCCTGTAAAAACTGCTGTTTGCCCTCCTCACCCGCTGCTTCTGATAGAAATCGAAACAACAATCAAGTAAATCAACTGACAAACGCATTACAAAAGATATCATATGGATAAAAAGGGTGGAATTAAAATGCGAAAAGTCCAAAACAAGGACATTAAGGGTGCTGTCTTTGGTTTAAAGCTATTTTTGGAAAATTAGACCACTAATTATAATTTCTGATCAGCTACCATACTGGAGCTCTCCCAAACATCTGTAAGGTGGCTAGACGCGCATAACATCAATTTATTTATATATTATGTCTTTGCTCACCAAGTAACACTTTGACAGCAACAACTCTTTCCTCTTTGACCTCCACTCTTTCCTCTCTGGGCTTGAAAAATACTTCAGCGCTTGGAAATTCCCTGAAGACTCCTTTGTAAACCTTGCCAAAAGCCCCTCTACCCAGCTCCTCCATAAATGTTACCCGCTCTGGAATAACCTCCCATTGCAGTAAGGGAACGATGTCAGACTTGGACCTAGACAAAATAAAATAAATAATATTGAAATGATTATCATTTCCTTGTGACTTTCGTAAGCTGGCTATAGTTCTTCACCAGATATATGTGCAGAGGCTTTGCTTGCTAACAGTTTATTTTAACACTGATAACATTGAATTAATTACTAGACGTGACCACTGCAGCGGTGATGTATGTGGTTCGGATCGTAATTGGGTATTGTGGGAGATTTCCCGTTCATAGATTCCCGTTGTTAATTACAATAAGCGAGGAAAGTGAGTATACACAAATATGAAAAGTCGCCAGTGCTAAATGTGCCTTTACAACATACGAGACAGCCTTTATATATTCTTATGCTGATTAATCTCACGAGGAATCACTCGAGGAATTAAACACATTACAACTCCCCATATGCTAACCAATTACATTTCTATAGTTGAGGTACAACATAAAAACTCAAAAAAAAAAAAACCTTTTTGCCATGACAGCATGAAGTTGTTTCTGTTTCCATTTCTTTCTGAGGCACGCTGCAATCCCCATTGTTACCATGGCAACAACGGCGACACTTCCCGCGATTATTCCAGCTCTGAAAACGATTGTATTCTGATCGGCTGAAATGGTGAAACATCAAAATTTTAAAAATCCGGCGAGTATCATAGTTACCCTGATCGTCCCTTCACTTTTTTTGCAGCTACCCTAACACTCTCACGTTTTAAGCGAGGAAGTCGGGTTATTTCATATGGCTATCAATCAATCAATCAATCAAGCAATTAATCAATCAATCAGTCATTCAGTTATTCAATAATTCCTCTGTTTTCATCCATACTCCACCACCATCCCCTCCCCGCTTCTCTCAACCACCCCATTTACGACATTGATAAGAGTACATTTCTACACATATCTGGAATTCTTCCTTCTGTCTAAAAAAGTACTGATTAATAACATAAATGAAGTGGTTGATATGAAAGCCTCAGAACTCAAGCAAAGAAGAAAGCTCTCGGCTTACATGTACTCTTTCCACTGCATTCTTTTGGGAAAAACACGGACAGAAAAAGAGCCCCCCCAAAAAATACTTAAAACATACCTACCTTTTACGTCTGACTTTGTTTTAACTCGCCAAGAGTTTGACATGTTACTTTCACCAAGTTCATTGGCAACAGTCATTTGAATTTCGTACTGTGTGCCACAATCAAGTTGGACAAGATGAAATGTGTTTGTAATATTGGTAACTCTGATTTGCATCCAGTCAGCTTCATGACCGAGTGAAGGCACTTTTCTGTAGTGTATTATGTACATCGATAGAGGACATTTAATATTCCTTGGAGGACTCCATGTGGTGTTCACCTTGCAGCTATTTATTTCCTTTTCTTTGTTGTTAATTACAGGAGGTGGCAGTTGGCCTTAAAATATGAAAAATAAATACTAAACCGAGTTCTCGTGGTTTGCTTTCGCGCCATGCACAACTTAACGGACTAAGCGAAAGAGGGACTACTCGTAGTCTAAAACGCCCTGAAAGAATCAGACAGTTATTGCCCATTCCAATTCGTCACTTCAGAAGAAATCTGGGGCGAGTCTCATCTCGCAGTCGCTTGCGGGACCGTTACTGTATTGGGACAAAAACAGACAAAACAAAAGATGAGAAGTCATGAGAAGTCATGAGAAGTCATTCTGTCACCAGTAACGGTCCCACGAGGGACTGCGAAAAGAAACTCGCCGTAGATTTCTTATCATCGTTTTATAATGTGGCTAATTGGCAAGCGCAAGCTGGAGCAGAAACTATACATATAATTTCATCTCTCTTGGTGGCTATCTCTGATTGTGCTGTGATGTTATTTCGTAGTCTAATTTAAACTATGTGATACGTCAAATTATCCTCTCATTTTGATTGGTTTTTACTTATGATCTGATGGAGGACAGACGTATAGTCGGATGACGTCATTAACATTTTTTTCATGTTGCCGTGGAATCGATTTGTTAAACAGTAACCAACGCAGAAATGCAAGTTGCAAAATTCAGTATAAGTAGTTTATGAAATAAAGGAAAGGAAAAGAATAAACAAACTGAATAGAGCTTTAGCCATCTTTATGTAATTTCAAACATACCAATTGTAGCTAATGGTGTAACTAATCAGGTCGCGTGTGCTGTAATTTCAGAGTAAATAAATATCAGTGGGAGTCATTTGTTGGTTAAATTAATGTTTGCATTCATTTGCTTTATTACTTCTATATTTTCCGTGCACACGTTTGTCCCAGAATCAAGTCTAGTCTCAAGATTATTAAAGTAATCATTAGACCGATACAAAAGAAAATAAAGGGACTTGATCGATATAATCATTACTGACATGTTTAAGCATAACGACATTAGCTTATGCATGGTCTTGTAAGCTGTTAAGCTTAAAATTAGAAGCATATTGATTAAAATTTATACCTATTCCGGTCTTGACCTTCCATAGTTTACTGGGAAGCCGTGCATTAGCGTACCAAGTGGAAACTGCTAACTGGTATTCCTTGAAGCATTCTAACTGAACATTGTAGTGAGTTGCATCCTGCGACACATTGACTGTATTCCACTTTCCCCTACTTGTCCTGGTCACTTCTCTGTAAAAAATAACGTTCTTCGAATTTACAACCGAGCAAGATGGCTGCTCCCACGTGATCCGAACAGTGCTTCCACTTACTTCGTCTGTATGGTTTATGATCCGCGGGATATCTGTACGGTGGAAAAATCGTTGAAAGAGCTACTGAATAAATCAAAACGAAGTACTCGTATCCGGCCAAATTCAAGGTAAGGACATACAATTCCCCCCGTGGGGGGTACTCTATAAAGTTCTATATAGGAAGCCTCCACCCCGAGGTCCTACCACTTTTGTATACCATTTTGACAGAAAAGATAACCCTTTCGTATACCTTTAATTGAAAAAAGGTACCCCTTCACATACTTTCATAACTGGTCCGTATTATGAATAAATAGCAAAAAAGGAAGTCTTCTTGTCACTTTTATGCAGTGCTTAATAAATTATATGATACACCATGAGGTGCGTCTGTTCGAAAAATTTTAGTCAAAGGCCCTTTAAAATAACTAAAAGACGAACTTCCCTATACCCCTTCATATATCTCAACTTGTGAAATCACTTCCGTTTTATATACCTCAGTGAAACCTGGAGAAGGTACCCCTTACGGCCGGAGCTTCCCTGTATAGACTATTATAGGGAGTACCCCCCGGATACAATCAGCAGACGCCAGGAGCTTGGCTACGCATGTTGTTGCAGTCAGATAGAATTTGTTTTAAACATAAAGAAGTCAAGCAATCTTACCACAGTATAAGTAGGAGATTTCAGCAGAAGACAAAGTAACTCCAATGACATGGAGATCCATAACTGACCCATAGAACTTCCTACTGCTGAAGAATTCTTTCCGAGGATCTTTTCCAATATAATACGACTTCAACTCTTCAGAAGACATATCAGTTGAAAAGTCATCGGTTATTGGGAAAGGTATGTTCCTTACGTATGATCTTTGTTGGTCACCGTTCACGTACATTTGGATCCTATTTTCCTGACAGGTTGCAGCTATATGCGTCCACTCATCAAAGGGAATTTTCCGCGTAGTGGAAATAGCACTTGTATAGTTCAGAGGACGGAACATTTGCTTCAAAACGAAAGAGATTCCACCGTGTTCAACATACTTTGACAATGTTAAGGAAAGCGGGTTTCCTCTGACGCTGATTGACCAGAAGATGATGGAAGTGACGAATGCGACACCACGGCCACTAGGACGTACTCTTATCCAACACGCAATAGTGAAATCGCAGTCTGAAATGTTCATGTTAGGTACTGTTGCGTAGGAATCCGTAGTATTAAAGTACGGCACCTTACTGCCTCGAAATCGGCCCTGTGTAAACGTGACAGGACCAAAATACCTGCGAAGAAGAAAACTACCACTTCAGTTTGATTATGGAGTTCAGGTTCAACTTCAGAACCGTTTTCTACATGAACCTGAGAAAGGTTGAGAAATCAAATGAGAAAGTGTCATTCTTTACTGACCTTACATCTGGATCAGATCCATTTAGCAACCAATGGCCGTGTACCTCGCTCTCTGAAAGAATCACAATCCATTTGCTGGTATATCAACGGATGAAAACGTATCGTAGAGCTTTTAGATGTAAGCTCTACCTATACGTTTTCCCAAGGTATCAGTTTAAACGTGTTAATAAGTAGATCAATATACATGAATATGACCTTATTTTGATAGAGTAAACCAGAGTTTAAGCTTTAACGCCTTAACAGTTTAACATGAATGTCTTTTTTTTGTTCTCTAGCGGGAATCTAATTGGCGAACCATACCTTCATTTGAGTGACCAGAAACTTGATAATTCCTGAAGCTCTGAGAGCGGATAAGAAAGAAATTAATTGAACGCAACATAATGCAAAAACACGCTGGTTCAAGCGAATTGATGTATGAAGAAACCTTTACAGAAATGGCGGGAGAGAGGGTATCTTGTGAGGGGAATTTTGAAGTCTGTATGCACCCTGGTGACGTTTATGTGATTCGATCTGATATCAGTACTTTTTACAACTCATTTAGATTCGGAGTTTGGCTGAGTTCGGCCGGGATCGAAAAGAATCAAAAACAGAACATAATCTTGATCTTGACTTTGAAACTGGGGGAATTATATCGTCTATAAAACGGATTCTTTTTGCTTGTTAAGTAACGATCTGTAAATAGAAGGAAAGCTTGGTTTTAAACAATCTTACCGTGTTATTAACATAGAAACTGTACATGCGAAAAGGATATTCTGAAAAGTTTGACTCAGCAGGATCCTCTTACATTTATATTTGTTAAAAAAAAAGCACGCATTAGAACATTATAAAAAGAAACTTTGGCTCGATTTGAAAGTTTAATTCGATATTGATTTTTGACAACCCTTTCTTTATTTTTTTCTCAGTACGTTCGATCACATTTAATTTGATTGACAGCTGGTAAAGGTATCTGCCTTATTTGAGGTAACTCTATAATGATCTTAGGATACATGGGTAAATAGAAGGCATCATCTGTTGTCCTTTTTCAAGCGAGTTTCCTGTTTCCCGACTCAATATTTTGAATAAGCTCTGCTACTGACACATAACTCGGTACTCACCATCAAAAGCATCATAATCCCCGTTAGCGACTTGAATGATGTC
This sequence comes from Orbicella franksi, assembly GCF_964199315.1. Lineage (NCBI taxonomy): Eukaryota > Metazoa > Cnidaria > Anthozoa > Scleractinia > Merulinidae > Orbicella > Orbicella franksi. Next base: position 19,803,314 of record NC_138145.1, on the reverse strand, counting down.
TCCATGATAAAATCTTATCTTGACTTGAACCTGTTCATGATATATTAATGAATTTATGAATTTACTAACATGTGACATCATATTTTAATGAAACTGAGCCAACCCTTTTCTCTCCCGTCCTCTCTTCCTCCTTTGAGTTACTACCACTCAAAAAGATAACTTATTGTGACACTTCCTTGAAGTTTATTCATTCTAACAGACCTTAAACTCATTAATTTTCATTGGCATCAGTGTCATTGCATTTCTTGTTCTATATTGGCCTGCGCGCGTAGTTTGTTTCTCAGTTCCTTACTGGTGCGCGCTTGTTACGTTTCTCTACACAGGCGCGCGCGCGATATTGTGTTCCACGTTGGCTTGCTCGCAAATGGGTTGTTTCTTTGTTAAGCTTGGGCATAGGCGTATGTGGTTGGCTTCTTTACTAGGAATTGCTGCGCGCGGGGGTCTTTAATTTCCTATAGAAGTAATAGCGCCTGATTTTTTGGGTATACGCGAGTATGGCTTGTTTCTTTGATCTATATTGCGCGCGTGTGTGATGGGTTACTTATTGGCGTTCGATGTCTTTTTATTTGCGTGAGCGATTTTGTTCAATATTGACTCAAGCGTGTGGTCGGCTTCCGTATGATTTGCCTATTTCTTTCGTATTTAGCGTAGGTGGGCGTGATAATTTTTGTTTTTTTGCTTTCACGCTCAAGGCGCCCTGCGGCTGCCTCTTTGTACGCACACCTTACCCGAGGGTAGTCTTCTCACTTCATTTTGAGGCTTTCATCACAGTTTGGTTAACATTAACTGACCACGTCGACGAAAGTGGACTTGTGCTTGGCTTTTCTTTTCTAGCGAGGAAATACAAACTAAATGCTCACTTTGTTTAATTCACAATCAGAACCCATACTGATCAGAACCCATACTGATCCACGGAGAAATGGCGCAGCATGCACCATTTCTCCGTGGAAAAACTCCGGTTTTCATAGCGAAATCGAGACCATCCCTACCAAGTTGCTAGCACCCACTTACCTTCAAATGCGAGCAGCAAATTAAAGCACCGTTCAGTAGGTTGGAAGAGCTCTCTCCGAACCGATAGCGCACCTGAGGAACAAATGTTACATTTTTTTTTATTATATTTACACTGCAGTTAGACACGCAGAACATTTGACAGTGTCTGTATTTCTTTTGTATAATTTGTTTACATTACAAATTGTACTGGGCGTTGTTAGGTGACCATAATTCGTTTTTTTGTATAATAACCTTTTTATGTGAACGTTGAGGATGGGATTGCCCTAAACCTTACGAACATATTAATAGCAAACCCAAGTCTGAAATGTGGGTAAAAACTCTTGCTATTTTTTTTTTTAACTAAATTTGTTGTGAAAAACAGTATTAATCAAGAATATGAACATTTTGTTCACACTGTAACGTGCAGGTGAATCAACATTATGATCATATAATAGTGATGTGGGTGTGTTCATGTACAAAGTGAGCGCATCACATTTTTAAAATTGGAAACTGAAAATGATAACATCGCCTCAAAATTCAGAACGTCTAGCGCCAACCAAAAGAGTATGTCAATACAGCCCAGCCACAAATTAAACTTGGCCTCTGGTGTTAATTGAGATTCCCAGGAAGCCTTGTCAAAGGACGAAAAATATTGCCAATCAGCGACTTGTAACTTCCACTATCTTGCAGCTGCATCAGATAGGAGAATAATAATAAGAACGTCATGTGTGGAGAAAAGACTCAAAAGAGTGGAGAAAAGACTGCAACACTTGTATATGCAGTATACATGTAAAGACACCTTACTAGGGTCTCAGTCAGCCCTGAACATGATCTAGCATACACGCACTTTTCCTGAATTCTATTCTTATTTTTGTAATTGTTCCATGTAGTGTACTTTACATTACCCTTTCCTTTAAACCTTGGTGTTATGGCAGTACTTGCCAAGTACACTGAGATGTTTTTGATCAGGTATTGTTTCTCAAACTTCTTCAGTTTCTTTCACCAACCTCCATTGGTCTGTAGAATGCATAGAACATTTCATCTGAAAAAGGTCTCATTTTCACTTTCCTCACAACTAAGGTTTCATGTTAAGCATTTAATATATTTTTACCTAAAATATATTTAAACAGTGAAGAGAAGACAAAGGAAAGAAAGTCTTATTATACTCGTCAGCATATTTTTCATAAAAAAAAAACACAAAAGACAAAAAATAAGAAAACAAACAAATATCTTGTTCCGAACGACGAATTTCATGTTACCCTTAACGACCGTTTAAATCCCAGCGAGGGGATTCCGGCTCGTCGTGTCTTTCATAAGAGGTGATTAATTGTGTTTTGGCAGTGCTTGCGGTGATCCACTGGAGATTGTTACATTGCAACAGTCACAGGTAACTTTTAGGGTACGCTTTCAAGTTTAAGCAATAGAGTACTTTTTCCATGTTTACATGGCTTCATCTAAACACGAGGAGGGTTGGGAGAATTCGAGACAGTTATGCAAGCCCGAGACTCTTTTCGGGTTTGCATAACTTTCGAGAATTCTCCCAGTCCCCCGAATGTTTAGATGAGGCTATGTAAACACGTAAAAAGTACTCTTGTTTTTATAAAATATTTCTCAAAAATACACGCGAATCTAAAACGTCACAACCATGCTTAAATACTCTCATCTAAACACACCTGTATCGACCAATGAACGCGCGCGTAGTATCTCACGTCAGTATTGTACAGTATATAAGTCTAAATTAAACTTAAGCTAGAACCCAGAAAAGGCACGAAATCTGCTGGTACGGTTTAGTGATGAGCATTTTCTTAAAATTCTTCCATCACTTTTACACAATCCCTACTGGGTCTTGGACAAGTCACACCTTGTTATACAAACCTTTTAAGAATGTTAATGTTTTTACTTTCACACATAGGCACACACCTTTCCTAAGCGGACCAAATCCATGGACTGATTCACTTATATTAAACTAATCTTAAAATTAGAACTATTCTTTGGCTTAAGAATCGATTTTGGTTTACTTAGAACTCTGCAAACCACTTGTCGAAATTTGACAGGAGCTAGATGTCCTAATACGACGTGGGGCCAAGCGATTCATGCGTATTGCTTTAATTTCGTTTTGAGCAAACTTACTTCAATGCAGTCTAAATATCTCTCAAATAATAATCAGGCCTTTATTTTTTCACATGCGGACGCCTTGAGATAAGAACGAACCCAACCGATTATGTAAAGTGAACTCATCTCTGATCGCGTTATGGACAGGGTTGAACGAGATCACCTTTAACTTTCCCATAATCCTGTGCAGCCCTAATCATTTCTATCTAGCTCGTTCACCACCTTTAAAACGAGCCTTTTAATCAGAGCATCACTGCTAACTTATTTTTGCACTGGGCAATGCTTCATTAGCAATTTCTTTTATTTTGTTGCCAATTCATTGACTGTTAAAATTCTAAGTGTAAGTATATTAACATTTACTTCATAATCAAACGGAATAACTACTGAGGTAAGCAACTAATAAATTGGGCTGACCACAATTTTTAGATTCAAAACCTATTAATGGACTAAATCAATAATTATTGGAATTCTTGAAAACAATGTGACCAAAAGGAGAAGAGAGTAAAATCAGTCAACAACTCATTCTCAACAGTCAAAAAGACAATAACATGGGTTAGTCTGTCACACAGACACCTCTATAAAATGAATATCTGCTGTGGGTCCCAGACAGTCTAATCTTGTCTCCAGAGTAACCTGTCCCAATTGGCCGACTAGGCCTTGAAAGGAGGAAAAGCTGGCTCTAGAGACACATCACTTGCTTGGCTAGATTCTTGGATTAATGCTGGTTTCATTCCCAGAAATATCCAACTCTAATTAACAGTTAGATTATGAGCTCGAGATTTCTATGAGGTGATAGTTGATGAGGCCAAAGGCTGAATCAGCTATCACCTCAGAGAAATCGAGAGTGAATAATCTAATTGTTTTAATAGAATTCTTACTAAAATTTACTTCAAATAATGGTTTCCAATTATTTCTTGACAAATTATTAAACTTTGAGCCTGAAAAAGATTGCTTGGATTGAATTGTCATTTAAAATTGAAGTTGTGTGCATGTGCATCAGTTTTGTCAATAATTTCAACTTTTTTAAAAGTCAAGAAATCATAAATGTTGTTTCATTTGCGTCAAAATTTTCCTCCAAAACTTTGGAAAAACGTTGTCATTTCCTAGACAACCTCCAGCAACTGCACACTAATGGCTGATATTGTTCAATGGCTCAGCCAATCAGATTACAGCATTTATTTACAGCATTAGTATACTAATAGAATTCTACTAACTTGGATTAGAGCTCGGAAAGCTTTACCACTTTGGAACAAAGGGAATGAAAACAGAAGTGAAATTCAGGCTGGAACTGGCATTGATATGTTTTGTAAAAGAGCACCTTACAAAAAATTGTCTCTGTTCGTTAGTTTTAAACTTCTTGAAGGTCTGTAATGAAACAGTTGCAGGAAGAGACCAGCCACTGGATATTTTCATGAAGGAAACCAGCATTGAAGTATTGAAAATGTTAGTCCAAGGTTCTGGCCAATCAAATCATGAGTCTCTCAGAGCTACCTTTTCCTGATGCCAAGGCTGTGCTGGCTAAGAGGGACAGCTGGCTCTGAGAATGAAATTTCACTCTAGCAAAATTCTCTTTAACCAACAAGGGACACTCAAAACAGTCAACACAAACACTTTTTAAGTGTTGTCAGTAAAATTAAAATACTAACAAATTAACAAATCATTGACAACTGACTGCTAGGTTAGAGTTCAATTGTCAATTGTCATGAAGATTCTGAAAATAACATTTAATGGTGCCTTCCTAAAGTTGTATGAACACACATGCTGATGATAACATTGGCAGACTGTGCATACAACCTTATGCATAATAATTGCACAAGTTGAAAAAAAGACATGAATTTTGGCAGATTAAAAATCTGTTTTGAACATGGAATGTAGTAGAACCGTAAGTTGTTTTAGTCTGGCTAGTATTGACCTGAGCCCTTTCCATTTCTGAAAGTAGTTCAATTTACCCAGTCAAAGGGAACAAGTGCAAAGTCAATAGTGAATATTATTCCAAAATTGCGGTGATCCTATCAAAGAACCAATTCTTGCTAACTGAACACTGTGGGGCACATTACTGGTTCTAATAACATGTTATTCCTGCCTAATAGTGTCCTTCGTGAAGGCTGGTTTTCACTAGTGCATAAGCATAAGCAAAAGTCGACATATACAGACACAGTAAGATGCTGATAATTAGTGTCTTTTTGTTACGAGAATCTTCTAACAAAAGGCACTACTTAGCTGCAAACTACTGTGTCTGCGTATGTTGCTTGTGCTTATTCTTACGCACCAGTGAAAACCAGCCTTTACTAAGATTTTAAACTGGACCTAATTATAACTTGATTCAAGTATTGCCTCTAATGGTACAGCAAGTCACATACCACATACACACATACATACATGAATAAATTACATACATACATGAATAAATTTATGAATAAATTTCCATGGTTGAAGTTATTATGTGACGACACAATGGACATGTCCGTCTGTGGTATCTATGAATTCGAAACAACCGAGTGCAACAATTCTTGCACATACACATGTGACGACATGGCATTACAACAATATTCTTATTCTCTGTTTGACAGACAACACATAAATTCTTGTCACGTTCTCTTTCTAACTCTTCTCTCAAGTCTCTATCTTTTTCATCCAAGGGCATCTCGCGCGATTCTTCAGGAGTAGGGAACGTTTTCTTAAATCTTGGCATGCTTGGAGTCTGGAGAGTTGCAAGATATGCTAAAACACCCTGTATATACCTTTCCAGCAGTCCATAGGCGATAGTGAACACATTTACTCTCAATGCAGACCATGCATATGCAATCAAAAAGGTGCTCGAAACAAGGCTCAAGAGAGTCCATCTGCCGCCAGGCAAGCAGTATGCAATAGCAGTTATTACATTCTGAAGCATGATAAGGCAACTGAGGAGCCATCTACCAACTTCGATCAAACCTCTGTACACACAATTAAATGCCTGTGCAAACAACCATCCAGTCATTGAGAAAAAGGTAGAAACACCTTGTGCAAGGGAACGGAAAATGAAAGTAATCAGCCACAGAAATGTGCGACCTACAAACAGAAAGAACTTTCCTATTGCAATCACTAATGATCGCAGTCCATGTAGTAGCATATTCAAAAATGTTATAATCTGATGCCAGGCTGAAACAGTACAAGTGTGCACAGATTTCCCTACAAATTCAATTCCTCGAAAAGTCGACTGGGCGACTGCGCACAACAGTTCTACCAACAACACGCCAGCGTTCCACATTGACACTAAAATACACTCCATGACAGCTCTAATGCTCGTTACGAGAGTCATGAGTGCTGAACTGGGAGTTTTTAAGATGTATTTCCATCCCAGATATGACTGGTGCAGAAGTATTCCAGTGGTGTTTTTGGCGGAGGATGCTCCATAGAAAGCGCGGTAAAATCCAGCAGGAATTGAAGATACAATGCTACGAATAAGGCGCAGAATAAGTCGAAATGTAGAAGATATCACGCTGATTATCCCCTCGGCGATGTATCGAATTGTGTCGGTCAGGAACCCAGCAAGTTTGGCAAGCCACACGAACACAGACGACACGAAGTTGTAGTTCACTTGCAAGATTGCTCGCACGCAGTAGCCTAGATATTCCACCAGCTTGATGGCATGTCTAAAAATGCTGAAGATGCTAGAAATGATTTCACAGGCAGTGATGACTACAGTATTGAGCAGAAAGTAAGTCGCGCTGAGTAAATTTCTGAAGAACCACGCGATCCAGCGAACGAAATCCATCACAACTGAGGCCGACTCAAAGAACGAGTACGGGAAGGGCTTGCATTCGCGATCAATCTGCCTCCCTTCGTATCCAGCAGTTACTACACTGTAACACAGCATAAGAAAAAGGGCCGGCAACAAGTAGAACTTTGCCATAGCGTGAGAATTTAACAACGATTCTTATCTTACAACGATTCCCCAAGACTTACTCGTACCCAGTCTATCTCAGTGTTGGAAGAGTTCGTGCCTGACTAGGTGGGGTGACTCAGTAGAACAATTCGTCTATACGCAGACATTGAGAACCTTTTCTGCGATTATCAATAAAAGAGGATACGTATTATATGATACGTGTAAGAGTACCAAATAGTATTTCTTGACGTTACATCGTTCTCAATCAAAACGTTTTCGTGGTTTCTACTTTTCTTACCCCTCTCCCGTTAAATTGTGTTGTCGTGTTTTAATGTCGTTTCTACAATCTGTAGATCCCGACATGGAACGTGAGAGGATGCCTTGTCAAATTTTACACGTTGGCAAGAACTCGGGACCACCCAGGATACAGATTGCGAAATAAAAAGCAGATTCTTCTCTCTTCGTCGTTGATCAGTGCCCGAGTATTAACCCCGAAATGGCCGAGATAGCTTTAGTTCGAATATCTTTGAAATTAGTTTGGGGACTGATTGCAAATCGAGCGATCGCACGTTTGGAAACTGGCAGCCCCACAGATGAAAAGTTAAGGCAACTTCTCCTAAGCGAGTTCCGCAAACTTCACGAGGAGCTAGACGTTTTGAGGCGGAAAGAACTGGTTGCTGCGACGGCTTTCATGGAGAATGCCTACGAAATCTTAAACGAAGATCCAGAAGAAGCGAGGAAAGAATTCAACAAGGCAAGAGATGCGGCCCAAGTTGCACTTGGTGTGGTAAAAGAATTGCAGGATAAAGTGCTAGCGACCAAGATTATGATCGCATCGGCCATTCACGAGTTTGTGGACAAGCCAGAGGTTGCTGTATCTCTATGCATGACGTACTTATCCCGACTGAATTCCCTTCCGATGGTGATAAACGCTGCCGGTGCCCAGATAGGGCATAAAATGGGCGCGAAGTGGCGCTGGGGAGGTAATGCTACCCGACAAGACATGCTGGGCAAGGTGTCGGAAATCAACCGCTGTGTATGGCACTTTGTCGCAGATCAAGGCAGCAGCAGTAAATATTTAGAAAGTGACTGCTCGCATATTCCTATGGAAGGAAGATTGCTAAACCCCATGACGGATTTTATCCTGTTACGAAGGCGCATTGAGCGCACTACATTGCCAGAGGACTTTGGCATTCCCATTTGTATGGTGGTCGTGGAGAACAAGATATTTCTTGCTAAGACCCAAGCTGGATCTGAACAAAATGATCCTCTTCTTAGTAATGCAATCAAAGCATTGGATCCTGAAACAGGAGCAGCGACTGATCTAATTGGTCATGCTGGGGTCGTCTTATGTTTAGCCTCAGCTGGGTGGCATGTGGTTTCAGGGTCATTTGACAAGAGAATTCTCATTTGGGATGCAAAATCCTGCAAATGCATTCATATCCTGACTGGGCATGAGGGATCAGTGAGGTCATTAGTAGTTAATGACTCACACATTTTCTCCGGTGCTACAGATAACACCATCAAGGTTTGGGACAGGGTCACATATCAGTTGCAACACACCCTTGAGGGACATAGTACACCCATATCGGCCTTGGCTGTTTCCAACAGACACCTGTTCTCCTGTGAAGTCACTGGAATGATCAAATATTGGGATCTGAAAAAATGGACTTGCTTGCATGATGTGAAATCCCCTGGAAATGTTAACAAACTGTACACTCTGAGCAGCTATTTGCTCATCTTGTGTGATCAGAAAATCTCCGTTGTCAACTTGGGGAATTTGAAAGAAGTCACTGTTGCTAAAGAGTCGGCAGAAGTGTCCCTGATTATTGGCAGAAGTCTTTGTACTGCTTCAGAAGATACTATATGTTCACTAGATGTACCAAGCATGAAAAGCATTGGTTCAAAAGTTTTCAAGAAGGATGACATAGCTCATAAAATCAAGTGTATTTTTTATGAGGAGATGACAGGTTACTTGTTCATCACATGCATGTGCTCAACAGCAAAGGGGAAGGAAAAATATGTCTTGTTTAGAGTGTAAGAGGGATGGTTTCCAACCTGTCACCAAATGTACCTTAAAATTACATATTAATCGATTCAACCTAATTTGGAAATCCATTGACTAATCTTAGAATAAATTTTATGCAGTTAAGCTACGTATATATATCCATGTATTAGAAGTGTTCTAGTGTCAATCATGTTTAAAGCGATATTTCTGAATGGTGCCTTGTGTTTTCAGCAGGGTACTCAGATAAGGGAGTGTTCTCAAATTAAAAAAAATAAAAATTAAAAAAAAAAAATTGACAAGGCCATGCTCCTGACTCAACAACATATTTGTAAAACTTAATTGAACTGATGATTTGATCATTCTTACATTTGTTGACCAGTTTGATTTCTTAGATGACAATGCCTTTGAAAGTAATGATGTATGCATGCTCCTCGCCTCCAGGATTTTGCGTGGCCATTTTTTTCTCGCGGTTTTCTTTTATGTCATGCATGACGGGCTAAGCGAAAGAGGGACTACTTGTAGTCTATATCTGGAATCCTGTATCAGTAATGTTTCAGTCACCTGCATGACTCTTGCCTCCATCAGGTGATTTCATTTCACTGCACCCATTGAAACAGCAATACCATCTGGTCACTTACAACAGGTGGTTTCTGTTAAGAGATCAAGTCCACAGGTAGTCTCCTACCCAGCCAATATTTAGTTCCTTATGCAACACTCCTACCTGTAGTAAATGGAAGTAACAACCCAGGAAACAGCTGCACAAGAGACTACTGTAGATCATAGGGGTCTATATTTTAAGTCAGAGCCTGACATATGTGCTCCTTGTCAACAAGTCCAAGTATTGTCAAACCCCACTTACATTGTATAGATCACCATAATGTAATTCTGTATAAAGTGAGGCACAAGTACCACAGTAACTTGTTATTGTACCTAAACTAATGCTCAAAATAGCTGTCTGCAATTAAGGGAGGTTTTAAGTGAAGAAAGTGCAAATATTTGAAATCTGGGGTCATCATTCATGCCACCCTTGAATTTTGGTGCACTGGATAAAATTATTAGTTAGGGAAACAATATTATTATTGTTAGTTGGTGGCTGACAATCAGACTGCACCCCCAGATTTTATTTTCTAAGTTACTGGGTTGTGACAAGTTCCTGTTTACTCTTCATGTGTCAAGTGTTAGTGCAATTCTTTGATTTGATTTAATTCACAAAAACTAGAAATTTTGTGAGTAGTTCAACAAACCAGACTTAATTTGGTAACCTGTATTCACATGTTCATTATCAAACTATTTTAACTGTGCCACTGATACATACCTGCCAACTGTAATGCCAAACTTGCTGGGTTCCTGACCGACACAATTCGATACATCACCGAGGGAATAATCAGCGTGATATCTTCTACATTTCGACTTATTCTACGCCTTATTCGTAGCATTGTATCTTCAATTCCTGCTGGATTTTACTGCAGGGGTGCCAGGAGTTTTGGGATGCCCTAAACATGTGCAAAGATTTCTGAGGATTTTTACAAAGATTTCTGAAGATATTTTGAACATTTAACCACTCCCCGAGTCCCAGGGTGTCTTCCACCAAAATTAATGCAGTAACCAGTACTTTTTCTTTGAAAATCTGAGAATTTGGGGAAGTGTACCTGTGATCATTTATAAGCTTACATTAACTTTTTTACTTTCACTGGTTCAAGTTAACATATTTTTGAAAGAATTGTGAGTTAAGGGTGTGATATCTCAAAATGGGCATGTAGGTGTGAGATCAAATTTTTTTTTACCTCCAGACACAAAGCTCTGCATGCCTAAGATGTGAGCATTGGTAAGATATACAGATGACTTTTAGTATCTTGACACTGTGGCAGGTTCTCTCCCCAGTAATTGTGGCTTTTATAGTGTGATTATCTGGTTGAGGGTGGTTTTGAAAAGTACAGTACTGTCATTGATGACAAATAAAGTTTGTGTTGTTAAAAGGACACAATACAAGTTAGAACCACATGATAATAACTCAGGGTGTTTAATGATGCACTCATGATTTTTCCCATGTCAGAGTTTGTCAACTCTGTCCTTTACATCATTTTAAAATTAAGTTTTGTTGTACTTTTATGTAATAGAATACACTTGATGTTGCAAAAAACAAAAATAAAACTATATATTAATAAATTATTAGCTTCATATTTCTGAACTGAGGAAGTTTGGAAGTGCTTCGTGTTAAGCATCTAAATGGCACAGGCATCAATAGCTTCAAAATTAAATGAATTTAGATGATCACAATCATTACCTAATAACAGTTCTACAGTGAAATATTTTGGCCTTGATTGGTCAATAACTAAGAGGTGGTATATGGCTATGATTATCAACATTTTATTTTGCTAAATGAAAAAACAATATCTAACTGGGGATTCGTGATTACGATAAAAAACTTCTCCTCAACATGTATGTTCTTCCAACACCCGGCAACGGTTACCAGGAACTAATATTATGTTGAAAGAAATAGGAGAGGGTAATAATAATGAAAACTTTTTTTGTGAAATTCACCATCACAACTGGTTCCTGGCAACAATCTTTCATTTTCCCAGTTTGAAGAAAAATGAGAAAACAATATTGATGTCAACAACAAAAACAGCCAGTGTTTACCTTAACTCTTCAAATTCCAATAATGTTAATTCATTTTGATAAAACTATATTAAACAACTACTGTCTAAATCATTTAAGACTGAGAGAGAAGGAATTATACACAACTGTTTCTGTCAATAACACCAGTTGCCATAAAAGAGTTATTCTGTTTTACACTTTATTATATGTGACTGAAAATTTCTTCTTTATGATTGGCTGAGAGCGGACCAATTTATTGTAACCTGAATGTTTTTGTCAGTTTTCTCAGTCATATTTTAATAGTCATTGCACCAAACCTTGAGCAATTAATAAAAGATTTACACTACTCCTGATAATTGAAACATTCTTCAAATTGCACTCGACTAACAGCTTATGCAATTTTGAGATAATTTTCAAAAACCACTTTTGGTGTGAATCTTAACTGCACTCACATTCATACAATTACCTATACTTATAAGAATTAGATTTGCACATATACTGTATGAACACAGGACTGGATCACACCTGGGTCAGGTAAAACTCCCTTTGAGACTTTGCCCCAAAGTTAAACACATTCAGTAACTAACAGAGTTTCTTTTGCAGACCATTTTTGTATTAGGCAATGACAAGTACTGGTATTAAGCATGCAAAACACCATGAGTGGTACATACATTACTTTTGTAATCAGTGCTTTCATCTTAACAATATAAAATTTCATTCAAACTTGAATATATTGTGAACAAACTTCAAATCCAATACTCCAGACATTGGTTTTTACAGTGGCTTTACTTATGACTCCTATGAGAAGCTACATCAGAATTTATACCCAAAGAGTTTTTTGAACCACAACATCCAACAGCTCAACAATTTTCACTAGAAAACAAACTTACAATGTAAGTACTATGATTTTTTTGCTTGACTACTGCAGATCTTATAACACAATAAATAAAAGTTATATTCTAGCATGTGTGATCAAAATACTCAAAAATGCTCCTCCTTCCTCCAAAAGTGAAATTTTGTTCCCTTATAACTATTTTCTCTACTCGGGAGAAACCATAACATGTTTAAATATAAGACTCAGTTTGCATTGTTAGAGAGTTCTTGGCTGAGTTTGTCCAACCCATACATGTACAGTGTAGCAACAGTTAGAGCTTTCACTAAAAAATAAGTGTCATGGTTCTGCAAAATGTACTGCAAAAAAGTAAGGAAAGTCTGACCAACTAATGAAAAAGTTAACGAGAGCCTTATGTTAACAGACATTCATGCAATTAACTTTCTTAGGAAATCTGAAGTCAAAATAACAAATGTCCAAAAATGTAGAGATGAAATATTATAATTTATTACATGTAGTTACGACTCTTTTTGTAATACTAAACATGAAAAATCATGTTGCGGCCATTGCAGCTGAAGCACTGAGCAAAACAAAAATTAAATCTGTATCATAAATCTGATGGTTGTCATTAGAAATCAGTTAAGTTATAAAAACAGGAGAATTTTAAACCCAAAGCACCACACAGTGATACACACTATAAAGGGAGCATAGACTTACATGTACAACTTCCACAATTTTCTGAAAGCACAAACCCATACACTTTACATTATTCAAGTGAGTTATAAGACTTCACAAGTTAGCCGTGAAATTACACCCATGTCCAATACACACAAAAAAAGTCAGGTCGACTGTTCATGAGATGGGTTGCAATAATCCAACTCAGAACGAGTTGTATCTTGCGACAAAACCTCTGGTGTGTTGGGTTGTTAACCATCTTAGTCGATCAGACTCAGTTCAGGTGTACTGGACAACCCTCCAAAATGAGAATGTTTGACAAACATTCATTCCTTTAACCCTTTGCATTCCAGGACGACCACCATAACTTTCTCTTTACTGACAAATCTACATTGTTGATGAAAATAATGGATTTAAACTAGGAGACTGATATCATAGTGACAAACTACTGTACCCACGTTTCTCAAAACTTACAGTGTTCAATGGAAATTATGTACGGCAGAAAGAACCACTATCTTGAGCTAATAACTGAAAGGATTATGATTAAAATTCACTCCTGTTTGTTGAAAAATGTCTACATCAATCTTTTCCCGCTTTACCACTTCTTCTTATAGTCATCGACACTGACACCACCTGGACCAAGGGCAACAACCAACAGCAATCCACCAATTACAGAAGTGGTCTGGAAGAAATCGTACTTGAGGAAATCTCTCAATGGCGACTGTGAGTGGTACATCCACCAAGGATTCATATAGACATTTATAATGGTGAGCAAAAGAACTAACACCAAGGATGCAAGTTTGGTCTTGTATCCCACAGCAACTAGGACCATCAGAATTGTACCTACTACATCCTGCAAAATGTAGACAAAAGAAAACCTAAACTTGATGAGGGTTGCAAACATGAAGCCAAGAAGAACTCGTCCAGTGAGCTGTAGGTATGTTTTCGGAGTGTTGCCACCCAAGGATGGTACGCCTGCAAACAAGCTCTTTTGCTCAGAACGTGACTCAGCCAGAAGAAGTAACAAGGCACCAGCAAGGGCAAGGTTCCTAGAGAAGAGAAAACAGAAAGTTAAAAATATATGTAGATATTGTTCCTTAGTTTCTGTAATTTCTGTGCATCTTCAGATATGATCTGCAATCTTGGACAAAATAAATGGAACATCTGGACCACCCCTCCCCCCATTTTAATGATGCCAAAATGGTGCGCTTTTGCTCCTTCGCGCCTTCATCATTGCTTTGGGGGGGGGGGATGGGGGATAATTGTTCCATTTTATTCTGTCCAAGATTGTCTGAGGACCACACTGGCGTTACAAGAAGCTATATTTGCTATGCAGATCACATCTGATCTGTTGTCGCACGTTCCATAACCAAGGGAAAAGAACGTTAGCTGAAATAAAATCTGATGATCTCTGTGAGCGATTCAAGCAGAATTAAAATAAAATCACAACATGGTTTATTTTTAGTGTGTCATGTACTTTATTAATATGAAAACTGAATATGCATAAGTGCGTGTTGAAGTGTTGGCCAAAAGCAAAGTTATTTCTTTAACCAAGCTGAATATATCTTTTATTGTTGGTATTGCGTGTGCGGGAAATAAAAATATTAAACGTTGCACATCTCTGATTAAGCTCGCTTTCTTAGTTTTTCAGAATTTAATTTTGAATTGCGGTCCTTTTAAAAGTACCTTATCGATACCTTCACAAGTTGATTTTCTTTTGCACCTCTGACAAGGTGGCAATATGTGGTACATGGTGTACATGGTGGGAGGGTTCATTGATGTGAGGGAGACAGAGTGAACTGATAGCTGTGCACTGGCATTGTTTGCCAGCAGATTTTACAACAAAAAAAGAGAACATTTCAACTTACCTGCAGAAAAAAAAAAAAAGAAAAAGAAAAACAGCAGAAGAGGAGAACGGTCTCACACTCGTGAGACCCGTGACTTACGCGCTACTCCAATGCGCCACTTAAGCCCTCACGCTTTCAATCCATTATTTTTAGAGCCTTAACTTTTCAGGCAGTTATTGGATATTTGTCTATTGGAGTATTTTCTTTCTGTAGAATAGTTTTCTTTGTAAAAAAAGAGTCTTGGACGATTTTTATCTACATTGAAATCAAATTCAACAATTTACAAATTTTTATTGACGATTTTTTATGGTTTAGCACGGTTTTGTAGCAGGGCAGTAAAATAACATTCTTAGTTCAGTTTTTATTTTATTGATCGCCAAAATCGTCAAAAACCGTTTTGAACCGTACAAAAACCAACATAAATCGTAGGAAATATGTTGTAAACCGTCACTTAAACGTGTACGCATCGTTTTAACACAGTGTAAGTGCTTATAGAGAACAGTAGTTTTATTGACTTCAGTCTTTCGTCATTACTTCGTATTATGGCAGTAATACAACTATTCATAGACTCCATAGTTTTATTGATCAGCTCCTGAGAAATACGATAGATTGTTCTGTATTAAACATCTCGCTTAATGTGAAATTTGAAGTTGTCTTCAGGAATTTGTACTGAAACTCAGTGCTTCGATTGGTATTCTTTTTTTTCCAATGGCATGTTCGTACTGAGCTTTTTGAGCACTAATATGATTTGTTATCAATCCCAATACTACTCTGGAAAGTTGGGGTTAGAATAACGCTTTTATTTAGTCATTGCTATCAAAATACACACTACTTGTAGTACCTAAACTTAGGCTATCAGCGTTACCATTGAGCTCTGACGCGCATGACTGCGACAGACACCACCTCCTTGTACTGCCGATAAATGCGTTGACATATTAGTTCCTAATTACTGGCTCCCTTTGTCTTGTCACGGTGAAACCTTAAATACAATCTTGGACAAAATAAATGGAACATCTGGACCACCCCTCCACCCATTTCAATGATGCCAAAATGGCGCATTTTTGCTCCTTTGCACCTTCATCATTGCTTTGGGGGGATGGGGGATAATTGTTCCATTTTATTCTGTCCAAGATTGCAGTCTTCTTTGAAAATCCAAGCAAACCCTTCCAGGATAAAAATCTCAGACCTGTGATTCATAAAAAGGTGCCAGGTACAGAACTGTGGTCTACACACTGCATTCAAGAACAATGACTTCTTTCCCTTGATTTGTATGAGCAATAGAAAACTTAGCTTTGCCTCATTGACTACTAACTCACAGAAAACTTGTGCCCACATTGTAGTCTCAGGGTTAACAACACTTTCGGGCCAGAGAGAATAGGTGCTTTCCATTATGCCAAAAATCCATTTTGGTCCAAAGTCAAATGGAAAGGTCCATGTTGGTGTGGTCCGACCAGGATATTTGTGACCATCTCAAGAGGTGACTCACTCTAATCGGTACAAAATCCTAGGAGCCATTTCTTTTGGTTGGCCAGGTCTGACCGAAAAACGACATTCCATTTTCCTAGGTTAATCCCACTGGTTCCTGGACGGTTGGTCTGGTATATGTAATGGAAAGCACCCAATATAAACAGCAGTCAAATGACCAATGACAGCATGCAAAGTATCTTGGAGAAATTTTCATCTTATTTTACGAAAATCTGATGGCTTCGTGTGATTGCTTGTACAAAAGAAAATTTTATGGTAAAACGATAGGTTAAAGTTCACTAATTAGCGCCTACAGGAAATCTCACCTGAGCAAAAACTTGAAATCCCAAAGGATGCTATAAGCCAGGGTCTGAAAAGGAAGAGAAAAATTATGTAAGGTAACATTACCAGATAGTTGGGTTTAAGTTTATTTGCTGCTACTCTAAATTATTTATTATGCTGTTCGATTTCTGATTATGATGAATGGGCCCAATGCAATAACCTTAACTGGAAAGCGAAACGTGATCCGATCCGTCCACTGGTAAAATTTTCAAACGACGCTGAATGGGAAACGAATATTTTTATTCCTTCCACAAATTAAAGCGGGTCGACGACTAAACAACAATTCTCCTCCAACTGGTTAAACATGTTATAAAAGAAATAAAAAAGAGGGCGAAAAGGATGAAAAATAAAAGCACAAGTAATACTGTGAATTGCTTACTTGAACTACAATAACAGACGACAACATTCCCACGGCGATTTCAACTTTCTGTCTCGATAAGACCATAACACAACCCGCTAACTGCGCAACTAAATTGTAAAGCACGAAAAGCGTTCCAAGCACATAGCCACAGTGCCACGTCTGGTCCATGTAGTCACGCTGTTCATCCCACTGGAACCACATCCGAAATCCATCTTCGAAGAACGTCGAGATCAGACAAAACCGCGCGAAATGAGGGAGCACATGTTTGCTGTTACGAAGAATCTGATCGGCGACGTCTTCAGCCTTGCTGATGTACTCACTGTAAGGCGACGATCCGGCCTGAGAAGACGACTTAGCCATCGTGTTCGACACCAAAAGAAAGGAATAAGATATGGCCGTCACGATGTATCCGCGCTATAGGACTGTAGACCATAATACGCTACGGGATTGTGCCACGTACGCTTTACATGTGACGTCACAGACGGAAGCCAGTATCCTTCCGGTCTTGAACATTTTGAAAGAGGCTACCAACTACGAACACCTGCGCTTCTTTCATAACATTAAAATAAAACAAGAGAAAATTGCATGCAAAAGATGTCATTTAGTCGACAACTTATTCCATACACAAGACAATATTCTAATTATATGACAACCTTGTGCAAATAGAGAAACATTTTGATTAGTTGCTGTTCCCTAATGGCAGTAATGGGTCTGAATTTCGCAACACGGAGCTCCGAGACATTAAATGCCATTTGGAAATCTTTTCGTTAAAAAATACAAAGAAAAAAAAAAACTTTTTAATAAGCTTTTTATTAAGCCAAAATCTTGATTTGTAATACTTATTACAATATAATGACCCGGCAACATGCTAGGAATTACAAATAAACAAGAACTTACCCCTCAAATCTTATTGTCTATCTCTAATAATAGTACGAATGCTAACAATCAAGACAAGATACTAAGCTAGTCTGGTCAAAGGGTTTATTACTTGGAGTTTCGAGCAAGCGGTGAAGTCGCACATGTTTCTATTTAGCTAGAGAAATGAACTTATCCGGTGCACATGATCTAGGAGCCGCTACTGCTCAGATTAGAAGGCAAAGGGATCTTTAGAAAGCAGTGAGAATATCATGAGTTAGCAGGGTAAGTGAGAGGTTGAGAGCTGGTTTGAATTTTAACCCAGTTACTAACAGAAACTTCGCTCCTCCCAGCTCTGTGGACCAGTTGGCTTGGTTGAGCAGGACTTTTGACAAACGAGACAATCGGATTCATCAGAATTGAAAAGTCCTACTGGTATTCAGTCTCGCACTCATACTAACTCT
Source organism: Orbicella franksi (assembly GCF_964199315.1). NCBI lineage: Eukaryota > Metazoa > Cnidaria > Anthozoa > Scleractinia > Merulinidae > Orbicella > Orbicella franksi. The sequence goes on along the minus strand of NC_138145.1, from coordinate 19,784,898 downwards.
AGTTTTGGAATGCATTCACACGCAGACTGAAGGGCCATGACAAACATGATCCCCCCCCCCCCCCCAACACCGCCTAGACCCTACCCTGAGGCCTCGTCCACAATTGGTCGGAAAAATTTGAAAACGAGTTTATTTCTACGGTTAGGCCTATAGTCCACCCTAATCCGTCACGAAAACAGAGATTTTCTTAAACGCTCTTCAAATCGGAGGAATTTGAAAACATCGGCTTTGCGTTTTGGTGTGGACGGAAAAAGAATTTGTAAACGGAGCTTTTATTTGTGTAAACGATGCAGTCGCGATAATCATGTGATTTCCCTGTGCGAGTTTTTTTTCAAACAAAAACCCTAAATGACTGATGATTGTTGCGTTTTTAAATTCCTCCGGCGTAATGCGATTCGTTTTCAGAGTGAAACCTCCATTTTTAAATTCATCCGGCATAGTGTGAACTGTGGATGGCCTAGAAAATTGCATTAGATGATATAAAGTGGGAAAAAAAAAATTAAGCACGTGTGATGTGTGATCGTTCACATTACTCACGAATTTTAACAACGTTATGCTTATGATTTGTGCTCAAAAAACTCTCCCAATTATAGCTGAAAGATGGGTAACTATTTACCTTAATGACGGTCAACAAAGTGAAGAGAATGCAATGCCAATTTTCCGTGAAGTCGCTTGTGTTTAAAATTCCTAAAAAAAATACAGAGTAACATAAAAAAGTTCCAACAGATAAACCTCGGCTTTTCTATAAATGCGTAACTTTTATTGTGACACACGCTTTATAGCTTTTGGATTCTCTTGCAAAATTATGTCGGCAACATTTAAAATTTTGTTTTGCTTTCGGATTGCTCAAAATAACGCGCGCGTAAATGCGCGAGCGCGACCACGATAGTCGTGAGGGCTTGGAGACAAGAGAGCCTGTCGTAACCAGTGGCAACATGGGACATTACAAAGGAGTGAAAAACATGGCGGATGACAATTTAGAGTTTGACCTTGTAAATATTTTGGAAGCCTTTTCTTGTGTTAACTTTTCGGACCATCAACTACTTACGTTATTTTGATTCACTAATACTTTTCACTCTTCAACTGTGAGGATGAGCGTCTCCACAGCGGTGAAACCAAGTGAATCACCGCACATTTCTCCTGGGGAAAGTTCTACGCGAGCCTCTAGGACCAAAAACAAACTTGCAAAGACTCCTAGTACACCGTGTGTTTTGCCAATACTCGAAGGTGGAAAGCCTCATACGGAGGAAAAAAGACATGAAATCGTTGATTTAGGTGGTAGAAGCGATATTTTGGACCGAGATAAAACGTTTCTAACAGGAATTAATGATTTCATTCCCGATGACATTTTGAACAGTTTGACACAGAATCCCACTCCGCCTTCACGGGAACAGCTAGGACCGCCAACGAAACATAAAAAGCTAAAACCTCTAGAGGTAAGCCATAGTTATAAGCGTATTGTAAGGGTAGTGTTGGTAGAATAAGTAGCGCTAAAACGTGTTTAGAAGCGGTCAGTGTAACATGTAGACTGCAGACCAGGGATAAAATGCAGACTGCGGGTAAAATGCAGACGGCAGACTAGAGTCTTGTTAACTATATATCGTATTATTTCCATTATGGATTGCTAACCGTAAACAGGGTTATTCAGGCTAATTGTTTTAGTGGAAGGCTACACTCCAGTTAGCCTGAATATCACCCCAGTTAGCCTGAATATTACACAAGGTAGTCTGGAAAATGCTCTGGTTACATGTAGCCCTGTTATGTTTAGCTCTCAGTTATGGAAATGGTAAAATAAACATGAGTCAGTTAAAAAGTCTGCATTTTACCCCTGGTTTGCAGTCTGCAGTGAGGTGTGGTGGCTTCATGGTACATGTACATATAAGTACACTACACTCCAGATCAAGCAGTCTGGGTTTTAGCTCTGGTTGGGGACATCATGTTGTGTTAATAGGAAAGACACTTAACTCTCACGGTGCCTTTCTCCACCCACGTGTACAGATGGGTACTGGCGAATTAAATGTTGGGGGTAACCCTGCAATGGACTAGCATCCTATCTAGGGGGAAGGAGGCGGGGGGGGGGGGGGTGGTAGAAATCTAACTAGTCGCCTCATACTACAGAAACCGGGACAAGCTCCGGCCTGGTGGGCCACTTGGCTCGTATGCAGACTTTACCTACCTTAACCTACACTCTACATTTTACACCCGGTTCACAGTCTGCAGGCTGCAGTCTGTATTTTACACTGACCAGTTTAAGAGCTTCAGTATATATGTATTAAATACAAGTGGCAAACTCAAGGTGATTCCATCAAAAAAGGTGATAAGGTGTAAGTCTTGACCATTCTGTTGAAACATCTGCTTGTCTCAGTTTTTGCCCTAATTTTCTGATTACAGTGTTGGCCTTAAAAGGTCACCATGTTTTTAAATACCTTGACCTAGCTGCTGGCTAATGGCATTCTCACGTGCAAGTGAAAACTAATCTTGTTTTCATTTTGTGCAGTTCTCAACATGAAGTATAATATTTATGAAAAATTTAAAGCCGATCATTTTGCTTTTGTCCAAAAAAACTGCCTTTGGTTGCAGAATTGAAGCAAAGGATTCTAACTTAAACTGATTATGACTTTAACTGTATTATGATCAGCCAATGTTTTCCCAGCAGAGTATAAGTATTATGTAGATATAACAGAGACTGCAAATAAATTTATAAGGTCAAATTAATAAGTTTAATTAAATCCTCTACTCTGTTTTTTTGATATGACTGAGACAGTTTGTCATTACAGAAGTGCCCTTAATTCTTGCTGTAGTTGTCACATTTCACCTTGGAAAATCACTGTTTAATTTCTTTCATATTTTTAGATTACTCCACCTGCTTGTAGAAGGCCAGCTAATGTTTGGAATTTTCCCAAAGGGAGAGAAAAGTTCAAACACCTTACACAGCAGCCCCCTTGTGTATGTGGAGCAGGAAGGTAATGTGCATGTGCCAAAGGAAGTGTAATCACATGATCCATATGTGTATGTGTGGAGTTAACATTTGAGACACCTTTAAGGTACATTGAACAGCTTGTTACTAAACAGTCTAGCAAGACACTTTGAGCTGATGGATTCCATACAGATGAATATGATCAGGATTTTGTACTCGATCTAGCAAGCTACATGTATGTGAAGGCATGCCTCTGACTGACTGCACAACTGCAGGTTTTATGTAGTTTTGCATCATAATTGCACAAACCCCTTAAATTCGTGTCATGGCTAAAATGTTTTCACAGTTGCTAAAATCAGTTTTGAGGGTATTAAAAGGCAGGTCTAGTTAAAGAGAGACAAATTAAATAGTTTTAATATATCCTTGGAATGGGCTAATTCCTCTATTCAAAATGTTTTTAAAATTTACTTAATTGTTGTATTGTACATGTAAAATAATATACATGTAATGCGGTATATATGTTGCAGTTAAAAATGTTCAGTAGGTAATTTGTTAACTAGGTAAATTTATTATTTAACTAGGTATTTTTTTTTTTAACCAGGTAATTTTTCTCTTGCTCTGTTTCAGTCAACTAACTAAAAAGGGTTTTAATTTATGGGGTGTGGTTAAAAATAGGGGCCTGGTATTTTTAGGGGGCTCTAAAAAGAAAAGAAAAATAAAAAAGGAGGAGAAAAATCTCATTTCCTACTCTTCTCTTCATCTCTCCCTGCTCCCACCTACTTCTTCTCTTTCACTATCTCCCTATTCTACGCCTACCTCTTCTTATTTTCCTATCTAATTATTAATTTCAAAGGAAGGAGGAAATTACAAGTACCTACCGTGTGTTGAACCCAAGACCTTCAGATTACATGTCCATCTCGATCTCCACTAGACTACACAGCTCAAGTTGAAAAAATTTCTTTTTTTTCTCCTAATTATTGCTTTTTTGGGTCCCAGACTCACCTCGGTCCAAACTTAATTTATGCATCATAACAGATTAAAAATATCCAGGTAAAAAAATTTGTTTTAAAATTACCTAGTTAAAAAAATATTACCTAGGTAAAAATCAAATTTACCTGAAGAAAAAAATTACCTACAACATATACATGTATATTATTTTGTTAATGTAGATCTAGGCTTCAGATATTATTCATCACTTTATTGCTACAGCTCCGTTTCATATGCCCAAAGATCTATCACACTCATCATGCATCTTTTAGTGAATGAAGGTTAATTTAATAAAAACAATAAAAATGTTTTATTTACAGGGACATTTCTTTTTTGTATGATGCCACCATGCCTGAGAAGACATCCCTAGACTCTGCTGGAAAAACCCTGTCCATACTGTCTTCTGACAAAAACAAGGCGTCACCACCAGACAGACAACTGGAACCTGTGGAGAAAAGTAAAGGAGAAATTGACCAGGGCAACATGGTAAAGTTTTATTGATGAAAGAACATGTAAAATGAGGCTGGAAGATTTAAGTGACATAAAATGTTAGAAAGTACAGTACATTCCCTTACTAACAACAGCAAGCATTTTTCATCTAAGTGAACAAAAGCATTTAACCAAGACTAAATCTTGATGTTACAGTTGTCCATTGCTTGTCATCAAATGGATGCATTTTTGTTTTGAGTTCTGATCAGTGCAGTTGTGTTTTAGATGTAGACCAGTTCTATTATGTTAGGTTTGGTCTTATGTGGTACATGTACTAACTTCATTTAACTACATGTATACAGTTGTATGTGTGGCCAATTTCTGTAAAGGTCTTTGCATTCCAGACCAATGTAATTATGCACATACATGTATCAAGGTGTAGTGGCTCCTCCTACTGACTCTCTCAAGTTGTTCCTGGCAGTCAGTCACTAGTAGTATTCAACGTTGTCCTTGCTTGCTCATATACACTGTATATCAGTGGCATTGTACTAATCTCAATCATATTGACTTTAATTTAAATAAATATACTCTAAATTCTGTGTTTTCTCTTACAGGAAGGGGGGTCACAGATTCCTAACAGCCTTATTCCATCTGAATACCATATTGTCAAGAATCCAGGTGTCATGGGATTAGAGTTTCAGGAAGAGTATGTCTATGTTTTATTTATTAGATGGTCGGCCTTGTATTGTTAGGGTGATAAGTTTCAAACAAGTCATACTTACATGTAGCTCTAATTAACTGAGTAGGAGGTCAGTATGGGAGAATCTTGACCGAGGCCATGCGTACAGACCGAATGCAGTGAAGTCTGTACACATGACCGAGGTCACGATTCCCCCATACAGACCGACTAAGCTCAGTTAATTAGATGTGTATTATATGGCACTAGAGAACAAGAACAATTTAATTCATTGAATGTAACTGGTTTGTACTAGCTGACATTTTGCTTGTGAATGGCAATGAGCCAAACTTAATTCTGCCAAAGTTTGCTTGTCCCCTTTATTTTTTCTTTCTCATCGGGCTTTTTGGAACTTCCATAAATAAATATTGTTAGAAGAAAATAGTCAATATTTTTGTATTTTAGTCTGCAACTTTTTCACTGCAAAATATAACCAGTCCAGATGCCGGTCTAGATGGGAAAAACTAGACCGCTTTCAATATCGATTTCAGCCAATCAAATTCATGAATTTGGTAGTTCCCAGTCCTTGTGAGATGCAGCCATATAATTAATGTACGTATTAATTTAAATGCAGTACGGTTGTTGTGTATTTAATTTACCCTAGGTACAATTAGCTATTTTACTTTGTTCTGGTACATGGAAATATATTATAATGGATATCAAAAAACAGGAACATTCTAATTGTACCAAAGGTAGCTTAAAGAACCACATTAGTCAGTTTGACAAGCTATAGAAATAAGTCTCACCAATGATTCAGCCCTTTGCAACCCGGCAACATCAGAATATCAAATTCTTCCCACTGATTACATTTATATTGTTTCTTTTAATGTTTATTTTTTTAATGAGAATTGTGAGGTAATTGTAAGAATTTTTAAGATGAGTCAAATCATTACAAAGTAAGATGGGCAAACACTTTTTTTTTTTATTGCAGCAAATACACAACTTATGTGAAGGGCCATGAGGACCATCTGACTGTTTTTCCTTCAATGTGAGTGAACTGTCAGCCAAACATTTAAGTTAGTGTTAATATGATATCCATTTTTTAATTACTAATGATTTGATTTTAAATAGCAATGTCCAATAGGATCATAAACACAAGATTCGAGTACATGTACATTGTAGTTGAGAATATTAATTGAGACTCAAAAGAAATGGTCAACTTTACATTTTTTTTGCATGGTACTGCAAATCTACATGTATGTGTATAGTAGTAAGTCAGAGTATTATTCTTGTTTACATTGCATCCAACTACATGTAAGTTTATCATTTGCTGAAATATATGTTATTTAATTATATTCACAAATTGATTGTTGTAAAATTTATATAAAAAAGTATTACTTTTTGACATTTGACCTGTTAAAGGAAACCAACTGGGAGGCAAGAAGTGCTGAAATTAAAGGTATTGAAAATGAGATTGTGCTTTCTCATATCTTGTTAACAATTACTTTTGCCATAATAGGGAGTAGGGTCATTTCACCGATTACACTGTAGGCTCTGAAACACTGACTGTGGAAGATTTTAAACGAAGATCAATTTTGCTGATGCTTCATTGTTGCTATATCTGCATTGTACTTGGCCAGTGGCTGACTTTCTTTGATTGTTCCCTTTGTTTTTATTTTTAGCATGCCATGGATTCCATGCTAGCACGTGCTGGTGTTGATGATGAGGGTAAAGAGCTGTCAGGTCCAACCCAGGTATGTTGTTCACGGACAATGTACATGTGGGTTATTAAAAGGTTTAAATTTGTCTCTCGATTTTTAGTTTCCATTGACTCAGCTGCTCATTTCCATTTATGAAGAAAAAGAATGATTGATAGTGGCCATGGCAGTGGCAGTGGGAAGGGCAGTGGCAGTGGCAGTGGGAGGGGCAGTGGCAGTGGCAGGGGTAGTGGCATTGGCAGGGGCAGTGGCAGTGGCAGGGGCAGTGGCAGTGGCAGTGGCAGGGGCAGTGGCAGTGGCAGGGGCAGGGGCAGTGGCATTGGCAGGGGCAGTGGCAGTGGCAGTGGCAGGGGCAGTGGCAGGGGCAGTGGCATTGGTAGGGGCAGTGGCAGTGGCAGTGGCAGTGGCAGTGGCAGGGGCAGTGGCAGTGGGAGGGGCAGTGACAGTGGCAGTGGCAGGGGCAGGGGCAGTGGCAGGGGCAGTGGCAGGGGCAGTGGCAGTGGCAGTGGCAGGGGCAGTGGCATTGGCAGTGGCATTGGCAGGGGCAGTGGATGTGGCAGGGGCAGGGGCAGGGGCAGGGGCAGTCGCAGGGGCAAGGGTGGTGGCAGGGGCAGTGGCAGTGGCAGTGGCAGTGGCAGTGGCAGTGGCAGGGGCAGTGGCAGTGGCAGGGGCAGTGACAGTGGCAGTGGCACGGGCAGTGGCATTGGCAATGGCAGTGGCAGGGGCAGTGGCAGGGGCAGTGGCAGGGGCAGTGGCAGTGGCAGGGGCAGTGGCAGGGGCAGGGGCAGTGGCAGTGGCAGGGGCAGTGGCAGGGGCAGTGGCAGTGGCAGGGGCAGTGGCAGTGGCAGTGGCAGTGGTAGGGGCAGTGGCATTGGCAGGGGCAGTGGCAGTGGCAGTGGCAGTGGCAGGGGCAGGGGCAGTGGCAGGGGATGTGGTAGTGGCAGGGGCAGTGGCAGGGGCAGTGGCAGTGGCAGTGGCAGGGGCAGTGGCAGTGGCAGGGGCAGTGGCATTGGCAGGGGCAGTGGCAGTGGCAGTGGCAGGGGCAGTGGCATTGGTAGGGGCAGTGGCAGTAGGAGGGGCAGTGACAGTGAGAGGGGCAGTGGCATTGGCAGGGGCAGTGGCAGTGGTAGGGGCAGTGGCAGTGGCAGTGGCAGGGGCAGTGGCATTGGTAGGGGCAGTGGCAGTGGGAGGGGCAGTGACAGTGGGAGGGGCAGTGGCATTGGCAGTGGCAGTGGCAGTGCCACTAATAGTGGCAGAAGCAATGTGAACAGAGGTTTTGTAAGAGTTGGCAGTCATCAAATCTGCTGTCTATTTCAAGCAAAATCTTTTTTAATTTGTTTTCTTTCACTGAAAATAATAACATTATTAAAAATTGAAATTCCATTAGCCACCTATGCTGTACTCTAATTTTGGGCATAAACTGAAAAACAAATTGAAACCCCCAATGGTGGTGGTAATCCTACCTGTAGTAATTCACAGTGAACAACTGAAATACACAACCAGTATAGACTTGCTACCTTTTTAAAAGTTATGTAATCTGTATGTTTCAGATTCACAACCTCCTGGAGTTGGTTAAAAAGGAACAAAACATTTACAATGTAGCTTTTAATGAGATAATTCGCCAAGTAAGTTATTTTAAACTAATTCAGTAACAAAATGTAGTTTGCACATGTCACTTGTGCACATTTGATTTTAAATAACATGTAGAACAGACTTACTATCTGGACTTGTTGGTGTTTACACCAGTTGCTCAACCAACAACATACATGTAAATATGTGACAATATATTGTATTTACTTTGTATCATGCTATAATCTGTTCATGGACTACCAACTTTCTATTTTGGGGATGCAGTTGCTGTGTACTTACTTTGTTTACTAGCTTATGACTAAGAAGAACGAAATGACTGTGAGCAGGCAATCATACTATTGCATGTAATAGTACGTAGGAAAGGTTGGTAGTCAACTGTCAATGTGTTTATCTAAGCTTGAAAGAAACTGTTAAATTCTACCAGCATGTATATGAGGACTACACATGTCTCCTTGGTTTTTAGGTAACTGTTGAATGTGCTGAGAGAGGAGAACTGTTAGCAAATTTGAGAAAGCGCTATGCGGATCTTTTAGACCGCATTCCCAGACAAGTTAAAAGGTAGATTTTTTGACAATATTCGAAACTGCATATGGATAGAGAGGGAATTAATTAATTAATGTATTTTATGACTGAGAAAATTACTTCATTGGATTGGCTGATAGCAGGCCAAATTTATCGTTTAATTTTAATTTACAAGTCCTGCAGTACAAATTAGCACAGTGACTGTGCGTTCTGTAATTTTCTCCATGGTATAATAAAAAAGTAGTCATATGAAATCTCACGCAATTAAGGATTTGTATAGGTAATCATACGGTTTCGAGTTCAATTTGGAATTAATTTGCACGAGTGAGTTTTTCAAAAAGCTGAAATTGCACGAGCCGCTTCGGCGATTGTAATTTCAGCTTTTTGAAAAACTCACAAGTGCAAATTATCTCCAAATTGAACGAGAAAAACCGTATGATTACTTATTAATAATATAAACATGAAAAAATTCGCGCGGAGGAAGTGCCAGAAGATCTTTCTTGAAGCCATTTTTCCTCATTTGAGAAAACTCTTTTCAAAGTTTCAGCACAAACTTTTTGTCATCATTTTATGTGATATCATTTTCTTAGAAAAGTTCCAATTTTCTTTCAGTCAATCATAATCCAGAATTTCGATGTGTAATTTGCACTGGTGTTACACTTTTTGCACTGATGTTACACTTTTTGCACTGGTGTTACACTTGAACTGCACTGCTCTTAGCCAATCAGAATCGAGTAATTTTTTCATGTGTATTATTAACACTATAAATGATATTTGAAAATCCTTTCAAATTACACTTGCAGCTACTTGCCTAAAGGTTCGTGCTACTTTGAGAGAAGTTTCAAACATCACTCGCATTGTAAAGCCTTAATAATCCTTATTGTACTCGCATTCATACGATTACATGTACCTATACAAGAATGTTTGAGAGATAATTTTCTGTTAATAACGTATCAGCTGGTTTGAGGAAAGTTTGTTTACAGAAGCACTGCACTGTACTTGTCAGGAGACCCCAGATCAAGAGTGTTTGCCAGTGATTGTCGTGCTTTTATGACCGCAATGTGAAGTCATGATTTGGCATATTATTTCAAGTGGCGTTTACGTATTTATTGGAGATCCTAGCTTGGAAAACTTTATATAACTTTATCTGTAAGTTCTGGCTAGACTGTCTTCAGACAATCTGCAGAAAGCGGCCCACAAACAAACTGTCAGTTTCATTAGCACTCTTCAGAAATGTATACGCTACTTAACAATTTTAAGATTTGCGTAGCAATCTGAAATCAGGAACTTTAAAAGATGATCTCTATTATTGACGAAAAGACGTGTTTTGACTAATTGTTAGGCCTTTTATTACTTCCCAAATTTATTCAATACAGTGAGACCATCACCATATTTGGTAACTGGTTACTGCAAATCTAATGTACAACTACTAATAACACTGCAAAAAACGTACTTGCAAGGACAACACTTTTAAATAAGTGTGCATCAAAATCTGAAACATTTATATACATCTTTACATTGCAGCCTTCACCAGGAAGTAATTGCTCAGAGGGCCTTAGACAGGTACATTTTAAACGACGCAATTTCGTCCCGTGATAGCTGAATTTGTGCTACGGCATTCGAGATAGAAACAATTTAAATCTGTAGATTGGTTTGTAGATACACTGTGCATACAGGGATCATTCCTTAACATACAGAGTTAAAGTATTTAATGATCGAATTTAAGATTCTTGCTAACTTATAGACTTGTTAGGTGGATTTTAACTTTGGGCTGGTATGTTTTCTTTCCGTATAATTAATACCTTACAAATAGAATGTAGTTCTATAATTTAGTGATACTTTAAATTATTATTATGAAGCCATCTGTGATATACTGATCTACACTGATTTTTCTGTACAGGAGGCTAACAGAAGAACTTGTGCGATTTAAGGCATCCATTAGCTCTTTGACCAGGTTTGTATCTTTGTTATATATGCTTGTTACTGTAATATCATTGAATACAATTAACTTTCGATATTCGGTTCCATTGCTATGTCTTTTCCACAGAAAAGGCTATGTTAACAGTTAGTACTACATACCATGTCCCCGGGTAAATGGTATAACATGTGATAAATTTGCTTCAAGCTTATTCCAAACGTTGAAGTAATTTTAGGTTTACGTTAATTTTGAGACTGTATATCATACCTGTGTTTTTCAACAGTGAACTTGCTTCAGTTAAAGCTCACGATCGAGAGGTTACTCAGCAGGCTAGATACGCCCAAGATGAGGTAATATGGCTGCCATGTGATTCAGGTCTACTAAAAGTTGTAGGAGATTTAAACTTTGTTTCTTTCATAATTCTTTTAAAAACACTTCCAGGTCTTTCCAGAGGAACCATTTTCAAGCCAATCAGAAAAAGAGTACTCGCCCTCCCACTGGACATGTTGTGTTCTGCATCGGCATGCCTTCGTTTTCTGAAAAATAAGAAAAAGAAAGAAATAGCTGATTAATATTTTCGCAACCTGGTGTTCCACTGCGTCGAGGAGCACTTAATAAATGTAACATGGGTGAATTCTTTTGTCAGTCTCGGTTGTCATGTTTAATTGATATACAATTTGCTCTTCCAAAAAGGTTTTGCGATTTTACGTTTTTTCAAAGCATTATGTTGTATATGCATTTCTATAGATATCTTTCAAACCTCGTGTTAGCCAAAGGAGTTACTTTCTAAGTATTTTATCTGGTTAATGCATACTTTCATTTTTTCTTTCTTTTCTTCCCTTTAAGCTTCAAGAAGCCCTTGAAGAATCTGAAAAGAATGCAAGGTGAGCTCCATATACTTCCACGAGTAATGCAACGTTAAATTTTATCCCATCGGTTGTATGAAACGTAACTGAACTCCATGGCTCGTGGTACTTTTTATGGATCTTTGGTAAACGTCTGTGTCCTTAGAATTTCCGTATTGTTCAACTCCAAACAAATTGTTGCCTAAGTTCACGTCTGTAAGGGTGGAACAAAGATTGCTCTTAACAGAAACGGCTGCATTTCTGTCAACTGAATCGAACTGAGAAACAGATGGGAAGAAACCACACAAGCCCGGCCATCAAGAGCACAAACGTTCAGAGTATTTTGTGTTATTTTCACTCGTCCGCACAAATTCACAAATGATGAGGGAGAAACAATATCTAGATGGTATGGGGACAATTTCCTGAAGGGAAACTATGACAAGTACAATGCAATGTTGATAAATAGAGGGAAAAACAGCGACCATTTCATAAATGTAAACATTGATGGATATACCATCAAGTCTACCCCAGCCCTCAAATTGCTCGGGGTTACATTGGATGATAAGCTTAAATTCAGTAAACATGTAAGTGATATATGTAAACAGGTAAGCAAGAAAGTTAGTGTCTTAGTACGCCTTGGAAAGATGATCCCTACAGAAGCCAAGCTCCAACTATACAAAGCGGCAATTCTACCCAATCTCACGTATTGTCATACAGTGTGGCATTTCTGTAAAGCATCTGACACTAGAAAACTAGAAAGGGTGCAAGAGTGGGCACTACGTGCAGTATACAATAGCAAGACGGCAGATTATGATGAACTATTAAGTAAGGCAAAGCTGCCTAGTTTAGTAAGTAGACGCCTACAAGACATACTGATATAATGTACAAGGTTAAAAATTTACAGGCACCTAAACACATTTGTGACATATTTTACAAGCAATTTAAGAATTATGATTTGCGTAGTAGCGATTTTCCTATACCTAGATTTAACACTGTAAACTGTGGTAAACATAGCATAAGATATTTAGGACCCTATCTCTGGGGAAAAGTAGACAAAGACCTTCGAAACAAAGCAAGCCTTCGTGAATTTAAAAAAGCAGTTCGGGCCATTAACCTAACAGATGTGTTGGACGGAAGATGCAGCTGCTATGCTTGCTCAACATAATAATAATACAACCAACTTATGTAATCTTGAACTTATTTTTTAACTAATTAGACCTATAAAACGTATTTTTAATTATTAACTACCTATATATTTTATATAATATTAGTATTTTATATTTTATATTTATATTTATGTTAGTGTCCCCAATTAGTTATCCTAAGCTAAATACTCCGACACTCAAATAAAGTTTATGTATGTATGTATGTATGTATTAAGAGTCACCAAAAAAAGAGCTGAGCTTCCTGCCTAGGGTACCGAAACACGGCTGGAAATATAGCTCAAATAAGTCACCTTATGCGGCAATTATAATCACCACAAGAAACATTTTCACGGGCAAAGCGCGGCCTGTTTATGGAAGACGTCTTAGCTTTCTCAAGAAGGCGACCATCTAAAGGCAGATACGATACATGTACAAAGCTGCTGCTCAAAATTTATGATTATCGCTTTACAAAGACGTTCCAATTTTTTACTTCCAGTTTGATATCGGAATACCACGACTTGTACGAGTTGCAAAGGAAACGACTAGAAGGCCTTGTTGGTAAGTGAAATGTGAATTGTTGTGCTGTATAACAATTATTAAGACACAATACAGATCATATTAGAGCGGGTTGTTTTCATTTGAGTGCTGAACAGTAATCGGTTTTGCACTTACTACGCTACACGATTGGCTTGAAAACTTGCAGCAATTTTTCACACGTCCACACGTTTGCATACGATTTCCCGCGCTCCGCGTCTGCTACATGTAATTACTTCGAGTTTTGATTGGTTCACTGTATTGTCTCTGTCCTTTTTGATCGGCTAGAGTGATTACTTTGGTTTTGGTTTTACGATACTCAACTTGAAAAACGCTCGAGACACAAGTGTTAGGTAAAGTAACATCTCCTAACGGCATATGGAGTAAAGTCGTACAATAGGTTACCATCGAATGTCGTAAAACTGTAAATAAAATAGTCACAGTGGACTGTAAGCGGTCCCTTTTAAAAACATCTCAGTTGCATGCTACTGAACAAGAAGCGTAAGACTCGGAAGTGTTTTTTCTTACCAACGTCAGTGTAAACACAGTTAACAATTATTTAGCCGTGTTTATGTATCCGAAAGTTACTGAGTGCTCGCTTTTTTAATGGCGTAATCTTAATACATGCATGCTTGTTACCCTATTTTAATGGTATCCAATCTCGTTTTTTACTACACAGGTAAACTGACCGAAGAACGTGACTTGTGGAGCAGTGCAGCCTATACCCTATCACTGAAGGTCACAGACAAACACTCGCTTAACACTGCCAAGAAATTACATCTTTGTGAGAAAGCGTGGGCCAAATTAAGCCGACACTTTGCTATTTTTCTCAGTGAAAAGGACAGCATACAGGTTCGTTGAACCGAGTATTGATTAACGACAGCTTGAATACTGGACGGAGGCCTTGTAGAGGTGCGCCGTAAATACCCTAACTCCTCAGTTCCGCCTTAGACTACGAGTAGTCCCTCTCTCGCTCCGTCAGTCGTACGTGACGCAAAAGGGAACCTAGAGAAAAAAATGGCCGCGCAAATGCCTGGGGGGGAGAAGTGCGCGCTTCTTGCCCTCGGGATTTCGCGCGGTCATTTTTTTTCTGGTGGTTCTTTTTTCGCGTCACGCACGACGGACTAGGTGAGAGAGTGACTACTCGTAGTCTAGCTCCGCCGTAGAGCCTGCTTACAAGTGATGTTTTGGTCTGAGAATTCTGGCTTTTTTCGGCCATGAAGAAACGATCGTTGATTGTTTTCCTCTTCTGGAAATTAGAATTATGTCCTCGTTAGGGCTTCCTAGGCTATGTGTTTAACTTCCCATGACACGATAGTGTCTCCTTCGCCCAAGACTGATTATTTCTTTTCAAGATCGTGTTACGAATGTGTAAATCCCCTGTTTTTGTCTTTTTGTTTCCAGCTCGAAAGTTTAACAAACCATGTACAAAAGTGGAGAGAACTTTCTGAAAAGTTTAACAAAAGGCTTGTTTCTTCAGAGGAGGAAATGGCTCACAGGGTTAGTTTGTTACTTTATTTAGCGTGTATAGTTAGTGGTGCAGCGATAATGACAAATTTCAAGATTTCTGAGTCAGCTGTTTTTATGAGCTAATTATAACTTCGTATACGAGCAATCTCTCATAGACACCAGGAGCAACATGTCAGTTTGTCATCATGAGATTACGTCATCTGACTTTAGGAGACAGAAAACTATCCTTAATCCAAAGTTGATCTGCTTGTGCCCCTCCCCCCCCCCCCCCCACCCCCTGTTAGGAACGTTATTAGAAAGTTGCGCTATGTTAGAAAACTGGTAAAGAAGCCTATGCTTGGTGCCATCTTGCATGTAAAATATGAAAGTAAAGGAAAGAATAGTCACCAGTTGTGTTGTTTCTTTACAGCTTAAAAGATTAATTACTCAACTTCAAAGATGGAAAAAGGAGTTTCAAAAAGTTGTGAAGTAAGCGCGTAAGATTTCATACGTATAGGTTAACGAATAGTTATATAATAGGACCCTAACAGGTATTTTAACAATCAAAGTAAATCATGTATGTTGATATCTAAAACGATAAACTTTCAGAGAAAGAGATAATAAGATATAAAAACAACACTGTCTTGAAAGGAGAAACAAAAAACAAAACAAGCAAAGAAACAAAGAAACAAAGAAACGAACAAAAAATAAAACTCTGTTATAATTCACGAAAACATGATAAAACCAAGAGCGTTAAGTTCATTATAGACATTGGAGAATAAAGATTGTAATCTGCCTTTTGTCTGCGGCTGTGATGTAGTTACGATGACGGCAGCGTGCGACCACCCGACGAGCAGTTTATCAAGAGTTTGTTTGAAGATTTAAAATCCTGGGAAGAGACATTGAACCAGGAAGCTGAACACTTTACTGGAGAAACACTACTATCACGTGAAGACGAGCTGTATCAGATGAACAGGCAGGTGGATGGATGGACTGATGTGGCGCTTAAGGTAAACAGCAGCAGTAACAACAACAAAACTGTGTTAAGGATACATCATTGTACATGTGGATGATAAGACACCTCGTAGTCAAAGAATGCAGACATGGAAAAATGGATATCTGGGACATTTTTTAACAGCTGATATATGGGACTTTTTTTTAACAGCTCATATACAGCTTCCTATTCTAGTTCTCCTTCAGAAATAGCAAGGGAAGACAGAACAAAATAATATCAAAAATACACACCAATATACCAATGCAAAAACAATACCAACATCATTATAGGTCTGGTTTGAATTTCGAGGAAAACCAACCACAGCGTCAGTTGTCAGGGCCGAGTAAAGAACTTTTTACACAAAACACGACTGTTGAGTTACATAATAATTTTAGTATTCCTAGACTAAGGATTTATAGAACCTGGAGCATAAGAAATGTGCTCAAAGTTGGGGTGAGGGGAGCTTGAATGTGGGAATGTTCTTGCTTAAAAGTAGTGTTGGGGATTTTCGGTCCTCTGGGTTTGTCAGTTTTCTACGAAAAGGATGGTAAGGCCCCTTGAATCACTGTTCTGGATTCGTAACTTACATTTTACTTCGTTGAAGGCTGTTGCCTATTTTGATCCTGTGTCATTTCAATCGTCCCTTTTGTGGCGTTATTCAGGTGTTCAGCCGTCACCAAGCAGACGACGGAACAAGATGGCCTCAGCATGAAATCATGTTGCAGTTAAATCAAGAAGTAGATCGCTTACATCAGCAATATCATGTGCGAGTTATCGGTGAAAACGGAGTGGCAAAAGGAATTATTGATCTGGTGAATCCTATAGAGACATGGTAAGTAAAATAGCCCGTGATTGGTTTCTTGTTGAATGTGAGCATTTGGCAGTCTCTATACTAGTTTTCCTTTCAATTGCTCAGTAGTTTATAAAATTTTTTTTTTTCTTTAGGGGAAACAAACTAAATACTGTTCTGAATGGCGGCGAAATGCTGCTCGACTCGGACTGGATACGAATATCGGATCAGGTTAGCGAAGAGTGGGCTGATCACTTGACTGAAACGCTGATTCTGATTGGCTCTACGCAGAAGGAAGGTGCTCGCTTGAGCGGCGAGGAAGAGAACCCAGTAAACGTGGAAGAAGTGTTTAAAAACACTGTTAAATGGCTGTCGGCGACTACAAACAGTATTGACAACGAGGACGCCAAGGTTGTCGAAAGAGTAAGTAATTACAAAGTGATCACAAGGACAAATATATTTTGTCTGTGGTTCACAGATAATATTTTTATTCGCGTTAATCTACAGCACATGGGAACAAAAGAGACTATCGCAGAAAGAAGAACAGCCCGGAACTACTACAGTTACAAAGCTCAACACTGCACCATGTTTAAGAAACCTTTTGAGAAAGGGGAATCGAAATTTTTTTTTTAATAGAAATTGCAAATTTCAATTACGCAAGCATTCTGATTGCTTGTGTTTGGGTTTAACTCTGCTAGCGCTGCGTGGTAAACTTCCGCTGTCGGGGTCAACTGGAAGTTACTTAGTTAATCATAATGTTTATGTCCAGGTCACGCAGCTGCACAGCGCCATGATTCGGTGGATGATTACGGTTCTTCTTCGTCTGACGCCGGACATGGGGGACAAGGAACTAGAAGAGATCAACAAACAGACGGACGATCAGGAAGTGGACGCATCCTTAGGAGGGGGAGAAATCCTCCTGCAAGCTATTCCCGAGGAGATATGTAACAGAGCGCAGACACTGTTTGCAGAGCTGAGAAAGTTTTCCGTTCTTTTGACAAAATGCTGCTCTGATTTGGTGATTGATTTGATGCAGGTAAGCGAATTACGCCCGTTAACTAACCTCTTCATTTAGTCCTAATGCGCCTTATTTGGGGGCGCTTTTTATCGCCGAAGTAAAAGTTGCCCGCGAGTTTTTTGTAAAGATATGGCAGGCGAACTTAAAGGTCCCAATCAAACTCCGCAAGTTGTGTTTAAAAGTAGGCTTATACAAAAAAGCCTGTTCAACATTTGAAGTGTTCATGTTGTGTCATCTATTGGATTTTCGTCGTGTGTCTTGAGACCTTAGGCTCCCTGTACTAAATCTTCCGGCCCTATCCCCCACTCGGGGGCATGGAACTAAGCAACTAAATTTGTCATCTCATCGTGATCTCATTTTACAGTGACAAGTGAGTTTATTGTATTGAATCACGTCGTTTACTCGCTAACTCAATTTGTGTGTATTACTCACTTAATCGTTCACGACTAACCCAATCGCTCCTGAATAAGGGATGCGCGTCCTCCGCATTGGCTAAGCAGTGATCCAATTCTATATGATTATTTTCCCCGTTAGGAACGGCGAGATCAAGGCGATGAACACGCCGATATGGACTTCAAAGACCTCAAGCGACTGACTGTGGAATGTGAGGGTTGGATACGCACGGCACGCCTGCTTATTCAGGACGTCATGGGCGACGACTTTGTTTTTGAGGACGCTTCTGCCGGCGTCAAGAAAGGGACTGACAGGGTGGGGTCTACGGATTCTAAAACTACAGTGGTGGAGGTAAGGATTATTTTTCATCTAACCTTTGATCTTTTTGGAATGTACACATGTATTTCGATCTATACATCACGAAGTTTTTCTATCTGGAACATTAGCAGTACATTGTTGTTTCTCTCTTTATTATTTCATTCTCCTGAAAGATAGCAATCGCATCTCGCTATCTGACACCTTGTTGAGAAAAAGGTAGCTTCCGACGACTCGCGTCATTGATTGTGTCTTAATAGTAAAATGACTCTGCTTATTTCTTATGAAGTCGCAAGATGGTGAGGCCAAACAGGCTGAAAAGGCTGACGAAAGAGACCGCGCACCAACGGGCGAACAACAAGAGGCCGACACAAAAGGAACTACTATTGAAGTGCAAGAGGAGCCTGCGAAAGAAGATGCTTCTGTGCCAGCTGCCCAGCCTCCAGATGTAAACGCAGCTGCCGTGGAAACGAGCCTTGAAAAAACAAAAGAGGAGTCTGCAAAGGACCCTGAAGGAGCTCCTGAGGTGGAAAAGGGAGACCAAGAACAAGACGAGTCCCGGATGCATGTGCTAGGGCATGATGATAATATTAGGACCAAGTCCTTGGAAGAGCTCCCTGCTGATCAGGTTGGTTAGCTGACAAAATGTTGAATAGATTATGTTGTATATTCAGTAAAGAATCACGAGGGCGTTTAGCTGGTGATGATCGCTTTACAGAAACAATGAGAACAGCAATAGAAACACTAACGAAACGACTAACTGAACGCCCTCGCTATTCTACAGCAGAATCCTCGATTTCTCGAACGCTCATTTTTTCTAACCTCTCGAGAACTCGAACCAAAAGTCGTTTCCCTCTCCTTAGTCGAACACTGTTATTTTACCCCCGATTTTTCGAACTATCCGATTTTGCGAACCAATTTTCGTTTCCCTTGGGGGTTCGCAAAATCGGGATTCCGCTGGTATTTCCTCGTGGTCATCAGTGTATTACAGACTGTATACGTACTTTTTTGTGTGTGCGAACAGTCTTAATCCATGTTTTGCCGTCAAAAGAGACGTATCACTCACTCACCCAGTTACTTATCACTCTACTAGCGTGCTATATACGCTAGGCTGATAAACTGAGTGGCTTCGTTTGCTTCCTATCTTCTTTTACCTTGATATTCCCCGTACATGGAGGTTTTGCACCCGTTCTGTTGTCAGGCGCAACAGCGATATCGACGGAAACAAGTACACACAACGGAGCTGATTTGATGGTACATTCTTAAAATAGATGCTTGGATGTGAGGAAACTTTACCCTTCTGTGTTGTTGAAATAAACTAAGTTACCCCTTTTTTGCAGGAGTTGGAACTGCTTGCTGTGCCAGGAGGCGAAGGCCAGCAACCTGGTGAGTTGGACATTTATTTCACACACATACGATTTGTATGGCTTTCGTGAATCAAAACAGTATAGTTTTTTCAAAAGGCCGTTTCGTCTAGTTTCCCCCCAAGCTATAGACTTGCCACAAGTCGACCTTTTCTTTTGTCTCCCTCGAGCAAAGCCAGAGGGCAATCTTCGAGCGACAAAGTCGCACTTTTAGAAAGTCTACCCCAAGCAAGCATTATAAATTTCGTAATCCCTTTAATAATGAGATTGGACAATTCTGATGTTTAGATTTGGCGTTTAGGAGAAAGTGGAATGTTTTTGATGATCATGTTGTTTCGATTTTGTCTCCAGCCCGCTCCCCGTCACCAGACACTAAGAAGGCCCTAGAGGCTCTGGCAGCTGTTGAAAGACTTCAGTCTCAGCTACTGTAAGTTCTCTCCCATTGACAATTGTGCTAAATGAATTGAATTGCGAATTGAATGTCAGTAATACTTACGTGTTCTTGGTTTCATGATTTGTGGTCTTAAAAGTAAGCGTGTCTCGGCTTTTGCTTGTAACTACCGTACGATCTTGATGATTTTCTTTCGACGATCGTCTTACAGCAGAAAAAAAAGATCCATTCAAGTTTTTCGCAACAGCTTATTGCAGCAAGAATTGTTTGGATGGGACTGTCCAGAAGATTCAAATTGCGTCATAATAGTCACGACGGTTTCTTTTATTCTAACGCGCCCGCTCGCTCAGTCGGGCCTCTGTGTTTGTATATGTAATTGTTTCAATTTTATGTTTTCTTTGATATTTGCACAGCGTAAAATAGTCTCTTTATTATAATTATTGGGAAACTCTTGTGTACTCCAGATAACAAAATGGTGGCAAGCGGGAAGGGGTGGGTTAGCAAAGAAGTTCAATATTTTGGATAGAAAGGTTATTCATTATACTGAGGGTTACATTTTCTGATTGTCCTTGTTTACGTCTTTTCACAGCGAGACAGAGGAGCGCGCTCAAGCTGCAGAAGAGAGAGCAATTCAAGCGGAAACCGATCTCAAACAAGCTCTGGAGAAAATCCGAGCCCTCGAACGGACCGCCTCTCGCGCAAGTGCTTTAACACCAACAGAGTCTCAAACGCCCGCGGACAGACCGGTCAGCAGTAGCATGTCAAAAAGGCCCACTTCTCAGGCGTCTACTGCGCAGGCGCATTCACCTCAACCTCCAAGAACAGCTTCCCAGCAATCCTCAAGACCCTCAACTCGGACATCAACTAAGAAAAAATAATTTATGTTCTTGTGTAAATATGAAAGTTGTTTTGCAAAAAAAAGTCTTCATACATTGTACATTAATAGGATATTAACAAGTTATCTTAAGTTTCCTTATTAAATCCGCTTGACACGATATCTAATGCTGTAAATAAATCTTAGTGAAGAGAAACGTTTCTCTAATTTAATGCGGCAAAGTTTTAGATGTTTATTTATTTTTATAATGATCGAACTAAGGATTGTATGAAATTATTTTGACTGTGATTCCGTTTTAGTCAAAGTTCATGTTTTAGATCACTACAAACAATTGCTCCCATATATTGTTATGAGTTATATTCTGAAGGCTTGGTTATTTACGTTTGATTATTTACCACTTCCAGTGTATTATATGCGTTACAAATAAGAACGATATAGTGCTCTAGAAAAAGTCAAAGTGTAGTGAATCTAATTGCATGGAACAAAAGTACATGAAATTGGATTGGAAGTCATGTCATTGAAGGGATTTGCAAACACGTAGTTCATGTGATAAATTGTGATAAAACAACCGAAATAGACAGAAACAAGTTTGTTTGCTTTCTGTGCTCCACTATCTTTGTTCTTATCCCTTTTTCTGTTTCTATGAAACACAGACCCAGCTCAAATACGTCCTTTTATGGATTGTTTTTTTTTACTAGTCCTGTTTAACTGGAGGTAGTCCAAACAATGTCATCTCATACCATACGAGCAATCGTGCGTAGTATTGATAACCGAGCTACAAAATAAATTAAATGTCTGAACAGCTAGTAAGTAGTCTTGAAACATGCTTTTGAGTTGATACGGCTTGCTGAGCAGGCAGGTTAAACAAGAAAGCAAGATCAAAATTAACGTTAATCGGTTCAGACCTCGGAAAGTACTTAGCGCGTGCGGTTGCATCCTTCATGCAATATGATGCGTGACAACTTTGGCTCCGGAAACTGCAAAAAAACTACAACTTGATATTTTCTGAAGTTTCATTTTCTACAGTAACTGTTTTCTCAGATTTGCTGCTTGCCAGCATAGAGTGGAAATTCCTCTTCATGAACTCATTATTTTAGTTCATCCTAGGTCGCGACTTTTTTACGAACAACAAACGCAAAATTATTCTTTGATGAGAAATAAGCAGGAGCATATAGGAATGAAAAGTACCATGGCAACATTCTTGCCCGACATGGATCGAAAGAGTTCGCCATTTGTTGAAATTTGTGAAAAGTAGTTAGAAGACGTGACAATGATGCCATTTTGAAGTCAGCAGCATTGTGAAGTGTATTCGTGGTCATTGGGGTCACTCGTGTGTTTACTTTTAGACACGACGAACCGTATCGTATTTTGGTGGCTCGTGCGACTTCGATTGTCACGGAATGGATTTTAAAAAAGTGTCACTGGCGTGGAAAGTTTTAGTAGAGACTGAGCCGGAATAGAACTTAAGTTACTTTTATTATGTTAAAAGGGAAAGTATATCTATTTATTAAAGTAACGTCAATCTAAAATCTGAATTTAATTCTGGAATAGACTTATGACGTGGCAATTGATCCGTATACCCGTATTGGCATCGTTTCCGGGAAATAGCTACACCCTTCTCGGTAAAATGCAAATTACAAGCCAACTGTGCCCTCGTTTCTGGGAAACTCGCGAAAATTGCAGCTTTGAACAATGGCGGACGATGTCTTGGCCGCGAAAGTCTTTAATTTTATTTGCGGTAGTGGTGGTTTTGTCGAATTGACTGTTCTCTTAAAGCCATCGTCGCCATTAAGAAGCAGAAAAACCAAGCGTGAAGCCGAAGACTGGTTGAAAGCTCAAGGACCACAAGCTGGTTTCGTCTGCGTAACAGATCAAAATGATGAAATCACTGGTGTCCGAACTGATTTGAGAAAGAAAATTTGTCACCAATATGCAGTCAAAGGTTCATGTCGACGCGCGCAAGGCAATTGCAAATACTGGCATATCTGTAGAAGTTACATCGAAGGAGTTTGCGAAGGAAAGTGCCACCTTTCTCATGATTTTCACAGCGAAGACAACAAGCAGAAGGCGAAAGAACTGAGACTCGAAAAACTTCCAAACGGGACAATAAGGAACATTGTTGCCTGGAGCCTGCCACAGGTTTGTCAGTTGTATTTAAGAAATGAATGTAAGTCTGATAAATGTCCGTATCTTCATGTTTGTTCTCAAGAAGTGCGAGCGTTGTCATGCAAATGTGTTTTGTCGCACGACATTTCTGACTCGCATAACATCAAGATTCTTAAAGAATACGACTTGGTACCACCGCACCAAGTAATGAACAAAGATTTTGTTCGATGTAGTATCTTGGTTCTTCACGAACAGAAATGCATTGAAACAAGGAAGTTCCCAGGTGGCCGTAATGCGACAGCTGTTACTCGGGAAACACCAGCTGTAATTGTGAGTGGAAAGCAAAATGCCTGTTCATCAGGAAACACACAGGCTACAGCTGTTTCTGCAAAGTCAGCTAGGAAACAAGAACCGTCTGCGACTTTGAGTTCAGTGGCAAACCCGGCCAAAAAGCAGGACAACAATGTCCTTAAAGCCGAAGTTTTATTTGAATTCTTGTGTAAAGAATTCAATTGTTCGGCGCCTATGACCGTCCTTAAAACTCGTAAGTATGTAAATGAAATTCAAGATGTCTCATTGCTTCTTCAGGAAAACAATGACAAATTTTTGTTCACCCGGAACGAAAATGACAATGTCCGAGACGTTACTGCATTCTGCCCCAAGCTTCGCTTGTGTTTTGACTTTGTGTCTTTTAGTGAATGCAAGAACAAACATTGTACATATTTCCACCTCTGCAGGAAGTTCATCACAGGGTCTTGCAATCGTGGAAACAAATGCTCAAGACCTCACACATTTCGAAATAAGAGGGACCAAGAAACTGTTTTGAAGCTTGATTTGGACTGGCTGACAAATGAGCAACTTCGTCACCTGATGCTGTCATCATCTCCTCAGGTTTGTATCAGTTACAATAAAGGTAAATGTACCAACCACTTGAGGTGCTCTCGAATTCATATTTGCAAGGACTTCATCGTGAATGCCTGCAAGAATGGCGATGCCTGCCGTTTTCGACACAAAGGGGCTCTTGATACTCGTCACACAAGGTCATTGCTGGAGAAGTATGGACTGGGGGAGATCAGCCGCGACAACGCGTTGAAAACTATCTTAGTTTGTGAAGAAGACAGAGGTCCATGCAATGATAAAATCCTTCAAATTCCAAAAGCAGCTTCGCCCAGTGGTTTAGCTACAGAAAATGCCAAACGTGCTGACTTAACCGAGGAGTTGGTAGTGAATTCTGTCCCTGAGCAAACCCGAGTATCTGGTAGCATGATATCTTTTCATTGTCGAAGTATGGGGCAAGAACGCCGGAAATCTATTTCGAGTTCATGTAGTTCTTTGTCAGCCTCCGACAAAGTTACCACTTCCAAGAAGGCTGTCTTTACCTGTATTAGTAAAGAGTACAATGGTTCCGTACACTTTGCAGTCATCTCGAAAAGAAAAGACTTGTTTCCAAAAGATGTTGAGAACATTGCAGGGTGGTTTAGAAATAGGAAAGATAGCTTTCGTCTCGTAGAAAGGGCGGACGGAACCATCTTGGAGGTCTGCACGTTTTGTCCAAGAGCAGGATTTTGTTTCAACTACACTTCGTCAACAAGTTGCTCAAGAAAGGATTGCCAGTATTTTCATGTTTGCAGGGAACATACTGTTGGAGTTTGTAATTTCGGGAGCAGATGCAAATGGAACCACAATTTTCAATTTGACCGTGATCGCAAGTTCATTTCCAAACTTGAGTTGGATGGCATGACAGATAAAGAACTTTGCAAGGTTATACAGCTCTCTATGCCCCAAGTATGTTTGGATTATAATGAGGGAGAATGTCAACATGGTGGAAGTTGCTCACTGGTACACATTTGCAAGGATTTTATAAAGAAGAAGTGCCATGACTCGGAAAATTGTGGGCTGGAACACGAAGAGGCCTTGCTGACGTCCCACACAAGTACCATACTTCAGAACTATGGCCTGAAATGCACAGATGGGAACTTAAATTTCGTCCTAAATACTCTTCTGGTTTGTGAAAAGAGCAATGTTTCGACACCAGCGACTTCGAAGTCCTACATGAGAACTCCAGCTGCTCAGGATTCACTCAAACAGTCTTCACAGGGTCGAACTAAACCTTCTGATTCCATGAGCAAAACGAGTCTGGCTTATAGCTCAGCAAGTTGGACCCCTTGTTTCCCAACTGAGCAGAAGGTCTTTGAATGCCTGTGTAAAGAGTATGGTTCCTCGATCTCTTTTGACGTGATTGCTAAACGAGAGGATTTATTTCCGCATGGACCAGAAAGCGCCGAAGGTTGGTTTCGCAAGACGAAAGGCAGCTTTTTGATGAGAGAGAGCAACCAGGGGGTGATTACACAAGTCGATGCCTTCTCTGCAAGAGCTCGTGTCTGTTGGAGCTACAATAAGAACGGAGAGTGTGTCAAACACGATTGCACAAACCTGCATATTTGTAGAGATTACATCATTGATTCCTGCAGCAGTGGAGTAACATGTCCGCTGAATCACCACTTCAACAATCAGATGGACAGGGCTTGGCTCTCGAGGATCAACCTTGATCAGTTTACAGACCTTCAACTCCAAAAGCTCGTGCTCTCTTCGACACCTCAGATTTGTGTAGAGTACAATAATGGCATATGCAGCCGAGGTGATTCTTGTACCAGGATTCATATGTGCTGTGGTTATCTAAGGAAAAGTTGTAGTGGTGAATACGAGTGCGGTTTAGATCATGAAACAGCCATGGATACTGACCAGACCAAGGCAGTACTTCAGCGTCTTATGTTGAGCAGCGTCTGTAAGGCTGATGTACTGAAAACGATTCTTGACGACAAACGCAGTTTGTCAGGCAAAGACAAAACAAAATGTGAGTACCATATTTTTAAAACCTTCGTTTGAGAGCTTCTGTACTGAAACTATTGCGAATTTACGAGGTGCAATTACTAACCTGGGCGACACCCAAACTAGACAAAGTTCGATGTAGGCAGAGTAAACCGCGATTGCAGCAACCAAGCAAAGTACGATGCGAATAATTTACATAACGCGATTGATAAGTACTTGCGTCCGTGTTAACTGGGGGAGTATTCTTGGATTCCGCACTCATGATACAGTCATTGAAAACAAGCCTAAGACTCCGCTACGTTCTTCCGAGTCCAGTTTGAAGCACTGACTTTTTGAATAATTTGATTATGATTTCCTCAGCTGAAGTAAACTCGAGAGCTAAGTTAAGCTTACTAATTTCAGAACAACGCATACTCAAATAACTGCGTTTTCAAAGTTCAATATTCTTGTTTTAACAGGCCACATTTACCAGGATAGGTCAGATGCATCCATTTGCTCGAAATTCCTTATTGGTAAATGCAAGAAAGGCTCAAGATGCTTAGAACACCATTGTTCTATGCCATACCAGTGGCAATATCAAGTTTCCATTTCTGATGAATGGATAAGTTTCAGTGGGAAAGACAACTTGACCCTAGAGAAGTTCTACTGTGATGTGAATGTCGAAGCACCAGTGAATTTCAAGCCAGCCCAGTCTCTTGGTCTTTCTCGTCTTGAAAGGTAAATTTAAACTGGTTCTTTAGCTACTATCGTTTACTACGTTGACTTTCGTTTAGTGTTTGCTGATTTTAATTGTGACTCGCAAATTGTCACTGTCAACATGGATTCAAGCAACGAAATCTTCGTTTATAAAAAGAAACCTACTATACAAAGCGTCGTGATGTAGCTTTTTTTTTTTTCTTGCTTTTCATTTTTTGGTTATTGCTCTATTAGCAACCTTCACCATCACTGCTCTTTGTATCTCACTTTCATACCCTGAAGATGCTCCCAGAGTAATGCCACAATTTTAACTCCATACATTCGGTTGTAATGTAAACACTCAATCTACAATTGCCCGAATTGATCTTTATCCCGAAAATAAGGGAAAAAAGAAAGGAAGTGCTTAAAAAAGAGATTTGTTCTTGAGAACATTTGCGTGAAAATGTTCTTCTGAAGTTATTTTAATTTGGTAGTCAAATTTTAGCTTTCTTGCCCACACCGACAAGGACTGAAAGATTCCGGTAACTGAAGAGATCTGGGAATGCGATCAATCTAGGTGGATCTCAGCCCTGTTAGAAAGCACGTACTTATAGCACTGTTGCAAGAGTAGCAACGGTGTTGAACCCACATATCTCACTTGATAATGTTTCATTTAGCATTCGAATTCAATTTTCCAGCTACATGAAATGTTTTAGTATACTCAGGTGTATGTTATGATGCCGTTGCTTTGTTATGATTTTTAGAAATGGAAGGCTTCCTCGTGACCTGAAATATGAAGTTATGATTGACCAGGACAATATGACCATCACATTTCAAAGGCCAAGGGGTGGTGGAGGTTTCTTAGTGGGCTTATTGAGGCGCCTGTCCACCGTGTCGTACGTCATCAGCCCATGTGATCCCGTGTTTACGAACTGGAAATGGTATTGGAAAGATAATGCCAACGTGTGGCAGATGTATGACAAAGACTGCGCGGTAAGCTTGTATCTGTGTATTCTACTTTAAGCGAGTATTAGGAATGGAATAATGCCACGAATACTAACACAGAAAGAAAGAGAACCATGTTTGGTAGCAAACATAACACGCCCTCCGTAGCCGTACGTTGTGGTAATAAGCTTATTAGCAATTAGTAACGCAATAGTTTTTCCATAGGGGAGAGGCCTTCAAGGACTGATAGAGCTAGCCTTTCAAGACACGTTAGACCTGGGTAAAACGAGAACCACATTCAAGTTTACAACCAGAGAGCACGTGTACAACTTGTTCTTTCATTCGAAAGGAGAGATGTACCAAGTCAACTTGAAAACTGGAGCCAAGAGACAGGTGAAAAGGAGACCCAAAAAACCTATATCCAATGAAGATATGGACGACTTGAAGTGGTATGAATGAAATTTATAACATTATATTTCTTGATTCAGGTTCATCAAATAGTGAAGGAATGAGAGCGTCTAGGTCAGTACACGTGCAGAGCCAGGCCGTACTACTGGAGGATATTTCAATTACCGTCAAATCCAATTTTGGGTGTAAAAGTTTAAAATGATAGAGAAACACTAAAGGAATACTTTGACTGAACCTAGGCCTTGAAATAAAATAGGCTTGTATCAACGAATCGTTACTGTTTTCCTTTATAGGGCGCATGGTGATTCTTCGGTGAAGAAAAGAATAGAGAAAAGAGCTGCGAAGTCTAACGTTCCAAGCCAGTGGTCCTCGATGCCACCTAGTGCTCAATATACACGCGTTAGATTACTCCCATCGTCAGCTGAATTTAATGACGTGGTACAGTTATTCAGAAAGTCAATGAATGACTACGTTGTGGTCGAAAGTATCGATCGCGTGCAGAATCCGTTCATGTGGGAGAAGTATTGCAGGTAACACAATAGCTATTCAATTCTATAGCACTTTGTGTAGAAGCTTTTAAGCAGCTGGAACACGCTTCAGTGCCGGGCTCCAAGGTTTGTTTTGGTAACTCATTGTCGTCGTGTACTTGAGGCGACCAGGGGTCAATTTAATAAAGAAATTACACTTGTAGTTTTTACGCGAGTAATTTACACGTGTAAAGTCCGGCTTGTAAATACAAGGATTCAATAAAAGAATTTTCTTTACTGGGATTTACACGTGTATCGTGAGTCAGGATACAAGTGTAAATTACAACTGTAGTCTCACAATTGTAAACTCCGCTTGAATGCAGGTGTATTTTTACAGATGCAAAATTTATATCCCTGCTGTCCGGTCAATATCTGTGGGCCTATTTATAATTTCAAAAGGTGGCGAAGGCGTCCACAGGGAGACGAAACATCTCGCGAAATTCCCCTGGATTCTAATAGCCGTCTTTCCTCGAAATTCCGAGTTTGGCGGATACCTGGCATATAATTCATGGTAGGCCACCATATAGTCTACCTGCAGTTTGCTTAAATTTACTGCCGTTTGCTTACGGTTAGCATTTATTTAATGTTGTTTCCTTACGGTTAGCAGTTAAGGAGTGAAGGGGAAGGCGACTATATGTGTCCTATTATGAAGTTCTTGCCGGATAACTTGATATCTCAGCAGCTCATCAAGTTCCTCCTCACTAGAAGACCACATATTTTGAAGCTCCAATATCCTTTTCAGAAGTCGTACCTTTACGTATACACGTGTAGCGCTACACCTGTCACTACAACATGGACTCGTAGTAGTGTTTATTAAATTCGCTTTTGTTTGCGCTTGTAAATACAATAGTCCGACTTGTAGATTACAAGTGTAAAAGTTCTATTAAATTGATCCCAGGTTCGCAATTACACTGAGTTAGAAAACTGTATACGTTCCCATCGATATAAGTCGATGGTCATGCATACAGTCTTCTAACTCCGTGTAACTGTGGTAAGCATGTTTCGTAATGATTAGCGCGTGAGTGGACCACTAAGCCTTTTTGAACATGACACTAATCACGCCACTGCAAGACCACGCAAGAATCCACGCAAATTCGTGCCTATACGCCGCGGATTTTATGACGTTGACGTTTGTGCGTTGTTTTCTAAAAATAGCTGAAAATGATTCATATCATACAGTCTCCCTTCCCGACTGGTGGCTCCTGTTAGCAAGCCATCCAGAGAGAATAGCAGCACACCTGGTCGCTTCATGCTCAGGCATAAACTGGAATATGCAATGTCACTTTGAGCGGAGTGCAGAAATTGCCTTATCATGGACTTGACACAAACAATGAAATTGATATTATAATTTCTTGTTATTTTTTTTAGGAAAAAAGAGAACATGATTGCAATAGCTCGGCGTAATCAGCGACAGGTTGACGAAAAACGACTATTTCACGGAACCAGTCCAGGGACCGTGGAGGCCATCTGTAAGCAAAACTTTGACTGGCGTTTACACGGAAAGAACGCAACTGTGTATGGCGAGGGAAGCTATTTTGCAGTCAATGCCTCTTACAGCCACGCCTACGCAAAGAGAGATGCTGACTTGTCTCAATTCATGTTCCTGGCCAGAGTTATTGTGGGTTCCTACACTGAGGGTCACTCCAGTTATCGAAGACCACCTCCAAAGCAGCCCTCAAATCCAGCGAGCGATCTGTACGACTCATGCGTGGATGACAAATCAAATCCGACTATCTTTGTTGTGTTTGATACCGATCAGTTCTACCCAGAGTACGTCATAAAGTATTCGTCCCAAACAACCTCGGAGCATTATAGAGCACCCGGACAACCAAAACCAGCGCCCTTATCAAAACCTCCAGGATCTCAAACGTACCTGCTTCCCCAAAGATCGAGTAATAATCTTCACGGAACAGCACCCAACACAAGCAAAACGGCTGTAAGAAGTGGTTATTCCACAAGCACGTCTGGTACGGGGCCTGCTGCTAGAAACGCACCGAGAAGCGTAAACAGTCTTGGAACAGCGTCCAAGCCAAGTGGATCTGCTGCCAGTAGTAAGCATTCAAAAGTGCCCCAAACACATTCTGTTTCTTATAACTCTTCGAAACCGACAACGCCCATGCCGAAGCCTCCAAGTACTCAAACATATCCGCAAGGAATTGTGAAGCACCCGCCTAGTAGCTCAAATAATCCCGTGTCCACCCAGGCGATTGTTTATCCTGCACAGTTTAAGTCTTCAACCTCAGCTGTCTCTAATTCAGGACTTGTTAATGCAAACACGAGAACGAGCACAACGCTCAATCCAAGCGGATCTGCTGCACAAAGTGGGTATTCAACAATGTCCCAAGCACCGTCTGCCGCTAATGGCAGTTCACCACAGCCTAGAAAAACAACCCTTACGAGGTCTCCAAACCCTCAAACCCATCCCAAAGGAATTCTGAAGCATCAACCAAGCCCGAGTACTTTTCCTGTACAAGTTGGTTATACAGCTTCAACTGCCTCTAGTTCAGGTCTTACCAGGGAAAACCCGATAAGAAGTTCAAATGATCTTCGTACAGCGTCCAATCCAAGCGGATCTTTTGCACGAAGTGGTTGTTCTTCAAACGTGCGGTCTTGTACGAGTAGTCGTGGTTTTCAGACAGCAACCAATTCAAACTTACGCCGCAAGAAAAAGCAAAAGTGTGTGCTGCAATGACTGTTGGAGGTTAGAAAAAGTAAAAGTGTACACACTGTACGAAAACAAGTGTAAGTTTTTCATATAATGCTTTACTGTAAGGTTTTTTGGCACTTTAATTGTACATGTAATCGGATAGAAAAAATATTGTTAAATCAGTTTAGTTCAATAGTTCTCGTTGACAAAAATTGATCACATGATTTGAGTAATTTTACCCTCAAGTTTTCTTGATTAACTTGACTGATGTCTCCACGATGTAGCTATCGTACTTTAAGAAAGACGGGAGGTAAATCCTAATAAAGCCGGGACGGTTTTAATTCCTGGTTACGCGTTTCCTGGTTGTGACCATTTTGAGGTTTTGCGTTTCAATGATAATCATCCTGCGCCCGTGTTTGTCAAAACGAAGACGTCCATACTCGGATTGTGACTAACTTTGTATGAACTATAGATCAAGGGCGTAACTAAGGGGGGCTCCTGGGGTGCCCGTGACCCCCCCCCCCTTTTGAAAGCCTTTTTTAAGCAAACAACCTACAACAGGTGACGAAAACGCTATGACAGTTATGACAATCTGGTGAGTACCCTCACTTTGATACAGTGTGGCCCCCTTTTGAAAATTCCTGGCTACGCCCCTGTGTATGCTCGTATAACAATATTAATAGTAGTTGATATATCATTAGTAGCGCATATATTAGTTACTTGTATTGTTTGTTGGAGCTGGCGCACATTAGGAGCTACTAGGGGACATGTCGTGGGGACGTTTTTGGAAAAAGTTCTGTTGCTGGCACAACTTTTAGTCCCCTCAACATGTTGCATGAAATTCAACTGGTTTAAATTCGTGCGTCATGAAGCAGGGCCAAAATGACCTTAGTTTTCAATGTCGCATCGTGTGCACTGTCCCTGCAAACAGTCCCCGCCACAAGAAATTTTTATTCCTCAATCCTCCTCGTGTGCACCAGCTTGCGTACTATCCCTGCAACATGCATCCTATCCGTACATACGAAGGGACTTGTCTCCGCCTCACGACCTCGCAACATGTTCCAGCATGTATACCGACCTTTCTTCGTTCATGTGCGCGTGCACATGTCCACTGCTTATAAATACTACTATATATAGCTAGGTAATGTATGCAGTTGGTTGTCAGTTTCGCATGTAAAAGCTCGGTAACTGCTCGCATTTTGTTTATTCTTATTAAATAACCTTTTTCTAAGACCTGCCGTTACAATGATGACAAGCTCAACTCTATGACTAATTATTATTCAGTTAGAAAACCGAGTAATATACAACCCATCGGGGCTGCTACACATCAATCACCGTCAGTGTTACATCATCAGTTTACGGAATTTTTGGCTTAAACTCACACGTTATTTTAGTACAGATGACTAAAGGTGCCTCGTAGTCCCGCATATGAATTTGCTAACACGGAAAACTAAATCTGTCTACCCTGTTATTAACGATAAAAAAGCTAATGAGCTTCGATGATGTTTTGCTTATCAAAGGCTAGGCTAATTACTTTATAGAAACTGATTCGATTGATTTGAAGAGCTCTGTTAAGCCACATTAAAACATTTTTTTTTATGATTAATTCATTCCTTTCTTGTTAAAGCCTCTCTGATTTGTCGACTAAGCACTTAATGACTGGCCCATGCAAAGAAAAAGGCGAGGATATGTTCACAATGGGCCGTTCCCAAACATATCCGGTCCTGGACCGACTCGAACAGGACCAGGTTGGGGCAGTCGTTGAAAAGGATTCTTCCTTTTATAGCTATCAGTTGAGACGGGAAGGTCCAAGATCGGTCCGCTATCCGATCAACGTGAGCAAATTAGCTGTCGCTACCTGTTACCTATGCGCAGAATAAACAAAGCATGGGATGAATGGGATCTTTCTTGGGGCCGTTTCCTTGTATGACAGGAACAACTTCGCAGCCGGAGCCCGTCCAGCTATTCACATGTTGCCGATACAGTTTGGGACCGCAATGATTCCAAAACTGGGTCTGATGTTTGCTCCTCAAAATATCAAACCGGATTACGACCTGCTATAGGTAGTACGGATAACAAGCACCTTGTTAACGAAAATCCAAACCGGTCCGATTATTGGACGAGTTTCATTTAAAATCGATCCCGCCCAGGACATTGAGGGCCTCGAGTGTGTAAACCACAAGACTGAATTTAATACAGAATCACAAACTTCCGACGGAATAGAACGCAGTAACAACACTTAATGACAACGCAACGGGTACACAACGAGTACAGAGTTCCAACATGGCGGTCTCTCGTGCAGTTGAGTACGTTTTTCTTTTTTCTCTACGCATGCGCCGAACGCGCACCGCAGGTTAATGGTATCGCAGTGAAGCTAGGTTGCTAGTCACCACATTCCACATCGAGGAAATAAAACTCATGTCAGCGGGCTTGGCCATCAAGTGCTTATTTTTATCCACGAGGGGTCTAAAGTTTTACAGGAGTGTAGCAGTTCACCTAAGCTTGTAATCCTTTTGCTTGTTAGTTGTTGTGGGCATAGGGGGCATTGTTTCTGTTGTTTGTTCTATTCTCCTCTCAAAGGGTGTTAAGGCCTTCATGTGAGACCTTACGAGAGCTACTAGCCCACTACGACCCAAGTTTTGAGGAGTATTACGTAGTACATCCTTGTTTAATAGAAAACAGCGTTCCAGTTACGAAACACAACAGGACAGTGTTTTTGCGTATCGGGGGAAAAACGGATTGAGGTGGCTTACGCTTAATTCAATTTAAAAAGTTATTTTATAACAATATCCATAATTATTTTCTGAAAGTCACAGAGAATCGGAGGATAAATTTCACAATAATATAATTGGCTCATGGCAATGTAAATGCGCCGTGAAATTGTTTTGGCGCGAAACTTGTAAACAGGCTTTGTCAAGCTTATTCTAGTTCTCAACTTTGTACATGAAAACATTGTCATAGCCGGAGTTTTTCCTTTTGATGCACTCGAAGCGAATTGTATAAATTACATTTTAAATAAAAATCAAAGTGGACAGAAACAAGGCTGGTTACTTTCTGTATTTCTCTTCGTTACTGAACAAGATTTATCCACTTTTCCCATTTTCCCGCGTCATAGATACACATCCACAGTACAAATACGTTCATTTATTGATTTTTCTTAGCTCTGTTTAACTGGAGATGGTCCAATTATAGATTGTCAATCGTGCGTAGTATTGATAACAGCTTCAAAATAACTAAAAGGTGTACAGGTAAACAGCTGGTAGTTCTTCAAACATATCCTGCAGTTGGGACGGCTTGGTGAATAGGCGGGCTCAACATTAAAGCGAAATAAGCTTTAACGTTAGTCGTGACAACCCTCACAGGATACATTGCGTGACGATTCCTGTTGCAGTTAAATCCCTAGTCATGCAATACTTTGCGTGATGACTTTTCCTCAGGAGACTGGGGACCCAATTTTAAGCAAAAAAATACATACAATAATAATTTTACAAATAACCCCTACAAGTTAACGCCTCTGGCGCTCCCTTGTAAGCCCCCCCCCCCACCCCCCCTAATTCAAAATACGCTCCGTCATCCCTGTGACAAGTACCACGTCAGTTTGTCTGTGACATCTCTTGTTTTAAGAAATCAAGCAACCTGAGTGAGGGATGAGTAAATCGGTTGCAGAAGTGATTCCTGTAGTGGAAGGCACTTCTTTTATGAACTATCTAACGCCACGTAAATAAATTTCTGAAATTAAACCAGGAGGTTTTCTCAACATTGCCTCTTGTCAGCTTTCTTATGTCTTCTGGGGATCTGAAATCGGGCCGGCGTCGGACGATTTTCTTCGAGTATGGCTTGAACGATTTTTCACACATCGGGTTCAGATAGAATTGCAAACGAAATTCCTGACCATTTCGCTTGAAAGTGTAGTTTCCTTCTCGGCGAAGGAAAGCAGATTCGAGGTCTCCTTGCTTGGTATCGGACCCATTCTGAAACCAGCGACAAAATAGAAACTAAATGACTATCACTACAGAACGACAACCAGTGCTTAACTAACGGCCTATAAAGTAAGCATCACTTTGTGTCAGCTTCATTCAAATCACTTTCAATGACCGTATTTAGCAGAGAATTTAACACGTCACAATATCGTGATAGAACTAGCCCCTTTGCAATACAGATTCCAACAATTTTCCAACATTTCACATTTCATCATTAGAATGAAACCCTTTGGCTTAACGGCTCGTGGAAACAAGTTAGTGGCACGGGTGCTTGAGTTGACATTCAGATGCAGCACAGTAGCTATAAAGATGAAAGCAGTTACCTGTCAACATTCAAAATATCCTTACTGGTTCCCCAATTATAGGGATACAATATCCGGGAGAATTTGCCTTTTCACTGTGTTTTGAGAGCACCTCCCTACCTTCCTTTCGTGATCATCGGTCGTTCATCAGATTATTTCTATAAACTACATTCTTGACTTCCTCTTTGTATTTTGATGAGAAATTAAATCTTGATTATACTGGGAATGAAAGGGAAACTTGGACTCTTCCCAAGATCAAAATGTTAGTTCTCCTTACTAATTGTCACTTGCATCTTTCGTCTTTCATTTTTTTTCGGAGAATTTGTTGGTAGATCAGGCCTAGTTGATAATGTATACTTTAACGATCTCTTGTCTGTTAGACTATAAAACTAACATGACGAGGAGAAAATGTATTTTGGTCACCTTTGGTAATGTACCCCACATTCTGATATCAAGAACAGGTTCTCGTTATCTCAACGCACCTCTTCTCCATACTTGACCCAGTCGCCGCTCTCCTCTTTCCTGTACCACAGCCACTGTGTAGCCAGACAGTTGTCCTGTTCTTTTATGTAAGACTGTGTGGACAGTCGTCTTAAATCAGCTCTATGATAGCTTTTCTGCATCGTCATACTCTCAAAGTCCACTTTCACCGCACCTGTTCTACGTGACGATGTATTTCTAGGAATCGCAAAGAGGTTAAGTAAATTAAACATTTATGCGGATGCCAAAAGTCTCAGACTTTACAGTTCACATATATGGTCACAGCATATTTAGAAAACTGCATTACAGCAGGCTTGTAAAACCTTTTTTATGCAATCCAAAAGGTAGCCTGTGTTACCCCCGCACTCTCTGGGGAGGGACGGCTGTACGGATGCGACACGGGCTATCCAAAAAGGAGAAAATTAAATCCGTGTAGTTTTAACTTTGAATAAAAATTAGCGCCACCAGTTAGAGGGTCACAGTGTTTAATCGAACTGTACAGCTACGTATTAGAGGCTACGACATATAGAAAAGCAGAGCGCCATTTGCACATAATCACTTTAACTTACGTTTCTCTGTAAGACTTGACTGCCAAGTCTATCTCTGTTGATGTTATGATGTCGTTCTTTGGGTCACAGTACAACTCTTCGATCTTGCGATTGTCTTCATCACTAAAACTTTTCCACCCCTCCAGGGACAGGCGATACTGCCAGTGATAGGGGAGTGGACAGTGGTGAGTGTCACACTTATTTCCTTGCTGACAAATCCCGGTGATGTAATCGATGCAGATGTGAACCTGTGAGCTGTAGTGGATGTGTCCTAAAAATACATAGCAACAAGTATGTTATATTGAATGCTGTAAGGTGGTGACTGCTCAACATTTATTTCCAAACAGTTCACATTTTCATGGTCAGACTCCGGCAACCGCCCCTAAATGGACACACACAAAAAACATTCAGCTGGAGGAAGAAAGAGCAGTCGACGTATTGGAATTTGAAACATAGATTCAATACCCAGTATTATCTCCGGCCTGGGTGGGTAATGATTCGAGATAGATTACTTAGGAAAATAGAATAACACAGGCAGAGTGACATTGTCACGGTGAAAATGTTGTCAAGCGTCAGTTAAACTTCGCTTCAAGTAAGGATCTTTTTCAATTGCCCTTGGTATAGACAGACAGACAGACAGACAGACAGACAGACAGACAGACAGACAGACAGACAGACAGGCGATATTCATAAATTCAACAAGTCAACAAAATTGTGCTGACCTTCATTGGAGTTGTCAGACGCCGGCTCCCGCTCCTCAGTCCTCGTTGCCTTCCCGCGGTTACGAAGACTTGATTCACCATTTGTCATCGTTCTCCGTGAGTAATCGTACTTTGTCGTGCTACCAGAAGTAGACTCTCTTCCTCTTTGGCTATCTCTCTTGAAGCGATTTGTGTTCGAAGCAGTTGACGACCTTATAGCATACTGTTTCCCATCAATTTCTGAGTAAAAAGTTCCAGAAAATCGATTTCGAAACCGAAAAGCCAGTAGCAACGCCCAGAAAATCAGTACACCGCTTCCAATCCCACTTGGGGTTAAATATTCAACACGGTCAATATTCACTGACACCTCGACAAAGCCGCGAATAAACCACGGATAAAGCCATATGTAAGCCATGGAGGAGACCTCTACAAACACTGCTCCGACGTAGTATGTTGTCTTTGTCATAAAGGGAAGAAATACGAAGATAAATTTCTCTAAAAGTACGTATACCGTTTTCACAAAAACACTCCACACCAATCTTACAATCCTAGAGTTTACAAAGTATTGCCAACATCTGAACAAGCCTGATGCGATGGAAATCAGGTTCAACCAGACGAAAAACCCGATCCCTTTCGCAGTGGAAAGAATAGCCTGAGCAATGATTCGTGCAAGCGAAAGAACAATTTGGAGCAAGGGGTCAAAGATTGACAAAATGTCCCCTAGGGTTAGCAACAACGGGTGCAACAGGAAGGCAACAATGCTGTATGCGAATCCCAGGATTTGAACTAAGACTCGAATAACGGTTAAGATTTTAAGGAAGAAGATGATAGCAACAACTGCAAGAAATGCTGTGACTGTGTATTTTCCGCCGGGAGTATAATCACTAGTAAGAAGAAATAATCTTCGACAGAGTTCACAAAATCCCCTCACATAAACTGCACTTTCTCTCAGTTTCTCTTTGAAAGCTCGCTCAATTCGATTCCTTTTCCTTGTAAATGCATTAGCAATGGGCATCCATACATATTTCTTCGCTTCTTCCTTGCATTTGGTGTAATATTTCTTGGGTAATGTAATCAGCCGCGAGAAATAGCCCATATAGTCATAATGAAAGATATTTCGAACCCAGTTGGTCATGAAAACAGTCAACATGGCTACTTGTTCGTAAGCACCGAACAAGGTCGCAAAAATCGCCAAGAAAAAGTTATTCACCGATGAAATAACGGCAAACATGGCTTCGATGAAGCGTTGTAATCCATTTCTGAGGCGGTGAAATGAATCTATCATAAGATGCGAAATATTTCTGAACGAGAACGGTTTGAGTTGAGAGCCAGTCTTGCAGCTGTCATCCATACTGTTTGTCGCTTATGTCGTTTGACTTGATTTGATCGCGGTATCCCAGTGATTTCGTTCTCCTCTCAGCATTTGAAAAATATAAAGAACTCTTTAGTTTTCGGTGTAAATGGAGGATCTCCTTCAAAACTGCCGCCTAGCTCGTCTCCAGAAAGCACTTCCAGCGTACTCGATCTTGTTCCAGAAATTAGGTATGTATATGTTTGCTTATGCAGAATTTTCACTTGTGCATAAATTTTATGCCTCATCTCACTCGTTCTTTTAATACATGTTTTCTGTCATTCCTTTCTGTGTCTTGTGCCAAATGGGTGCACAAAACCTTATTGGTTTCCCTCTAACCTTCTTTCCAACTTCGGTGTCGGCAAACTTGATCCGGTTGATCGGCTTTTGATGTTACAAGAATTTCATTATGTTATTGGGTATACGAATTCCGTTATTTTTCCCATGTAAATACCAGCGTAAAAGCTTTGTCTGTCAAAGGTCATGTGCATTTTTACTGCGTTAATTGGTAGACGATATCGTGTGAATTTGACTGTCACGCTTCATTGAATATTTTCGTTCCCAAGCCCGCCTGTCCCTCGTAGCCGGTGGAGCCTTGGCACCAGGAAATGTCGCTTTCGATACAAATGATTTGATTGGCAAAATATTTTTTGGACAAAGGTTGTTTTCCGGTTTCGATTCATTCCCGGACACTCCAGCAAAGTAATTTTGGATTGATCAGTTAAAATAAGCCTTTCTATTCCAGAAGTTTCTTTTGCTTCAAACTCGACGGACTAAGCAAAAGCAAGGAACATAGCCGGTTTAGACTGGGATAGCGGGGCCTGCTTGTGTGACTGGTTCTTGGTGGCTCAACTCGGCCGCTGTCGCTTGATCACCGACCACGGAAGTAGTGCATAGTGCAGTGCTCTGAAACATGAGTAATTTACCAACAGAGCAAGAAGTCTTTCAGTGTTTATGTCAGGATTACGGCTCCTCAGCAGCCTTTTCAGAGATTTCAGAACGAACGGATCTATTTCCTCATGGATCGACAAGCGCAGAAACTTGGTTTCGAAAAACTACAAAAGGCAGCATTTTGGTCACAGAAGACAAGAAGGGGAAGATTACCGTAGTCCATGCTTTCTCTACACACGCCCGTCTTTGCTTGGATTACAGCTTCAATGGAAAGTGTGATAACCACGACTGTACATATTTGCATATTTGCAGAAATTACATGACTAATTCCTGCAGTAGGGGAGTGACATGTCAACTGAATCACCGCTTCCACAACCAGAGAGACAGGGCTTTGCTGTCCAAGGTCAATTTTGATGGGTTTACAGATCTTCAACTCCAAATGCTCGTGCTTTCATCGACACCTCAGATCTGTCTTAAGTACAACACTGACGGCAAATGCAAACGGGGTAATTCTTGTTCCAAGATTCATATCTGTCATGGTTTTCTACGGAAATGTTGCAGTGGCGACAAGTGTAGTTTACTTCATGAACCAGCCATGGATACTGACCACACCAAGGCAGTTCTCAAGCGTCTTATGCTGAACAATGTCGACAGACATGAAGTGATGAAGATGATTCTTGACAACGAGCTCAGTTTATTGTCAGACAGTGACAAGACAATGTTGAGCAATAATGTCGAAAAGCATGAAGTGATGGAGATGATTCTTGACGATGAGCCTAGGTTGTCAGAAAATGTCACAGCAGAATGTGAGTAGTATATGATTCTAAAAGGGCTGGGTATCATGTCTGTAACATCACAGGATATTGGGCCAGACTTCTCTTTATATATTTCCCTTGAAAAGTAGCTGTCCTCATCAATTAATCACCCACTAACTTAAAAAAATTTGGTCCTTCTTGAATAATAAATATTGCTCCCCCTTTCACACAATTGTGGGAGGCGCAGTGGCATCATAGCTAGCACGCTCGTCTCTGGATCAAGTGTTCTGGGTTCGAGCCCTGACCGGGGACATTGTGTTGTGTTCTTGGGCAAGACACTACTCTCACAGTGCCTCTCTCCACCCAGGTGTATAAATGGGTACCGGCATATTTACTGCTGGGGGTAATCCTGTGATTGACTAGCATCCCATCCAGGGGGAGTAGAAATACTCTTAGTCACTTCATGCTGCAGAAACCGGAGATAAGTGCCGGCCTGATGGGCCACTTGGCTTGTATGCAGACTTTAACCTTTACCTCTTCACATAATTGATCACTCCTTTTGGTGAAAATATTAAAAATAATTATCGTCTCCCTCGAATAATATTTCCTTCACCCCACTGATCTAATAATGTGTTTTCTGGTGTAAATATTTAAAATAATGACATCTCCCTGGTATAATCTCCTCTCGTCTCCCTTTCTCTCCACTTTCACACCTACCTGTTTGCCTTCACATTAACCCTGGTTCGGGAAGTGGGGTACTCTATGAAGTTCTATACAGGAGGCTCCACCCCAAGGTCCAACCCCTTACCCTTTTGTATACCATTTTGTTAGAAAAGTTACCCCTTGGGTATTCCTTTAATTGGAAAAGGTATCCCTTTCACATACTTCCATAACTGGCCTAACTATTTTGATCACCAAAACAGGAAGTCTTCTTGTTATTTTCATCTATTGTCTAAGAAATAAAATGATAAGATGCATCTGTTCAAAATATTTCAATCAAAGGCCTTTAAAATAACTAAATGACAGATTTCCCTAGCCCTTTGTATACCTCAACTTGTGAAACCCCTACCCTTTTACATGTATATACCTGAAGCCTGAAAAAGGTACCGCTTTTGGGCATTAGGGAGTACCCCCCTCCCTTGAATGCTTGATGAGGGTGAAAATGATGATGATGAAGTTTAGTTTTTGATCTAGCCTTTGTGAAACACAGGTGCTTAAATTGGCCACGTGGACAAAAACTGTTAATGATGCTGAAGTAGATCCAGCAGGAAAAGCCAGGGAATTTACTGGGGAAAAATTGCAGACTCTGGTAGAATTAGTCTCCATCCAGTTTACCATGAGCAATGTTTAAAGTTATCACCCCTTACACTTGAGTAATTCCCACCTTGCTTTCCAAATGATCATCCCCTTTGAAACCAAAAACTAACAATTACTACATGTACATGGTCTCAAGGCTATTACTAAGAGGACATCCTGTACTTTTATTTTACACTTTTCTCTTTTTTTTTATAAGTTCCTTAAAGTGCACTCACCGATTTGGTTTATTGCATAACATGATTGAAAGGTGTGTCAAGAGGACTTAAAATCATTACATTGATTTTTATTTTTTGCTCAGTACATGTACAATATTATATCACTCATATTATTGCCTCCAAGTTGGGGAACCCCACATAAAAAGGATGGGGGTGCTTAGGGGTGAGAAAGCGGTTTCGGTACCTCTTAGGGTGTTCAGTCTC
The DNA here is from genome assembly GCF_964199315.1 of Orbicella franksi. Lineage (NCBI taxonomy): Eukaryota > Metazoa > Cnidaria > Anthozoa > Scleractinia > Merulinidae > Orbicella > Orbicella franksi. The sequence continues at coordinate 19,743,187 of NC_138145.1, read as the reverse complement.
AAAAGGTCCACAGTGGGAGCTTTTCCGGTACCTTTTAGGCCCCGGGGGGTACTCCCTTATTTGGGCTATACGGGGATGTGCCGCTGGACAGGGTATGGTTTTTTGGCCTCGCTGTCCTGAACAGGGTATACAGTTTTACTCACTTCTGTCCTAAACAGGGTCTGAACCTGTCCTTAACAGGGTATGGTATTATGAACCGAGAGACCTTAACCGACCATCGCAAGGTCATCATCAATCAACGTCAGATCATTTTCTGGACAAGAATGCTATTGTTGTCAGTTAAAATTTTTTTCCACTTATCAGTATTATAACTAGTGTGCATTGACCGAATAGGTCGTACCGGTAGGTCTAGTTACTTTGTGTTTCTTTGTCCTACAGAGGGTAGGATTTTTCGAGTATTTTTGTCCTAAACAGGGTCAGGATTTCAAACCCTAGGCAGCACCCCTATACCCAAACATGGGTCAAGTATCCCCCCCCCCCCTCCACCCTGGGCTTTTAGGGTGTTGAGTCATAAAAATAATGACAGGAGATGATGTGTTGTTTTAGAATTTGCACCTCTTATGGGTGAAAAAATTTCAAGCCACACCCAATAAACAGGATCTTGGTACCTCTAATTTCTAACAAGCACCCCCATCCTTTTCATGTGAGTCCGTGTGTTAATTTGCCCTTCTTGTAAGAAACAAAATTACTGCCACACAAAGTAAAGTTTATCAAAGCACCCATATATGTCCTGAAGCACATGATTTTAGCTTTGAGATCTCATAAAAACCGATCGAAACTGCATTTAGGTTGATTGTTTGTCAGTGTGCTTTGTAATTACACGTAACACTCAGGTTTGGTTGACATGTCCAGCAACAACATTGTGCAACAGCAATGTACAAGTTTCACGATTTCGGTAAGAATCAAAATGCCTCAGTTTCCCACTTTCTTGTGTTGACAGGCCACACTCATCAGGATAAGCCAGATGCATCTATCTGCCCACAGTTTCTTATTGGCAGATGCGACAAAGGCTCAGCATGCACAGAACTTCACTGTTCTCTGCCTTACCACTGGCAATACAAAGTTTCCCTGTTTGATGAATGGAAATGTTTCACGGATGAAGACAACTTGGCTCTAGAAAAGCTGTACTGTGATGTGAATGTCAAAACGTTAGTGAATTTCAAGCCAGCCAACTCCCTTGATTTTTCTAATCTTAAAAGGCAAGTAACATATTCATTTCATACTTAAACCAGAAATGGTCTCTAGTCGTGCTACAAGTTTTACTGTTGCCACTCATGGTTACCAAAATTTTGGTAAGTTTTGACAACTTTTTGCTATCTTTCTAGCAACATTGGTTTGTATTGAACTTGCCAATAAAATGCAAGAACTGTGAAAGATGCAGCATTCAATTGTGAACTTGCCCTCATTCGCTTCCTTCAATTTGATTGGCCAATTAAAAACTGAATTAAGCCATCTGTTATTAGCATATTTTACATGTCTTAACTTATTTCAATATGCTTAGGTCTGTGAAATGATGTGAGTCGCTTTGTCATGATTTTCAGGCAGGGTAGGTTTCCTGATGATCTGGAATATGAAATTTCGATTGACCTGGACAATATGACCATCACATTTCAAAGGCCAAGGGGTGGTGAAGGTTTGTTGGCAGGTCTACTGAGGCGGTTATCCACTGTGTGTTACGCCACTTGGCCATACGAATCCATGTTTACGAACTGGAAATGGTATTGGAAAGATAATGGCAATGTCTGGCATCTCTATGACAAGGACTACTCGGTAAACTTATAAGCTTAAAGTATTGTGATGGTAATACCTCTCCAAAAGAAGTATATCCCCCGCCTCTCCAATTCTCTGGCGAAAAAACCTATGGGTAATGAGCCCTGCCTCAAATCCCTGGCAGTAGTGTATGATGTAAGGGAACAATTCTCAGTTCACTATGATAAGTTCCTTCCATTTATTATTGCGGAGCACCGGCGGTCCGAAGGGCCTCCAGGCGGAGCTCCATAATTATATCAACACAACCACATGTATGCATAGAAATAGAAAACCATACAGCGACTTGAGAGCGGACAAACGTACTGCGCAGCTTTCTGCGTACCCCTAGCACTGCTTGCGGGCTCAGGTAATAATGCAGGCTGCAATGGTGGAAAGAATGGCGGACTGATAATGAGGTACGCGAGGAGGTCGTTCGGTTGATTTATTTATACTTGGGCAAGCATGAATTTTTTTTTCGGCAGTTCACTGTTAAGAAAACAAGGCTACTCCTGCCTGCTGTGAGGCTCTCTTGCTTATATATTCAGTGGTTTGCTTATATGGATGCAATATGTAAAGAGAGTTTGTGGAAAAAATGTGTCTTCGCGCCGAAATTTCTTGTATACCGCTTGGAAATAAAGGGTTCGTAAGCGTTCTTGTTTACTTCTGTCCCCCAAAAAATAAATTCCCTACGAAAACAATACACCAGCTTGCCATTAGTGACGTTAAAATGTTGCTGCTTACCGGGAAAATTGGGAAAGCAGATAAAGCTCGTAACTGTTTTTGTTTACTCGATCGACGAAATTCCCGCTATATATTACATCGCCTTTTCATTACTTTCTACATTTCAACTCGCGGGATAACAACATGCAAAAAAACAAAACCTGATTCTGACACGTTCTCTAACGCCTGACAACTTTGCCACCTTTCCTAAAACAGCCGTCATCCAGAAATAAAACTGAAATAAAAATAAACTAATACTAAAACTGTTCTCTTTCCCCGGAACTGATGTAAATCCAAGAACTCCAAATACACTTACAGCTACTTCGATTAGAAGTTCCACTATGCAGACCTAGTTGAGTATACTCAAAATTTTTATGTTCAATTAATGACTGTAGAAAATCTTAGCATTTAGGTTAAGTCTTACGAAGTTGTAGCTAAGTAGTGTTCTTGTATGCACCAGCACCTTTCCAACCCAAACATGTATACATTTTTGTAACTAAAGCAAAAGCGACAAGCAGGTTTTCATTGTGAGTATAAATGGTTAACTATCGGTAACACGACAACATTTTTCTTACAGGAAAGCGACCTACAGAAACAGATAGAGCAAGCCTATCAAGACATGTTAGGCCAGGGCAAAACAAAAGCCATGTACCAGTTTCTAACCCCAGAGAATGTGTACAAGGTGTTTTTTGATTCGACGAGAAAGATGTACCAAGTCAATGTGAGAACTCGCACCAAAAGACAAGTGAAAAGGAGACCTGAAAAACCTATCTCCTACGACGATCTGAATGAGTGGTATGGATATTTTACAGATTCTTCAATTTGTAGATTCATGCAAATGTAAATGTATAGTAAATGCAATCCTTTACACACGACACACGGAAGAGCTCTCTTGAACTCGTGATCGTTATAAATTTTTTGTGTATGGAGATTTAATTAGAGTTTGGAGTGTTGAATATTTCATATTTTGTGGGAGGAGGAAAACCGGAGAACCTGAAGGAAAAAAAAAAACCCTTGGAGCAAAAAGGCGAACCACCAACAAACTCAACCACTTATGACGCCAGCTGGTCCAAGATAAGAACGCGAGCCACTTTGGTGGGAGGCGAGCGCTTTCACTGCACTATCTCTGCTCCCTATATTTTCGTCAACTGTCTTAGAAGCGTCCGGAATTCATGGAAACGCCTTGATCTATACAATCCGGATCGCATTTGAAATTACAACTTGAGCATTGCAAGAAGTGTATTGCAAGTTACTTTAGAATTAGTTGAAACCCCAGCTAACTTAAATACGAAAATTGTGAAAAATAATACTTTAAAGTCTAGGAAGGATATAGGACCCATCTTTGTTCAAATGCATCGTAACTGTTGTCTTTGAAAGGGCTCGTGGTGATTCCACATCTAAGAGAAAAATCGAGGAGAGTTCTGTGAAGACTAACATTTACAGCCATGTTCCAAGCCATTGGTCGTCAATGCCTTTCAACGCGCCCTGCACACGCGTTGCATTAGACGCAGCTTCAGCCGAATTTCAAGAGGTGAAGAAGTTGTTCTTTCGGTCGATGAATAGCCGGGTGGTGATCGATAATATCGACCGTGTTCAGAATCCTTTAATGTGGGAGGAGTACTGCAGGTAACGAAATAACTGTTTGAGGAAATGTGAACCAGAGTTAAACATGCATGATTTCAAGAATATAACAGCCATCCAAGGTATGGCTGAGTGCGAACTATTATGATTCATTCGATAATGAGCACTATGCTTGCAAAGACGAAAGAGAGTCTCTGGGAATTTTGTTTAATTGCGGAGAACAGATCCAGGAATTTCTGTCTCAACGTTAGTCCCAGTAAGAAAGTTAGGAACTCCACTAAGCAAACAAACATAATAAAACTTCTTTTAACCTAGCTGCTTGATGGCATTGGAACCTGCAACTGCTGGACTAAGATCACCATGCTCTAGTGGTTGAGCTACGAGGCGTGTCGGCAAGCTGTTTGTGGAGGTTGCAATTGCCAAGAATTACCACCGTAATAAACCACGAATTGTTCCTATGCAGGGGGGTAACATTGACGGAATGGACCCGGTAAATCCCGAAGAACCCTAGTCCCTTCAGGGCAGCAGAAGCCAAAATAATCTCTAGCTGTGTTGACCACTTTGAACCGGAATACAGAATTAATTTAGTAACTGTTTCTGATACAAACAAAGTTGATGGGAAAATTTCTTTTTTTCTTTTTTCAAGGAGTAAAGAAAAGATGATGAGGAAAGCTCAGCTTTTAAATCGGCAGCAGGTTAATGAGAAGAAATTGTTTCACGGAACGAGTCCAGAAAACGTAGAGGCCATCTGTGAAAAGAACTTTGATCCGCGTTTACATAACAAGAACAAGATGCTTAAGCTTGGCCAAGGAACCTACTTTGCAGTCAATGCCATATACAGCCACTCCTACGCGAAGCGAGATTCTGATTTGTTTCAGTATATGTTTTTAGCTAAAGTTCTCGTTGGCTGTTATACCAAGGGCCACCCCAGTTATCAAAGCCCACCAGGAAAGGATTTTGCAAATGTCGACACCCATCTGTACGACTCGTGTGTGGATGAAATAGTAAACCCAACCATCTTCGTCGTCTTCGATGCCAATCACTTCTACCCAGAATACATCATTAAATATTCATCAGTTTGTCAACCGTCCTCACCGCCCTTCGCCCCGCCCTTACCTGTGCCTTTCTTTTCAGAGATTGCTAGTGTATACCCGATAGGAACCTTCAATAACCTCGGTGCAGCATGTTATCCAAGCGGTTCTTTTTCACGGAGGAGTTATTCAGCCTTAACTGTGTGTAGTTCAGAGGTTAATGGTGTAAGCACGACAGCAAGCTCAAGTGAGCTTGATCCGGAGTGCAGTACAGACAGATTTGCTTCAATGGCTTGGTATGCAACAATGGCCAAAGAGAAGTCTCCATATTGTGGAATATTTCAACCAGAACCTACCTCAACTGTGTCTCATGCAGAGCTTACTGGTACATCCGCGAGAAGCAGCTCAGATAATCTTGACACAGTGTCCTCGCCAAGTGGTTCTACTCCACAAAGTAGGTATTCAGCCTCAACTGTGTCTAGTGCTGAGCTTATTGGTGCAGCCCCGACGAGAAGCTCAGATAATCTTGGTAAAGCGTCCTTGCCGAGTGGTTGTATTACACAAAGTACCGATTCAGCCTCAACTCTGCCTAATGCAGAGCTTACGGGTACATCTGCGACAAGAGGCTCAGATAGTCTTGGCACAGTGTCGTTGCCGAGTGGTTCTATTACAAAAAGTAGCTATTCAGCCTCAACGTTATTTAGTGCAGAGCTTACTGGTACAACCCTAACTTAAGGCTTAGATAATCATTGCGGCATAGCGCCCTTGCTGAGTGGGTCTACTAGAAAAAGTAGTTATTCAACCTCAACTGTGTCTAGTGCAGAGCTCACTGATACAACCACGCCAAGAAGCTCAAATAGTCTTGACTCAGTGCTCAGAAGATCTTAGTGCAGAGTCCACTACTGCAGGAAGTAGTTATTCAGCCTAGTTTATAGCTTATAATTAGAATCTCAATCTTGGTTCAACTTCAACGCCGAGGGATGCTGCTGAAAGTAACTATTCAGCGCCAACCTTATCAAGGTGCGAATAAGCTAGGGAATGGTCTTAATGCAGCGTTCTATCTAAGCAGATCGTCTGAAAAAAGTATTCCTAAGCTCCAAAAGTTTACAGCGTCCACGCCGAGCGGAGTTGCCGCATGAAGTGGTTTTCCTTTAAATGTGTTTAGTACAGCACTGAGCACCTCTCATAGGCTAGAGTAGACCATATACTCGTCAGCACGCCCACCGGTTCGTATTCCTCAACGAGTTGTCTTAACGACAAAACCTAACCAACGTGCACCGCGCGAAAAAGAAAAAGAGGAACTGCGTGGAATTGGAAGAAAAATGGTCATATAATGAACAAGTAATCTTTCAGCAAGGTAGGTAAACTAAAAGGTAATGAACATACTACTTGGGAGATTTAGGGAGCTTTCCATTCGATGAAAAATTCCGGTTTTGAATTTCCGGAAACTACCAATAACGAATGGTACAGCCTTTTACGGAATTTTCGGGAAAGATAACCTCGCGAAACATACCCAAATTTTTTGGGAAATTTTTTACCGAGAATTTCTTTTCCATTTTATTTCCTCCCGGAATTGTTTATCCCGGAATTTTCAGTCTAATGGTTTGCTTGTCGGAAACTGTACAATTCCGGGATTTTCTGAAAACTTTCCCTGGAAATTTCCATACGATTTGTACCCGTTTCGAATGTTTTTTGGAATGAATTTGGTTGAATAAAAAACGCTCTTAATTCGCTGTAGCAGCGAAGATACCAGGAAAGTCGTAATTTTAAAGTTAACGGTAGATACAATTTCGTATTCTCGGTAGTGGACTGGAACTAGCTTGTAATGGAGGCTCATGCGGGGAAATATCATTAAAAAGAGACAAATGTCATTTGCAGTTGAAAAGACTCCCCACATTAGCCTCCATTGCAAGCTAGTTCCAGTCCAATACCGAGAATACGAGAAACCTCTGCGTGAGTTGATAGCGAATGAACAAGATTGTTTCTATGGAGGTATTGCATGTTGGAATCTAAAAAAATGCCGCAAATTGAGGACGTTCGCTGGAACATCGAGAGGTTCCTGTGCCTCGATCAAGTAGAGTAGAAGCCCGATAAAACGAAGCTCTGGTCAGTTGTGTATTGTTGTAATAAGAACTTTATTTCTGTGTCTAATGTTAATGGTTAGTAACAGTAGCTGTAGAAAAGGATCCTTCTTACTTATAGGGGTTACATTCGTTCTCGACATTCAAGAAAAATTTTATAGAACCAGGCTTTTAGCTAGAATTTGAAAAGTAGCCGTCCAAGATGTGCTATAGAGCCTGCTCAAAGGAACAATTTATAAGGCAACATATGAAAAGTAAAACAATTTTCTATACAAAATGGCCGTCCACAGGACGCCTGGACGCCCATCTGGCTAAAAGCCTGTATAGAACGCCTAGTCTAACCTCAAAAGTTCATGACTTCTCTACCAGGTTTGCTGCTGACTTTGTAAGCAATGTATTCTGTAGTGATATAACATCCCTGTTAAATAGATATATGCGTAGTCTAGTCTGCCAAAGTAATCTGGTCTGATTTTTTTGAGCGTGCCAACTTGCTTTGGCACGCTAAATACCTACCGCTAAATCCGCACTCGTCTCCAAGATGTTCGCTGGGATCGGTTTAATATACCTACGTTAGTACCTACCAGGCAACCTAATTAAATTCAACTCAAGAGCAACATCAAACGACGTTTATTAGTTTGCTATCATGAACTCATTAACACGTTAACTCATACTGGGAAATGAAACGCACTCAGTGAAAGTTGAAAGCCTAATGCTGGGAAACTGACCTAACCAATAAGAACGAATATGCTGCTTTGTTTCTGGCCAATTAAAAGAAAGAATGAAGCGAATCGTGACTTGGGTTCTCTGCATTTTCCCGCACGTTTCTTTTTTAAGTTTGATTTCTTATAGTTAAACGCTTAAGTGCCGTTTGCTATAATTGGCAGTGTCCTTTACTGGAAAAGAAAACCTATACATTTCAGTGTACTGGTCAATTCTATTCGGAGTAAATCGTATGTTTTGAAACGTTCTGCAAATCCGTTCTTTCAGTTTTAGAAGACCAGTTTGGTCAGTCTGCAGTACATATTTAAAGCTATTGTAAACAATACTTAATCAAATATGAAGGATAACACTGTTCGTCATTAAAAATGACAAAAATATTTGGCTCTTCTTCGTTGTCAACGCACGAGTCGTACAGGTCACTTGCAGGATTATTTGGATCTTTCAGGGGGGGTCGACGAAAGTCATGTGTTCCAAGCGTGTACTCTCCCGTTAGCACACTAGCTAGGAACATGAACCTCGTTTTCTCTCCACTCTGGCTACTGTAGTTATTACTGTACGAGGCCTTCACAGCAAAGTAGCTGCCTTCACCGTACACTGTTCCGTTTTTCCCTCGCATCCTGTGATCAAAGTTCTGTTTGCAGATGGCGTCAATAACATCCTGTGTCGTGCCATGAAAAAGTAACTTTTCGATTTTGTCACAGTTGGAGGCTTTTAGTTTCTTTTTCATTTGTTCGCGCTTTCTAAATAAGGAAAGATAAAACGGGATTAACTGACTTGCAGCCGGATCATCAGAGTGTATGGTGATTCATAGATCTCTAGAAACAAGTGAGTCTTCACTAGTGAGTTACGTCACGGTTTGCGCAACTTTAAAAGTTCAAGTTCGTCGTTTATGATCCGTGTTAATCTTCTCCATTCTTCACCATCCTTCTTCCTTTAGCAAATATGTCAAGCAGTCTAATCTAGTCTTTCGTCAGGGTAGAGACTCTACGATCTTTGCTCTAACAAAGGGCTAACGCTCAAAACGTTAGCTTCACAAACACGCGACTCCGTCCCCGATTATGGCTCCTGCCTTTATCGAATTCACGTTCATAAATAGCTAAATAGTTTTTAGTGCCGACCCATGCAGCCCAACAGTTTCTTAAGAAACTAATAACTTTGCCACGAAAGTCACCCATGTTCTCACTAGACTCAGGCCTAAACATTCTTCGGTTACGTGGAGAGTCCAAATTCATAGAGACTATTTTCACGCCCTCGTCTCCAAGAACTCCCCGCAGATCTGTTTACAAAAATAGCACACACTATCGTGGTTCATACATACATATACCTGTTGTATCTCTCAAGTAAGAAGTCATTTTTGATCCTCTCTACCCTCCTTATCTTGGCCTTGGATTCCGGAATTGTTGAGTGAAAAAGTTTGGACACAGTTTGAAATTCTCTACTGTCACATTTCACGATGATTCGTTCAAAATCCGTATCTTCACCCTTCAAATCACTAGAATAAGACGGAGAAAGCAAAAAGAAATGTTTAAAATAATAGAGGAAACGCTCATCAGCTGTATCGTCAGTGTTGGTGTTTTGTAACGAATCCTATGAAAGCAGCGGCTGCAACAATTTAAAACAGCTTATTTGCGAAATGCCAACAACAAAGACACAGATAGTAATTAAACAATACTGTGAAATAATCCTCCGTAGGAAAAGAGATGGCTACTGGTAAATTGAAAACCGCCATCTTTTTTCCACATGGGATCGTAACAACGCAGGAAAAATTTAAGGAAAGGAGTAAACAATGTACTGACATCAATCTGCCCCGAAGGAGCCCGAGGATTCGAATCTGACATCTCTTATTACTGGGAAATATAATATATATTGATGCACCCACTCCCCTTGACGAAGCAGGTGAAAGTCCACCTTTACTCTGCCTCCTCTCCTTTTCCATTGAGAGCAAGCCTATCTCTTTCTTTCATCTCGCTTCCTCGCCTCTTTGAACACTTCTGGCGCAAATGGGTATTATGATATCGTTGCTAATGCATCGAAACTTTGAGAAAAAACACGGCCATTTTTTTAAAACTAGCAGAGTAGTTTCATGTAGTTATGGTAACTGTAATTGTGTAGTTAATGTCCACTCACCTCTGTGAAGTCTCCAATACAGACTCAGATGCAAACAGCGGTCTTCTCCTGACGCTTCTCTTGGTAAACTGATTAATATTCTGCTGGTACATGGATGTCTCGTAGAATACGATCATGTAATCAAAAGCGCGGATTTGAAAGAAGTAAATTTGTTCGTTCTTAAGATATGCGGCCTCTATGTCCTCTTGCCCTGTTCCGGGAGATTGCTTAGAGACAACAAAAAAACAAAAGAAGAAAAAAAAAAATGCTGTAAAGCCATTAAAACCCTCTACCCGAAGATTGCCTGCTAGATAAAGATACCACGAATAAAAAAAGTTATGGTATCTCAATTCAGCGTTCAACGCCCTGATATGCAGCCTGGATAGGTAGGTGCTGAAACCTCCAGTTATGAGTTAAATTCTGGGCGTTTTCTAAGCTAACAATAAAACAATATATAAATTTAGCCAAGCGTACAACTAGGGTATCTAAAAGATAGTAATACTGCGGCACATTCTGTTGATAGTGACATATTTAACGCCGTGATTCATTTACCTGCGCGTTCCAAGACTTACATTAACTGTTATTTCTCAAAGTAGTGTCAAATCGTGGTGTCACTTAAAATCTGTCGTTGTATGCATCAACTTCATGCATGATGACGCATCGATGGCGAGGTGTGACAAAGGATCGAGACAAACAAGCACATTGTGATCTGAAGTATGTTTGGACATAAAACGATACACATCAGCCTCTCCTTTACCAGATCGCGAAAATCGAAAGATGTGGAAATTGTAGGAGCAGAAATCTAAGTTATAAATTCTGTACTGGCACGCATTAAATATCTCTAGAACTCGACAGAAGAACACACAGACTGTGTCGAGAACGTGTCCACCGCGATGTGTGAAAATGCTCAAGCTTTAGCTTAAATTCATGTTTCGATGAAAAGGAATAGATTGCAGCATTTATGAAATCAGCGTGTTCCACGGTTTTCGTTTGTTTTAATTATTCTACAAGGTTTAGTAACGACGATTTCTCTTCATTTAAGAATTCGGCGAAGGAGGCGAGACTGCTAAGAAATGACATACTAAGATTAAGATGTCACAATTAATCGTCCAGATTTACAAACTTTCACATACTGCATAGCAAGGGTTGTGAAAGTCAAGCACGATCTCCTTCACATCGCTTTACAGGTAGATCAGAGCAAACTTTCTCAGTGGAATCCACGCGAAAAAGGACGACGGCTCGACGAGTATGACATCCTCGTGTTGTTCGTGGCGCAATGTACTCCAGTAAAAGTGGCGCAGTGCAGTCTGGTTAACTGCAATGCATTCTGGTAAAAAGTGATGAATTCGAGAATTCGTACCCCCTTCTATATATTCTTCTTAAATCCTGATTATGTTGCTGCTCGCTCGCTACGCTCGCTCCGCAGCAATAAATTAACCTGGGGGGGGGGGGGGGGGATCATTTGATTTTTAGGATAACAGAAGGGGGGATCAGTCATAACTTAGAGCCCAAACTGCCCGGAACTGCTAAATGTCACATGCCCATACAGACTTGGTGGACGCCTATTTCGCTCTCTAAAAAGTAAATTTGCGGTTTCCAAGCACTTGGCATGGTTAGATTGCTGATATGTCAACTGACATCAGTCACAGGGTTCTCAGTAGAACGGCGGAATTCCAAAGGGTGTAAAATCGAATTTTAATAAAATTTGCTCTCATACAACCATAAATTAAGACTTACAGACTGAGACGTTGCAGGAAGAAAATAATAGTATTTAAAAATGTGAAACAGCGCTACTTGCTACGTCTAATTTTATGATCATAAACAACTCATTTTCCGTAACACTATGGCCCCCCCCCCCCCCCCAAAAAAAAAGCATGAAATCGCATCTTTGGCAACCTACAATTTCAAAATTTTTCGCGGGAACATGTCCTCGGACACCCCCTAGATTGGCTTGCTTCCTCGGACCTCGCTTTTATTTACGTCGCTTGTTATAGTTTATTAGACACTTTTGCTAAGAACCCTGATCAGGTATCGAGATCCAGACTAGCAAGAGACACGGATCAAGAGACTGCACCATGGCGGCTTCATTACACTGTAAGAACGTCATTGTTAGAGATAGTGCTTTCATATGGCCTTAAAAGCACTTAAGAGTGCCTGCCTGTAAAAATCAGACAAATTCTTAATTTTGCGGCAAGGGTCGAAAATTCGATTTCGCTCATATTCTTATGGTAGATAGGCTAGGGCATGACAAAAACTACTGGATAGTTTTTTTGGCAAAATATCTTTTTATTTCAAAGAAATATGCAAATTACCAACTTCCGTTAAAATCGTCATTTGAGGCACCATTTTATTAAGCAAGTTTGAGAGCCTCGCATGCAAAACCACATTATTCTTCCGTCTCTAAAACACTCAAATATTTTTGTGCAATGTTTAAATGTGTACTGGGTTGGTTTTAGGGAATGTTGCGTTGTCTTTTTGGGTGTGAAATAATTAAATTTCGAAGACAAGTATTTCATTCACTTAAAAGCACTTCGTGAATATAATTGATTTTCACCATGTGCGAAACCTTCAAATGGTTTAAGCTTCTGGTGGTTGAATCGCAGAAGGATGATCTACAGATTCCTGTAAAAATTTCTTTGGGCAAATGATTGTGAGCGACGCGAGAGCTTTTCAAAGTACGTCAAAAATGCAAATATTTGACCATCCGTCGTCAAATTTCAATTTACGGGTTAGACGTATATTTTAGCATGCGCCACATGACTTGACCAATGTTAAGTTGAAATAGACACAGAGCTGATAATTTCGAAATGTTCTAACCTCATTTGTTGTAAAAGGCAGGTCCAAAACTTGTTTAATAAAATGGTGCGTCAAATGACAATTTTAACGGAAGTTGGTAATTTGCATATTTCTTTGAAATAAAAGGATATTTTGCCAAAAAAACTATCCAGTAGTTTTTGTCATGCCCTAGCCTATCTACCATGAAAATATGAGCGAAATCGAATTTTCGACCCTTGCCGAGTTATTTTCCATTTTTATGGACAGGGACTCTTAATATACACGGCGAAAGGTGTATATGTGTGCAAAGAAATCGGGTCGGGGGATCACGAAATTTATCAAGAGTTATGAGGGAGCATCACTCCAATAAAGTAACATTTAAAGTGGGATCGGCTGAATGTTACTGTTTTTAGCGGAAAATCCTCCCACCCTCCCCCCCCCCCCCCCCCGATAAATAATGACCGGTCCCTCAGTCTTGAATAAAAGTAAGAGGAGAATCGTATCTACCCTCGTTTTAGCGTACTTCTTCCATCCGTCATCGTCTTTCCAGTACCACACCCATTTAGTGTAAGACGGTGTAGAGAGGCGGCGTAGCAAGAACTGGGCAGAAGAGCCGAACTGCATGAACTTGTGTTCAAAGTTGACAGTCACCTGTCCTGATGATAAATTCAATCCCCTGAAATAGAAAATGGCACCGTGAAAGCCTGCAAGTCAAGGAAAGCGACTGATTTTATCTTAAGTATTACGATGCAGCCAAAACTGGGAAATATCAGATCATGAGATGATATCTCCCAAGTGAAATTTCCAGGAGTTCATAGCTAGAGGTTATATTATTTCCTCTCACCTCAAAGAACTGGTATCTTTAAGGACTACGCTCACTTGGAGATTTTCTACGTCACAGAACAGCTTTTCAAAAGCAACATTATCGATGTGGCCGAAGTTGCTCCACCGGTAGGAATCTGATTCCTTATACTGCCAACAGTATGGAATAGGCCGGCTGCTGCTGCTAACTGGTGGGTCTGGGAGGACTGTTGTTTTAAAATTAAATGAAATGAGATGGAAAGAAATGATAAGTATAAGATGAGAATATTTCTTTCTTCCCGTCCGTCCGCCGTCCATGCGACGGTCACTCAGTCAGTCAGTCAGTCGGTCGGTCAGTCTGTCAGTCTGTCAGTCAGTCAGTCAGTCAGTCAGTCTGTCTGTCTGTCTGTCAGTCAGTCATCATATCGGTCGGTCAGCCGGTTAGTCACTCTGTCGATCGGTTCTGCCGGTCCGCCAGACAATAGAATGTTAGAGTGATTTACAGGCTATTTCATATTTGTTACCCACCGTTTCTTGATGACGAGTGCGGGCCACGGTTGGTGCTACGTCGCCAAAGCACTGTCACTGTGATAATAATGACACACAAAAAACACAATTGCAGAAAAAGCTTCCAGTCGTCAGTCCTTGAAACGATAGCTAGTCCTCTAGCTGGTGTTGTTAGGAATTTTGTAACACGGACAATACCATTTAAAGCAAGTAAGGCAGTTGGTACCAGCCAAGAAAAAGCGTAAACGACGATTGTTGTTAACCCCACAAAGATCCTTGAGGTCAATCGTAGAGTCATAATCACGATCCACTTCCTTCAAGACAGCCGCCATAGCCACAATGGTCGTGCTTGTTCCTCTGCCGATAACACATACGAGTTGAAAAAAGATCTTCAAGATCACCCAGTAATAAGGTCTGAAATGATAGAAGCATTCGACTGCAACAGCAGTCTTCAACAACGCGGCCGCAAAATTAACAATCGTCGCTATCACATTACACAGGGAAGAATGGTTGCCCAAGCGATCCAGTTTGTCTTGAATAATCTTTCCTTCGTCAAAATAGGTTGCGAAGAATGGATCAATAAAATGTCTAGTCTGTCTTCCAGCAATAGAAACCTTAGATATTAGCATTTTCCAAATCGGTTCCATGCTTCCGTAAACTCTTTCAACACACCTGGGGCGACATTTGCTCAAGACGCTCCAAAGAGAGTGCCGGTAATTCTGCATCGCGTATCCTCACTTTAGAAGTTATAGCTGAGTGCCGAGTAATCGCTGCAATTCTCTTGCAAATCAAGATCGCTTTGGGAATGGAGAACGCTTCGAAATGCAATCTGGTGTAACTGGCCAGAGAGAAAATGGGAAGCTGTGACTTTCTTGAGCGTGGTGTCGATCTTTCAGTTTCACTTTCGAATGTAAATTTGAGTTTGTTTCATGATCACAGAGTCACGCAACTGTCAATTACATGCTACGGAAGCATGGAAGCGACTAGATAGGAAGCGACTAGATAGGAAGTGAATATAAGGAAGCGAACAATTTGGAGGGACAAGAAAGCGACAACCAGGAAGCCGGAAACAGCGTGCGTGTGACTTTATTGCTATGAACCTTTCCTAACCATGTTTTAAGCGATGACGTCTTTTAAGGCCTTGATGATACTGCTGAAATAAAACAATATTAAAATTTCTCTATCAGTTTCAAGTATTATTCCTTTTAAGTTCTTGATTTAATTTTGAGGTAACTATCTCAACTAGACTGATCAGAAATTAATATTTTCATAGAACGAAATGATAAATAGAATGCAAATGCTAATAGCTTTAAAAAATTAAAAATTCCCAACCTTAAGGACGGACCATTAGAAAAGTGATGGAGTGGGGGGGAGGGGGGGGGGGGGAGTGGGGAAAAAAAACAAAAAAAAAATTCATGCAAGGGAAAATGCCAAAAAAAAAAAAAACAATTCGTGCAAAGAAGAAGGTAAAGAAAAAAACCTCATGCAGAAGGAATATGGAACGCCAGAACTGTCTTATGATACTTTTTTTATTATATTGGGTGGTTATGTCATTATATTTAGTATTCATGTTATTATATTCGGTGATTAACTCATTATACTCGGTGCTTATTCCATTGTATTCGGTGCTTATGTCTTTATATGCGGTGCTGTCTTCATTATATTCGGTGCTTATTCCATTATATTCGGTGCTTCCCTCGTTATATTCGGTGCTTTCTTCCTTATATTAGGTGCTTTTTTCATTACATTCGGTGCTGTTTTTATTATATTCGGTGCTTTCTTCGTTATATTCGGTTCTAACTTTGTTTGGTGTTTTCTTCACTATTACGGGTGCTAACACTATTATATTCGGTGCTCTCTTCCTTATATTCGGTGCCAAGGCCATTATGTTCGGTACTTCCTTGTTCGGTGCTTACTTCATTATATTCGGTGCTTTCTTCGATATGATCGTCACCAGTCTTCGCAAGGGGCTGTACAATTTGGAGGTAGTCTAGGGAAAGCCGGGAAAAACGGGTGTCACGAAAACTCAGAACCCGAAACCTCAGACCCCGAAAACTCAGACCCCTCGAAATTAAAAACTCAATTGTTATCACCTGAATTACTCTATGGCCACAATGTGGCGAGATGTTTATCTTCTCCGGTTTATGTTGTCGCGTCGATCGAACGGTGGAAAACAAATATTTAACTTCTCAGGTTTATCGCTGTCGTGTCGGTCAAACAGTGAAGAACTAACAAGGTTTAGAACAGCAGCCGACACTGTTTTTCAAAACAGACCTTTTTTATGCAATCGTATGCAGCAAAAAAAAAAAATGTGTTGTTCTCTGAAACATACTCGTTTGATCGCAATCTGCTTTTTGACTTTATGTGCGTGGCGTGACTGTCGGCACGTAACCCGCAGAAATAAACAAAATTTAGAAAAAAAAAAGAAAAAAAAGAAAAAAAGAGTACATAGAGATAGCCATGTTTGCGTTCCAACTTATAACGGGAATAGTGAATATTTCTTACAGGAAACAGTAAGTTTCAAACCAAACACTTCTATTTCTTTTTTTTTTCATACCGCCTGGATTAGTTAATTATTAAATCTGCCTCGTGGCGGGACCTTCGCGCAAGTTTTCAATTTTCGTTCACTCACATTTCGAGACCAGACATGGCGGTTCAATCACTTTCTTCTTATTGAAAGGAGACAATTAGAACCTTGTTTTCGTTTTAAATTGCAGTTAGTGTACCTACAACGTACACTGATCGTGAGCGGTAAACAGAATGGTACGACCAAAACACTTCAAAATCAGTAAAACGGTAAACTCTAAACCGCACAAAACTCTCTAAAAGGCGTAACAACTGCTCACTGGAAACTGGCCAAAACTCTGCTGATAAACGTCCACGAAACTTAAATTATAACATAACTAAAGCAAAGCGCGCGCTCTGATTGGTTAATTTAGCGTCTACTATTTGCCCATGGGTGTACGCTGCTGACGTGTGTGCTAATGTTTACAAAGCATATCTTTTGACAGACATTGTTTCCAAAGTAATGGCCGACGTCCTTCTGCCAGAAATGCGAGGCTGTCTTCACAGTTGTCTGAAGATGAAACTATCGAGTTACTGGTGTGCAGTCGGTTGCCATGAATGAATTTTCGCGCGCTTGTTTCCTCTTGTCATGTAAGACTACACGAACATTTTTTTGTGATGTAGCTCAATAAAAGGACTTCTGTTGTTCCAATGTCTCAATGTTATGCTATAAAACAAATGGTAAACGCCATAGCGTGCACTATTAAGTTATGGATGCACTTGGGAGTTTGCTAAGCACTCAAGAAGCTTCTTTCGTGCTTAGCAACCTCCCGCGTGCATCCATAAATCAATAGTACACGCTATGGCGTTTACCATTTGTTAATTTGTACGCGTAATAAACGTAGGCATAACCTAAATTTAAAATGTTTCCGTGCGCGTGCGCGTGCTCGCTATTCGTGCGCCACGCCACTTCAGAACTGTCTTCTTAAGGTCATTTCACTGAAATAGAACCTGCACTGAGATTTTTGTGAAACTTTGCCTATTGATTGTTTATATTATAGGAACTTAAATTTTGAAATAAAAATGAGGGGTCACCATGTTCGTTTAGGAGCAACAGCATCTTGTTTATACCCATATAAATCCTTATAATAGCACCATGATTGTAGTCACGATTGCTTGTTAAATTCACGTTTCCGACGATTGCTTTTTGTTCTACACTGAGAATTGGTCCATATTTATTTTACACAGAGAAATTTATTACTCAATTCAAAACAACAGAAAAAAATGATAGGTCACCATACTCGTTTGAGAGAAAATGACGATTTACCTCTATGGCTACGTCCAGCTGTAAAGAAAAAGCCGCCATTTTTTGATGTGCGCGCACTAAATCATGGGTGAAATTATGCGCAGTAGGGATGCGCAGTGCAATACTGGGGAATAACCTTAACATACACTGTATACTTTATTATTATAGAAATAATAAAATAAAATTTGTAATAAATAAATATTAGAATTTGGTATCTTTGTAAATATTCTATAACATTATTTGTGCCCACAATAAAAATTAGAGGATGGGTCTTATTCCCTTGAATAAGAATTCTATAATACAATGAAAAAGTGCATTCACACATAGTAGTAAGTGTTAAAACTTTAACTGTCAACAACATAAATAGCAACACTGCCACCGGTACTTTTAACAAAAATTAAGAACCACAAAGTATGGGTTTCATTGGCAGCCAGACTACCTGCAACATACAGTGCATCCTGTATTATAATAAATATCAAATAAATATAATTATCCATAAGCAGTTTCAATATTAAACTTTTCAACATATAAAATTTATAATACAAATCTAAATATTAGAATTTGGAATCTTTGTAAATATTCTATAAAATTATTTGTGCCCACAATAAAATTAAAGTATGGGTCTTATCGCCTTGAATAATAATTCTATAATGAAATGAAAAAGTGGATTTACATGTAGTAGTAGTAGTGTAGTGAATCAAGACTTCACTGTTCCAAAAAAGCACTATTTGTCTGAAAAAAAGACAAAAATGTCGTGCAGAGGGCTTCACCTGAAAAAAATTCCTGCACAAGCAGCGAGCGAAAAAAAAAAAAAAAAGAGTCGTCCAAGCTGAAAATTCCCCACCCCCCCCCCCATCATTTTTCTAATGGTCCGTCCCTTACAAAAACGGTAATTAAATGCGGAATAGACTAAACAACCCTGCTGAGATACATGAATATTGATAGCAAGATTACCGAATTCGTGCCTGTCTCAATATATGCTTGATTTTATCACTTTCATTGTTACGTATATTCGCCCGACTTTTGATGGAATCTGTCGACATAACTGGGGGAGCTCGAGGGGGATTTTTCATTTCAGTCGGAGTACTGAGCCGGGTGAAGTGATATTTTTAGCTACCTGTGTCACATGCATGAAAAAGTCGTGCGGTACCATATGGAATAATTTCATCTATTTTTATCCCAAATCAAAACGATACGGGGAAAAAAAATACGGTATATAAACTCAGCCACGCGCCCAACAGAAAAAAAAAGAAAAAAAAAAAGGGCCCCACCGTACTCCAGGTGGGAAATAATTTGTCGTTTTCTCGGAATCGTCGTCCTCGTTTCCACGAAAATGTCGTTGTGGCAAGATGGCGGATGATGTTTTGTTAGAGAAAGTTTTCAATTTTATTTGCGGCAGTGGCGGCTTTGCCGAGTTGTCTTTTCTTTGGAAGGATTCATCACCTTTGAAAAATATCCCAACGGAACTAGAGAAGAAGAACTGGCTGAAAACTAAAGTTCGTGGCCGCTTTGTTTTGGTGAAAGATGACAACAATGAAATCGCTGGTGTGCGAATTGATTTGAGAAAGAAAATTTGTCAACGACATCTTAGCACAGGTTCATGTCCACGGACGCAAGGCAAATGTAAATTCTGGCATATTTGTAAAAGTTTCATCGAGGGAAACTGCGACTGGAAATGCAGCCGTTCACATGACTTTTTCGACCCAGACAACAAAGGGAAGACGAGCGAGCTGGGTATCGAGAAACACTCGAATGGAACCGTGAGGAATATTGTTGCCTGGAGCCTCCCGCAGGTGTGTAAGTTGTATTTGAGCAATGAATGTAAGTCTGATAAATGTCCATATCTTCATGTTTGCTGTAAAGTGATCCGAGGATCGCCCTGTGGTTGTTCCTTATCGCATAACATTACCGATTCTCACAACAAGAGAATTCTCAAGCAATATGATCTGGTACCACATCAGTCTATGAGGATCGCTTTCGTTCGTAGCAGCATTTTAGTTCTCGAAGAACAGAGAATTTTCGGTAAATACGAACGCTCGATCTCTGCTGCTGCCGTTAAAACAGCTTCAAGTCCGCTTGTGAAAAATTTAACTGACCCCATCCCACCTGCCACCGCTCAGCCACTGTCAAAGAAACCATCACTTCAAAAACAAGGCACAGACGATGCTCAGATCGGACGTAGCAAAGCGTCACAAGCAACAGCCAGTAACATTACTAGGGGCTCTAAACAAAACGAAAAAGAGAGCGACTTGCAATTGGAGACAAAAAACACGAAGAAACAGCAGAAAAACAAAATGGCGAAATGTCAACAAGCAGAAACGAAAGACCAAGATCGTGTCATTAACAACTTGGCCAGCGTTTCAAGCACTGCAATACCTTGCAAGAAAAGTCTTGAATTTCTGAATATTCAGGCTGAAGAAGACGGAAGCTGTTCGGATTCGTCTTCAGAAGAAAACAAAACTATGTCTGATAGTTTCAAGTGTAACAACGAAGACAAAACGCAGGCGCTCCCGGCTGAGAAAAGTCATCTCGCTTATCACGTGACTAGCACGAGCTCACCCAGCTGTTTATCTACTGCTAAATCAGGCTGTAACGAACTAAATTCAGGGGGCGCCCGTGGATCACAGGAGACGAGGAGACGAAAGGTCTAGCGAATTCATGTGGAGCAACGGACGAGCAGCCAGCTTTTGGAGCTCAAAGTAATGCGGACAAAACACCATCCATTGTTGCTCCCAGTGGGTTACCTGCAAATGATGTCAGTAAAGATTTTGTAAAGAAATGGGTGATGGGCAGTGATGAGACTGAGCAATCCTCTGGTGTCAAAGAGTCTCACAGCATGGAAGCATCGCAAAAGGTTGAAGAAGTAGAGCGTCATCAACGAAAGCTATCGGTTTCAAGTTCATGCAGTTCTGTTCCAGACCCTCAGAAATGCACTCCGTCAAAGAAGGCTGTCTTTGATTGCATTTTGGAGGAATATGACGGTACCGTGTCCTTTGTTGCAATCTCAAGTAGACAAGATCTGCTTCCTGTTGGATGTGGGGATATCGCAGCGTGGTTTAAAGCGAGAAAAGACAGCTTTCTTCTTCGGGAAAGTAAAGACGGAAAAATCTTGGAAGTCTGTTCATTTTGTCGACGAGCCCAGTTGTGTTTTAGACTGGCTTGTTCGACAAAGAATTGTCCATACTTGCACGTGTGCAGGGATTATATCGCTGGATACTGCAGGTTTGGGGATAGATGTCAAAGAAATCACAGTTTTAAGTACGATGAAGATCGAAAGCTCCTTTCCAAATTCAGATTGAATGGTTTGTCAGAAAATAATCTTCGTAAAGTCATACAGCTATCAATACCCCAAGTGTGTTTAGACTATAACGAAGGACGCTGCCCAAGAGGTCAGAGTTGTTGCCAAATACATATTTGCAAGGACATGATAAAAAAGAAGTGCGAGGATGAGGAAGACTGCGGCCTTCAGCACCAAAACGCGTTGCTGACTCCTTATGCAACTGCCATACTTGAGAACTATGGCCTGAAAATCAGAGATGGAAACATTAATCCGCTGCTAAGAGTTCTTCTGGTCTGCGAGGAGAAACCTACTAGTCAATCAAACGATTACAGAGAGAGCACCGCCTTGGCAGAAAATATTTTAATGTCCACACGAGCAAATGCCAGGAAAGCGAGCTGTCAGGGCGTTCCTGCTCCTTCTAAGAACGGTTCTGGAATCAGTTGTGAACCATCAGAACAAAAAGTGTTTGAATGCTTGTGCAAAGATTACGACTGTTCCGTCTCTTTTTCAGTCATAGCCAAGCGAGCCGATCTGTTTCCGAACGAATTTAAAGACATCGAATCTTGGTTTCGAAGAAAGAAGGGCAGCTTTCGGTTGACAGAAAACGATAGAGGAACTATCCTACAAGTAGATGCTCTCTCTGCAAAAGCCCGGCTCTGCTTCAGTTACAATAACGTCTCAGGGACGTGCAAGAAAGCAAGCTGCTCGTACCTACATGTCTGTAGAGATTACGTCACCGATTCCTGTCGTGATGGAGCAACATGCATGCGGAATCACTACTTCCACAATGAGAAGGACAAAGCTTTGCTGTCGAGGATCAAGCTTGATCAATTAACAGACAAGCAACTCAGTCGGCTAGTACGTTCCTCAGCACCTCTGGTATGTGTCGAATACAGCCGTGATATATGCGATCGTGGAGATGATTGCCCTAGAATTCACATGTGTAGTGACCACTTAAAAAAGTGCCACAGAGAAGGATATGATTGCGAGTTAGATCATGAATGTGCCATGACCTCTAACCACACCCAAATAATTCTTGCGCGTTACCACATGGAGCACTTGAAGTCAGATGTCGTAAAGAGGATTGTACTAGTTTATGATGACTCAACTAATGTCAAAAAAGCAGGTAACTCAGTATTCTTCAATTCTGCATATTGTTTGTCTGCTACAATTCAAATTAACCTTCGGCTGAATTTTTTCTATGAATTACGTGTTTCTATCGATTGATTGTAATTGTTATTTTCTAGCTGCTAAGTCGTGGATGTAATTAGCCAAACCTTTCTCATATCGCTCAGAAGCGTTTCTAGATTATGTTTTCTTTTGAGTTCATTCATCAGTTCATCGACTTACTAGCCCTACTTCTTAGTTATTTTTTGGTTTCATTTGGTGCTTCTTTCAATTTTCCAAGAATTCGAGGATACATAAAGGCAAGACTCCTTTTATGGGAAAATGTTCGCTATTTCCTTCACATCTTTTGTTGACATCATATCGATATTTAAGCCAAACGGAGGGCTTTGATAGTGATCATTCTTGGGGACTGGAAGTTACATACCTACACTTGACGTGAACGCCAAGTAAACTGGTTACAACTGTTAACATTACAATGTACTCGTGTTAATAGGTCATGTTCATCACAATAAGCCAGATACACCCATCTGCTCAGATTTCATTCTCGGTAAATGCAAGAAAGGCTTCAAGTGTCCAGGACACCACTGCTTTTTGCCTTTCCACTGGCAATACAAACTTCCACATGATGAATGGAAGAGCTTCAATGAGAAGGACAACGAGAAGCTGGAGAAACTCTACTGTGACGTTACGCTTGAGGAACGGTCAGCTACAGGCTATCACATTTCTCTTGAAAGGTAAGTTATGTTATTTTAGGTAAATTGAAGTATCAAAAAAGCCAGAGTGTGGTGTCCAGGTTGAGTAAACTACGTTTAAAATGAAATACCTTTTATTACCTTAACAGTTTTTGGTTACATTCAGTCACTAGTAGTACAACATTAGTGGAGTTACATTAATTTATGTAATCAAATACGCGTTTGCCCAAACTTTCTCAAATCAGTATATGATCGAGAAATCAGAAGAAAATATACCTAAAGTCAGTACAAGGAGAAACGCGAAGAAAATGCGTGTGCGCAATATCTATAAACATCTTCAAAAAGGGCAAGCTGTAACATACTCGTTTTATATCGTTCTTTTTATCCAGTGTGTCCAATCGGTGAATTCGAAGTTCACGTACCTGGATTTTTTCTTATATTTACTTTTATGATTAAATTTCATTTTAAAGCGATGGTCTCTTGCTGCTAGACGAAGTGGACTTTCTATTTCATAACAAGCGCATGCTTGGTAGACAGAAAAATTTTGACGTGATGGCCGACATAAGGCGACTCTCTTCTGAGTCGTACGCCAGCAATCCTGGGAACCCTGTGGCAACTGCGTGGACCTGGTACTGGCAGAATGAGAATAGAATTTGGCTAGAGTACGATGTGGACCACTTGGTGAGTTAATTTGCATTATCAAGCATGTCAGAGGTGGACGTTTTAAAAAACATCCATTGGCTCGTTTTCATGCGCGTGCTAGAAACTGTTTGGCAACCACCTTAGGGCATAATTTGGTGTTATTTTGAAGTAGTTTCCATCTGTCGGTCCATTTACGATAATAATGCAAAACAAATATATTTTACGATTTCCTCTATCGGAAGTAAAACATATAGAATTGTTTTATTTTTGTATATGTCACTTGCAATACATCATAGTTTAAACATTGGTATTAGCGTTATCAATATTTTGTATGTTTGCAGGACAGAGATCTGCAGAAGTCAATAGAAGAAGCATTCTTAAGCAAGAGAAAATGCTTCAGTTTTAGAATTTCAGACCAAGATTACAAATTGTCTTTTTGTTCAACGACTGAGATGCTTCAGGAAAACGTGAGGTATGCAACTAGAAAGGAAGTGAGGAGAAGACCGGCAGAGTTTAATTCAGGAGTGCACATTCAAAACCTTAAAAGGTATGTCCAAAACACTGATATATAGTGATGAATAACTTTAACCCACACCTGTGTGCATGTGGCTCAAGCGGGACTGAAACCTAAATGAATGTGGTTTCCATATAGTCACTACGCACAAGACCACTGAGAAAGAGTTGAGTAATCTGCGCGACCACCTGAGTTTCCGATCACGATCGCTACAGAATAGAAAATGCCCAAGAGGACCTGGATCAAACAACGACGCACTGAACTGAAGTTTATCAATTTTTAGTATAAATCTACTAACGTTCTATCCCAAATGCCGTTCTCTGATTGGCAACGCTACTCACTATCTATTCTGTGATAGATAGTGAGTAGCGCAGCCGTGAGCCCTTGTTAACAAAATGACGGCCGCTTCTTGCCGTTTGGAAGTGTCTGTGAAGAGGATTTAAATAAAGTTTTGAACGACAACAGTAGTAGATTTTAAAATTAGATTAATTAGATTAATTGTTTAATATTTATCTCAGCGATCCAAAAACCAATTGCGATATTCACTTGACACGTCGAGGCCGTCAGGTACAAATTGATGAAACATTTTCGTCTGTTGTAGGTCTCAATCTGCCAATCAGAAAGCGGGGAAAAATACAACAAGTGCTAACGTCCCGAGCCATTGGTCTTCAATGCCGTCTGTCAAGCAATACACGCGTTCTGTTAACTTCAACCTCATCTGAATATAAGGAAATGGAGATGTTTTTTAAGAAAATAGTAAACAAGAGCGTGGTCATCAAAAGCATTGAACGTGTACAGAACCCGTTCATGTGAGAAAAGTATCAGAGGTATTTCACTCTAACATTAGCACCTGCCCTGTCTTAATCAGCCTGGAATTAAGACCGCCAATTTCCTTTGCTATCCGCTCCGAAAGTGGGGAAAATGTCCTCGAAAGAGACATGATACAAAAAAATGTAGACTCTTGAGGATTTTTTTTTGATTGGAAATTGATTTGACAAATTGGTGTCAAATTGTGAAGGAAAGCCATTAATTAGAAGGTGCCTGGCCTGGTCGTTACAAAGTACTATGCAGACCCTTATTTACATTTTTTAGCTGAAGAAGGTTGCAGCAGCAATCGAAACGTCCTGCTATAGTTTTTAAAGAAAATTTTTTAGACCCTTGATTCATTTGGCTGCAGTTATACTGGCATAACATTAAACTTCCTCAGACAAAAGGGGATCTAAGAGCTCTTGTTAATTTATAACCAGTCTATATTACAGTGACACATACATTGTACCATTCGAACTTTTGGTCACCTCTTGTACGCTATTTAATAGGTTGATCTGGTTGATGATTCGTTTCGGCTTGTAAGGCGTCCTGATTTGCGTTCACTGTTTGCAGGAAAAAGGAGAACATGCTTGCCGTCAAGACTGGAGGCCACAAACGAATCATTCAGATCGAGAGGAGATTGTTTCACGGAACTAGCCCTGAAACCGTGGAGGCCATCTGCAAACAGAACTTTGATTGGCGCTTACACGGAAAGAACGCAACCAAGTATGGGGAGGGAAGCTACTTCGCTTTGAATGCCTCTTACAGCGACGCTTACGCCAAGGAAGACATGAATTCATGTCGATTCATATTCATTGCCAAAGTCCTCGTTGGTTCTTATACTAAGGGCCACTCCAGTTATCGAAGACCGCCACAGAAAGATCCTTCAAACCCAGCGAGCGATCTGTACGACTCCTGTGTGGAGGACAAATCAAATCCAACCATTTTCGTTGTTTTCGATACCGATCAGTTCTACCCTGAGTACATAATCAAGTACTCACAAGAGAGTGCTTGGTATTCAGTAGCATACCAAGCAGCCCATGGTAGCTATCAGCGGCCAGTGGCTAAAAAGCCAGTGCCAAAGCGGAGTCTTCCTAAAGCAGCACCATTGCAATCCGGAGCTTCTCAGTCGCACGTCACCAGTACGCACGCCACATCAAGAAGTTCGAGTACTCCCGGTACCTCGGTATATTCTAGCAGATCTGGAATATCAGCTGGGATTTCGTCAGGCTCGAACGCTACTGGAGTATCATCATACAGCACAAAAAGTGGATCTAACTCTGGGTCATTGAGTGGGTCTTGTGCGTCTTCCGCTTCGAAGGCTGCTAGCTCAGCACACCAAAGCACGGCAACCAGATCTCACTCTGGTGCATCGAATAGTTATTCTTCTTCCTCAGCTTTAAACACTTCTAGAACTACGCATCAAAGTGCAACAAGTGAAGCGTACTGTGGTTCATCAGGTGGTCATTACACTTCCTCACCATCAAGCACTGCTAGCACACGATACCAGAACACGACTAGCAGATCAAACCCCTATGGCCCATCGACGCAGTCTGGTAGCAAGTATAAGAGCCCCTCAAAAGGCAAAGGCAAATGTTCGGTTATGTAACTGTTATATGAGTCTGTGTGTTTAAATGTGATGGAGGTATAGGTGTGCCATTATACAATGGAACCTTGTTAATACGGCCACCTTCGGTCCATAACAATGTTCTGTTTAAAGGTTAACACAATGATGCTAGTAGATAGTGTTTGATTGATCCTCTCCCCAAAACATTTCTGCAGGCACGCTGCTTCGAGCACATTTAGATTAGATGCAATGGTAGGTCAATACAATTTATTATTTTCGCTCTTTAGTTCATATTACTTATCTCATCAGGCAATTCAAGTTCTTGTATTAGCGGGAAAAATTTATACTTGCTAAGCTTTTGTTTAGACCAGAGAGTGTCAGTTTCAGATCAAAGAGGGGTTGTTGTGCTGCGTGCCATGTTGTGTTAGTTTTTTGTGTGTTAGATAATAACGAATACATTTACGAACCGCCCTTGAAATCCTACGTTAAAAATATTAAAAAAGAAGTAAAAAAGAAATCTTACCAGAGGAATCCTACCAAAAAAAAAAACGGAAATATGGAAAAGTATGGACCACTGAGGTGCCAGTTTATTTTTCTTTTCGACGAGACAAGATGAAGCGACGCGTTTTGTTTTTGACTTGTCACATGAAAATTAAGGAAACAATAGACCATATTCGTATTCTCGTTATTGGACTGGAACTAGCTTGCAATGGAAGTTCATGCGGGGAATATCATTAAAAAGAGATTAATGTCACTTGCAGTTGATAAGACTCCCCGCATTAGCCTCAGTTGCAAGCTAGTTCCAGTCCAATACCGAAAATACGAATATGGCCTATTGAGAAAAAAGCTGAAAAAAAAAAAAGAAAAAGAAAACCTGTAGTTTTTTATGAAGAAAATTTATTTTTCCCAGTAATATCTAGAAGCAATTCTGTGACTAGTTTTCACGACTCGGAAGAAAGTATGGAAGATGATAAAATTGAGTAACACTAAATTAGCCCAAAACCAAACAAAGAAAAGAGCAAACACAAAACAACAAACAAAAACAATATTTTAAAAAGATCCAGGATGAATCATGGTAAAACATAGAAAAACTTTCTCCGGCTAAAAGTATATAAAAACAACACAAGGTTTCGACCGTCTTAACTACAGTCTTCGTCGGGCGAAATGCATGGTGCTAAAAATTCTAAAATATAGTGTCGCTGTGTGATAAAATACAATAGACTAAACTACGATAGAATACAATAGAATGTAATCATGGAAGAAAAAAAGAATGCTTCATTGTCCTGAGAGCGAGCAATAACGTCTGCATCATTGGCAAAGGTAACTATCGAATCAGAAAGTTCCTGGAATCCCGGTATGGCATACCACCTTAATCCCCAATGAGGCCAATAACTCTTTTCCGCTCCCGGGACAATATAGCATTTTTTAAACAAAACGTTTACTCCATTATTTCATACTCTGTTGTGTTTCATCGTAGTTTAGTCTATTGAATTTTATCACATATTTTAGAACTTTTAGCGCCTTTATACCATTTCGTTGTCTAAAATATGTGAAATATGATTTGGTCGATCTGTTTGTTGTTAGCAATATTTTCCCGGATTTATCTCTATTTTTATTACATTGGATTATATAAAGAGATGGGATAATAACCGTCAATTACATGCTACCGAAGCATTGCGCGTGAGGTCGAGGTTCACAAACAAAACCGTGTATCTTTGATTCCGAGGTCTTTTCAACGTGGAAGCGACAGTAGATAGGAAGTGAACATAGGGAAGCGAGAAATTTGGAGGGACAAGAAAGCGACAACCAGGAAGCCGGAAACAGCGTGCGTGTGACTTTATTGTTATGAACCTTTCCTTTTAAGCGATGACGTCTTTTAAGGCCTTGATGATGATGCTGAATTGAAACAATAATTTCTCTATCAGTTTCAAGCTTTATTCCTTTTAAGTTTTTTGATTTAATTTTGAAATAACTATCTCAACTAGACTGATCAGAAATAAATATTTTTACAGAACGAAATGGTAAATAGAATGCAAATGCTAATAGCTTTAAAAAATTAAAAATTCCCAACCCTACAAAACGGTAATTAAATGCGGAATAGGCTAAACTACCCTGCTGATATGCATAAATATTGATAGCAAGATTACCGAATTCGTGCCTGTCTCAATATATGCTTGATTTTATCACTTTCATTGTATAATGTACGTATATTCGCCCGACTTTTGATGGAATCTGTCGACATAACTTGGGAGCTCGAGGGGAATTTTTCATTTCAGTCGGAGTACTGAGTCGGGTGAAGTGATATTTTTAGCTACATAAGTCACATGCATGCAAAAGCAGGGGCGAGGGAGAAAACTCTGCGACGCCTGGCACTTTTTGTGTATCTGAATCATCCAACAAAAAATGACGTCACATCCGGTAAAAAAGAGCGCTGAGCGGCAAAATCTAATTTGAATATGGCATAATCGTTCTCTCAGTAAGTAAAATGGCAATATTTTGCAATCGACCGGATATTTTTAACGTTTTATTTGGCCACGATAAACAAAATTTTGTCTTCTTCCTCGTCATATCAGTTTGTTTGAAGGACAGGGTAATTATTTATTTAAAAACACGCTGTTTTGAAGGCGTGTTTTTTACGAAATGTCGCCATTTCTTCCTCGCTGAATTCCACAGGAGTCATCGTTTGTGTGGAAATAATGAATTCTAGGTAAGTTGCACTCAATTCAAATATCCTATTCTCTTAGGTGGGCATCACACTAAGAAAAATGCACAATGACAGGTTTCTAGACATGGGGGAACCTTATTAACAGAAGCGCATTTTTTAAAATTTACTGTTGCCAACACTCGAGAGTACTTGAGTGCTGTTAATCGTATCACTGCAAGAATAGACCCACACACATAACGCGCTTTGCAGAACTTTCTTGCCGATCGACACTAACACAAACTCATGTGTTTGCTCATGACTCAAACTGATGCCATGAAATATGTTACGATTGGTTAAGAACCTTAAACAAGATAAGTTTTCCCTAAGCAATCCCTTAATTGATAAACGCTTCGTTACAGGCAGGCCGTGAACCCCTTAAAAAAAGCAAGAGGATTAGTTTTAACGGCGATTAAGTAATTTGGGCATGTCGTGGTTTTTTCTCATTTATAATCAAATTTATTTTTCCGTTTCAACCGTGTTAAACGTCAGCAACGCTAAGTTCCAATACCCCCCCCCCCACCACCACTGAGGTCAACCATGCACCTTTTCTTCAAACCCTCTTATTTGCCCTGTTTCCAGACCAAGTTCCTTATTTATTAATCCCTGTCATATTGGCAACCCATTTTGAAAGGTTACTAAAAAATTGTGCACTATATTTCAGTGTGCTTTCTCTATGTAATCTTGCATCAAGATATTTCAATCCTTAAGGGAATGAGAGAACACTAACAATACTGACAATTTTCAGTAATTCATCACTCTTTCAATATGCCATCTAAACAAATTGTTCGTAAACAGTAGTGAAATTTCATGCCCCTACATCTAGCCATAAAAGGAAGTCTGGGAACAGGCAATAGCAACACAGGCTGGTGAATTTTACAAGTTAATGAACTCATGTCTAACAATGATGAGTGATGATGAAGCATGGTGCAGTGAAACTGAAGAATCAGACTGTGAGTGACATTGATAGAGTCAGTGTCGTGAGAGTGATGCTAGTGTCTGTGAACTTGGACCAGATCAGCGAAGAAAAGGTTTCGTACTAGAAATTGACAGAGAGCAACAAGTTTGTGCTAAAAAAGTGAAGAAGCTGGCTCAGACCAGTCTTGAAGCCAGCTTCATCACTACTTACAGTACTTGTCAAGAGTTCCTGACTTGTGTATGTGGGAAGGCTCTCTGTAATGACCTACGTGGGGAGGCTCAGCTCACGATGAGTACCTTTTTCAGGCTTCAGGTATAAAATGATAGGGATTTCACAAGTTGAGGTGTATGAAAGGGCAGGAAAATCTGTTTTCTAAGGATTCCATTCTTCTGGTTCTAAAATGTTGTTGAAAGGTGCCATTTCTATCAAAATGGTACAAATGTATACAAAAGGGTAAGGGGTAATGGACCTTGAGATAAGGCCTTTCCATTTAAAATTTTGTAGAATACCCCCCCCCCCCACCAGCTTGTGTAACAAAGATGCTCAAATTATTGTATTGTGAAAAAAGGCAATTATTAAAAAACAAAACAGTGCCAAGAGATTAAGTGATTGTCAAGGCAAGTTTCCATTTGTATTTTGAATTAAAATGGGTATAACATTATCCTCAAGTACACTTTGCAGCTTCACAGAGAGGCCCAGACTGATAATGAAAACATATGTTTTATCACTCAAAATTCTATTTTTGCCCCTTCCCTTGTACCTTGTGATCTTTGTAGGGAAATTCTCAAAAGGTCCCCACCCCCCCCCCCCCCTCTAAAAAAAATTCAAATTTTATATACAAATCACTTTTTTATCTTGAAAATGGTCTCAGAGACAACAAAACACTTTTATGGCTAGCTAAACTACTTATTAGGAAAATAAAAATGTTCAAGGAAAAAATGAACAGGAACAAACAACAACAAATTAACTTTTTTTTTTCAGAAGAGCTACTACTTGTATATTTTTTTAACTTACATGTAGGTCAACATAATTTGTTTTCACAATTTACCACAAAAGAAAACACCACAGAAACGAGAATTATAGTTGTGGCATCTAAGCTACATTTTTAAATGGAAACATTTCCCAGAAAAAAATTCCAAAATATATTCTTACCAGTACAACAACTTACCAAATATATTTTGTAGAGAAGTTTACTTAATTAATAAAATTGATTTAGTGAAATTTTCTATTTAATTTTTGTACACCTGATCTTACAGAGTGCAACCTTTGGTCTAACTGGTTCACTTTACTGTAATGGAATAATTAAATTAATCACACCAGAGTGGCTTTGCATCTTTATTATAATTCTCATTATCAGTAGAGAAATCACACTTGTACTCTGGTCCACTGACGCTCTTACGTGTATGTTAAACATGGGAAAGCAGGTTGCATCATCTAAATCATAGCATTGTATGCCTGTGTGGGGTGTATATGCCAGGAAGTAACCACCTAAGAAAAGACAAATATAAATTATGTCATTGTTTCAATGACTCACCGTAAGTGGGTATTTGCTCATTTACCACCTTAATAAACAAGATATATTAAAGTATAATTTTTACTTCCACTTTAAACTTTTCAAACCTACCGTTTGTTTTCACTTTCAGAGAGGTTCTTAAATTCACAAGCACCCACCCCCTCAGTCCTGATTCCTGCTCTCCCATAGCCAGGATCCCATTTCAACCCTTCATAATCACATTAAATCAGTAATTTTTTTCCAATTTTGGTCTGACTTGGATTCATCTCCACCCAGCCACGAAAGCAATGGTGGTAGATTTCCGTATATTTGTTGGTCTAGTTTACTATTGCTCTTAGATTCCCACCTACCTTTTGACAGAATTAAATTCGATTAAAAAATAAACTACAGTAGTTTAATCAAATTAATGCAGAGGCAAACATGTATTGAACCAGAACGTTACTATAATTTTGATACAAACGATACCAAAGTATAACTTACATAATTAAAATCACATCTTCTCTGTTGTAATTTAAGACAGTGCAGCTACTAATAGATTAACCACAAAAACCTAAAAACATGACTTTAGAAACACAGGTAAGTGAGAATATTGCCAGTTTTGCTTTTGCTACCAACCACTCTGGTTTAAAAAAAAATACATGGAAGATAATGACAAAGCAATAACAAAACCAACCAAACAACCTCTGGCAATTCAATAAACACACCAAATTCCCCTCCAAAATTCTCTTCAACACCTGACAGTACATGTAAATGTCAGCAGCATAAATTGAACTCAATGATTTGGCATGCTACTATCATCAAATGTTTACCCCTTGATTCAGAATTTTTAGGAGTATCAAATAGAATTCCACTTTAGATTACAAAAAGCACTGTTTACCTTTGCAAATATCTGCATTAGTTCTGGAGATATTTAAGTTTAAAATGTGTAAAATATATGCAAATGAGAGGACTGATGATGTCATACACCAAACCCAATATTACATCAAGTGCAGACCATATATACAGCAGAGATCATTGAAACTTGGTAGCCAGTTATAGTTCTACAGGCAACACATTAATATGGCTATAAAAAATATGTTCCCAATTGGCAACTCAATCTTTTCCAGTCCCCTCTAACCCAATTTCAATAATGCAGTGATTTTCAGCTTGAAAAACATTAATCAAGGCCATGACTTCGACCTTACTACTTAATAGGCTTGCTGGATCATGCAGATGAAGCACCATTGGCAAATATCAAAATGGAACTCCAAAGGTGGCCAGAAAAGCCTAGAATATCAGGGAAGGTCTGAAATGCAGTCTGTTGCCATGGTACCAAAACTGTTAAGCTCATATTATGTAGCACATCTGCAAATTGCATCGTAATAGCACTGTCCCCACTGGAGCCATGGTTCAGTAGTTTACTTGGACAATAAATTTCATAACTTTCCTGGGGGACTGGATGATCTAAATGGTATGTGAGAGACTCCCAGAATATTTGCAAGAATGTATGACTATCTCTATAAATAAATAAATAAATAAATAAATAAATAAATAAATAAATAAATAAATAAATAAATAAATAAATAAATAAATAAATAAATAAATAAATAAACAGACACTAACACTACTAACATGATTGAGTTTGGAAAATATATATATTTTTTTAGTTCATGATATTTTGAAAAATTCCCCTATCCCATCTAACATGCTGATCTTCTTTAATTTGGTACTTGAAATTGATAACAAGGATGCTACACCTTGGCAGCTCATTGGCCAGGATATGTTGCACAGTCTTCACATCAGATAATGGGTCTGCACATATTATTTACGTATTTATTAAACAGATATCTCCCCATCCCATCCCTATGGAAATTCCAATTTTGATTAATACTTTTCTTTAAAAAGTTTGGCTTTTGAGACCCTCCCCATCCTTGGAATTTCCAATAATCTCCTTGGGGTGGGTAATTGGACATTTTCTAGAACCACACAATAAAACAAATAAACAAACTTAAAGATAAAATGTTAAAGTATGGGTCAGTGTGACATATATACATTGATTAACTTATAAAGACAGAATTGATCATTGCAACTATACACAACTTGAGCGAAGGTGAAATTATAGCCTGAAAAAAAAAATTAGGTATGAACTGGATTCCAACCCATGACCTCTGTGATACCGGTGTGATAACTTAATTAAAGTTCTATGCTACAACATACCAAACTGCTAATTTATCATGAAGTGACACAGCTAAAGGAATGTTGTCAAGATATCAACTTTTATGTGAATTCTAAAAGATCACTACAAGTCTTCTAAATTTAAGATTATTATACCTAACAAAAGACATACAGTAGGGCACTGCACTGTGTGCTGTCTCTACACACGCTTCCAGGCAGGATAGTAATACATATACATGTATTTTTTTTTCTTGGAATATACTGTTACTGCATGGTCATACAAGAGGTACTAGTTGCTGCTGAGTAGTCTTAAAATAAGTGTGAACAAAGTGTGACAAAATATAATGTATATTAAATCTGCACCAGTTCAGTACAATTTAATACTAAATTTTAACCAGCTGCAAAAAAAAAAAATATTGTTAGCACCTGATATTACATGTACTTTGTGAAGGCTTCTGGAGGGGTTATACTTTTATAAAGTACCTGGCAGCAAGTACTATTTTGATTTAATAAAGCAAGACTGTAGTAACTGCTAAGAAAATGTGTTTGGTACATCCCAGGAAAATTGGATGGGGGTCAGTGCCACCCTCTTCACAAAAGTTAAACCCTTAACCTATTTATGAACATAATCTGCGATTTTCCCCACCCCATTTATGACTGTTGCGACTGCTACAGTTGCCCTAAACATAAGTTTTGAGGGACTTTTGTTGATGGTCTTATCGATAATGATGAAAATTGAGGTAGCTTATTCTAAAAAACATACCAAATTAAAGACTAGAGGGCAAAAGCCTTACCCTAGAGTATTTATGACCAAAATGGCTGAATAACCATACCCTTTGGGGCTGCACATAGCTATATATAGCACATAGAGAAGAGTTCCCTCCCCCCTCCTCCTGCTGGAGCAGGAACCAAAATATTATTGCATTGATGACATAATAAAGATAAAATCTCAAAATAATCAAGAGTTACATGTATGCATGGGACTTCACTATCAAAATGATGCCTGTTGCTTACTGTACATGTAAATTGTTCAGTTCCAGAAAATATCCATACTCCCCCCACAGAAGGGATTGGAATTTCCTGGGGGGTGGGTGGATTCTATAAGACCAAAAAATTTAAAGAAACGTATGAAGCTCAATAGGAATTTCCAGAGGGGTGGAGGGGGGGGACTCAGAAAAATTCTCTTCCGTGGGGGAGGTATGGATATTTTCTGGAACTACATGTTGCATAAATTACTCCTACAATGTGCCAGAATTCTGTTAATCTGGTCACCAACAGGCCACAAAAATCTGACTGTATAATTAATAAATAAGAAAATGACCGACTGAGCTTTTGTTTGAGCCAGAATAGAGTGGCCATAATAATGAGGTGGCTGTGTTAACGGGGGTGTCTGTAAGGTGAGGTACATTCCACAGTAGTGATAAAGATGACACTCTCAAACACCAGTACCCATAAAGATTTTGGACAGTACATTTCGCATAATCAGTTGGAAGAGGAAGAGGGAAAATGGAAATAAAATAGAATGGCTCTTGTGTGCCAGAGACAACCCTTTCCCCGAGTTACCCTGGCGGACCTAACTTTTCACTTATTTCTTTGCAAAATTCAACCAACTGTTTACACGAGGATCACGAACCAGACTTGGGGGCGAGACAGTTCAGATGAGCGAGTTGACTTGCCTTGGCAGGTAAAGTAACCAACAACTTTTCTTTGAGTATACGTAAACACTTTGGCTCACCTAACGGGAACAACTCTCAGCATGGCGAGTGTCACGTAATGTCTAGATTTAAGATTTAAAGCAGCAATTTGTATCAAAGAAGAGAAAATTAACTCAGCAAAACACACTGTGATCAAATGACTGAGGGAAACTTAAACAAAGAGGGATAGTTGCACATTCGATTATTTAATAAGAGTTACGAATAATCATGCAGGGTCAAAAAAAAAAATCATGCAGGGTCAACTTTTACTCGGCCTACAGGGGCTACATTTTCACATACAAACACTTGATAAAGTTGCCTCAGGGGGAGGGTTATCTCGGGTACCCGAGACCATATAAATGGGACCTGTGTTGCCTCACGGAACACCCCCACGATTTTCAAAGGGGAAGGTCCTTAAACAGGACCTTTAACTTTGGGCAGCTTCAATGGAAGATTCCCCCTGATGGCCTGGATTTGAATAATTGATTTAATTACTTTTAAAGAAGACTAGAACTTAGAAATCTTGCTCGAATTTCGATCCAGCGAGACATAAGCTTCCATGCCGTGAATCAAGCGTTTACTGGGCGTTTTAAAAGAACTCACCAGAGAAAGAGACTGATGACCCCAAAGTACCAATATATATGTACTGTATCTTACTGAAAACAACAATCTTCAACGAGAGATGTGGGAATGTGGGATACTGACCTTCAGCATGCGATCCAGCTTGTCTCTTCTACCAATACACGTGAGCCAAGAGCAACAAAAGCTCTGGTGACAGCGACTTTCGGAGCTAAACGGCTTCTGTTAATTATGTTCCCGTAGTACACAGTGCAAACTATGGCCAGCAATACTTCATCCAGGTTGTTATTAACATTATAGGCTATTGCACTTATTGTTATCACTAAATCACGAACAACAAGAACCAAAAGTCGGAATAACACCAGTTTTGCAAATGTGTAAAATTCGCCCGACGATGACCAAAGGCTCTCCGTTATTTTGCTTCAAAACAATAATAAACCTTTCTCTTTTCCCGAAATTTTCGCTTAAAAAGTCGAAGTAATGTGTCTGCAACATCTTTCCATCCTCAATATAAAATGAAACGAAACTGATGGTTTACAAATAGAGGGAAATCGTGAGTAATCGAAACGCCATTTTCTCGCTTTGTGAAACGAGCCGCGAAGCGCAGTTTAAACCGGATGTGACGTCATTTTTTGTTGGACGATGCCTATACGAAAATTTCAGGAGACTTTTACCCCGCCCGACACCGCGGAAATACTTTTTTTGGGGCGCGATACAGTATTTTGCTGGTCAGCGGTACACCTTAACAAAACTACAAAATGCCCGCAACTTTTACATGGTTTTCGCAGACAGTCTTGTCGACAGCCAAAAAGATACAAAACTTAGAGCGCACACTGTAAACTTAGCTTTTAAACTCCGCTCATTTGTGGAATAGTTCTCAGTTAATATTATATATTGTGCCAAAGCCAAACTGAACTTGCACACGGTGTGAAATTGTTGTTGTTTCGTGAGAGTTTATGCTCGCAAGCGGCGAGTCAGTGGCAATTTTCGTTACGATGTGCGCTAAGGCTAAAACTAGGCAGCTTTTGTGTTGCTGTAGCGGTGTTATGAGGACATCAACTTCTCAAGTTTGTTGAATCGGTGGGCTTGAACCGTACGAATCGGTATGTCAACGGCATTTCGATCAAAATCGTCGGGAAGACATGCTCGTGTTCGTCCACTTGTTCGATTGGGGGCACTCGCGCAAGTAAACATGGTCATCCTCTCCTCACTCGGTATCACCGAATTATAGGCCAAGTTGGCCGAAATCGAAGCAGTGCTTCGTATAGATCTTGGACACGTTGGTGTAACAAGTGTAGGACTGAAGCCCCAAAAGGGTTCAAAACTTGGCCTCAACTCGAGGAAGAATTCACCTAGGTATGTTTTATCATTAAACATCTAATTTTAATTATACTGTACTTCAGGAAGCTTGAGGCTGGCGAAAATAAAATTTCAAATTTTCATGTTTATTATTGTTTCTTTGTTTCTTGTCATAATTTCGAATTGCTGCAGTTCTGTATTTTGCTTTTAGTGCCTCTAAAGGGTGAAACTTATTTTAAACTAGTTGCATAGCTATTACAGTTTAGAAAAAAAGTTATTTAGCTATTAGAAAAAAAACAACAAGAGGTACATGACATCTGATTATCGATGGCAGAAGACATGGAATACAAAGCTGTTAAAAAGGTAATTAAAAATACATATGTTATTGTAAGACAACAAAAATACCATAAAATCTGGGTAATAACAACTTCCAGTTAAAACTCAATACATGAATTTCATTTTTAGTTATACATAGGCTATCCCCCCTGTATTCACACAACAATCTTCTGATTATAAGGCCACCCAGATAATTCATGGGCACATTACCTTAGAGCCTGAGACTCGGTATAACTTTCTAAAATTAATATTTGTTTACATATTACTATTATCTAGATTTCCCAATAGAAAACTTCTTCTATTGTACATTTTTTTCTATTTTGGCTCAGCAAAAATCCTTTTAGATACTGTCCATGGATGATTTCCACAACATCAGTGTTGTAAAAACACCAACTGAGAGAATACTGACCAATGCTCTCCATATGGCAACTCCTCTCCTGGACATTCAGCCATCTGTTGATGGTGGGGAGAGGCAGGGGGCAGGAGCCCAGGAGAATAGGAGGCAGGAAGCGGGAGAGAAAAGGGCGGGAAGCAGGAGTGCTAATAGGGCAGGAATCCGGAGAGAAATGTAAAATGCTAATTTTTGTCATTCATTAAGGCTTCAAATACGCTCAAAAACAAGAACTGAAAATGTTATTTGACTTTCATTTAGCGTCTTTAGAGACTTCTAGGGAGTCAAGAGATAAAGGTATGGAAGTGGGAGAACAGGCTATCGGAAGTGGGAGGTTCTGACTCCCCTGTCCCTCCACCCACTTGATGCAGTACCTTGTCCCTAAGTAAAAGGTAACGTCTGCATACAAGCCAAGTGGCCCATCAGGCCAGGCTTATCTTGGTTTCTGTAGCATGAAGCGACTAGGAGTATTTCTACTACCCCCTGGATAGGATGCTAGTCAATGGCAGGATTACCACCAGCATTAAATTCACCAGTACCCATATGTACACCGTTGTGGAGAGAGGCACCGTGAGAGTGTCTTGCCCAAAAACACAACACAATGTCCTTAACCAGGGCTCGAACACGGACCACTCAATCCATTGCTGAGCGCACTAACCATGAGGCCATCGCACCTTCCACCTTGTCCCTTAGGCCTAACCTTAACCCTAAACCTGAAAAAAAGGAGTCTATAGATTTCAGTCAAGTTTACCTCTTTTATCACTTGTGTATTTGAGACAATTTCTAATTTCCTCGCTTTCTGCCATTCATATCAAAGCCTGATTTTAAGTGATTCACAACTACTGACAGAACTTGTTTTTGCAGCTTACAACTTCAGACTTTGCACAAAATTTCTCACTGGCAAAAAGCAATGTTGTAGAACTTAAGTGATGAACTAAATGCAATAGATATTATTTGTAGGAAATGTATCTGTTCTTTAATACATGCTTTTGTGTCTAGTATCTGAGTTAGTTGTAGCAAAGATTTATTACCACTGGTTTGTAGACAACAGTAAGCCAATTCAGAGACACAGTGGAATAAACAAACCCACTTGTTAGCCAATTTATCACAGGAAAAAAAATAAATAGATACAATAATATTATATAATTTATTGCCATCAGGTGCTATAATGTCTTGTAATAAAGTGGTTACAAGTTAAGTAAGAATCTTACAGAAGGGAGGATGATACAATATTATTACTAAGGGGATCATAATTAATTTCATAGTGATTCAAAGCACGTGATATGTACATGTCTGATTCATTAAACACACACAATGTAAAAATTAGTAGTGATTGAGCAAAGCTCATCGGAATTAAATTAAACGAAAGGAAAAACAACAACAGTCAATTATTTATATAAACTGATACAATGCACATGTAAGATAGGGAAATAGAAATCGAAAAGCTTCAAATGACGAAGTAAACAAAATAAACTAGTGGGTTTCATTGAAGAGTTGATTACTGCCTCTCTGAAATGTTGAATGTCTTTTCAGCATCAAAAGATGTGAAACTTGACCACATCCCATAAGGGGAAGCGGTTTCGTGTAAACAAATACAGGTGTTTGGGCATTTTAAAATATTTAGTTACCTAAGCATACATGTACAAGGAAACGGTCTTGAAAATTTCCATGTACTATCAACATGTAATCGATGTAAACAAAAAAGACCTCAAGCAAGAAAAAATTGTCAATGAACCGAAGATATTCAGCGGTCTTGAATGTTTTCAGTATTTCCAGCGTTCGCTGCGACCAACAAATCACAATATTTTCGATTTCTACTCCCTTCGCAAACGCCACCGTTATATATAAATGTAGGCTTAAACAATCTTTAATGATAGAGAAATATCTTGTGAATGAAATGAACAAATGTTTTATTCTGACAGCAACAGATACAAAAAAAATTATTTCACCTGCTCCAAAAGGCGCAGAAAGTCAGAAAGGTGATAGAAACGCCAAACAAGCCAGTCTTTAAAGACAAATTCTTATCAAAGCTTCTTTGACGCCTTGCGAAATATAATCTAACTGAACAAGCACCACATGTCGGCGGAAAGTGAGTATGAATAAAACGGTCCTGACTTACATGTACCTTAACCATTTCATGCAAATTACACTTTAAATCCAACTAGTCTTCAAAATCCTTGCAAAAGCTTCATACAGAACCAATCTTCTGCTTTGCTGGATACCCATCGTTGTTTTTGACAATTCTGAGGCGAGGGCGACTGAAGCAACACGATCCAGGCTCGAGTCAGCAAACTACACATTACTCCACACAAAATGACTCCCCTGTACCGCTATTCATTACGAACATTGTTTGAGTATTAAAAATCCACTTAAGGACGTCAAACTCACCAATAACGAGAAGTATCAAGGATATTTTCGACCTTAAAACGAAGCAAAATACCGATCTCGGAGAACTGATCGATCGAAGGACAGCACAGCCTGATGGTGATGACCACTGACCAGTTACGGTGACGTCAAAAAACGTATTTCCGCGGTGTCGCCCCGCCCCTGATGCAAAAGTCATGCGG
Organism: Orbicella franksi; assembly: GCF_964199315.1. Taxonomy (NCBI): domain Eukaryota; kingdom Metazoa; phylum Cnidaria; class Anthozoa; order Scleractinia; family Merulinidae; genus Orbicella; species Orbicella franksi. Next base: position 19,702,522 of record NC_138145.1, on the reverse strand, counting down.
TACCATATACAATAATTTCATCTATTTTTATCTCAAATCAAAACAATACGGAAAAAGAAAATACGGTATATAAACTCAGACACGTGCGCAACAAAAAAGGACCCCCACCGTACTCCAGGTGGGAGATAATTTGTCGTTTTCTCGGAATCGTCGCCCTCGTTTCCACGAAAATGTTGTTGTGGCAAGATGGCGGATGATGTTTTGCTAGAGAAAGTTTTCAATTTTATTTGCGGTAGTGGCGGCTTTGCCGAGTTGTCTTCTCTTTTGAAGGATTCGTCACCTTTGAAAAATATCCCAACGGAACTAGAGAAGAAGAACTGGCTGAAAACTAAAGCTCGTGGCCGCTTTGTTTTGGTGAAAGATGACAACGATGAAATCGCTGGTGTGCGAATTGATTTGAGAAAGAAAATTTGTCAACAATATCTTAACACAGGTTCATGTCCACGGGCGCAAGGCAAGTGTAAATTCTGGCATATTTGTAAAAGTTTCGTCGAAGGAAACTGCGACTGGAAATGCAGCCGTTCACATGACTTTTTCGACCCAGACAACAAAGGGAAGACGAGCGAGCTGGGTATCGAGAAACACTCGAATGGAACCGTGAGGAATATTGTTGCCTGGAGCCTTCCGCAGGTGTGTAAGTTGTATTTGAGCAATGATTGTAAGTCTGATAAATGTCCGTATCTTCATGTTTGCTGTAAAGTGATCCGAGGATCGCCCTGTGATTGTGCCTTATCGCATAACATTACCGATTCTCACAACAAGAAAATTCTCAAGCAATATGATCTGGTACCACATCAGTCTATGAGGATCGCTTTCGTTCGTAGCAGCATTTTAGTTCTCGAAGAACAGAGAATTTTAGTTCTCGAAGAACAGAGAATTTTCGGTAAATACGAACGCTCGATCTCTGCTGCTGCCGTTAAAACAGCTTCAAGTCCGCTTGTGAAAAATTTAACTGACCCCATCCCACCTGCCACCGCTCAGCCACTGTCAAAGAAACCATCACTTCAAAAACAAGGCACAGACGATGCTCAGATCGGACGTAGCAAAGCGTCACAAGCGACAGCCAGTAACATTACCAGGAGCTCTGAACAAAACGAAAAAGAGAGCAACTTGCAATTGGAGACAAAAAACACGAAGAAACAGCAGAAAAGCAAAATGGCTAAATGTCAACAAGCAGAAACGAAAGATCAAGATCCTGTCATTAACAACTTAGCCAGCGTTTCACCCACGGCAATACCTGGCAAGAAAAGTCTTGAATTTCTGAATATCCAGGCTGAAGAAGACGAAAGCTTTTCGGATTCGTCTTCAGAAGAAAACAAAACTATGTCTGATAGTTTCAAGTCTTTAAAGTGTAACAACGAAGACAATACGCAGGCGCTCCCGGCTGAGAAAAGTCATCTCGCTTATCACGTGACTAGCACGAGCTCACCCAGCTGTTTATCTACTGCTAAATCAGGCTGTAACGAACTAAATTCAGGGGGCGCCCGTGGATCACAGGAGACGAAAGGTCTGGCGAATTCATGTGGAGCAACGGACGAGCAGCCAGCTTTTGGAGCTCAAAGTAATGGGGACAAAAGATCATCCATTGTTGCTCCCAGTGGGTTACCTGCAAGTGATGTCAGTAAAGATTTTGTAAAGAAATGGGTGATGGGCAGTGATGAGACTGAGCAATCCTCTGGTGTCAAAGAGTCTCACAGCATGGTACCATCGCAAAAGGTCGAAGAAGTAGAGCGTCATCAACGAAAGCTATCGGTTTCAAGTTCATGCAGTTCTGTTCCAGACCCTCAGAAATGTACTCCGTCAAAGAAGGCTGTCTTTGATTGCATTTTGAAGGAATATAACGGTACTGTGTCCTTTGTTGCAATCTCAAGTAGACAAGATCTGTTTCCTGTTGGATGTGGGGATATCGCAGCGTGGTTTAAAGCGAGAAAAGACAGCTTTCTTCTTCGGGAAAGTAAAGACGGAAAAATCTTGGAAGTCTGTTCATTTTGTCGACGAGCCCAGTTGTGTTTTAGACAGGCTTGTTCGACAAAGAATTGTCCATACTTGCACGTGTGCAGGGATTATATCGCTGGATACTGCAGGTTTGGGGATAGATGTCAAAGAAATCACAGTTTCCAGTACGATGAAGATAGAAAGTTCCTTGCCAAACTCAGATTGAACGGCCTGTCAGAAAATAATCTTCGTAAAGTCATACAACTATCAATACCCCAAGTTTGTTTAGACTATAACGAAGGACGCTGCACAAGAGGTCAGAGTTGTGGCCAAATACATATTTGCAAGGACATGATAAAAAAGAAGTGCGAGGATGAGGAAGACTGCGGCCTTCAGCACCAAAACACGTTGCTGACTCCTTATGCAACTGCCATACTTGAGAACTATGGCCTGAAAATCAGAGATGGAAACATTAATCCGGTGCTTAGAGTTCTTCTGGTCTGTGAGGACAAACCTACTGGTCAATCAAACGATTACAGAGAGAGCACCGCCTTGGCAGAAAATATTTCAATGTCCACACGAGCAAATGCCAGGAAAGCGAGCTGTCAGGGCGTTCCTGCTCCTTCTAAGAACGGTTCTGGAATCAGTTGTGAACCATCAGAACAAAAAGTGTTTGAATGCTTGTGCAAAGATTACGACTGTTCCGTCTCTTTTTCAGTCATAGCCAAGCGAACCGATCTGTTTCCGAACGAATTTAAAGACATCGAATCTTGGTTTCGAAGAAAGAAGGGCAGCTTTCGGTTGACCGAAAACGATAGGGGAATTATCCTGCAAGTGGATGCTTTCTCTGCAAAAGCCCGGCTCTGCTTCAGTTACAATAATGTCTCTGGAACGTGCAAAAAGGAAAGCTGCTCGTACCTGCATGTCTGTAGAGAATACGTCACCGATTCCTGTCGTGATGGGGCCACTTGCATGCGGAATCACCACTTCCACAATGAGAAGGACAAAGCTTTGCTGTCGAAGATCAAGCTTGATCAATTAACAGACAAGCAACTCAGTCGGTTAGTACGTTCCTCAGCACCTCTGGTATGTGTCGAATACAACCATGGTATATGCGATCGTGAAGAGGGTTGCCCTAGAATTCACATGTGTAGTGACCACTTAAAAAAGTGCCACAGAGAAGGAAATGATTGCGAGTTAGATCATGAATCTGCCATGACGTCTAACCACACCCAAACAATTCTTGAGCGTTACCACATGGAGCACTGGAAGTCAGATGTCGTAAAGAGGATTGTACTGGTTTATGATGACTCAGCTAAGGTCAAAGAAGCAGGTAAGACGGTATTCTATAATTCCGCATTTTGTTTCTTTGCTGCAATTCAAATTAAGCTTTGGCTGAATTAATTCTACAAACTACCTTTCTTTTATCGATTGATTGTAATTGTCATTTTGTACCTGCTGAGTTGTGGATGTAATAAGCCAAATCAGTTTCAAAATCAGGGTGATGAAATACCCTTCTCATTTCGCTTAGAAGCGATTTTAGATTATGTTTTCTTTTTAAGTTCATTGTCAACTATCTAGCCATCAGGGTAAATGAATTATTTAGATGAATAATGTACACATCTTTACTGACATTAACTAGCCATTCATTTTAGTTATTTCCTGGTATCATTTAGTGTTACTTTTAATTTTCCAAGAATTCGAGGATACATAATAATAATAATAATAATGATAATGATGATGATGATGATGATTTTATTATCGTGTCAATTACATCTAGCAGTGAAGAATCCCCACTGCTAATAGGTACACCTAACTAGAACTATCTAAAAATAATATACAGAAAAGTCCTATAAGAGAAATTAAAATTATGGGTTACAAAGATGGCAGCCACTACATCCACCTAGGATGTTGCCTAGATCTAGCCTACGTACGTGGGTCTTCAACGTCTTGAGATTTATCGCCGGTTTTTCTTTATTTGTTAGTTTGCTCCATAAAGGCAAGACTCCTTTTAAACGATAATTTCAATTGAGTTCTTTTAGTTGTTTACAATAGTAGAAATAAACTGTTGTTGTTGTTGTTGTTGTTGTTGTTCTTCACCTCTTTTGTTGGCACTATATTGAAATTTAAGGGAGAAGTGAGATATCATAGTGATCACTCTTGGGAACTGGAAGTTACATACCTATACTCAAGGTGAACGCAAGTACATTTGTTGCAAATGTTAACTTTACAATGTACTTGTGTTAATAGGTCATGTTCATCACGATAAGCCAGATGCACCCATCTGCTCAGATTTCATTCTCGGTAAATGCAAGAAAGGCTCCAAGTGTCCAGGACACCACGGCTTTTTGCCTTTCCACTGGCAATACAAACTTCCACATGATGAATGGAAGAGCTTCAATGAGACGGACAACGAGAAGCTGGAGAAACTCTACTGTGACGTGACGCTTGAGAACTGCTCAGCTACAGGCTTTCAGATTTCTCTTGAAAGGTATGATGTGTAGTTTTAAGTACAATGGATCATTAGAGTATTGAATGAGCTGGAGGGTAGTGACCAAGTTAAGATAGCTGTGTGTAAGTTTTAACAGCGGTCGTTTCTAGCGTTTATTATATGACCAGCTCCGTGAGCGGGCAAGATGAATCAAGTCCTGCGCTGTGATAGGCTACCCGAGCGAGAAGATGGAGCTATCTTGTCCGCTCGGGACTACTCGCCGTGTCCCGCAAGAAAAATTTCCCCGAAAGCCATATAATAAATCCTTTATTGACCAAGCTTGTTCGGTCAAGATGGCTAGATATTGGCCTCGTTCTTTTTTTTTTTTTTGCGAGTTTATGGACCTCGACTCCGTCTCGGTTAATAAACACGCAAAAAAGAACTTGGCCAATATCCAGCCATCTTGACCTCACACTTGGTCAATAACCCATACATATTATATTTATATTGTACTAGTAGTACAATATAAGTCTAGTAGTACAATAAAATTGTAGTTATGGAACGAAACGTATACATTCAACCCAATTTCTAGTCAGTACGTGGAAAAAGGTAAAGACAATGTCTGCGCGCAATACTTATGCCGTTTTATAAACATCTCGAAAAAGGGCAAATTGTTTTTATTTCCAATCCATGAAATACTCGTTCATACGGTTCCTT